>NC_047592.1:13742058-14401701 GCF_011004845.1 Esox lucius | reverse complement strand
CTGTGTGGAGGGCAGGTTGAAACTGACGTGCGTCATATAGACAGGATGTACATAACATTTGCTTAATGTTGGGCAGATTTTGAAGCACATTTCAATCATAGAAGACCAAAAATACTTCCACAGTG
The DNA here is from genome assembly GCF_011004845.1 of Esox lucius. Lineage (NCBI taxonomy): Eukaryota > Metazoa > Chordata > Actinopteri > Esociformes > Esocidae > Esox > Esox lucius. Next base: position 14,401,576 of record NC_047592.1, on the reverse strand, counting down.
CCATCACAAAGTATTCAGGCATCTTCACATTCTCCACATTTTGTTGCGTGAGACACAGAATTTATAATTAACCACATATGTACATTCATGAGACAATGCACTATAGCACATAAAGACCAAGTGAAAACACATTATTTTAAATTTTAAAACTGATAGGACATGATTTAGAAAGGCACACAAATGTCTATTTAAGGTCCAACTCATTACAATGTAAGACTTCATGGTTTGATTTTCAAGCTTTGACGTCCAAACTATCCCTGAACCTCCAAGCAGGCATGTGCACAGGTAAGGCTCAACCTGTGCAGAGCACATGCCTCTTTGCTATCCAGAGCCCTTTCCAGTTGACATGTGCCCATCTGCCTTGGAGACATGCGTCACTCACTCTGATGGGCATGCGTTGTATGTTTTTTCACACACTTCCACTCACTCTGATGGGCATGCGTTGTACGTTTTCTCACACTCTTCCACTCACTCTGATGGGCATGCGTCGTAGTCGTAGTTGTGATGCTTAATGAAGTCTTATGATTGGAGATGAAGATGATGATGGATCTACAGACTTCTTCCTATTGGTTATGATCCTGGTTGGTGTTTGTCTGTTCAATTGTCTTTCATCCACATTCTGGTCTTCAAGATCAGCCGAGACACAAACAGACTAAACTCAGGTATGGATAATGTGATGAATGTGTATATGATAATAAGTGGACTGTGAACAGCATTTACATATGTAGGGTCTTGTTCATGAGTGAGGGAAGGATGGAACGGGAGATTGACAGACGGATCGGTGCAGCTTCTGCAGTAATGCAGTCGATGTATCGGTCTGTCGTGGTGAAGAAAGAGCTGAGCCGCAAGGCGAAGCTCTCAATTTACCAGTCAATCTACGTTCCTACTCTCACCTATGGTCATGAGCTTTGGGTCATTACCGAAAGGACAAGATCCCGGATACAGGCGGCCGAAATGAGCTTTCTCCGCAGGGTGGCCGGGCGATCCCTTAGAGATAGGGTGAGAAGCTCGGTCACCCGGGAGGAGCTCAGAGTAGAGCCGCTGCTCCTCCACATCGAGAGGGGTCAGCTGAGGTGGCTTGGGCATCTTTTTCGGATGCCTCTGGAATGCCTTCCTGGGAAGGTGTTCCGGTCCCGTCCCACCGGGAGGAGACCCCGGGGAAGACCTAGGACATGCTGGAGGGACTATGTCTCCCGGCCGGCCTGGGAACGCCTCGGTGTCCCCCCGGAAGAGCTAGAGGAAGTGTCTGGGAAGAGGGAAGTCTGGGCATCCCTGCTTAGACTGCTGCCCCCGCGACCCGGACCCGGATAAGCGGAAGAAGATGGATGGATGGATGACCACCACAAAATTAACCGATACTTTGTTTTCCGACATTTTCTTGAAAATACAAGGAAACCAAAAACGGTACCTTTGAATAATATATAATCTCTCTCATCTACATCCGCTTAGTATAGTATGTAATAGTGTTTCCAAATCTACAGGACCCAGATCCTGGTCCACTTCATTTTGTCACCCTGAATTTCACCTCCAAGAAGATGCAGAGGAGGGAGATGGAGCTGAACACCCATGTAGTGTATGCAAGGAATAAGACAAGGTGGTAGGGTGGAATAGGGGGAAATTGATACCAAATTAAGTTTATCATATTCTACCGCATATTTGAAAGATTTTAATCAAAATGGACTTAGACGTTGTATTTTTCACCCCTTGATATTTCTTCTCTTGTTATGCACTGATCTTAGCCCCCATTGTTAGGAGCAGCTAGTCACCTTATAAAGAGAAAATGATGGTGTCTGAGTTAGAGGAGGAGGAGCATATCACTTCCTGTAGTTTGAAAAGCAGGAAGGAGCACCTCAGTGTTGAGTGAGACCTGAGGAGGTGAACATCACTAGGCTTCTCAAAAACTAACAGTGGGGGTTGAAATGGCCCTCATGATATCCACATTCTTCTCTGTCTCTCTCATTATGTTTTGGCATATTTTCAGTCCACTTTCCAGCGTTGAGTATGGTTGTTGTAGCATTTAAATGTTTAACTTCTTTTCACCTCATCAAAGTAAGTGTAAATGATAGTCATTTGAGGGTCAGTTGACAAGGTGGGGATGTGAGACTGAGACGGGGACCAACAGTAACTTTCCACTGTGGTAGAAGTCACGCAACTCTGTCTTACTACACTACTAGATGAGCAACCTGTACTACAGGAAGACAAGCCTTCAGTTCTCACCACAAGACTCAAAACCACCCACATTCTGCATAGATCTCTCATTTGTTTATCGTTTATTTAATCTGGATAAAGAAAATCTGACCCATGACCCTATTTTAAATTTAGATCTATTATCTCTATTAGATAATGAAAATATGTCAATACAAACAAGAGAAAAGCATGTCCCCTTGCCTAATCCATTTAGCAAAGTGTAGGTTCTTTATGTCAACAGTCACAGAGAATGATTTACCACATTTAATCTAAGCTCACATTTACCTGTGTGTGTGTATTTGTGATTTGGTCTTGTTTACCCAGCATTGGACTACTGCATTGTATCATGCTGATCACTGAAAAAGACATAAAGACATAAAGACATAAAAATTGATAAGGTTATGATGTTTTCCGCCTCTTGTTATTTCCTGTTTTCTTTTCACACTTATCACAGACCCCTATTTTAAGCAGCAGCTAATCACCATATAAGGAGAATATGATTGGGGTCTGAGGTAGAGGGGGAGGGACAATTGAGGAAAGCATCACATTCTGTAGTGTGAGTGGCAGGAAGTAGCAGCTCAGTGTTGAGTGGACCTGCTGGAGTGAACATCACTGGTCCCCTCACTAACTAACACACTGGGATATCAAACTGCAATCATAGCATCTCTCTTTCCTAACCCAGGGTGACCACATTTTCAAACCCCCAAACGGGGACCCTCGTGTAACCGCACGTTAATGCACGCGCACATGTATGAGCTTATGCACGCATGTTGGTCATCATGTATGCTTGTGGTTGGTGGAGCGGGGGGTGCTTTTAGCTTTAATGAGAATTGTTGCTTTTCTACGCAGTTCTGTGCAGTTGTTTGTTTGGCTCTGACTCGTATGTGGAAACACTACAGTACTATTATTAGCCTATTATTATTTTTATTCTGGTGAACACCGGGACAATTTGCTAGTGAATGTGGGACACCGGGACATTTTATTGTTTGACAGATATTTGTCAGGATGGCTAACCGGGACATATGGTCACCCTATTCTAACCCAACTCTCCATTTCTCTCTCTCTTTCTCTCTCGCTCTCTGTTTATGCTTCTCAGTGTGACTCGTCATGTCGTGCATCGCATTCTCTATTTAAGACTTGTGTTATGTTAACATTTTGGTTACACTCATTCTGTTAGGGATTCAAATCACAACCCAGTACTCACTATGGATATTTTAGGCCCAAACAAATGTGATTAACCTCCATAATCAACTCATTACTCATATAACTCATAACATTTACTAGTTTTATTTTATTATATAGTCCATTTAGAACACATTTACCTTATGATGAAGACTTGTTTAATCCCAAAAATAGAAATGGATCTATGTTTGCTATAATGGACAAAATTGACCAATACTTTTTAAAGTTCTAGACAATATTCTGTTTAATAATGTCTAGATAAGATGATCATATTGACAACATCAATGTTTCAGGTCAAAACATCTTACACACAAATTGAAAGTTATGGAGTCTGATGGAGCAGAGCTATCATCTCTGCACAATGAGCCATGACAATGTTCACAGAGGCTAGGTATCTGGGAAGGCTCTCACACCACGTGCTGTTTGTCTCTCACACAACGCTCTTGTGTCACTGTTATCGAAGTGAACTACTCTGCTGAATATATGAAATCACTCAAGTTTCATGGATGCACGAAATATAAACCTATCAGCTATAACAATATGACCACCTGCCAAATATTGTGTAGGTCCCCCTTTTAACACCAAAACAGCCCTGACCCATCAAGGCATGGACTCCACTAGACCTCTAAAGGTGTGCTGTGGTACCATGAACTCATTGTTGTGTTCCTCAAACCGCTCCTGAACAATTTTTGCTTTGTGGCAGGGCGGAGTATCCTGCTGAAAAAGGCCAATGCAATCAGGAAATAACGTAACCATGAAAGGGTACACATGGTCTGCAACAATGCTCAGGTAGGTGGTACGTGTCAAAGTAACATCCACATGAATGGCAGGACCCAAGGTTTCCCAGCAGAACATTGCCCAAAGCATCACACTGCCTCCGCCGGCTTGACTCCTTCCCATAGTGCATCCTTCCCATAGTGCTCCTTGGTCCAGTTCTGATGCATATGTGCCCATTCTAGGCGCTACGCAGCCCCATACGCAACAAACTGCAATGCACTGTGTGTTCTCACACTTTTCTATCAGTAGCAGCATTAACTTTGTCAGCAATTTGAGCTACAGTAACTCGTCTGTTGGATCGGGCCACACAGGCCAGCCTTCACACCCCACATGTATCAATGAGGGTTGACCGCCCATGACCCTGTCGCCGGTTCATCGCTTTTCCTTCCTTGGATGATTTTTAATAGGTACCGACCACTGCAGACCAGGAACCACCTGTCAGTGGTCATAATGTTATGGCTGATCTGTGTATCAGTGTTATTCACTTCACCTGTCAGTGGTCATAATGTTATGGCTGATCTGTGTATCAGTGTTATTCACTTCACCTGTCAGTGGTCATAATGTTATGGCTGATCGGTGTATCAGTGTTATTCACTTCACCTGTCAGTGTTCATAATGTTATGGCTGATCGGTGTATCAGTGTTATTCACTTCACCTGTCAGTGTTCATAATGTTATGGCTGATAGGTGTATCAGTGTAATTCACTTCACCTGTCAGTGGTCATAATGTTATGGCTGATCTGTGCATCAGTGTTATTCACTTCACCTGTCAGTGGTCATAATGTTATGGCTGATCTGTGCATCAGTGTTATTCACTTCACCTGTCAGTGGTCATAATGTTATGGCTGATCGGTGTATCAGTGTTATTCACTTCACCTGTCAGTGGTCATAATGTTATGGCTGATCGGTGTATCACTGTTATTCACTTCACCTGTCAGTGGTCATAATGTTATGGCTGATCGGTGTATCAGTGTTATTCACTTCACCTGTCAGTGGTCATAATGTTATGGCTGATCGGTGTATCGGTGTTATTCACTTCACCTGTCAGTGTTCATAATGTTATGGCTGATCGGTGTATCAGTGTTATTCACTTCACCTGTCAGTGGTCATAATGTTATGGCTGATCGGTGTATCAGTGTTATTCACTTCACCTGTCAGTGGTCATAATGTTATGGCTGATCGGTGTATCACCGTTATTCACTTCACCTGTCAGTGGTCATAATGTTATGGCTGATCGGTGTATCAGTGTTATTCACTTCACCTGTCAGTGGTCATAATGTTATGGCTGATCGGTGTATCAGTGTTATTCACTTCACCTGTCAGTGGTCATAATGTTATGGCTGATCGGTGTATCAGTGTTATTCACTTCACCTGTCAGTGGTCATAATGTTATGGCTGATCGGTGTATCAGTGTTATTCACTTCACCTGTCAGTGGTCATAATGTTATGGCTGATCGGTGTATCAGTGTTATTCACTTCACCTGTCAGTGGTCATAATGTTATGGCTGATCGGTGTATCAGTGTTATTCACTTCACCTGTCAGTGGTCATAATGTTATGGCTGATCGGTGTATCACCGTTATTCACTTCACCTGTCAGTGGTCATAATGTTATGGCTGATCGGTGTATCAGTGTTATTCACTTCACCTGTCAGTGGTCATAATGTTATGGCTGATCGGTGTATCAGTGTTATTCACTTCACCTGTCAGTGGTCATAATGTTATGGCTGATCGGTGTATCAGTGTTATTCACTTCACCTGTCAGTGGTCATAATGTTATGGCTGATCGGTGTATCAGTGTTATTCACTTCACCTGTCAGTGTTCATAATGTTATGGCTGATCGGTGTATCAGTGTTATTCACTTCACCTGTCAGTGGTCATAATGTTATGGCTGATCGGTGTATCGCTCTCTGTCTTTGTATCCCACAATCTAGCTGCTGATTAATTTTTGGACTTGTAGTCTGCCATGTTAAATATGGACAGGGTCCTTTTCATACCCTATAAGTTATCACACCTCAGAATAGTCTGGGTCCTCCCCACACTACACAACAAAGCCTTTCCCACAAAAAAAGTTTAGTTACAGTAATAACAAAGACAATTATAGCTTATGTTTGTGAAAGGTGAGGGGTGATTTAACTTTTATTGTGTGACATATTTTACTACATCGATCTCAGCACATTTCCGTAACACATTTCAACTGTTTCATCTGCACGACTCATCTAGTAAGCAATTGAGTCTGTGAGAAGCGGACGTTACACTTCCCCAGATCTAAACCCGCAAAACACATGGAAAATGGGAAAGGGTCTGAATACTGTCAGAATGCATGCAATGTAAAATGTATTAAACAAATTGCCCCACAGTGACAAGACTATGGCTAGGCCACTCAAAGACATTCACATTGTCCCAAAGCCAAATCAGTACCAGTGTTATATTGTATTTTTGCACTGTTGTCCTAAAAGATGAATCTCCTACCCAGTCTGAGGTCCTGAGAGAAGACTCCATGAAGACTCTATTCTCCCTGCCAAGTGAGGATTAATGACTCTTCCCGTCACAACAGTTGTGTTTTTTATATTAAGTATAACATGTGCTATAAACATTTCATGGAACTAAAAGTATTTACCTTGTTAAACATGTCAAAAAGCCATATAGGTTTTTGACATGAAAAGAGACAAGAAAAGAGTGCAAGAATGTATTGTTTATTGTGTTAAAACCAGTAATACAGCAATATGGGTTTCTTCATGATTAGAGGTGTTACTGAATAATTATTTGAATCTATCACTCTAACATAATTGCAGTTTCACATTTTTTGGGATTGCAAATAAAGGACAATATGTATTTAAGGTACTAAAATCAGTTTTATTACAGATAGTTTTTCTTGTTATCTATTCCTGCTGCAGGTCCCTGACCTCAGAGTACACTGCATCTTTTCTGACGGTCTTGTCTTTTACTGGTCTGTCGGAGGAGCTCTTCTTGGGATTGAATCTCACTGCTGCATAGTTTAATACATCACTGTTCTGGTTCTGAGGGGGTGGAGACATGCATAATAATTAAATTATTTCATTTAGGATGTTTTTATTTTCCAATAGCAGACATTCTTATAATGGAATTGAACCTACAACCCTGGTGTTGCTAGAACTTTATCAACTAAGCTCTGTAGGATCCCAATCAGAAGATCAAAATGCTACAAAATCTAGAAGAGCAATTACTTCCAAGAAATAAAATAACTAATTAATAACAAAATTACAGTGAATACATCTATCATATATCTACATATGTCTGTATGGAAAACAATGGATGTTAAAACTTTTAAGAATGTTGACAAATGTACCTGATTCCCCTGCAATGATGGGTCACACGTCTTCCCTTAAAACAGATGAAGAATATTAATATTTAGGTGAAAATCTATTTTTCTGTAAATGTGTAGTTATTTGACATTTCATAATGAACATTTGAAATAGCATTTGTATTAGATACATAAAAAATTAGACATGATTGCAAATACCTCTGTGATCTCCTCTCTGAGTGTTGCATAACATCCAGAGGAGCAGAACTGTCACCATACTCAGAAAAATGTTGGACAGTATCAAGACAAGAACAGTAGGACTCAGATCAAAAGGATTGTCATGTCCTGGGACTGTGAAAAAATGTATCAGTCAATTATTGTAAGTGACCCAGTTATATAAGGACAATATAGGATAGGAGCTCACACTGAGGTAAAGGATGTACTAATAATTCTGATGAATTATAAAAACAAATGCTTTGAATTACCTTGAACATTCAGCTTAGTCCCATTTCCAAACAGAATCTCTCCACATGAGGCCACAGCACAGTAATAAGTCCCAGTATCAAAGAGGCTGAGGTTCCTCTTGGGGAGGTTGTAGACACAGCTCTGTGTAGGAGACCCAGACTCAGGGCTCTTCATACACTGACCACTCCTGTCTCCATTGGTATAAATGATTCCTGGAGGAGATTCTCCTAAGTCATGTCTGAACCAATAGACACTGTGTTCTCCTTCACAGATCCCAGTGTTTATTGTACAGTTCAGAGTCATAGAGTCTCCTGGCTGGACTGATTTCGATTCAGGCTGTCGTACAAAACCAGTGTTTTTGGACTCAGAACCTGACATAAGGTTAAAAATTTACTGAAATATTTCTAAATTTGTTGAAATGTCATGATGCAGTTATCATTAACACATTACATATTCAAAACGTAGTGAGAAAATTGATCATAGTTGCAGATAATTTATTTTTGTACCTTTAACAATAAGAATGGCTCCTTCTAAAAAATTCAAGTCATTGATATGAGAACTTCCACAGTAGTACGATGCTGAATCTGAGAGCTGTATGTCTGAGATGTTTAGGTGATACATTCCTTGTCCACATAGCACTGAAAAGCGAGAGTTGTTTTTGAATTCATTGTGGAACGCTGTATTCTCTTTATATGCATAGAAGTTTGATAATATTTTAGGTTTATCTCCCAAGGTTTGCTTGTACCACATGAAGTTCAGTCCCAAATTGTCTCGGAAACACTGTAAAGTCACTGTGTCTCCTACGTTGGCTGAAACAAGGCGCATGGCTGAAGATTGAGCTGCGGCTAGAATTTAAACAAACACATGAAACATTACATCACCTACATACACATTAAAAGAAAAGTGTCTATTACGTATCTGGTTTTCAATTAATTTAGATAATCCACCCTATAAGCATAGAAATATAAAATGTGGACTTACCAATCTCTATCAGAAGTGGAAATGTCAGAATAAGTGCAAGGAACATCTTTTAAGTTGTCACCCTCTTAACGACTTATGTCTTAAATGGAAACACTTGAATGTAAATGGCAAAACTTTTTATGGGGTTACTGGTGATTGGCTGAACTCTACGCATTATTTTTGGAAACACCTGATTAAGCCCACAATGGTCTTTATAAGGAAATGAGAATCACTTCCTTAATGTTCAACTCAAAACCAAGAACCAATGATAGAACTTTACAGTCACTGGTCACATTGAATCTCTTATATAGTCCAATAAGATAATTTTAATAAATACTGTTACAACAGGTTTATAACCATTGGAAGCATCATCCATCATTTTATTTTCTCATTCTCTGTAAACCCATTTGTGATATAATTCAGGAACGAGGTTCAATTGCAAAATTTGAGTTTAGCTCTTTTTTACATTTTATAGGTCCAGATTCAGAGCTTGTAATGGTATATTTATACAATACTGTTTGATAAAATTATGGGAATGAAATGCTGCTTTAAAAGTAGATAATCTTCTCTGGGTGAACTGTGCTTTGTTTATGCCAATTCATCGTAAATACACACCCTCTTAGGCCATATCCCCACCCAGCTATTAAGTATTTAAAGGGGGACACTCTGACCTTGTGCTAAACTGGTCTGGTTGGTCTTTAATAAACATATTCTATATCAAACCAAATAAAATGAAATTCAAGTTTTTTTCACATGCATTTGATACACCAAGTTTGAACAGTACAGTGAAAGGTAAAGTAGCTTAGCAGCAGGATTCAATTAATAAATAATAGCAGCAATGTAAGTGCAGATAATTTGTGTGCAGGTGGATAGCCACTGTTCTGTTTAGCACTGAACTGATGGACTGGGTTGTCCACACATCAGAATCAGAAAGAGTTTTGTTGCCAGGTAAATTTCACAACAAACGACAGTGACTTGCTCACTTTTGTGAAGACAAGGTAAACATTATAGCAAGGCATAATCACACACACCTGGATGAATGGCCGGTAAGTTAGGCAGCTCATTTTTAAACAAAGTTACCTGCTCACTTTTGTGAAGAAAATGTAAACATATTAGCTAGTCACAATTACACACACCTGGATGAATGACCGGTCAATCAGGTAGCTTATTATCAAACTTGTTCACTTTTGTGAAGAAAAGCTTGCTACCCAATGAACAGGACCAGGAAATGTTAGCTAACTGGTAAGTTAGTATCGTTACCTAGCTAGCTAACGTTAACAGTCACGTCAGTAGCTATAGCTAAATATAGCTAAGGAAAAGGACATTGACAACTTTCTGAAACTAAATTATCTGAAACTAGTAAGCAAACGTTAGACTTACCCATGTACAAGTAAATGTTTCACGGCAGACGGAATATCTCTGATTACATACAAAATCCTCTGTCTTTTGCATTTGGTCTTTTGACTTTGTTTAATACGCCGTGTGTTTTTGCTACCGTTCACACTCAAGCGATTTTCATTACAAGAATCTGTGAATTTCTCATTGTTTCAATCATAGATTCCATGGTTGTCCTTTGCTAGCGAGCCAGTGTTTTCCTTTTGACCAGTGGCATTGCAATAAAATGCCAAAATGTTGCCTGAAATGTTCTAATAGTATCCAAGTCAGGGATTTCTTTATCATCAACTGATTCATCTTCTGAGTCATGTCATCATTGTATCATCAGCTAAATTCAGGGCAGAGATGTGGCTCACAACTGAATTGACGCCATTGCAGTTTTCCGCTTTTGAAAAACCCCAGGTAACAATTCTACTGAGCAACTATGGGTGTAATGACAGAAACCAGTGATTCGGTAGACTTATCAGAACTCAGGATGTCAGCAATTCCAGCCCCTTCATTATCTCAGCCAATCATGTCTAGCAGGAAAAGTCCTGTATTTTCCTAGTTAAACAAGGGTTTGCGTTTTAAATTTTATTCGCATTTACACTTCGCATATTAGTGTTTTATTGTCACATTAAAGTTCACATCTTCAAGAAGGCATTTCTGCAAAAAATATTAAATGTCCCAGAACATTTTCTTCTTACAAATGGTTCTCCTGAAAAGTAGTGAAATGCGACATAAGCCAAGTTTCCTGAATTCTGTCACAATTTAGCATCTGAATAGATTATAAAGGTATGCATAGGACATTTACATTGATATTTTTCAGCAGACACTACAGATGTCACTATGTTTTTGGCCTCAACTTGGTTGTGTGTGTTAGACTCATAGAGCAGGGCAGTACTACAGAACAAAACGTGTTGAAATGTGTGGAGAACAGGGGTGAAACTTAGTTCATGAAGTCACTACAGAAAGAAAAATGGTAAATATTCCTAAATATTCACTACAACATTAAAGTGTAACACCTGACAGGTTCGTAGTGGTCTGGAGTGTTCCTGGGTGGGAAGGCCTCTAGGCTGTAGTATAAAACACATTTATAAACTTTCTGTAGTCTGAAAATATTCTGTAAACAATATTACCAGTCAGTAACTAATTAAACTCTTTCTTTGTAAATGTCTGATGATAAAATGCTCTTTAAGGCTGCAGTGCACAAGTTCACATGTCTGTAAAAGTGTTGCTTATTGTTGTGGCTGTGAACAACAATGAAAGCTTGAGACACAACAGACTGACACCAAAGAGACATCCTGCTGTAAACCACAACAGGACTGAAAGGCCAACATGGCCAGTCCTAAGGGTTGATGACAACGTCTTGTTCTCACAGTAGACCAAAGTGAACAGGTGCCAGTGAACAGTTTACAGTATATGTGGGTGGGTTTAACATGAAACAGTATTTACTAAAAATCATAATTGTTAAAAATCAGTGACTGAAAAGAATATTGCATATTACACAATAACACACAATAACATTGCAAACATGTTAAGATCACAAGAACACAGTGCTCACTGCGACTTAGTTCAGATTAACAGAGTCTCTTTGATGGACTGACTCATACTCACAGTATCTCCAAGACAAGCACACTGAAGGACTTGGATAACCAATGTCACTGCTGTGCGTCTTAACTGGAATGAAGCAAGAAAAAGCTGTCTCAGTCACATCATCCATCCTTGGTAATCATAGTAGTAGTGTATTTAGAGTCTCAACAGTAAAGAAAATGAACTTCCAGGATTTAGAGAGGACAACCAAGACTACACACAATCCAAACCTTTTTTCAAATTCTGTGTGAAATACTATGCGTTGGTATTGCTGGCTGTACAATGCTGGCCCCAATCCTCTGTAAAAAGAATGTAATCACTCCAGGTTCCAGTTTAGATGATTGAATGGTTTACAACTTATACATAAGAGTTAGTATTAAGAAGGATTAAGGGTGTGTGGTCTGAAATAATGGGAAAAACAAATCTAATGTTATTACAGTAGGCCAATGTTCAGATTTGACTATACATGTACATCTATTGGAATGGCATTACAACCTTACATAAACCACTAGAGTTTACAGAGACAGGAGACGTGCACACGATCCGGTTTCCCCACACATAACTAACTCCTACAACGGATTTGTAATAACGGAATATAACAACGATAACAACTGAAATTATATATTCGTTAGACTGAGCTGATGGTGACTTAAACACTTTCCACGGACTAACCCGTGCATACCTAGCACGTTAATCACGTATTTGTCTGGTGACTTGAAGCTAGCAAAGCTAGTGTCACTTAACCTTAGTAAACCGAAAATGGCTGTAGCTCATTCAAACAACCAAGTGAAGATATTTACTCTGGTTTACACAGATGTGGTAAGTATGTAATAAAGAAACAATGGTGCTTTTCTCTCTAAAATATATATCTAAAATTCTTGCTATTTAATTTAACATTGTGTAAAGTTTGAGTGTTGCTTGTTTTGTTAATTTAGGTCATGTCATGGTTATGGGGCAGGACACAAGGTGTAGAGATGTAGGAAGTCAAAATTCCTTTTATTTGTTCTTGAAAATCAACAAAAGGAAGCCATGCAGCACAAACAATGATCCCTACCAAGTGTGGACATACTTGAACTTAAATAGGATCCCCAGTTAGAGGCAAAGATAGGCATCTTCCTCTAATTGGAGACAAACAAAACCAGAACGTAGAAATGCTTACAGGCATCCCTTCTGTCAGACCCTGACTATCATACCTAGACCAATATAGAGATGGCTGGAGGCATCCCTTCTGTCAAGCCCTGACTATCATACCTAGACCAACATAGAGATGGCTAGAGGCATCCCTTCTATCAGACCCTGACTATCATCCCTACACCAATATTGAGATGACAATTGGCATCCCTTCTGTCAGGCTCTGACTGTCACCCCTAGACCAACATAAAGATGGCTGGAGGCATCTCTTCTGTCAGGCCCTGACTATCATCCCTACACCAACATAGAGATGCTAGAGGCATCCCTGTAGGCTGGACCTGACAGGTCAGTGGCTGAGACTTGACACAAATACTCTCTCTGACATACACAAATGGTTAACTATATATAGTGTGATGGAACGTCACTGGCAGGTACGGAACCAGCGGGGGTCCAACCAAAGGAAAAACAAAAGGGGCACCAGTCAGGAACAGGAATAGTTTCCAACTCTAGTTTCATAACCCTCCAGCACAGACCACGGCTGGCAAGCACTTACGAGCAAACACACCTGCAGCGGATTGAGGCTTGTTAGCCATGCTGTAAAAGAGGTGAGGAGAGAACAGTTAGGGGCTGGTAACCCTGGGGGTAATGTTTGTTGTTTCTTGTCCATTCTGCTAGATTTGACCGAGGAGACCGGTGTTACCAGCCCCAAACAACCTTCCGGGGAAAATCCAAAGACAGACTTGTGTCTCCTTTCTTCTCAGTTTTTTATTATGTCCGTAGATTTTGTTTCAAGCTTTCTGAAGAATGTTAAAGGGGCAACAGGCAGCCTAGTCGTTAAAGTATCTGACCAGTAACTGAAAGATTGAATCCCAGAGCAGGCAAGTTGAAAAATTATAATATAAAATATTTGAAAACAGCGTGTCCCAGAACAAGGCAGTTAACCCTACTGGCTTCCTGTTATGGTTCTGAATGAGAAAGTGTTATTTGTCAATTTAACTCAAAAAATCATTTTATAATAATAAAAAAGTTATTATGTAATAATGCAATTAAATTTTTTTTTATATTTTGTGTTTTTCTATATAAATGTTGATTATGGAACCAAAATATTGGAAATATGCAGTTAAAATGTGTAGAGGCATTACTATTTTTATTATAAAACCATTTCTTCAAAAAGGAACATAGACTGAGACCAGAATCCCTTTTAAAGAATATACGCTTACACATACCGTTTTGGTTGAGTAATTAAAAAGTATTTTCTAAACAAATGCCACACACTAGTCTTCGCACAGTGCAAAAAGTATACGGAAAAAACATGTATCTCTCCCACAGACAGACGTGACACCTCTGAACAGACTAATTATGTAATACTCTTGAGGTTTACATACAAGTCATGTACCACTATCAGAGCATGCCTGGCATACCACTCTGGACCATTACATACATCAGATACCCTGTTTTGAAAAAGTCACACTGTTTATCCCACAAATATGTGTATGTGGGTATAACAAAATGTACACCCTAATAATTGCATGTTACGTTTGCGCGGGTAAAACCAATTTATTTGCGGGTGTTCACTTTTGCAAACGTGCAATCATGTGCCTGGGGTTTCTGCAATGTCTTGACAATGTTGGTGGTTGTGGAACAAAACCAAAACTACTGCAGATTTAGTGTACACATGAAAAGCTACGGATATCTTCTTTTTTATATAGGCTACAACAATGTCAATACTCTTTTAGAAAAATATCTATTTATTTTTTAACAATGATTTTAAGCAATTAAAACAAGAACAAAACACAAATAACAGAATAGGTTAACACATGAATAAAAAGCCAGATTCTGGAAGATCTAGGGCTATTGGATTAATTGTAATGGCTTAATATCTGACAGACCTTTAGCATGTAATGCAGAGATGTGCCCCACTCTTATTGAATTAGAAAGCAATGGTTTAGAATCCTTCTCCAAAGGCCCTGTACATTACACATAACGTAAAATGCTAATTCTGTGACAACTGCGACCTCTGCTGGTTCACCTCCCCCTGCAGTGGGCGGGCCCCAGCGGTCGACGTCACCGGCCTTCTGACACCACCGTCTCATCATACATTTCACCTGTGTCTCGTTTAGTGCACCTGTTCCTCATCATCGCTGTTTCCCCCGGTATATATGTTCCCTCTGCTCCCCCTGTCTTTGTGTGTGATTGTCTCTACCTACTAAAGAGCTGTACGACGCTTCGTCACCTGTATATACTTATTTTGCATTGGTTCGTGAGGATACCATTAAAAAGATCCTTCCACCACGCCTTCTCCTGCTCCTCCTTGTCCAAACCCCGAAGCCGTGACAGAATCACACACCAAGACGACAAACAAGGATATGGAGCAACAAGGAGCCACAGGCGAGGCCGGTGTTGCGGAGGTGGTAAAAGTACATTCAACCTTGCTGGCCAGCCTAGGCGCCGCGATGGACACTGTGTTGAAAGCGGTGCAGCGCCTAGAGCTGAGCCAGTGGAACCCCGCAGCACCGGCCGTCTCTCCACCTCCCCAAGCCGCATCGCCCAGCATGGGAGCGATGCCCATTCCGCTGCCCAGGGCCTACGACGGGGCGGCGGACCGCTGCCAGGGTTTCCTGCTACAACTGGACATCGCGCTCCAGGCGATGCATCCTGCGCCGACCGAAGCCCAGAAGATCTCTTCACTCGTCTCCTGCCTGTCTGGGAAAGCCCTGGAGTGGGCCACCGCCGTTTGGAACATCGAGCAGCCCACCCAGGGCAGCTACGCCGAGTTCACCCGCCGCTTCCGAGTCGTGTTTGACCATCCTCACGAAGGGAGAGAGGCGGGTGAACGACTGTTCCACTTACGGCAGGAGACGAGATCGGCGCAGGAGTTCGCTCTGGAGTTCCGGACCCTGGCAGCGGGATCGGGGTGGAACGAGCGGGCTCAGATCGACCACTACCGGTGTAGCCTTCGCGAGGACGTCCGGAGGGAGCTGGCTTGTCGAGACGTGTCCCTCTCCTTTGACCAACTGGCGGACATGTCCATCCGTCTCGACAACCTGCTAGCTGCCCGAGGACGTCCCGGAAGAGGCCCGCCCGTTCCACCCTGCCAACCAGACGCCGCCGTCCCCATGGACCTGGGGACGGCTGCGCTGTCGGGCAGGTGTAGGGGAGGAGAGGTGCGGAGTGCCTCCAAGAGGAAACAAGGCCGTACAACCACGCCGCACCGCACCTCCCTCCCCGAGTCAAGAGGTGACAGGCAGGGCACTTCCGCATCACCCCAGGTAGCACATGCACATTCACCACTAACCTCTTCCCTCTCTATGTGCACTGTCCCTGTTAGGTTCCCCGGCTTTCCGCGGCTCTCCCGGTGTAAGGCGCTGGTAGACTCAGGCGCAGCCGGAAATTTCATGGATAAGTCTTTTGCCCTGCGGTCACGCATACCCCTCCAGGCCCTCGACACCCCCCTGCCCGTGAGAGCTCTAGACAGCCGGCCACTAGGGTCAGGTCTGGTCACGAGTTGCACTGTTCCCCTCCTCCTGGTTACCGACAACCGACACAGTGAAACCATATCCTTTCACATAATCGACTCACCCACATTCCCAATAGTTTTAGGTTTCCCCTGGTTATCCCTACACGACCCCGTCATCTCCTGGTCTAGTCGACGTCTGTCGGGGTGGTCGCGGAAGTGCCAGGGTAGGTGTTTGGGTGTTTCCGTTGGCTCGACCTCGGTGGAGAGTCCAGACAGTGCGCCCGCCGTGCCCATTCCCCCCGAATACAGGGACTTGGCTACGGTTTTCTCCAAAGCCAAGGCTGCTGTGTTGCCACCACACCGGCTGGGGGATTGTGCGATAGACCTCGTTGACGGAGCCGCACTCCCGAAGGGTCACGTGTATCCACTGTCTCGCACCGAAACGGAGACTATGAACGCCTACGTTACGGAAGCGTTGGAACAGGGATACATTAGGCCCTCCAAGTCACAGGTCTCCTCGAGTTTCTTTTTTGTGAAAAAGAAGGACGGTGGTTTGCGCCCGTGCATCGATTACCGGGCGCTGAACAAGATCACCATTCCGTTCCGCTACCCTCTCCCTTTGATCTCTGCGGAGGTGGAGAGGATGCACGGGGCCCGCTTTTTCACTAAATTAGACCTCAGGAGTGCCTATAACCTGGTGCGTATCCGGGAAGGAGACGAGTGGAAAACCGCTTTTAGTACCACATCTGGCCATTACGAGTATTTAGTGATGCCGTACGGGTTGATGAATGCTCCTTCAGTCTTCCAGTCCTTCGTCAACGACGTATTCCGGGACTTGTTGTGCGAAGGAGTGGTAGTGTATATTGATGACATCTTGATATTCACTGCCACCCGCGCCAAACATGTCTCGTTAGTGCGCAGAGTGCTGGCTCGACTGCTGGAGCATGACCTGTACGTGAAAGCCGAGAAGTGTCTGTTTTTCCAGTCGTCTGTGTCCTTCCTGGGATATCGCTTTTCCAGCACAGGTGTGGCTATGGAGGAGCCTCACATTGACGCCGTGCGTAATTGGCCGACCCCAACCACGGTCAAGGACGTGCAACGTTTCTTAGGCTTCTCTAATTACTACAGGAGGTTTATCCGGGGCTTTAGCCAGGTCGCGGCTCCGATCACCTCCCTTCTGAAGGGGGGGGCGACCCGGTTGAGGTGGACCGTGGACGCGGAGCGGGCGTTTGTGGAACTGAAACACCGTTTCACCACCGCTCCGGTCCTGGCCCATCCCGACCCGTCGCTCCAGTTCATCGTGGAGGTGGACGCGTCCGATTGTGGGCTCGGTGCCATCCTCTCCCAGCGGACGGGGTGTCGTAACACGCTCCGTCCCTGTGCCTTCTTCTCCCAGAAGCTCAGTGCGGCGGAGCGGAACTACGACATCGGTGATCGTGAGCTGCTGGCCGTGGTTCGAGCTCTGTCGGCGTGGAGGCACTGGTTAGAGGGGGCTAAACACCCTTTCCTCGTCTGGACTGACCACCGGAACCTGGAGTACATGCGGGCAGCGAGGAGGCTGACCCCTCGCCAGGCAAGGTGGGCTATGTTCTTCACCCGGTTTGTGTTTACTCTCACTTACAGGCCGGGGAGTAAGAACGTCGGGGCTGACGCGCTGTCCCGCCAGCATGACACGGAGGAGAGGCCTGTGGATGATGCTCCCGTGCTCCCGGAGTCATGCATCGTGGCACCGGTGGTATGGGAACTGGACGCGGACATCGCCCGAGCGCAGCGCGACGAGCCCTCTCCGCCCACATGCCCTGAGGGCCGTACGTATGTGCCGGCGTCTGTCCGCGACCGCCTCATCTACTGGGCGCATACATCTCCCTCCTCCGGTCATCCTGGCATCGGGCCAACAGTGCGCGCCCTGGCCGGTAAGTACTGGTGGCCCACTTTAGCCAAGGACGCGAGGGTATACGTCTCTTCCTGCTCGGTGTGCGCCCAGAGTAAGGCACCCCGGCACCTACCGGTGGGCAAGTTGCACCCCTTGCCCATTCCACAATGACCATGGTCCCACCTTTCTGTTGATTTTTTGACTGATCTCCCCCCTTCCCAGGGCCATACCACCATCCTGGTCGTTGTGGATCGGTTCTCGAAGTCCTGCCGCCTCTTGCCCCTGCCCGGCCTTCCTACTGCCCTACAGACCGCGGAGGCCCTGTTTACACACGTCTTCCGGCACTATGGGGTGCCCGAGGACATCGTGTCTGACCGGGGTCCCCAATTCACGTCTAGGGTGTGGAAGGCATTTATGCAGCACCTGGGGATCTCGGTCAGCCTGACCTCGGGCTACCATCCCCAGTCCAACGGGCAGGTGGAACGGGTCAACCAAGAAGTGGGTAGGTTCCTCCGGTCCTACTGCCAGGACCGGCCGGGGGAGTGGGCAGAGTTTCTGCCGTGGGCGGAATACGCACTGAATTCTCTGCACCACTCCTCCACGGGAGTGACGCCTTTCCAGTGCGTCCTGGGCTACCAGCCGGTCCTGGCGCCGTGGACGCCGAGCCAGACCGGTACCCCTGCGGTGGACGACTGGTTCCGGCGGGCAGCGGGCACATGGGAGGCAGTGCAATCCCGCCTCCGGCTCGCTGTCCGCCGTCAAAAGACCTCCGCAGACCGCCACCGCGGGGAGGCCCCGGTGTATCGGCCGGGCGACCGGGTCTGGCTCTCGTCCAGGGACCTGCCCCTCCGCCTGCCCTGCCGGAAGCTGGCCCCGCGGTTTGTGGGGCCTTTTAAAGTCCTGAGGAGAGTCAACGAGGTAACATATCGGTTACGCCTTCCCCCCGACTACCGTATTAACCCCTCGTTTCATGTGTCTCTCCTCAGGCCGGTGGTGGATGGTCCCCTCCAGGGGTGTGAGGTGCGGGAGGTGCCCCCTCCCCCTCTGGACATCGAGGGGGCCCCGGCGTACTCTGTCCGCTCCATCGTCGACTCGAGGCGCCGGGCGGGGGGCCTCCAGTACCTCGTGGAGTGGGAGGGGTACGGCCCGGAGGAGCGGAGCTGGGTTCCGGTGAAGGACGTCCTGGCTCCCGTCCTTGTCCGCGACTTCCATCAGCGTCGGCCGGACCGCCCTGCTCCGCGCCCCCCGGGTCGGCCCCGAGGCCGGCGTCGTCGCGCGGCTGGGGCCGCGCGTCAGGGGGGGGGTACTGTGACAACTGCGACCTCTGCTGGTTCACCTCCCCCTGCAGTGGGCGGGCCCCAGCGGTCGACGTCACCGGCCTTCTGACACCACCGTCTCATCATACATTTCACCTGTGTCTCGTTTAGTGCACCTGTTCCTCATCATCGCTGTTTCCCCCGGTATATATGTTCCCTCTGCTCCCCCTGTCTTTGTGTGTGATTGTCTCTACCTACTAAAGAGCTGTACGACGCTTCGTCACCTGTATATACTTATTTTGCATTGGTTCGTGAGGATACCATTAAAAAGATCCTTCCACCACGCCTTCTCCTGCTCCTCCTTGTCCAAACCCCGAAGCCGTGACAAATTCAGTTTTTGGCCAGCTATGTAAACTCTAACATTGATTGATTCCGCAAAGGTGTTTTTTCAAAAAACTGGTTATAGGCTATTCCTATTTGTTTTCTAATGCCTCAAAATATGAAAGTAATCCGATTATGTTACTGAGTTTGAGTAATCAAAAAGTTACGTTACTGATTACAAATGTGGACAGGGAAATGGTACAGTGGGGTATTTGATACAGTGCCGATTTTGCAGGTTTTCCTACTTACAAAGCATGTAGAGGTCTGTAATATTTATCATAGGTACACTTCAACTGTAAGAGACGGAATCTAAAACAAAAATCCAGAAAATCACAGACCTCTTTGACCTCTATGATCTTTAAATAATTACATTGCATTTTTGCATTACATAAGTATTTGATCACCTACCAACCAGTAAGAATTCCGGCTCTCACAGACCTGTTAGTTTTTCATTAAGAAGCCCTCCTGTTCTCCACTCATTACCTGTATTAACTACACCTGTTTGAACTCGTTACCTGTATAAAAGACACCTGTCCACAGCTGTGTATGGACATCAGGGATAAAATTGTAGACCTGCACACGGCTGGGATGGGCTACAGGACAATAGGTAAGAAACTTGGTGAGAAGGCAACAACAGTTGGCGCAATTATTAGAAAATGGAAGAAGTTCAAAATGACGGTCATTCTCCCTCGGTCTGGGGCTCCATGCAAGATCTCACCTCGTGGGGCATCAATGACAATGAGGAAGGTGAGGGATCAGCCCAGAACTACACAGCAGGACCTGGTCAATGACCTGATGAGAGCTGGTCTCAAAGAAAACCATTAGTAACACACTACGCCGTCATGGATTAAAATCCTGCTGCGCATGCAAGGTCCCCCTGCTCAAGCCAGCACATGTCCAGGCCCGTCTGAAGTTTGCCAATGACCATCTGGATGATCCAGAGGAGGAATGGGAGAAGGTCATGTGGTCTGATGAGACAAAAATATAGCTTTTTGGTCAAAACTCCACTTGCAGTGTTTGGAAGAAGAAGAAGGATGAGTACAACCCCTAGAACACCATCCCAACCATGAAGCATTGAGGGGGAAACATCATTCTTTGGGGATGCTTTTCTGCAAAGGGTACAGGACGACTGCACCGTATTGAGGGGAGGATGGATGCGGGCATGTATCGCGAGATCTTGGCCAACAACCTCCTTCCCTCAGTAAGAGCATTGAAGATGGGTCGTGGCTGGGTCTTCCAGCCTGACAATGACCCGAAACACACAGCCAGGGCAACTAAAGAGTGGCTCCGTAAGAAGCATCTCATGGTCCTGGAGTGGCCTAGCCAGTCTCCAGATCTGAACCCAATAGAAAATCTTTGGAGGGAGCTGAAAGTCTGTATTGCCCAGCAACAGCCCTGAAACCTGAAGGATCTTGAGAAGGTCTGTATGGAGGAGTGGGGTCAAAATCCCTGCTGCAGTGCGTGCAAACCTGGTCAAGATCTACAGGAAACATATGATCTCTGTAATTGCAAACAAAGGTTTCTGTACCATATATTAAGTTCTGCTTTTTTGATGTATCAAATGCTTATGTCATGCAATAAAATGAAAATTAATTACTTAAAAATCATACAATGTGATTTTCTGGATTTTTGTTTTAGATTCTGTCACTCACAGTTGAAGTGTACCTATGATAAATATGTGTTCTACATGCTTTGTAAGTAGGAAAACCTGCAAAATTGGCATGTACAAATACTTCTCCCCACTGTATATGACAGCCGGCATCACATAAAAATCACCATGTCATTGTTTTCATCTACAAAGAGCACCAAGTCAATATGTTTTAGTTTACAAATAGTACAATGTCATTATGTTTTCGTTTACAAAAGCACCATGTCAATATGTTTTAGTTTACGAAAAGCACCATGTCATTATGTTTTCATCTACAGAAAGCACCATTTCATTTCATTATGTTTTCATCTACACAAAGCACCATGTCAATATGTTTTCGTTTACAAATAGCACAATGTCATTGTGTTCATTTACAGAAAGCACCATTTCATTATGTTTTCGTTTACAAAAGCACAATGTCATTATGTTTTCGTTTACAGAAAGCACCATGCCAATATGTTTTTGTTTACAAATAGTACGATGTCATTATGTGTTCGTTAACAGAAAGCACCATTTCATTATGTTTTCATTTACAAAAGCACCATGTCAATATGTTTTCGTTTTCAAATAGTACGATGTCATTATGTGTTCGTTTACAGAAAGCACCATTTCATTATCTTTTTGTCTACAGAAAGCACCATGTCAATATGTTTTCGTTTACAAAAAGCACCATGTCAATATGTTTTCGCTTACAGAAAGCACCATAGATGGTCAAGAAAATGTACACAATACATTTTATTACCCAGAAAATTGGGTTCATCTTAATTTGAAAAATGTATGTTTTTGTGGATGATTTAGATTGCTTGCAGTAATTAAAACAATAGATTTTCATTATAGCCTTCTAATTACAAACTCATTTATACCAGGGAAAGCATGTAAATGTAACTCACTACCAGTTAGAATGAAAGCGGACACACTGCGAACCCGGCTTGATTTTGAGAACCGCTGGTCTAATGGTCCAGTACTTGACGTCTCCTGTAGGACACCCAGGATGATTACAAAATAAAGTCTGGTGAAAATTACAATGAAGAAATGATGGGAACCTGTCCGAGAACAGTCTGAGTCAAGTGAAAAAGGACATGTTTGGCCACCTCTCTGTCCCCTTGTGACTTGTCCATATTCAAGCTTAACATTGTTGTCATCCATCGTCCACCAAGTGCCTTTGGAGACCTCAGCAATGATCTTAATGCCTTGATAGGCTCATTTCCTGAAGATGGTTCAGCACTCACATTACTGCTTCATCACAAACTCCCAACTTTTGTTTTCTACAAATGTATTTCTATAGTACCTCTTTCTTTCCACTCCTTTCCTATATTGACCTCATACTTTCCTGGACTTTTACTGTCATGACTAAAACCCTCTGTCAACTAACATTACTGTGGTGGAACTGAATTTGTATCCGTTTTAAAGATGATTCCAAGGTGTCAAATTAATGTAACGGATGAATGGATGAAAGATGCATGTAGAGAGGCTGGGAAAAGCAAGAGATTGTTTCCAAAACCCAGTCTTAGTTTATATCCTCAAAATAAAGTCCTGGGTGTTGAATAGCCTAAGATAGAATCACAGGACTAGTCTAGAAGATTTGTCCCCCGTATCAACTAGCGACACATTTTAATCTATGCTTGCTGGTGCCATATTATAAAAAGTAGCCTAATTAATGGGTCAAGTTAGGATCATTTAGGCATGACCTTTGGTCCTGAATCAAGACCAAAAGAGACACTTCTGTAACCATTTAACATACCCACGATACAGCATCCCATAATACATTGATTATAAATATCAATGACTCTACAAAGTAATGAAGTATAATTTAACATAAATATAGATTTAAAATGTTTCAGTTCCTTCCAACGCAACATCATTCTTTGTCTCCTGCTACCACCTCTTAGACCCTGCTAATGTTGCTTTCACATCCCATCACTCTCACTGTTCCCTCTCCTGGTATAAAAACAAGGATGACCTCTATTTTTGGCCTAGAGGACGATACTTCATATCATAGTTGAAACGTGAGGTCAAGTTAACTAATAGTTTGTTTTCAGTTTTTCCTTCCTTTTATCCAAATATGCCAACATATGCTTCTTCATATAAAGAGTGATTTACTACTTATAAAATGGGAATTGTGAAAAACATGTCAAAGAAATTCTTGACACCATTGAAACACCTTGCTAAAAGAGGCCAAAATCAGTTCCTGTAACATGAGGCATGTGAAAACCTCACATCACATGAATGAGATAACATTAAACTCCACAACATTATCAATGTGTTTGGAGGACAAAGAAGAGAACAGGTCAGTCTAGAAATGGTATATGACAAACCACCACTTCCTCCATGTTGGTTCTGTGTTCCAGACCTGTTCTCACTGTTCAGATTCAGAGCAACACAAGAGACTGTCTGAATCATGGCCCTGTGAATAATTGACGAACATTGTTGATTTAGTCTCAAAATTACTGATTTAGCCTCAAAATTACCAAAATGAACTACATTAAATCAACTTTTATACTCCTTCATATTTAAAGGAAATTATTTCCGTTACATCATTTCTATCATGCTACTTATTTCCATTTACTAGATGACTCCTGTGAAAGCAACAGGATGTGGTCTTTAAAAATGTGGTTTGAGTGGTTGGGGTTCAGAAGGAGGGTTTGGTGGTGGGGTTTGAAATCTTGTTCCTACACATTCCATAAAACGTGCATTACTTGTAACATAGACCCATAGGCCCTGGTCAGTAATAGTGGACTCTACATCTTGTGATATGGAGCCTGTTTACTAAGTGTGATGGATGCTCTGGAGAGATGCTTCACTCTGCAGTAAACCAGTCCCAGATTACTTTTATATTCTGCATAATATCTTATGTCTGACTATTTCAAATTAGGTAGCTCAACCCACTAGTCTGTTGTAGCTAATGCTTAAATGATATGGTTGTTTTCCAAAACAGTAGTATTCCACCCTGTATCAACCTGCAGCCTTTATATCTGGAGCTTAATATTGTGGGTCCAGGTGGGTTACTGCATAGAAGAGCAGATGCTGCTGTTGTGGGGTCAGATGTCCAGTAGATGAGTAACCACAGAGTCAGGACAATAATGTCCAGTAGATAAGTAACCATAGAGTCAGGACAAGAGGGCATCACTGCATGAAAAGGCTTTGATCTTTAGACCAGCAACATATTCAGATATACCAAAACTCTGTCAACAAAAAAACATGCACAGGCCTTAGGAAAACAAGTAACTACTGAACGCAAAAAATCAAACTGTCAAGGTGACAAACTAAACCGATACACATTTCAGGAAATATGATGTGTCGACTCAGAAATATGTTTAGTTATTGTAGTGATGTAATGCCAGCTTGATTTGGTGTTCAGTGGAAACCTCTAAACACACCTCGTTGTGTGACGTGTGTTTTCTCAGGTACTCTTCTCAACACCAAGCTGAAATGATGTATCAGATGAGGGCAAACGTAGACAGCTGCACCATACAACCGTAGTCTGCACACTTAAAAGAGCAGTTGGGCAAATATGTTAATTCCCCTTTCATGAAAACACATCAATGCACTATTGAAGTACTTTTGCACTTAACTGTTCATGTGGATTCAAACACAGTCCTATGATTAGTCATCAGTACAGTGTGGATATTAACAGCAGATAGTGGTGGACACGTCCTAGAAGACCATCGAGTCCTAGACGTACATCACTGCACATTACGCATTTAAAGAAATTATAAACCTGTCGGTTAAGACAACAACAGTACAAAACTATGGGAAATCATCTGACTCCTCCCACATTGTGCACAGTTCAACTCTCTGAAGCCTGTGGTAATCTGGTGTTGGTTAATGTCTGGTATTTATAAAATGAAGGTGAGGATGAAAGGAGATGTGAAACTTGATTGGTTTGAAGAGGTGTGGTTTACACACACGGTGAGAGACAAACGTATAAGATAGACAACATACAAACCATGTCCTTTTATTGCATTGTACTGTAAATTTGTTCCAAAAGTTTGTTGCATTTTGCATTCAAAATCATATGTAATGTCATTTACAAAAATGTTGTAGGCATTGTTGTTTAATTTCTTATTTGAATTCAGAAGGTAATAACATACTGATGGTCACCTCAGCAGGCCATATATGTCATGTAGTTATATATGAAGAAAATGTGGCCAATGTGGCTTAGAAGTTCCAAGAGTGCCCCTTATTTGTTTGATGAGTAATAAAAAATGAGGACAGAACCCAGCAACATCAATAATCAATGTCAACATAAAAACATTTTACATTATCTAGTGGAAGTGTAAACAACATCAGAATACATATCCATCATGTTCAGCTGACTTTTTTTATTTCTTGGCGTCTTCTGACTAAAATTCTTTGCTGCATAGTTAAGATCTTTGTCCTCATCCACATCCTGTAGTGTAGAAATAACATCACAAAAACACAAACTTAATAAGGCTATCAAAGTATTGTTATCTGAAGTGTCCACGACCTGTTAAATGTGTCAGTCTCTATTACCTTGATATTTTGGCTCTGCAGAATCTCATTATCTAAATAGGAATATAATTATTTAGATCAGTACACAAACGGCTCAAATTCAAACATGTATTATTATTGTTATTTTTTGCAATGCCCCTAAGTGTGTGTGTTTCCTCTCTATTTGAACAAAAATTAGATACATCTTACTTAATTATGGAGCTTGCCTACGGAGTAGCAATGGAAACTGCTACTTCTTACCTTCTGGCTATTTAAACCATACATCCCCACTGATTTCTCTTAACTCTACAACCTCTGGCCTCTTTGTCATCCAACCCCTAACAAAGGGCAACTCCTGACCAGCCTAGTCAAACCTCTTCCTCGTCCTGCACCCCATGGGGAAACCAGCATTCTGTTGAAGCAACTTCAGAAACCCAAACTTTTTAAAGACTATCTAACTGGGTCTTGTTGAAAATGCTTCTACCTGTTTTTGTTTCTCGTCGGATCTTGAGAACCAGGATGATAATGACTATCAGGAGTACAACAGTCACACCACCCAGGATCACAACCAATGGGAACAAGTCCATAGATCCATTACACTCTCCAAGACTGGTAGTTTCATTACACACTCCAACAAGACTGGTAGTTCCATTACGCTGTCCTATCAAATGAAATATTATGACATTACTGTTTATTTATAAGTGTTGTCATCTTCATTGAATGAAATAACAAACTCACTTTTCTTTACTTCTTTTTCCTCAATTATGTTGGACCCTGGAACTTAGAGATCGGTAATGCAATTATAATTTAAAAACTTTAAGAAAAGCCAAGGTCAGCATTTACTTGTTTTAGTTTTTTGCATTAAATATTACTGACTGAAGCAGTGTTTGAAACCACAGTTACAGCTTGTACTCCAAATAAAACAAGACACTGTTCTTCAGTTAACACATCGATTAAAGTTACATGAGTTCCTGATTTAATTCAACAAATGATTTGGGAGTAAAATATATCGTACATTCCATATATATATATATCGAAAGCCATTCTCTTACCTTGAACATTTAAACATTTTGCACTGACAAATACCATGTGCTTAGTATTTGAGAAAAATCCACAGAAATACAAGCCACTGTCAGCTATTTCCACCTTTGTGATGTTAAGGAAGATGGTGGTGGTGTTGCTGTACATTTCAAAATGTCTATTTTCTAAGTAATAGCTAACTGTTGATGGATGAGAGCTGTACATAGTCGAGATACACACAGGCTCTGATCTGTTGACTTGTTTAAACCAGGCTACATGTCCCACAACCGTTGAAATATTGGAGCACAGCAAGGTGACGGACTCCCCCCTAAGTACCACCATAGTCTGAGACTGGAAAAACAAAACAGGGAACAAACCTGAAACACAGTGAACAAAGTCAGATTCACAAATATAACAGTTGATTTAATACATTATTTCAGAAATCAACAAGTGCTGGACTGAACATTCGGCTGAGGTACACTCTGTCCATAACTTCAGATTTTATCTTCAGATTCTAATACAACCAATCTTATACCCTGTGTAATGTTTAGAAGTAAGTTAACTTACTCAATCCAAAGAGCAGTAGAGGTGGTAGTGAGGTTCTCGCCATGCTTTGAGAAGAACTATTCTTCTGTCTGGTTTTCAGAGAACGCCTCAATTCACTCTGAGACCACTATGAGATCAAAGGGGATTTCATTGGAAGGGGGCGTTGTTATTGTTGATATATTTAGATAGCAGAAATAGCATTACTTTTATTTAAAAAGTTTTAATATAAGGGCTATACAAATGTGGACAGGAGTGAGTGATGCTTTATATAAATGAATACAAAACCTCCACTGACACTACTTTTAGATTACTACAACATTCTTAGTTGGGTTTTGGTTTGTCTTCCCTGAGGTTCTAAGGACAGTTACAACCTGTTACCTCAGAAGCACAATACTAGTCTCACATTATTCCATGGAACGTTGTCTTACAGTAGTGTGGTGGAACCTCTTGTATATCTATGAGACGTTGTTTTGAGTTAACTGAGCAGGTATGAATGTATTCTAAGCAATTCTCTCAATCTGACATTTTAGAACTAAATTCAATGCTGCTTTGAAAGCCTGTGTGGAGGGCAGGTTGAAACTGACGTGCGTCATATAGACAGGATGTACATAACATTTGCTTAATGTTGGGCAGATTTTGAAGCACATTTCAATCATAGAAGACCAAAGTCACTTCCACAGTGCCATCACAAAGTATTCAGGCATCTTCACATTCTCCACATTTTGTTGCGTGAGACACAGAATTTATAATTAACCACATATGTACCAAGTGAAAACACATTATTTGAAATAATAAAACTGATAGGACATGATTTAGAAAGGCACACAAATGTCCATTTAAGGTCCAACACATTACAATGTAAGACTTCATGGGTTGATTTTCAAGCTTTGACGTCCAAACTATCCCTGAACCTCCAAGCAGGCATGTGCACAGGTAAGGCTCAACCTGTGCAGAGCACATGCCTCTTTGCTATCCAGAGCCCTTTCCAGTTGACATGTGCCCATCTGCCTTGGAGACATGCGTCACTCACTCTGATGGACATGCGTCGTACGTTTTCTCACACTCTTCCACTCACTCCGACACATCGTCCGTCCATGTTAGCCGTATTACAGCTGACTTCCTCGATTTAGATGCCAAAATTATTTGCATGAGAACAGCGAGGCAAAACACAACAGGAAAGTAATTCAGTAACATTAAACGACAATAAAGCACAACAGCATTTTATGATCGGAACATTCACCATTTTAGTAGGAAATCAGGTATTGCTTTCGTAGTTGTGATGCTTAATGAAGTCTTATGATTGGAGATGAAGATGATGATGGATCTACAGACTTCTTCCCATTGGTTGTGATCCTGGTTGGTGTTTGTCTGTTCAATTGTCTTTCATCCTCATTCTGTTCTTCAAGATCAGCCGAGACACAAACAGACCAAACTCAGGTATGGATAATGTGATGAATGTGTATATGATAATAAGTGGACTGTGAACAGCATTTACATATGTAGGGTTTTCTCCTGATATTGACACTGTATATTAAGAATAGTTTGGTCATAAATAATTGTACGCTAGAAGTAAATAATCGGTTATCTCCTCTCCCCTCTGTTTATCACATTCATTTCTTGACTCAATGACCACCACAAAATTAACCGGTACTTTGTTTTCCGACATTTTCTTGAAAATACAAGGAAACCAAAAACGGTACATTTGAATAGTATGTACATCCGCTTAGTATAGTATGTAATAGTGTTTCCAAATCTACAGGACCCAGATCCTGGTCCACTTCATTTTGTCACCCTGAATTTCACCTCCAAGAAGATGCAGAGGAGGGAGATGGAGCTGAACACCCATGTAGTGTATGCAAGGAATAAGACAAGGTGGTCGGGTGGAATAGGGGGAAATTGATACCAAATTATGTTTATCATATTCTACCGCATATTTGAAAGATTTTAATCAAAATGGACTTAGACGTTGTATTTTTCACCCCTTGATATCTCTTCTCTTATTATGCACTGATCTTAGCCCCCATTGTTAGGAGCAGCTAGTCACCTTATAAAGAGAAAATGATTGGTGTCTGAGTTAGAGGAGGAGGAACATATCACTTCCTGTAGTTTGAAAAGAAGGAAGGTGCACCTCAGTGTTGAGTGAGACCTGAGGAGGTGAACATCACTAGGCTTCTCAAAAACTAACAGTGGGGGTTGAAATGGCCCTCATGACATCCACATTATTCTCTGTCTCTCTCATTATGTTTTGGCATATTTTCAGTCCACTTTCCGGCATTGAGTATGGTTGTTGTAGCATTTAAATGTTTAACTTCTTTTCACCTCATCAAAGTAAGTGTAAATGATAGTCATTTGAGGGTCAGTTGACAAGGTGGGGATGTGAGACTGAGACGGGGACCAACAGTAACTTTCCACTGTGGTAGAAGTCACGCTACTCTGTCTTACTACATTAGATGAGCAACCTGTACTACAGGAAGACAAGCCTTCAGTTCTCACCACAAGACTCAAAACCACCCACATTCTGCATATATCTCTCATTTGTTTATCGTTTATTTAATCTGGATAAAGAAAATCGGACCCATGACCCTCTATTAGATAATGAAAATATGTCAATACAAAAAAGAGAAAAGAATGTCCGCTTGTCTAATCCATTTAGCAAAGTGTAGGTTCTTTATGTCAACAGTCACAGAGAATGATTTACCACATTTAATCTAAGCTCACATTTATTTTATGTGTATTTGTGATTTGGTCTTGTTTACCCAGCATTGGACTACTGCATTGTATCATGCTGATCACTGAAAATGACATGAAGACTTTTTAAAAATTGATAAGGTTGTGATGTTTTCCGCCTCTTGGTATTTCCTGTTTTCTTTTCACACTTATCACAGACCCCTATTTTAAGCAGCAGCTAATCACCATATAAGGAGAATATGATTGGGGTCTGAGGCAGAGGGGGAGGGACAATTGAGGAAATCATCACATCCTGTAGTGTGAGTAGCAGGAAGTAGCAGCTCAGTGTTGAGTGGACCTGCTGGAGTGAACATCACTGGTCCTCTCATTAACTGACACACTGGGATATCAAACTGCAATCATAGCATCTCTCTTTCCTAACCCAGGGTGACCACATTTTTAAACACCCAAACGGGGACCCTCGTGTAACCGCACGTTAATGCACGCGCACATGTATGAGCTTATGCACGCCTGTTGGTCATCATGTATGCTTGTGGTTGGTGGAGCGGGGGGTGCTTTTAGCTTTAATGAGAATTGTTGCTTTTCTACGCAGTTCTATGCAGTTGTTTGTTTGGCTCTGACTCGTATGTGGAAACACTAGAGTACTATTATTAGCCTATTATTATTTTTATTCTGGTGAACACCGGGACAATTTGCTAGTGAATGTGGGAAACCGGGACATTTTATTGTTTTACAGATATTTGTCAGGATGGCTAACCGAGACATATGGTCACCCTATTCTAACCCAACTCTCCATTTCTCTCTCTCTTTCTCTCTCGCTCTCTGTTTATGCTTCTCAGTTTGACTCGTCATGTCGTGCATCGCATTCTCTATTTAAGCCTTGTGTTATGTTGACATTTTGGTTACACTCATTATGTTAGGGGGTCAAATTGACCCTAGGTGTTAAATCACTACCCAGTACTCACTATGGATATTTTAGGCCCAAACAAATGTGTTTAACCTCCATAATCAACTCATTACTCATATAACTTATAACATTTACTAGTTTTATTTTATTATATAGTCCATTTAGAACACATTTACCTTATGATGAAGACTTGTTTAATCCCAAAAATAGAAATGGATCTCTGTTTGCTATGATGGACAAAATTGACCAATACTTTTTAAAGTTCTAGACAATATTCTGTTTAATAATGTTTAGATAAGATGGAGTCTGATTGAGCAGAGCTATCATCTCTGCACAATGAGCCATGACAATGTTCACAGAGGCTAGGTATCTGGGAAGGCTCTCACACCACGTGCTGTTTGTCTCACACACAACGTTCTTGTTTCACAGTTATCAAAGTGAACTACTCTGCTGAATATGTGAAATCGCTCAAGTTTCATGGATGCACGAAATATAAACCTATCAGCTATAACAATATGACCACCTGCCAAATATTGTGTAGGTCCCCCTTTTACCACCAAAACAGCCCTGACCCATCAAGGCATGGACTCCACTAGACCTCTAAAGGTACCATGAACTCATTGTTGTGTTCCTCAAACCACTCCTGAACAATTTTTGCTTTGTGGCAGGGCGGAGTATCCTGCTGAAAAAGGCCAATGCAATCAGGGAATACCGTTACCATGAAAGGGTGCACATGGTCTGTAACAATGCTCAGGTAGGTGGTACGTGTCAAAGTAACATCCACATGAATGGCAGGACCCAAGGTTTCTCAGCAGAACATTGCCCAAAGCATCACACTGCCTCCGCTGGCTTGACTCCTTCCCATAGTGCATCCTGGTGCCATGTGTTCTCCAGGTAAGCGACGCACACGCACCCGGCCATCCACGTGATGTAAAAGGAAATGTGATTCATCAGACCAGGCCACCTTCTTCCACTGCTCCTTGGTCCAGTTCTGATGCATATGTGCCCATTCTAGGCGCTACGCAGCCCCATACGCAACAAACTGCAATGCACTGTGTGTTCTCACACTTTTCTCTCAGTAGCAGCATTAACTTTGTCAGCAATTTGAGCTACAGTAACTTGTCTGTTGGATCGGGCCACACAGGCCAGCCTTCACACCCCAAATGTATCAATGAAGGTTGACAGCCCATGACCCTGTCGCCGGTTCACCGCTTTTCCTTCCTTGGATGATTTTTGATAGGTACCGACCACTGCAGACCAGGAACAGCAGTTTTTGTGATGCTCTGACCCAGTCGTCTGGCCAATACATCCCACCCACTGACAGGTCCCATGATAATGACATTATCAATATTATTCACCTCACCTGTCAGTGGTCATAATGTTATGGCTGATCGGTGTATCAGTGTTATTCACTTCACCTGTCAGTGGTCATAATGTTATGGCTGATCGGTGTATCAGTGTTATTCACTTCACCTGTCAGTGGTCATAATGTTATGGCTGATCGGTGTATCAGTGTTATTCACTTCACCTGTCAGTGGTCATAATGTTATGGCTGATCGGTGTATCAGTGTTATTCACTTCACCTGTCAGTGGTCATAATGTTATGGCTGATCGGTGTATCAGTGTTATTCACTTCACCTGTCAGTGGTCATAATGTTATGGCTGATCGGTGTATCAGTGTTATTCATATCACCTGTCAGTGGTCATAATGTTATGGCTGATCGGTGTATCAATGTTATTCACTTCACCTGCCAGTGGTCATAATGTTATGGCTGATCGGTGTATCAGTGTTATTTACTTCACCTGTCAGTGGTCATAATGTTATGGCTGATCGGTGTATCAGTGTTATTCACTTCACCTGTCAGTGGTCATAATGTTATGGCTGATCGGTGTATCAGTGTTATTCACTTCACCTGTCAGTGGTCATAATGTTATGGCTGATCGGTGTATCAGTGTTATTCACTTCACCTGTCAGTGGTCATAATGTTATGGCTGATCGGTGTATCGTTCTCTGTCTTTGTATCCCACAATCTAGCTGCTGATTCATTTTTTGACTTGTAGTCTGCAATGTTAAATATGGACAGGGTCCTTTTCAAACCCTATAAGTTATCACACCTCAGAATAGTCTGGGTCCTCCCCACACTACACAATAAAGCCTTTCCCACAAAAAAAGTTTAGTTACAGTAATAACAAAGACAATTATAGCTTATGTTTGTGAAAGGTGAGGGGTGATTTAACTTTTATTGTGTGACATATTTTACTACATCGATCTCAGCACATTTCCGTAACACATTTCAACTGTTTCATCTGCACGACTCATCTAGTAAGCAATTGAGTCTGTGAGAAGCGGACATTACCCTTACCCAGATCTAAGCCCGCAAAACACATGTAAAATGGGAAAGGGTCTGAATACTGTCAGAATGCATGCAATGTAAAATTGATTAAACAAATTACCCCACAGTGACAAGACTATGTCTAGGCCACTCAAGGACATTCACATTGTCCCAAAGCCAAATCAGTTTCAGTGTTATATTGTATTTTTGCACTGTTGTCCTAAAAGATGAATCTCCTACCCAGTCTGAGGTCCTGAGAGAAGACTCCATGAAGACTCTATTCTCCCTGCCAAGTGAGGATTAATGACTGTTCCCGTCACAACAGTTGTGTTTTTTATATTAAGTATAACATGTGCTATAAACATTTCATGGAACTAAAAGTATTTACCTGGTTAAACATGTCAAAAAGCAATATAGGTTTTTGACATGAAAAGAGACAAGAAAAGAGTGCAAGAATGTATTGTTTATTGTGTTAAAACCAGTACTACAGCGATATGGGTTTCTTCATGATTAGAAATGTTACTGAATAATTATTTTAATCTATCACTCTAACATAATTATAATTGCAGTTTCAAATTTTTTGGGATCGCAAATAAAGTACAATATGTATTTAAGGTACTAAAATCAGTTTTATTACAGATAGTTTTTCTTGTTATCTCATTCCTGCTGCAGGTACCTGACCTCAGAGTACACTGCATCTCTTCTGACGGTCTTGTCTTTTACTCGTCTGGCGGAGGAGCTTTTCTTGGGATTGAATCTCACTGCTGCATAGTTTAATACATCACTGTTCTGGCTCTGAGGGGGTGGAGACATAACAAAATGCATAATAATTAAATTATTTCATTTAGGATGTTTCTATTTTCCAATAACAGACATTCTTATAAGGGAATTGAACATACAACCCTGGTGTTGCTAGAACTTTATCAACTAAGCTCTGAAGGATCCCAATCAGAAGATCAAAATGCTACAAAATCTAGAACAAAGAGCAATTACTTCCAAGAAATAAAATAACTCATTAATAACAAAATTACAGTGAATACATCTATCATATATCTACATATATCTGTATGGAATGTTGACAAATGTACCTGATTCCCCTGCAATGCTGGGTCACACGTCTTCCCTTAAAAGAGTTTAAAACAGATGAAGAATATTAATATTTAGGTGAAAATCTATTTTTCTGTAAATGTGTAGTTATTTGACATTTCATAATGGACATTTGAAATAACTTTTATATTAGATACATAAAAAATTAGACATGATTGCAAATACCTCTGTGATCTCCTCTCCGAGTGTTGCATAACATCCAGAGGAGCAGAACTGTCACCATAGTCAGAAAAATGTTGGACAGTATCAAGACAAGAACAGTAGGACTCAGATCAAAAGGATAGTCATGTCCTGGGACTGTGAAATGTATCAGTAATTTATTGTAAGTGACCCAGTTATATAAGGACAATATAGGATAGGAGCTCACACTGAGGTAAAGGATGTAGTAATTATTCTGATGAATTATAAAACAAATTACCTTGAACATCCAGCTTAGTCCCATTTCCAAACAGTATCTCTCCACATGAGGCCACAGCACAGTAGTAAGTCCCAGTATCAGAGAGGCTGAGGTTCCTCTTGGGGAGGTTGTAGACACAGCTCTGTGTAGGAGACCCAGACTCAGGGCTCTTCATACACTGACCACTCCTGTCTCCATTGGTATAAATTATTCCTGGATGGGATTCTCCTGAGTCAAGTCTGAACCAATAGACACTGTGTTCTCCTTCACAGGTCCCAGTGTTTATTGTACAGTTCAGAGTCACAGAGTCTCCTGGCTGGACTGATTTCGATTCAGGCTGTCGTACAAAACCAGTGTTTTTGGACTCAGAACCTGACATAAGGTTTAAAATTTACTGAAATATTTCTAAATTTGTTGAAATGTCATGATGCAGTTATCATTAACACATTACATATTCAAAATGTAGTGAGAAAATTGATCATAGTTGCAGATAATTTCAAGTGATTTTTGTACCTTTAACAATAAGAATGGCTCCGTCTAGAAAATTAAAGTCATTGATATGAGAACGTCCACAGTAGTACGATGCTGAATCTGAGAGCTGTGTGTCTGAGATGTTTAGGTGATACATTCCTTGTCCACATAGCACTGAAAAGCGAGAGTTCTTTTTGAATTCATTGTGGAACGCTGGATTCTCTTTATATGCATAGAAGTTTGATAATATTTTAGGTTTATCTCCCAAGGTTTGCTTGTACCACATGAAGTTCAGTCCCAAATTGTCTCGGAAACACTGTAAAGTCACTGTGTCTCCTATGTTGGCTGAAACAAGGCGCATGGCTGAAGATTGAGCTGCAGCTAGAATTTAAACAAACACATGAAACATTACATCACCTACATACCCATTTAAGAAAAGTGTCTATTACGTATCTGGTTTTCAATTAATGTAGATAATCCACCCTATAAGCATAGAAATATAAAATGTGGACTTACCAATCTCTATCAGAAGTGGAAATGTCAGAATAAGTGCAAGGAACATCTTTTAAGTTGTCACCCTCTTAACGACTTATGTCTTGAATGGAAACACTTGAATGTAAATGGCAAAACTTTTTAATGGGGTTACTGGTGATTGGCTGAACTCTATGCATTATTTTTGGAAACACCTGATTAAGCCCACAATGGTCTTTATAAGGAAATGAGAATCACTTCCTTAATGTTCAACTCAAAACCAAGAACCAATGATAGAACTTTACAGTCACTGGTCACATTGAATCTCTTATATAGTCCAATAAGATAATTTTAATAAATACTGTTACAATAGGTTTATAACCATTGGAAGCATCATCCATCATTTTATTTTCTCATTCTCTGTAAACCCATTTGTGATATAATTCAGGAACGAGGTTCAATAGCAAAATTTGAGTTTAGCTCTTTTCTACATTTTATAAAGGTCCAGATTCAGAGCTTGTAATGTTATATTTATACAATACTGTTTGATAAAATTATGGGAATGATATGCTGCTTTTCCTCAGTCGGAAAAGGGTGGCTTGCCCACTTCAGGTTGGTGGAGAGTGCCTGCCTCAAGTGGAGGAGTTTAAGTACCTAGGGGTCTTGTTCACGAGTGAGGGAAGGATGGAACGGGAGATTGACAGACGGATCGGTGCAGCTTCTGCAGTAATGCAGTCGATGTATCGGTCTGTCGTGGTGAAGAAAGAGCTGAGCCGCAAGGCGAAGCTCTCGATTTACCAGTCAATCTACGTTCCTACTCTCACCTATGGTCATGAGCTTTGGGTCATGACCGAAAGGACAAGATCCCGGATACAGGCGGCCGAAATGAGCTTTCTCCGCAGGGTGGCCGGGCGATCCCTTAGAGATAGGGTGAGAAGCTCGGTCACCCGGGAGGAGCTCAGAGTAGAGCCGCTGCTCCTCCACATCGAGAGGGGTCAGCTGAGGTGGCTTGGGCATCTTTTTTGTATGCCTCCGGAACGCCTTCCTGGGAAGGTGTTCCGGTCCCGTCCCACCGGGAGGAGACCCCGGGGAAGACCTAGGACACGCTGGAGGGACTATGTCTCCCGGCTGGCCTGGGAACGCCTCGGTGTCCCCCCGGAAGAGCTGGAGGAAGTGTCTGGGGAGAGGGAAGTCTGGGCATCCCTGCTTAGACTGCTGCCCCCGCGACCCGGCCCCGGATAAGCGGAAGAAGATGGTATGGTATGGTATGGGATATGCTGCTTTAAAAGTAGATAATCTTCTCTGGGAGAACTGGGCTTTGTTTATGCCAATTCATCGTAAATACACACCCTCTTAGGCCATATCCCCACCCAGCTATTAAATATTCAAAGGGGGACACACTGACCTTGTGCTAAACTGGTCTGGTTGGTCTTTAATAAACATATTCTATATCAAACCAAATAAAATTAAATTAAAGTTTTTTCACATGCATTTGATACACCAAGTTTGAACAGTACAGTGAAAGGTAAAGTAGCTTAGCAGCAGGATTCAATGAATAAATAATAGCAGCAATGTAAGTGCAAATAATTTGTGTGCAGGTGGATAGCCACTGTTCTGTTTAGCAGTGAACTGATGGACTGGGTTGTCCACACATCAGAATCTGAAAGAGTTTTGTTGCCAGGTAAATTTCACAACAAACAACAGTGACTTGCTCACTTTTGTGAAGAAAATGTAAACATATTAGCTAGTCACAATTACACACACCTGGATGAATGACCGGTCAATCAGGTAGCTTATTATCAAACTTGTTCACTTTTGTGAAGAAAAGCTTGCTACCCAATGAGCAGGACCAGGAAATGTTAGCTAACTGGTAAGTTAGCATCATTACCTAGCTAGCTAACGTTAACAGTCACATCAGTAGCTATAGCTAAATATTGTAGCGACCCTGTGTTCATTTAAAGTTCTAAGTTGGTCAGTTATGCTTCATTAGGGGGCGGGGCCTGACAGTTAGGTGGGGCTGGTTTACCTGGTGGGACGTCCCGCAGTGAGGAGGGCATCTCTGGGGGACTTGGGGACAGCAGGGGCGGGTCCAGGGGTCTCAGGCCATAGCTTATATAAGGTGGGGTTTTGGGAAGCTCTCTCTCTCTCGTGGCTCCACTCCTGTGTGTGATAGAGGACCATGACAGGTGTACTTGTCTTAGCTAGCTACAGATCTAAGAGAGTATGTAAAGAACCTGTGTGTTAACAGGTATTGTTGGGCGTAGACAGTGGCCACACAGCTGTCTTGTTAGGGTTAATAAATTCTACCTGGCATTCTTTACCTCTGACTCCGGCTCCTGATTTAGCATCCCGACCAGGGGTGTTACACTGGTGTCAGAAGCGCTTTCGAACTGCTGCCTCGGTCGGAGGGCTAGTTTAGTCGTCAACTCGGATAACGTATCGCGTCGCGTGAGGGAAGATGCTGGGCGCGAGACCTAAGATAAAGAAAGAGCAGGCCGAGGTCAGAATCGACATAGGGGATTGCAGGGCTCCGGGCACATCGTGGTGCTCCGCAGGTGACACCGAACTGAGGGGGAGAGAGAACGTCTTCGTCGGTGCTTTACCCGCCAAGCTGGATCTGACGCAACTACAGGGCGCCGCTCCGGACATAAAGGACCCAATGCCGACGTCACGGCGCGACGATCAGCATTACTATGGCAATGTCAACAAAGATGGCGCGGCGCAGTACCCGGTGGCTAACTGTAGCGTGAAGACACCTAAGTTCTCTGGTGATGCCGACTTTGAAGCTTTCATGGCCCAATTCGAACTTTTAGCAGACTCGGTTGGCTGGAAGGAGGAGCAGAGAGCACTGCAGTTAGCGATGTGCCTATCCGGAGAAGCAGTTGCTTGCCTGATATTGCTTAGCCCGGATCAAAGACGTGATTATGGGGCGCTAGTCGGGGCACTTACTCTGAGATACGGTCGTGACAGACATCCTGAACTCATTCTTCCGGCACTGGGCCGTAGAGTAAGGTTCCGGCACTGGCCCCTTAGCCTGCTGGGGGTGTGGCCAGCCAGGTCATTTGCTCCGTGACTGCCCTTCAGCTACCAAGTCCCAGGGAAACGGGAAGGGGTTCGTACAGAGGGGGCGGTACGGACCATAGACACGCCCCCACATACCAGGCAGCTACAGGGCACTCAAGGGAAAGGGAGGGGAAATTCAAATAGAATTGTTGTGGTGGGGCGCACGACGGCTGGCGACTTCTGTCACATACCAGTTGCGGTGGAGGGGACAGCGTGTACAGCCTTGGTGGACACTGGGTCCACTGTGACGATTGTGCGGCCGGACATTGTTCCTGAGTGGGTGGCTTGGGAACCAACTGCTGTGCAACTGCGAACTGTTACCGGTGAGACTGCTCCTATGTTAGGAAAAAAACTGATGTCACTGACTGTGGGGGGTAAGACAGTAAAACACCTAGTGTGGGTAGCTAGTGTGCAGGACCCCTGTATCCTGGGCTTAGACTTCCTCAGAGACATTGGCTGCCAGTTAGATCTAGGCACAGGCACCATGCGTTTTGGGGGTGGGCCTGATGTCAAAATGTCCACACCCGGGGTTCTGTTTAGTGGAAAGGGCTGCCGTTCGGCATCCCCTAAGAAGCCGGAAAAAGGGGTGGAAACTCATTTAGACAACGCCACACACGTCCATCAGCTGCCCCCAGATAGCCCCAGTGTCTCACCTCGGGACAACACCGAGACGTCACCAACCACGCCATCATCTCTGCCCCCACCCCTACAGGCCGTAGGGGGGGTTGACACCTCTCTTGCAGCGGTGGAGGAGGTCTGTCGGAGGAACAACAAGGACCTCAACTCAGAACAAGGGGAGCAGCTGAGACAACTCTTAACCGAGTTCAAGGACAGTTTTGCGTGGAGTGAACAGGATGTGGGCTGTACTCATCTAGTGCAACATGAGATCAACACAGGCGACGCTCAACCGGTGAAGATTCGACCACGTCGCATAGCACTGGCAAGACAGGAAGCAGCGGACAGAGCCGTGGAGGAGATGGAGCAGGCCGACTTCATTGAGCCGTCCAACAGCCCGTGGTCAGCTCCAGTGGTGATGGTACCTAAGAAAGGGGGGAAACTAAGATTCTGTGTCGACTACAGGGGTTTGAATGCAGTGACGCGGAAGGACTCTTACCCAATTCCACGTGTAGACGAGTGCCTCGACCTGGTGAGGGGGTCCTCCTGGTTTTCCTCCCTCGATCTGCGCAGCGGATACTGGCAGGTACCTCTCGCTCCGGAAGCGCGGGCCAAAACCGCGTTTTCTACTCACCGTGGCCACTGGCAGTTCAAGGTGTTGTGTTTTGGGCTGTGCAATGCACCTGCCACATTTGAACGCCTCATGGACCGTGTGCTGTCAGACGTCCCCAGCCAACAGTGTCTGGTGTATCTAGATGACATCCTCGCCCATGGGATCTCCTTTGAAGAGGCACTGGGGGCACTGAGGAGAGTGCTGGAGAGGGTGACGGCGGCAGGTCTGAAACTGCACCCGGAGAAATGCCACTTCATGCGTCGAGAGGTCACGTTCCTCGGGCATCGCGTTGGGGAGAAGGGCATCAGCACCATGCCTGACAAAGTGGAGGCTG
This sequence comes from Esox lucius, assembly GCF_011004845.1. NCBI lineage: Eukaryota > Metazoa > Chordata > Actinopteri > Esociformes > Esocidae > Esox > Esox lucius. The sequence continues at coordinate 14,360,994 of NC_047592.1, read as the reverse complement.
TCAGAGACTGGCCTGTCCCAACAACAAAGCAGCAGGTCAAGAGCTTCCTGGGACTGGCCTCCTACTACCGCAGGTTCGTGAGGGGGTTCTCCAACATCGCTTCCCCCATCACGGGCCTGCTGGGTAAGGACAGAGAATTTAGTTGGACCAAGGAATGCCAACAAGCGTTTGACTCCCTGAAATGTGCCCTGATCGAAGCCCCCGTCCTTGCTGCCCCTGACCCATCACAGCCGTTTGTACTCGACACCGATGCTAGCAACGTAGGCTTGGGAGCGGTGTTGGCACAGCCTGGTCCAGAAGGAGAGAAAGTGGTGTCATACTTCAGCAGGACCTTCAGTAAGGAAGAACGGCGCTACTGTGTGACACGGCGAGAGCTGTTGGCTGTAGTAGCAGCCATGCGCCACTTCAAATACTATCTATGTGGCATACCTTTCGTTGTGCGCACTGACCACGCTGCTCTCCAGTGGCTGCTGTCCTTTAAGGAGCCCGAGGGGCAGATCGCGCGCTGGCTGGAGGAGCTGCAGTCGTTCAACTTCCGGGTGGAGCACCGGGCCGGTGCTCGCCATGCCAACGCCGACGCACTGTCCCGCCGTCCCTGTGCAGAAGAGGGCTGCGGCTACTGTGAGAAGAGGGTGGCCAGAGAGAGAGAGCTGTGTGAGTAGGAGGGTGCAGTGGCTACGGTGAGCCAGCTGGGGTTTCCGGTGTGCAGAGAGACTCACCTGGTCGACGTCAGTGTGTGGAGGGAGAAACAGGAGGAGGACAGGGAGCTGGCACCGGTGCTACAGTGGGTCCGCGAGGGCCAACGACCGCCGAGAGAGGAGGTGGCACCCCTCTCACCAACAACAAAGAGACTGTGGGCTGGTTTTAACACTTTGAGGCTGGCGGAGGGGGTCCTACAGAGGGGATGGAAGACTCCAGCAACGGGAGAAGTCATCTGGCAGGTAGTGGTTCCAAAAGCTTTGCAGCAGACCGTGTTAGGCCAATTACATGGGGGCCTAGGCTCTGGGCACTTTGGGGCGACCAAGACGCTTAGACGACTTAGGAAAGGGTTTTACTGGGGGCGACATAGACGGGACGTAGAGGACTATTGCAGACAGTGTGACAGCTGTGCAGCAAGGAAGGGCCCACCAGGGCAGTCACATGCCCAACTGCAACAGTTCCCTGTGGGGTCACCTTTGGAAAGGGTGGGGGTTGATGTAGTGGGCCCCTTCCCAGTTTCAGACAAGGGAAATAGGTGGGTGTTGACTGCAATGGACTATTTTACAAAATGGCCTGAAGCATATGCCCTTCCTGACCAAGAGGCTGAGACGGTTGTTGACGCGCTGCTGGGGGGTTTCATCAGCCGGTTTGGGGTACCTGAGGCAATCCACAGCGACCAGGGGAGGAACTTTGAGTCAAGGGTGTTCACCGAAATGTGCCAGCGACTGGGTGTGGAAAAGACCCGCACCACCCCTCTTCATCCTCAGAGTGACGGTCTGGTGGAGAGATTCAACCGCACCTTAGCTCAGCAGTTATTGGGACACTCACCTTCCCCTGGTCCTCATGGCTTGTCGGTCGGCTGTCCAGGACTCCACCGGCTGCTCACCAGCTCTTCTCATGCTGGGTAGGGAACTCCGCACCCCAGCTGAAATGGTGTTCGGTCACCCTCCAGAGGGAACACCAGTGCTGGCTGGCCTAGACTATGCCCGGAGACTACAGGACCGGCTCGAGTCTGCCCACACCTTCGCCAGAGAGCAGCTACTGAACGCGGGCGCACGACAGAAGCGACACTATGATCTGCGTGCGAGGGGGCGGCACTTCGAGGCGGGTGAACTGGTGTGGCTGCACAATCCAGCAAGGAAGAAGGGGCGATGCCCTAAACTGGACAGTGCCTGGCTAGGCCCCTGCCAGATCTTAGAGCGCGTCGGAGAAGTGGTGTACCGGATCCAAACGCCACCAAGGGGGCGCAAGGTGGTGGTGCACAGGGACAGACTGGCCCCTTACAGGGGCAGACAGACGATGGGGGACGAACAAAGGGACAGTGGGGCCGGCCAGGGGGCGGGGCTTTCAGAGGAGGTTTCCCTGGAGACAGGGACTGAACCACCAGCTGAGTCAGGAGGGGAAGAGACACTTGGTGGGGAGAACAAGTCGAGGCCTCGGAGAGAGAGGAGACCTCCAGGTCGCCTGAGTGACTTTGTTTGTGCCCTCGGGGTCGAGGGCTTGTAAAGGGGGGAGCTGTGTAGCGACCCTGTGTTCATTTAAAGTTCTAAGTTGGTCAGTTATGCTTCATTAGGGGGCGGGGCCTGACAGTTAGGTGGGGCTGGTTTACCTGGTGGGACGTCCCGCAGTGAGGAGGGCCTCTCTGGGGGACTTGGGGACAGCAGGGGCGGGTCCAGGGGTCTCAGGCCATAGCTTATATAAGGTGGGGTTTTGGGAAGCTCTCTCTCTCTCGTGGCTCCACTCCTGTGTGTGATAGAGGACCGTGACAGGTGTACTTGTCTTAGCTAGCTACAGACCTAAGAGAGTTTGTAAAGAACCTGTGTGTTAACAGGTATTGTTGGGCGTAGACAGTGGCCACACAGCTGTCTTGTTAGGGTTAATAAATTCTACCTGGCATTCTTTACCTCTGACTCCGGCTCCTGATTTAGCATCCCGACCAGGGGTGTTACAATATATAGCAAGGAAAAGGACATTGACAACTTTCTGAAACTAAATTATCTGAAACTAGTTAGCAAACGTTAGACTTACCCATGTACATGTAAATGTTTCACGGCAGACGGAATATCTCTGATTACATACAAAATCCTCTGTCTTTTGGATTTGGTCTTTAGACTTTGTTTAATACGCTGTGTGTTTTTGCTACCGTTCACACTCAAGCGATTTTCATTACAAGAATCTGTGAATTTTTCATTGTTTCAATCATAGATTCCATGGTTGTCCTTTGCTAGCGAGCCAGTGTTTTCCTTTTGACCAGTGGCATTGCAATAAAATGCCAAAATGTTGCCTGAAATTTTCTAATAGTATCCAAGTCAGGGATTTCTTTATCATCAACTGATTCATCTTCTGAGTCATGTCATCATTGTAACATCAGCTAAATTCAGGGCAGAGATGTGGCTCACAACTGAATTGACGCCATTGCAGTTTTCCGCTTTTGAAAAACCCCAGGTAACAATTCTACTGAGCAACTATGGGTGTAATGACAGAAACCAGTGATTCGGTAGACCTATCAGAACTCAGGATGTCAGCAATTCCAGCCCCTTCATTATCTCAGCCAATCATGTCTAGCAGGAAAAGTCCTGTATTTTCCTAGCTAAACAAGGGTTTGCATTTTAAATTTTATTCGCATTTACACTTCGCATACTAGTGTTTTATTGTCACATTAAAGTTCACATCTTCAAGAAGGCATTTCTGCAAAAAATATTAAATGTCCCAGAACATTTTCTTCTTACAAATGGTTCTCCTGAAAAGTAGTGAAATGTGACATAAGCCAAGTTTCCTGAATTCTGTCACAATTTAGCACCTGAATAGATTATAAAGGTATGCATAGGACATTTACATTGATATTTTTCAGCAGACACTACAGATGTCACTATGTTTTTGGCCTCAACTTGGTTGTGTGTGTTAGACTCATAGAGCAGGGCAGTACTACAGAACAAAACGTGTTGAAATGTGTGGAGAACAGGGGTGAAACTTAGTTCATGAAGTCACTACAGAAAGAAAAATGGTAAATATTCCTAAATATTCACTACAACATTAAAGTGTAACACCTGACAGGTTCGTAGTGGTCTGGAGTGTTCCTGGGTGGGAAGGCCTCTAGGCTGTAGTATAAAACACATTTATAAACCTTCTGCAGTCTGAAAATATGCTGTAAACAATATTACCAGTCAGTAACTAATTAAACTCTTTCTTTGTAAATGTCTGATGATAAAATGCTCTTTAAGGCTGCAGTGCACAAGTTCACATGTCTGTAAAAGTGTTGCTTATTGTTGTGGCTGTGAACAACAATGAAAGCTTGAGACACAACAGACTGACACCAAAGAGACATCCTGCTGTAAACCACAACAGGACTGAAAGGCCAACATGGCCAGTCCTAAGGGTTGATGACAACGTCTTGTTCTCACAGTAGACCAAAGTGAACAGGTGCCAGTGAACAGTTTACAGTATATGTGGGTGGGTTTAACATGAAACAGTATTTACTAAAATTCATAATTGTTAAAAATCAGTGACTGAAAAGAATATTGCATATTACACAATAACACACAAAAACATTGCAAACATTAAGATCACAAGAACACAGTGCTCACTGCGACTTAGTTCAGATTAACAGAGTCTCTTTGATGGACTGACTCTGTCACAGTATCTCCAAAACAAGCACACTGAAGGACTTGGATAACCAATGTCACTGGTGTGTGTCTTAACTGGAATGAAGCAAGAAAAAGCTGTCTCAGTCACATCATCCATCCTTGGTAATCATAGTAGTAGTGTATTTAGAGTCTCAACAATAAAGAAAATGAACTTCCAGGATTTAGAGAGGACAACCAAGACTACACACAATCCAAACCTTTTTCAAAGTCTGTGTGAAATACTATGCGTTGGTATTGCTGGCTGTACCATGCTGGCCCCAATCCTCTGTAAAAAGAATGTAATCACTCCAGGTTCCAGTATAGATGATTGAATGGTTTACAACTTGTACATGAGAGTTAGTATTAAGAAGGATTAAGGGTGTGTGGTCTGAAATAATGGGAAAAACAAATCTAATGTTATTACAGTAGGCCAATGTTCAGATTTGACTATACATGTAGATCTATTGGAATGGCATTACAACTTTACATAAACCACTAGAGTTTACAGAGACAGGAGACGTGCATACGATCCGGTTTCCCCACTCATAACTAACTCCTACAACGGATTTGTAATAACGGAATATAACAACAATAACAACTGAAATTATATATTCGTTAGACTGAGCTGATGGTGACTTAAACACTTTCCACGGACTAACCCGTGCATACCTAGCACGTTAATCACATATTTGTCTGGTGACTTGAAGCTAGCAAAGCTAGTGTCACTTAACCTTAGTAAACTGAAAATAAAAACACTTTTTGAACATCAACCGAGTCCCGGGAACATGACATTAGTGTTGCGTCATCTACATGATTTGTGCTTGTCCTAAAATGATGACGTGACACCGGTTCGGCACAAGCAGGGGATTTTTCACAGTCTGTCTGGTTTTGTCTGACTGAAAACCTAAAACGAATGTTGATAGGTACACCAAAGGAGGTACAAGTTTAGGCTTACTTAGCTCATTCAAACAACCAAGTGAAGATATTTACTCTGGTTTACACAGATGTGGTAAGTATGTAATAATGAAACAATGGCGCTTTTCTCTCTAAAATATTCATCTAAAATTCTTGCTATTTAATTTAACATTGTGTAAAGTTTGAGTCTTGCTTGTTTTGTTCATTTGGGTCATGTCATGGTTATGGGGCAGGACACAAGGTGTAGAGATGTAGGAAGTCAAAATTCCTTTTATTTGTTCTTGAAAATCAACAAAAGGAAGCCATGCAGCACAAACAATGATCCCTACCAAGTGTGGACATACTTGAACTTAAATAGGATCCCCAGTTAGAAGCAAAGATAGGCATCTTCCTCTAATTGGAGACAAACAAAACCAGAACGTAGAAATGCTTACAGGCATCCCTTCTGTCAGACCCTGACTATCATACCTAGACCAATATAGAGATGGCTGGAGGCATCCCTTCTGTCAAGCCCTGACTATCATACCTAGACCAACATAGAGATGGCTAGAGGCATCCCTTCTATCAGACCCTGACTATCATCCCTACACCAATATTGAGATGACAATTGGCATCCCTTCTGTCAGGCTCTGACTGTCACCCCTAGACCAACATAAAGATGGCTGGAGGCATCTCTTCTGTCAGGCCCTGACTATCATCCCTACACCAACATAGAGATGCTAGAGGCATCCCTGTAGGCTGGACCTGACAGGTCAGTGGCTGAGACTTGACACAAATACTCTCTCTGACATACACAAATGGTTAACTATATGAAGTGTGATGGAACGTCACTGGCAGGTACGGAACCAGCGTGGGTCCAACCAAAGGAAAAACAAAAGGGGCACCAGTCAGGAACAGGAATAGTTTCCAACTCTAGTTTCATAACCCTCCAGCACAGACCACGGCTGGCAAGCACTTACGAGCAAACACACCTGCAGCGGATTGAGGCTTGTTAGCCATGCTGTAAAAGAGGTGAGGAGAGAACAGTTGGGGGCTGGTAACCCTGGGGGTAATTTGTTGTTTCTTGTCCATTCTGCTAGATTTGACCGAGGAGACCGGTGTTACCAGCCCCAAACTGGTAACCTTCCGGGGAAAATCCAAAGACAGACCTGTGTCTCCTTTCTTCTCAGTTTTTTATTATGTCCGTAGATTTTGTTTCAAGCTTTCTGAAGGATGTTAAAGTGGCAACAGGCAGCCTAGTAGTTAAAGTATCAGACCAGTAACTGAAAGATTGAATCCCAGAGCAGGCAAGTTGAAAAATTATAATATAAAATATTTGAAAACAGCGTGTCTGTCATGGTGCGGTGAGCAGCAGCGCCACCGTGCCATATTTCCACAAGTTCCCATATTCTCACGAACACATCCCGGACTGTCACATGTTTCCCATCTTCCACACCAGGTCCCAATCTAGCTCGTTTGTATGTGTATATATGTTTCCCCTCTGCTCCCCACATTGTGGATCATTGTTGCTGTCGCTGTCATTGTTGCTGTTTGTGCATTTAATCGGTGAGTGTTATTGAATGTACTGTTTGAATGTTAATTGTTAAGACGCATGTTGCGCACTTTTATTTCATTCAGTCATTAGTATTGTTTTTCCGTTCGTGTTTGGTTTGTTTGTTGTTTTAATAAATCCCACGAACGAGAGTACTGCCTGCGCCTGGTTCCCTCCAACACTACACCTTGACAAGTTGTTACAGAATGATCCACCAAACCTGGAACCAGCAGGCAGTCCCTCCAGAGAGGGTATATACCTGGAGGGGCGATTGGGGGTCTGACTCCCTCTCCTCAGATGACGACGAAGCGGTCTATGAGAGAGTGGAGGAGGATCCCCTTGGGGAGCAGTGCTGGGGGTTGCCCCAAGACGGGTTCGGGGTGCCGCTGTGGGGCATGGACCAGTATGGAGTGGTCAAGCCCCTCACCAAAGAGCAAGGGGAGCTGGTGAAGGGTCTCCTGCAGGACATGCAGGAAGCAGGAAGGGCAGGCGAGGCCGGAGGAAGAAGAGGGCGAGGTGCCCAATGCTTGGTCCGAGGTCCCCCCAGGAAAATTTTAGGGGGGGGCTGAGTGGGTGCCCGGGGGAAGTCCCGACGGCGCCCCCTCTATGTCCGGTGCCTCCTCGACCCCGTGCAGGCTGGCCAGGCTGTAGGCTGGCAATTAGGCGCACACCGCTTCCTGCTCCGCGGCCTTCCGCCGCCCCTGTCCCTGCGCCACGGCGCCGATTGCCCACTGCTGCTTTGGAGCAGCAGCCAGCGCCTCCTACCTGCCAGCAGCGGCAGTCAGCGCCCCCTGCTGCATTGGAGCAGCAGCCAGCGCCTCCTACCTGCCAGCAGCGGCAGTCAGCGCCCCCTGCTGCATTGGAGCAGCAGCCAGCGCCTCCTTCCTGCCAGTGGCAGCAGCCTGCACCGCCTGAGGCCGAGGAGGAGTGGCCTGCACCGCCTGAGGCCGAGGAGGAGTGGCCTGCACCGCCTGAGGCCGAGGAGGAGTGGCCTGCACCGCCTGAGGCCGAGGAGGAGTGGCCTGCACCGCCTGAGGCCGAGGAGGAGTGGCCTGCACCGCCTGAGGCCGAGGAGGAGTGGCCTGCACCGCCTGAGGCCGAGGAGGAGTGGCCTGCACCGCCTGAGCTTGCCGGGGTTTGGCTGCCACCGCCCTCTCCTGTCCCGGCCGCCCCGGCGCCTCCTTCGGCTCTTCCGGCTACCGACCCTCCTTCGGCTCTTCCGGCTACCGACCCTCCTTCGGCTCTTCCGGCTACCGACCCTCCTTCGGCTCTTCCGGCCACCGACCCTCCTTCGGCTCTTCCGGCCACCGACCCTCCTTCGGCTCTTCCGGCCACCGACCCTCCTTCGGCTCTTCCGGCCACCGACCCTCCTTCGGCTCTTCCGGCCACCGACCCTCCGTCGGCTCTCCCGGCCTCTGACCCTCCGCCGGCCACCGACCCTCCGTCGGCTCTCCCGGCTCCTGACCCTCCGCCGGCTCCTGATCTTCGGCCGGTTCTGCCTCCCCGGCCTGTCCCGACGGCTCCGCCACCCTGGTTAGTCTCGGCTGTTCCGCCCCCTCGGCGGGTTTGTGCCGATGGGGGTACTGTGCTGCCCCGCCCCCCCTCCCTTGGGCTGGGGTTCGTCTTGGCCCGTCCGGTGGCCGGGCCTTTGGGGGGGGGGTACTGTCATGGTGCGGTGAGCAGCAGCGCCACCGTGCCATATTTCCACAAGTTCCCATATTCTCACGAACACGTCCCGGACTGTCACATGTTTCCATCTTCCACACCAGGTCCCAATCTAGCTCGTTTGTATGTGTATATATGTTTCCCCTCTGCTCCCCACATTGTGGATCATTGTTGCTGTCGCTGTCATTGTTGCTGTTTGTGCATTTAATCGGTGAGTGTTATTGAATGTACTGTTTGAATGTTAATTGTTAAGACGCATGTTGCGCACTTTTATTTCATTCAGTCATTAGTATTGTTTTTCCGTTCGTGTTTGGTTTGTTTGTTGTTTTAATAAATCCCACGAACGAGAGTACTGCCTGCGCCTGGTTCCCTCCAACACTACACCTTGACAAGTTGTTACAGTGTCCCAGAACAAGGCAGTTAACCCTACTGGCTTCCTGTTATGGTTCTGAATGAGAGTGTTATTTGTCAATTTAACTCAAAAAATAATTTTATAATAAAAAAGTTATTATGTAATAATGCAATTAAACATTTTTTTATATTTTGTGTTTTTCTATATAAATGTTGATTATGGAACCAAAATATTGGAAATATGCAGTTAAAATGTGTAGAGGCATTACTATTTTTATTATAAAACCGTTATTTCAAAAAGGAAAACAGACTGAGACCAAAATCCCTTTTAAAGAATATACGCTTACCCATACAGTTTTGGTTGAGTAATTAAAAAGTATTTTCTAAACAAATGCCACGCACTAGTCTTCGCACAGTGCAAAAAGTATACGGAACAAACATGTATCTCTCCCACAGACATACGTGACACCTCTGAACAGACTAATCATGTAATACTCTTGAGGTTTACATACAAGTCATGTACCACTATCAGAGCATGCCTGGCATACCACTCTGGACCATTACATACATCAGATACCCTGTTTTGAAAAAGTCACACTGTTTATCCCACAAATATGTGTATGTGGGTATAACAAAATGTACACCCTAATAATTGCATGTTACGTTTGCGCGGGTAAAACCAATTTATTTGCGGGTGTTCACTTTTGCAAACGTGCAATCATGTGCCTGGGGTTTCTGCAATGTCTTGACAATGTTGGTGGTTGTGGAACAAAACCAAAACTACTGCAGATTTAGTGTACACACGAAAAGCTACGGATATCTTCATTTTTATATAGGCTACAACAATGTCAATACTCTTTTAGAAAAATATCTATTTATTTTTTAACAATGATTTTAAGCAATTAAAACAAGAACAAAACACAATTAACAGAATAGGTTAACACATAAATAAAAAGCCAGATTCTGGAAGATCTAGGGCTATTGGATTAATTGTAATGGCTTAATATTTGACAGACCTTTAGCGTGTAATGCAGAGATGTGCCCCAATCTTATTGAATTAGAAAGCAATGGTTTAGAATCCTTCTCCAAAGGCCCTGTACATTACACATAACGTAAAATGCAAATTCAGCTTTTGGCCAGCTATGTAAACTCTAACATTGATTAATTCCGCAAAGGTGTTTTTTCCAAAAACTGGTTATAGGCTATTCCTATTTGTTTTCTAATGCCTCAAAATATGAAAGTAAAACGCCTCGGTGTCCCCCCGGAAGAGCTAGAGGAAGTGTCTGGGGATTGGGAAGTCTGGGCATCCCTGCTTAGACTGCTGCCCCCGCGACCCGGCCCCGGATAAGCGGAAGAAGATGGTATGGTATGGTATCCGATTATGTTACTGAGTTTGAGTAATCAAAAAGTTACGTTACTGATTACAAATGTGGACAGGGAAATGGTACAGTGGGGTATTTGATACAGTGCCGATTTTGCAGGTTTTCCTACTTACAAAGCATGTAGAGGTCTGTAATATTTATCATAGGTACACTTCAACTGTAAGAGACGGAATCTAAAACAAAAATCCAGAAAATCACAGACCTCTTTGACCTCTATGATCTTTAAATAATTGCATTGCATTTTTGCATTACATAAGTATTTGATCACCTACCAACCAGTAAGAATTCCGGCTCTCACAGACTTGTTAGTTTTTCATTAAGAAGCCCTCCTGTTCTCCACTCATTACCTGTATTAACTGCACCTGTTTGAACTCGTTACCTGTTTAAAAGACACCTGTCCACAGCTGTGTATGGACATCAGGGATAAAATTGTAGACCTGCACACGGCTGGGATGGGCTACAGGACAATAGGTAAGCAGCTTGGTGAGAAGGCAACAACAGTTGGCGCAATTATTAGAAAATGGAAGAAGTTCAAAATGACGGTCATTCTCCCTCGGTCTGGGGCTCCATGCAAGATCTCACCTCGTGGGGCATCAATGATCATGAGGAAGGTGAGGGATCAGCCCAGAACTACACAGCAGGACCTGGTCAATGACCTGATGAGAGCTGGTCTCAAAGAAAACCATTAGTAACACACTACGCCGTCATGGATTAAAATCCTGCTGCGCATGCAAGGTCCCCCTGCTCAAGCCAGCACATGTCCAGGCCCGTCTGAAGTTTGCCAATGACCATCTGGATGATCCAGAGGAGGAATGGGAGAAGGTCATGTGGTCTGATGAGACAAAAATATAGCTTTTTGGTCAAAACTCTACTTGCAGAGTTTGGAGGAAGAAGAAGGATGAGTACAACCCAAGAACACCATCCCAACCGTGAAGCATTGAGGGGGAAACATCATTCTTTGGGGATGCTTTTCTGCAAAGGGGACAGGACGACTGCACCGTATTGAGGGGAGGATGGATGGGGGCATGTGTCGCGAGATCTTGGCCAACAACCTCCTTCCCTCAGTAAGAGCATTGAAGATGGGTCGTGGCTGGGTCTTCCAGCCTGACAATGACCCGAAACACACAGCCAGGGCAACTAAAGAGTGGCTCCGTAAGAAGCATCTCATGGTCCTGGAGTGGCCTAGCCAGTCTCCAGACCTGAACCCAAAAGAAAATCTTTGGAGGGAGCTGAAAGTCTGTATTGCCCAGCAACAGCCCTGAAACCTGAAGGATCTTGAGAAGGTCTGTATGGAGGAGTGGGGTCAAAATCCCTGCTGCAGTGTGTGCAAACCTGGTAAAGATTTACAGGAAACATATGATCTCTGTAATTGCAAACAAAGGTTTCTGTACCAAATATTAAGTTCTGCTTTTTTGATGTATCAAATGCTTATGTCATGCAATAAAATGCAAATTAATGACTTAGAAATCATACAATGTGATTTTCAGGATTTTTGTTTTAGATTCTGTCACTCACAGTTGGAGTGTACCTATGATAAATATGCGTTCTACATGCTTTGTAAGTAGGAAAACCTGCAAAATTGGCATTTACAAATACTTCTCCCCACTGTATATGACAGCCGGCATCACATAAAAATTACCATGTCATTGTTTTTTATCTACAAAAAGCACCATGTCAATATGTTTTAGTTTACAAATAGTACAATGTCATTATGTTTTCGTTTACAAAAGCACCATGTCAATATGTTTTCGTTTACAGAAAGCACCATGTCATTATGTTTTCATCTACAGAAAGCACCATTTCATTTCATTATGTTTTCATCTACAGAAAGCACCATGTCAATATGTTTTCGTTTACAGAAAGCACCATGTCAATATGTTTTCGTTTACAAATAGCACGATGTCATTATGTGTTCGTTTACAGAAAGCACCATTTCATTATGTTTTAGTTTACAAAAGCACAATGTCATTATGTTTTTCGTTAACAGAAAGCACCATGCCAAAATGTTTTTGTTTACAAATAGTACAATGTCATTATGTGTTCGTTTACAGAAAGCACCATTTCATTATGTTTTCATTTACAAAAGCACCATGTCAATATGTTTTCGTTTACAAATAGTACGATGTCATTATGTGTTTGTTTACAGAAAGCACCATTTCATTATCTTTTTGTCTACAGAAAGCACCATGTCAATATGTTTTCGTTTACAAAAAGCACCATGTCAATATGTTTTCGCTTACAGAAAGCACCATAGATGGTCAAGAAAATGTACACAATAAAATTGGGTTCATCTTAATTTGAAAAATGTATGTTTTTGTGGATGATTTTGATTGCTTGCAGTAATTAAAACAATAGATTTTCATTATAGCCTTCTAATTACAAACTAATTTTATACCAGGGAAAGCATGTAAATGTAATTCACTACCAGTTAGAATGAAAGCGGACACACTGCGAACCCGGCTTGATTTTGAGAACCGCTGGTCTAATGGTCCAGTACTTGACGTCTCCTGTAGGACACCCAGGATGATTACAAAATAAAGTCTGGTGAAAATTACAATGAAGAAATGATGGGAACCTGTCTGAGAACAGTCTGAGTCAAGTGAAAAAGGACATGTTTGGCCAACTCTCTGTCCCCTTGTGACTTGTCCATATTCAAGCTTAACATTGTTGTCATCCATCCACCAAGTGCCTTTGGAGACCTCAGCAATGATCTTAATGCCTTGATAGGCTCATTTCCTGAAGATGGTTCAGCACTCGTATTACTGCTTCATCACAAACTCCCAACTTTTGTTTTCTACAAATGTATTTCTATAGTACCTCTTTCTTTCCACTCCTTTCCTATATTGACCTCATACTTTCCTGGACTCTTATTGTCATGACAAAAACCCTCTGTCAACTTACATTACTGTGGTGGAACTGAATTTGTATCCATTTTATAGATGATTCCAAGGTGTCAAATTAATGTAACGGATGAATGGATGAACGATGCATGTAGAGAGGCTGGGAAAAGCAAGAGATTGTTTCCACAACCCAGTCTTAGTTTATATCCTCAAAATAAAGTACTGGGTGTTGAATAGCCTAAGATAGGATCACAGGACTAGTCTAGAAGATTAGTCCCCCTTATCAACTAGCGACACATTTCAATCTATGCTTGCTGGTGCCATATTATAAAAAGTAGCCTAATTCATGGGTCAAGTTAGGATCATTTAGGCATGACCTTTGGTCCTGAATCAAGACCAAAAGAGACACATCTGTAACCATTTAACATACCCATTATACAGCATCCCATAATACATAGATTATAAATATCAATGACTCTACAAAGTAATTAAGTATCATTTAGCATAAATATAGAATTAAAATTGTTCAGTTCCTTCCAACGCAACATCATTCTTTGTCTCCTGCTACCACCTCTTAGACCCTGCTAATGTTGCTTTCACATCCCATCACTCTCACTGTTCCCTCTCCTGGTATAAAAACAAGGATGACCTCTATTTTTGGCCTAGAGGACGATACTTCATATCATAGTTAAAACGTGATTTCCCTTAGGTCAAGTTAACTAATAGTTTTTTTCTGTTTTTCCTTCCTTTTATCCAAATATGCCAACATATGCTTCTTCATATAAAGAGTGATTTACTACTTATAAAATGGGAATCGTGAAAAATATGTCAAAGAAATTCTTGACACCATTGAAACACCCTGCTAAAAACTCCTGCTGAGAGAAGGAGAACCTGACAGAGCAAAGAGAGGACACAGATTGATGCTCAGCTAACTTTATCAAAGTTTAGAGAGAGCCTACATTATTTTAGTCAGCTGCATAGTATCTGGAAGTATTGTATGTGAGGGAGCATTAGTGGCTCACAGTCAGAAGGCCTTTATGTTGAAGAGCAAATAAAATCTGCTGGGGTGGATGTTTTGCAACATTCACTGTGAGTGATTATGTTACAAGAGGCCAAAATCAGTTCCTGTAACATGAGGCATATGAAAACCTCACATCACATGAATGAGATAACATTAAACTCCACAACATTATCAATGTGTTTAGAGGACAAAGAAGAGAACAGGTCAGTCTTGAAATGGTATATGACAAACCACCACTTCCTCCATGTTGGTTCTGTGTTCCAGACCTGTTCTCACTGTTCAGATTCAGAGCAACACAAGAGACTGTCTGAATCATGGCCCTGTGAATAATTGACGAACATTGTTGATTTAGTCTCAAAATTATCAAAATGAACTGCATTAAATCTACTTTTATACTACTTCATATTTAAAGAACATATTTTCTGTTATATCATTTCTGTCATGCTACTTATTTCCATTTACTAGATGACTCCTGTGAAAGCAACAGGTTGTGGTCTTTAAAAATGTTGATTTGAGTGGTGGGGGTTCAGAAGGAGGGTTTGGTGGTGGGGGTTGAGATCTTGTTCCTACACATTCCATAAAACGTTCATTACTTGTGACATAGACCCATAGGGCTTGGTCAACTCTGTCCCTGGTCAGTAATAGTGGACTCTACAGCACAATAATGTCCAGTAGATGAGTAAGCACAGAGACAAGACAATAATGTCCAGTAGATGAGTAACCACAGAGTCAGGACAATGACAATTCAAAAAAAGGCATTTATAATTTTTACCTTATTGACTTTTTACCAGAAAACCACATTCCCCTTCAGAGAAACGTCCTGTGTGATGAAAAGGGAGGAGTGAGCCAACTTGAAGCTGGGGATGATTTGTTGACCATGATTTTATGTGTGCCAGATGGGAAAGTCAGAATGTCCCATCTAAAAGAGGGCCACTTTAGTGACCACAGGGAGTCAATGTTGTCCCATCTAAAAGAGGTCAACTTTAGTGACCCAGTGAGTCAATTTTGTCCCATCTAAAAGAGGGCAACTTTAATGACCAAAGGGAGTCAATTATGTCCCATCTCAAAGAGGGCCCTTGCCAATATACAGTACGCTTCTCACTCCTCTGGGACTTTGGGATTTGATCTTCAGACCAGAAAAATATTCAGATATACCAAAACTCTGTCAACAAAAAACCATGCACAGGCCTTAGGAAAACAAGTAACTACTGAACGCAACAAATCAAACTGTCAAGGAGACAAACTAAACCGATACACATTTCAGGAAATATGATGTGTCGACTCAGAAATATGTTTAGTTATTGTAGTGATGTAATGCCAGCTTGATTTGGTGTTCAGTGGAAACCTCTAAACACACCTCGTTGTGTGACGTGTGTTTTCTCAGGTACTCTTCTCAACACCAAGCTGAAATGATGTATCAGATGAGGGCAAACGTAGACAGCTGCACCATACAACCGTAGTCTGCACACTTAAAAGAGCAGTTGGGGAAATATGTTAATTCCCCTTTCATGAAAACACATCAATGCACTATTGAAGTACTTTTGCACTTAACTGTTCATGTGGATTCAAACACAGTCCTATGATTAGTCATCAGTACAGTGTGGTTATTAACAGCAGATAGTGGTGGACACGTCCTAGAAGACCATCGAGTCCTAGACGTACATCACTGCACATTACGCATTTAAAGAAATTATAAACCTGTCGGTTAAGACAACAACAGTACAAAACTATGGGAAATCATCTGACTCCTCCCACATTGTGCACAGTTCTACTCTAAGAAGCCTGTGGTAATCTGGTGTTGGTTTAGGTCTGGTATTTATAGAATGAAGATGAGGATGAAAGGAGATGTGAGACTTGATTGGTTTGAAGATGTGTGGTTTACACACAGAGTGAGAGACAAACATACAAACCGTGTCTTTTTATTGCATGTACTTTAAATTTGTTCCAAAAGTTTTTTGCATTTTGCATTCAAAATCATATGTAATGTCATTTACAAAAATGTTCTTGGCATCGTTGTTTAATTTCTTATTTGAATTCAGAAGGTAATAACATACTGATGGTCACCTCAGCAGGCCATATATGTCATATATGAAGAAAATGTGACCAATATGTCTTAGAAGTTCCAAGAGTGCCCCTTATTTGTTTGATGAGTAATAAAATAGGAGGACAGAGCCCAGCAACATCAACAATCAATGTTACATTGATTTGTGACCAAAAACAACAACAATCAATGTCAACATAAAAACATTTTACATTATCTAGTGGAATCCAAATCCTTCTCCATCATGTTCAGCTGATTTCTTGGCGTCTTCTGACTAAAATTCAGTGCTGCATAGTTAAGATCTGTGTCCTCATCCACATCCTGTAGTGTAGAAATAGCATCACAAAAACTAATTTAATAAGGCTATCAAAGTATTGTTATCTGAAGTGTCCACGATCTGTTAATTGTGTCAGTTTCTATTACCTGGTTATTTTGGCTCTGCAGTTGAGTCTCATTATCTAAATAGGAATATAATTATTTGGATCAGTACACAAATGGCTCAAATTCAAACATGTATCATTATTGTTATTTTTTGCCATGCCCCTAAGTGTGTTTCCTCTCTATTGGAACATAAATTAGGTACATCTTACTTAATTATGGAGCTTGCCTACGGAGTAGCAATGGAAACTGCTACCTCCTACCTTCTGGCTATTTAAACCCTACATCCCCACCGATATCTCTTGACTCTACAACCTCTGGCCTCTTTGTCATCCCACCCCTAACAGAGGGCAACTCCTGACCAGCCTAGTCAAACCTCTTCCTGGTCCTGCACCCCATAAGGAAACCAGCTTTCTGTTGAAGCAACTTCTGAAACCCACATTTTTTATAGACTATCTAATTGGGTCTGGTTTTAAATGCTTCTACCTGTTTTTGTGTCTCGTCGGATCTTGAGGACCAGAATGATAATGACTATCAGGAGTACAGCAGTCACACCACACAGGCTCACAACCATTGGCAACAAGTCCATAGATCCACCACCCACTCCAAGACTGTTAGTTGCATTACGCTGTCCTATCAAATGAAATATTATGACATTACTTTGTATTTATATATGATGTCATCTTCATTGAATGAAATAAGAAACTCACAATTTTTAACAGACTCTTCTATTTCCTTACTTATGTTGGACCCTGGAACTTAAAGATCAGTAATGCAATTATAATTTCTGAGACTAAGAAAAGCCAAGGTCAGCATTTGTTTGTTTCAGTTTTTTGAAACCGTTTGAAACCACAGTTACAGCTTGCACTCAAAATAAATTGTTTGGTTAACACATCGATTATAGTTAAATTAATTCCTGATTTAATTCAACAAAAGCTTTGTGAGCAAAATATATGTTGCCTCAATATATGGAAAATTCTCTTACCATTATCATATGAAATTGTTGTTTCATTGAAAAATGCCATGTGCTTAGTATTTGTTTAGAATCCACAGAAAAACAGGCCGCTGTCAGCTATTTCCACTTATGTGATGTTAAGCAAGATGGTGGTGATGTTGCTGTACATTTAAAAGTTTCTATTTTTTAAGTCACAATCAACTGATGAATTGAAGCCTTACATAACCGAGATACACACAGGCTCTGATCTGTTGACTTGATTAAACCAGGCTACATGTACCACAACTGAGCACAGCAAGGTGATGGACTCCCCCTTAAGTACCACCATAGTCTGAGACTGGAACACCAAAACAGGGACCTAAAACACAGAGAACAAAGTCAGATTCACAAATATAACAGTTGATTTTATACAACATTTCAGAAATTAACAAGTGCTGGACTGAACATTCGGCTGAAGTACACTCTGTCCTTATCTTCATATTCTAGGACTTGTGATACAACCAATCTTATACCCTGTGTAATGGGTAGAAGTAAGTTAACTTACTCAATCCAAAGAGCAGTAGAGGTATGTGTGTGGTATGCTTTGAGATTATCTATTCTTCTGTCTGGTTGTCAGAGAACGCTTCAACTCTGAGATCACTATGAGATCAAAGGGGATTTCATTGGAAGGGGGCGTTGTTATTGTTGATATATTTAGAAAGCAGAAAAAAAAACTATTTTTGTATTAAATGTTATTGCAAGAACAATACAACAATACAAATGTGGACAGGGGTGAGTGATGTATTACAGAATAAATAATTAATTACATGCAGGTGCTGGTCATAAAATTTGAATATCATAAAAAAGTTGATTTATTTCAGTAATTCCATTCAAAAAGTGAAACTTGTATAATGTATACATTCATTCCACACAGACTTTTTCTTTTAATTTTGAGGATTATTACTGACAACTAATGAAAATCCCAAATTTAGTATCTCAGAAAATTAGAATATTACTTAAGACCAATACAAAAAAAGGATTTTTTGAAATGTTGGCCAACTGAAAAGTATGAACATGAAAAGTATGAGCATGTACAGCACGCAATACTTAGTTGGGGCTCCTTTTGCCTGAATTGGCATGGAGTCGATCAGTCTGTGGCACTGCTCAGGTGTTATGAGAGCCCAGGTTGCTCTGATAGTGGCCTTCTGCTCTTCTGCATTGTTGGGTCTGGCGTATCGCATCTTCCTCTTCACAATACCCCCGTAGGGTTAAGGTTAGGCAAGTTTGCTGGCCAATTAAGAACAGGGATACCATGGTCCTTAAACCAGGTACTGGTAGCTTTTGTGTGCAGGTGCCAAGTCCTGTTGGAAAATGAAACTTGCATCTCCATGTGCTCTAAAACTTCCTGGTAGATGGCTGCGTTGACCTTGGACCTCAGAAAACACAGTGGGCCAACACCAGCAGATGACATGGCACCCCAAACCATCACTGAATGTGGAAACTTTACACGGGACTTCAAGCAACGTGGAATCTGTGCCTCTCCTCTCTTCCTCCAGACTCTGGGACCTTGATTTCCAAAGGAAATGCAAAATGTACTTTCATCAGAGAGCATAACTTTGGACCACTCAGCAGCAGTCCAGTCCTTTTTGTCTTTAGCCCAGGCGAGACGCTAGACACAAGGAATGCGACAGCTGAAACCCATGTCTTGCATATGTCTGTGTGTGGTGGTTCTTGAAGCACTGACTCCAGCTGCAGTCCACTCTTTGTGAATCTCCCCCACATTTTTAAATGGGTTTTGTTTCACAATCCTCTCCAGGGTGCGGTTATCCCTATTGCTTGTATACTTTTTTCTACCACATATTTTCCTTCCCTTCGCCTCTCTATTAATGTGCTTAGACACAGAGCTCTGTGAACTGCCAGCCTCTTTAGCAATGACCTTTTGTGTCTTGCCCTCCTTGTGCAAGATGCCAATGGTCGTCTTTTGGACAGCTGTCAAGTCAGCAGTCTTCCCCATGATTGTTTTAGCCTGCAGAACTAGACTGAGAGACCATTTAAAGGCCTTTGCAGGTGTTTTGAGTTAATTAGCTGATTAGAGTGCGGCACCAGGTGTCTTCAATATTGAACCTATTCACAATATTCAAATTTTCTGAGATACTGAATATGGGGTTTTCATTAGTTGTCAGTTATAATCATCTAAATTCAAAGAAAAAACACTTGCAATAAATCAGTCTGTGTGAAATGAGTGTATACATTATACAAGTTTCCCGTTTTGAATGGAATTACTGAAATTAATCAACTTTTTTATGATATTCAAATTTTATGACCAGCACCTGTCATGAGACAATGCACTATAGCACATAAACTGAAAACACATTATTTAAAATTTGAAAACTGATAGGACATGATTTAGAAAGGCACATGCATGTCTATTTATGGTCCAACACTTTACAATGTTTGACTTCATGGCTTTTATTTTTTTGCTTTGACAAACTATCCATGAACCTCCAAGCAGGCATGTGCACAAGTAAGGCTCAACCTATGCAGAGCACATGCCTCTTTGCTATCTAGAGCCCTTTCCAGTTGACATGTGCCCATCTGCCTTGGAGACATGCGTCACTCACTCTGATGGACATGCGTCGTACGTTTTCTCACACTCTTCCACTCACTCTGACACATCGTCCGTCCATGTTAGCCGAAAAACTCTGGCCACTTTTTCAGGTTCAGCACAAGCCCCTCGGATGGCATTTGCACGGTACTGCCTCCAAGATTGAACGGTGTCAAGGCATAGATCTGGAGGATCTAAAGCATTAACAGTTCCCAGGAGCACAGCGGGCAGAGCAGAGATGGACAACCATTTGTGCAGCACTAGATCAACTCGGCCCTGATGGTTTGGGCCGTAGACGGAACCACTCCTGAGTAAAATAATAATAACATGCAGCAATATTTCCAGATCCCTATTAGGACATCTGGAATGTATAGAACAGACAAGTCTTCCCATATTCCCTAAGAGAAAGGGCAGTGTACAAACAGATTTAGTTATTAAATTAGAAGCCTGTCAGCCGCAGTAATCATCCTGTTGTACAACAATATCCTTACCATTTCAGGAAATGTAGGCTGGTTCAAACAAGTCAGTGATTCACAGCCTCTGTGCATTGTGTCTATGTACTACATGGAGCCATACGCCACATCATAACCTGCTTACCTCCCCAATATGTGATTAAGGCCCTGCTTCATCACAATACTTCCCAGTGGACCCGGGACAGTGGATGTTGATGTATGTCATCAAAAAACATCCAGTGTCATTCTGGTTCTGATCACACTGTTTGCTCAACTGGGTAGTTTTGGAATGCATACTACAGCTTACTACCTCGATTTAGCTCTCAAGATAACAAAATGATTTGCATGAGAACAGCGAGGCAAAACACAACAGGAAAGTAATTCAGTAACATTAAACGACAATAAAGCACAACAGCATGTTATGATCTAAACATTCACCACATCAGTAGTAAATCAGGTATTGTTTCCATAGTTCTGTTGCTAAATGAAGTCTTATGATAAGAGATGAAGATGATGATACAAGCAAATCAAAAACTGTACATTTGAATAGAATGTAATAGTTTCCAAATCTACAGGACCTAGATCCTGGTCCACTTCATTTTGTCACCCTGAATTTCACCTCGAAAAAGATCCAGAGGAGGGAGATGGAGCTGAACACCCATGTAGTGTATGGAAGGAGTAAGACAAGGTGGTTGGGTGGAAGAGGGGGAAATTGGTACATATTTATTTGTATCATTTTCTACTGCATATTTGAAAAGACAAAACACTTGCAATATTTTAATAAAAATGGACTTAGATGTGATATTTTTCTCCCCTTGGTATTTCTTCTCTTGTTATGCACTGATCTTAGCCCCCATTGTGAGGAGCAGCAAGTAACCTTGTAAAGAGAATAGGATTGGTGTGCAGGTCAGGCCGCAGGCTGTTAGCCAGCCTGCTAGCATAGTGGATTATGTCGATAGCATAGCCAAAGTAGTTAGTACAGCTTTACCTATTGCCACTGTGACTCGTTCCAGGCTGAGATAAGTTAAACAAGGTAGTGCTAACAAAAACATCCTTATTAAGATAAAGCCTTCCTCCACCTCGGTCACAAATAAAAATGAATGTATCACCTCGCATCTCAAAATCGGACTCCCCATCCTCTCCAGGGTGCGCCACTGGGATGCCCTCCCTCCAATGCCTTTTGTGGGAAGAGTCATTGGCTTTTTGTTGTCTCTCTGTTGCGCACTTGTGCAATTGGGCTGTACTCTGCTGGCAATACTCTGCCCTCATTCAGGGTGGTTGCGGTTGGTGGGTGTCCCTTTGGTTGATGCCTGGCAATGTGGGTGGATTGATTTCCTGCCTGTTGGGCCCTGTCCAGGGCCTCCCCCGGGTAGGGCCACAGTGTCGCTGTCTCAGTCCCAAGGTCTTACGCTGCTATACTATTGTGCTGGGGGATTGGGTCAGTTCTCCTTCCTCACTAAGTTCTCCTTCTCCACTATAAATCGTTGTTGATATGAGGAACGCATTGTCCGAATTTTCCTAGTCTCCTCCCGTTTTAAACTTTAGGAGGACATGAGGCCCTGATCCACACCTGCGGAGTACCTGGTTTGGGGGGCCCGTTGCTGTCCCTGTCCTGGTCATACTTCTGACCTTGTCTACATTTAAATGGACTCTGGATTTAGCCCACATGCATTTATTAATTATTCCAATTGGACTCTTAATATCTCACCCGGCACAGTGAGAAGAGGCTCTGAGCCTGGGTCCTCTCTAGGTTTCTTCCTAAAGTTCAGCCTTCTTAGAGAGTTGTTCCTAGCCACTGAAATTGAACACTACTGTTGTTTGCTCCTTGGGGTATAAGGCCGGGTGTTTCTGTAAAAGCACTTTGTGACAACTGCTGTTGCAAAAGGGTTTAAAAATTAAATTTGATTGATTTATTGATTGTCTGAGTTAGAGGAGGAGGAGCACATCACTTCCTGTAGTTTGAAAAGCAGGAAGGAAATCCCTCAGTGTTGAGTGAGACCTGAGGAGGTGAACATCACTGCGCTTCTCATAAACTAACAGTGGGGGTTGAAATGGCCCTCATGACATCTATCTCTTTTCATTCTCCCTCCATTTTTCTCTGTGTATCTCATTACATTTTGGCATATTTTCAGTCCACTTGCCAGGGTTGAGTATGGATGTTAACGTTTTTGCCCCTCATCAAAGTAAGGGTAAATGATAGTCATTTGAGGGGCATTTGACAAGGCGGGGATGTGAGACTAAGACGAGGACCAACAGTAACTTTCCACTGTGGTAAAAGTCACGCTACTCTGTCTTACTACATTAGATGAGCAACCTGTTCTACAGGAAGACCAGCCTTCAGTTCTCATCACAACACTCAGTGCATCAAAACCACCCACAATCTGCATCGATCTCTAATTTGTTTATCATTAATTTAATCTGGATAAAGAACATCGGACCCATGACCCTCCATTAGATACTGAAAATATGTCAATACAAACCAGAGAAAGGCATTTTCTCTTGCATAAACCATTTAACAAAGTTTAGGTTCTTTATGTCAACAGTCACAGAGAATGACCACATTACCACATTTAATCTAAGCTCACATTTACCTGTGTGTGTATTTGTGATTTGGTCTAGTTTTCCACAGCATTGGACTACTGCATTGTATCATGCTGATCACTGAAAAAGACATAAAGACTTAAATAAAATTGGACAAGCTTATGATGTTTTCCGCCTCTTGGTATTTCCTGTTTTCTTTTCACACTTATCACGGACCCCTATTCTAAGCAGCAGCTAATCACCATATAAGGAGAATATGATTGGTGTCTGAGGTAGAGGGGGAGGGACCAGTGAAGAAAGCATCACATCATGTAGTGTGAGCGGCAGGAAGTAGCAATTCAGTTTATCTCTCTTTCCTAACCCAGGGTGACCACAATTTCAAACCCCCAAACGGGGACCCTCGTGTAACCGCACGTTAATGCACGCGCACATGTATGAGCTTATACACGCATGTTGGTCATCATGTATGCTTGTGATTGGTGGAGCAGGGGGGTGCTTTTAGCTTTGATGAGAATTGTTGCTTTGCTACGCAGTTATATGCAGTTGTTTGTTTGGCTCTGACTCATATGTGGAAACACTACAGTACTATTATTAGCCTATTATTATTTTTATTTTGGTGAAAACTGGGACACTGTATTGTTTTACAGATATTTGTCGCGACCCGGGACACCCAGCCTAAAACCGGGAAATTCCCTGGCTAACCGGGACATATGGTCACCCTATTCTAAACCAACTCTCCATTTATTTATCTCTCTCTCTTTCTCTCTCTCTCTTTCTCTCTCGCTCTCTGTTTATGCTTCTCAGTGTGACTCGTCATGTCATGCATCGCATTCTCTATTTAAGTCTTGTGTTATGTTAACATTTTGGTTACACTCATTATGTTACGGGGTCAAATTTACCCGAGGTGTTATTGATATTTTTGGCCCCAACAAATGTGTTTAACGTCCATAACCAACGTATTCCTCATTTAACTTATAACATTTACTAGTTTTATTTTTCCTATGGTCCATTGAAAACACATATACCTTATGATGAACACTTTTTTTTCATACTAGGGAGTCCAATGGAGCAGGGCTGTCTTCTCTGCACAATGAGCCATGATAATGTTCACAGAGGCTAGGTATATGGGAAGGCTCTCACACCACGTGATGTTTGTCTCTCACACAACGTTCTTGTGTCACAGTAATCAAAGTGAACTACTCTGCTGAATATATAAAAACGCTCAAGTTTTATATATAAACCGATCAGCTATAACACTATGACCACCTGCCTAATATTGTGTAGGTCCCCCTTTTACCACCAAAACAGCTTTGACCCGTCGAGATGATCAGTGTTATTCACTTCACCTGTCAGTGATCATAATGTTATGGCGAATCGGTTTATCAGTGTTATTCACTTCACCTGTCAGAGGTCATAATGTTATGGCTGATCGATGTATCAGTGTTATTCACTTCACCTGTCAGTGATCATAATGTTATGGCGAATCGGTGTATCAGTGTTATTCACTTCACCTGTCAGTGGTCATAATGTTATGGCTGATTGGTGTATCAGTGTTATTCACCTCACCTGTCAGTGGTCATAATGTTATGGCTGATTGGTGTATCAGTGTTATTCACCTCACCTGTCAGTGGTCATAATGTTATGGCTGATCGGTGTATCAGTGTTATTCACTTCACCTGTCAGTGGTCATAATGTTATGGCTGATCGGTGTATCAGTGTTATTCACTTCACCTGTCAGTGGTCATAATGTTATGGCTGATCGGTGTATCAGTGTTATTCACTTCACCTGTCAGTGGTCATAATGTTATGGCTCATCGGTGTATTTCTCCATATCTTTGTATCCCACAATCTAGCTGCTGATTCATTTTTTGACTTGTAGTCAATGTTAAATATGGACAGGGTCCTTAGTAAGCCCTATAAGTTATCACACCTCAGAATGGTCTGGGTCCTCCCCACACTACACAACAAAGCCTTTCCCACGAGAAGAGTTTAGTTACAGTAATAACAAAGACAATTATAGCTTATGTTTGTGAAAGGTGAGGGGTGATTTAACTTTTATTGTGTTTGATATTATTTACTACATAGGAACATATTTTACTACATCGATCTCAGCACATTTCCGTAATACATTTCACCTGTTTCATCTTGCCGACTCATCTAGTAAGCAATGGAGTCTGTGAGTAGCAGACGTAACCCTTACCCAGATCTAAGCCCGCAAAACACATGGAAAATGAGAAGGGGTCTGAATACTGTCAGAATGCACTGCAATGTATAACTGATTACACAAATTACCCCACAGTGACAAGACTATGGCTCGGCCACTCAAGGACATTCATATTGTCCCGATGCCAAATCAGAATCAGTGTTATGTTGTATTTTTGCACTTTTGTGCTGAAAGATTAATCTCCCAAAGAAGTCTCTATTCTCCCAGCCAAATGAGGATTAATGACTGTTACCGTCACAACAGTTGTGAAGTAGAACATGTGCTATAAAAATATCATGGAACTAAAAGTATTTACCTTGTTAAACATGTCAAAAAGCAATATAGGTTTTTGACATGAAAAGACACAAGAGAAGAGTGCAAAAAGGTATCGTTTATTGTGTTAAAACCAGTAATACAGCAATATGGGTTTCTTCATGATTTGAGGTGTTACTGAATAATTTTATAAATCTATCACTCTAACATAATTATAATTGCAGTTTCCAATCTATTTTATTACAAATAATTGTTCATAATATCTGTCATTCCTGCTGCAGGTACCTGACCTCAGAGTACACTGCATCTTTTCTGACGGTCTTGTCTTTTACTCGTCTGGCAGAGGAGCTCTTCTTGGGATTGAATCTCACTGCTGCATAGTTTAATACATCACTGTTCTGGTTCTGAAGGGGGGGAGACATAACAAAATGCATAATGATTATATTATAATTTAATTTAGGATGTTTCTATATTCCGATAGCAGACTGTCTTATAAGGGAATTGAACCTACAACCCTGGTGTTGTTAGAACTTTATTAACTAAGCCCTGTGGGATCTCAATCAAATGATCAAATGGATACAACTTTTAGAACAAGGAGCTATAACTTCCAAGAAATGAAATCTTATTAGTAACACAATTACAATAAATACCAATTACAATGGAAAACATTTTTGACAAATGTACCTGATTCCCCTGCAATGTTGGGTCACACGTCCTCCCTTCAAAAAGTTTTAAACAGATGCAAAGCATCAATATTTTGTTGAAAATCTATTTTTCTCTAACTGTATAGTTAATTGACATTTCATAGTGGATACTCAATCTATGTTTTCAGAGAAGTGCATTGCATGTACATGCGTACATTATTAGACAAGATTTCAATTACCTCTGTGATCTCCTCTCCGAGTGTTGCATAACATCCAGAGGAGCAGAAGGGTCACCATACTCAGAAAAATGTTGGACAGTATCAAGACAAGAACAGTAGGACTCAGATCAAAAGGATAATAATGCCCTGGGACTGTGAAAAAATGTATCAGTAAATTATTGTAAGTGACCCAGTTATATAAGGACAATATAGGATAGGAGCTCACACTGAGGTAAAGGATGTACTAATTCTTCTGATGATTTATAAAACAAATGCTTTGAATTACTTTGAACGTTCAGCTTAGTCCCATTTCCAAACAGTATCTCTCCACATGAGGTCACAGCACAGTAGTAAGTCCCAGTATCAGAGAGGCTGAGGTTCCTCTTGGGGAGGTTGTAGACACAGCTCTGTGTAGGAGACCCAGACTCAGGGCTCTTCATACACTGACCACTCCTGTCTCCATTGGTATAAATTATTTCTGGAAGAGAGTCTCCTGAGTCATGTCTGAACCAATAGACACTGTGTTCTCCTTCACAGGTCCCAGTGTTTATTGTACAGTTCAGTGTCACAGAGTCTCCTGGCTGGACTGACTTCGATTCAGGCTGTCGTACAACAGGTATGTTTCTGGACTCAGAACCTGACATAAGGTTTAAAATTTACTGAAACATTTCAACATTTGCTAAAAAGGCATGATACAGTTATTATTAACACATTACATATTCCAAATATAGTGAGAAATTCGATCATAGTTGCAGATAATTTCAAGTTATTTTTGTACCTTTAACTATAAGAATGGCTCCTACCAAAAAACTAAACTTGTTGGACTGAGTACTTCCACAGTAGTACGATGCAGAATCTGAGAGCTGTATATTTGAGATTTTTAGGTGATACATTTCTTGTCCACATAGCACTGAAAAGCGAGAGTTGTTTTTGAATTCATTATGGAATGTAGGATTCTCTTCATATATATAGAAGTTTGATAATATTTTAGGTGTATCTCCCAAGGTTTGCTTGTACCACAGGAAGTTCAGTGCCGAATTGTCTCGGAAACACTGTAAAATCACTGTGTCTCCTCTGTTGGCTGAAACAAGGCGCATGGCTGAAGATTGAGCTGCAGCTAGAATTTAAACAAACACATGAAACATTACATCACCTACATACACATTTAAGAACAGTGTCTTGTAAGTATCTGGTTTTCTATTAATGTAGATAATCCACTCTATAAGCATATAAAGATCAAATGTGGACTTACCAATCTCCATTAGAAGTGGAAATGTCAGAATAAGTGCAAGGAACATCTTTTAAGTTGTCACCCTCTTAACGACTTATGTCTTGAATGGAAACACTTGAATGTAAATGGCTAAACTTTTTTGATGGGGTTACTGGTGATTGGCTGAACTCTACGCATTATTTTTGGAAACGCCTGATTAAGCCCACCATGGTCTTTATAAGGAAATGAGAATCACTTACTTAATGTTCAACTCAAAACCAAGAACCAATGATAGAACTTTACAGTCACTGGTCACATTAAAGGTATCTCATATAGTCCAATAAGATCATTTTAATAAATACAGTTACAACAGGTTTATAAACATTGGAAACATCATCCATCATTTCTTTTTCTCATTCTCTGTAAACCCATTTGTGATATAATTCAGGAGCGAGGTCCAATCGCAAAATTTGAGTTTAGCTCTTTTTTAAATTTTATTAATATCCGGATTCAGAGCTTGTAATGGCATGTTCATACAATACTGTTTGATAAAAATATGGGAAAGATATGCTGCTTTAAAAGTTGATAATCTGCTCTGGGAGAGCTGGGCTTTGTTTATGCCCTTTCAGCATAGTTCACACCATAACCCCACCCAGCAATTAAATTATTTAAAGGGGGACACTCTAACCTTATGTTAAACTGGTCTGGTTGGTCTCTAATAAACACATACTATATCAAACCAAATCAAATGAAATGAACGTTTTTTAACATGCATACCTGTGAAAAAATACATCAGGTATAAACAGTACAGGGAAAGGTAAAGTATCTTAGCAGCAGGATTCAATAAATTTCTAGTAGCAGCAATATAAGTGCAGATAATTTGAGTGCAGGTTTAGCAGTCTTACTGAACTGATGGACTGGTTTGTCCACGCATCAGAATCAGAAAGAGTTTTATTGCCAGGTAAGTTTCACAACAAACAAAAGTGACCTGCTCACTTTGGTGAAGAAACTGTAAACATAATAGCTAGTCATAATCACACACACCTGGATGAATGACCCGTCAATCAGGTAGCTTATTATCAAACTTGCTCACTATTGTGAAGAAAAGCTGCTACCCAACGAACAGGACCAGGAAATGTTAGCTAGCTGGTAAGTTAGCATCACTACCTAGCTAGCTAACGTTAACAGTCACGTCAGTAGCTATAGCTAGATATATAGCAAGGAAAAGGATGTTGACAACTTTCTGAAAAGAAATGACCTGAAACTAGTTAGCAAATGTTAGACTTACCCATATACATGTAAATGTTTCACGGCAGATGGAATATCTCTGATTACATACAAAGTCCTCTGTCGTTTGCGTTTGGTCTTCTGACTTTGATTACTACGCCGTGTGTTTTCGCTACTGTTCACACTCAAGCGGTTTTCATTACAGTAATTTTTACATCTTTCATTGTCTCAGTCATAGATTCCATGGTTGTCCTTTGCTTGTAAATGTAATCCGCGGACAGTTGGACAGTTGTTTTATACAAAATGAGCCAGCGTTTTCCTTTTGACCACTGGCATTGCAATGAAATTCCTACATTTTGCCTAAACGTTTCTAACAGTATCCAAGTCAGGGATTTCCTCATTGTCCTCCAAAAAA
Source organism: Esox lucius (assembly GCF_011004845.1). Classification (NCBI taxonomy): domain Eukaryota; kingdom Metazoa; phylum Chordata; class Actinopteri; order Esociformes; family Esocidae; genus Esox; species Esox lucius. The sequence goes on along the minus strand of NC_047592.1, from coordinate 14,331,826 downwards.
TAGTATTTCGCAACATACTAGTTTTTTAAGTCACATTAAAGTTAACATCTTTAAGAAGATATTTCTGCAAAACAGACTAAACGTCCGAGAACATGTTTTTCTTCTTACAAATGACTCTCCTGAAAAGTAGTGACAGGCAACTTAAGCCCAGTTTCCTGAATTCTGTCACAATTTAGCACCTGAATAGATTATTAAGGTATGCATAGAATATTTACATTGATATTTTTCAGCAGACAATAAAGATGTCACTATGTTTTTGGCCACAACTTGGTTGTGTGTATTAGACTCCACTCCATAGAGCACCCCAGGTCTGTACTACAGAACAAAACGTTTTGAAATGTGTGGTGATCAGGGGTGGAGTTTAATTCATGTTCATGAAGTCACTACAGAAAGAAAAAAGCTAAATATTCCTAAATATTCACTACAACATTAAAGTGTAACACCTGACAGGTTCGTAGTGGTCTGGAGTGTTCCTGGGTGGGAAGGCCTCTAGGCTGTAGTATAAAACACATTTATAAACCTTCTGTAGTCTGAAAATATTCTGTAAACAATATTACCAGTCAGTAACTAATTAAACTCTTTCTTTGTAAATGTCTGATGATAAAATTCTCATTAAGGATGTAGTGCACAGGTTCACATGTCTGTAAAAGTGTTGCTTATTGTTGTGGCTGTGAACAATAATGAAAGCTAGAGACACAACAGACTGACACCAAAGAGACATCCTGCTGTAAACCGCAACAGGACTGAAAGGCCAACATGGCCAGTCCTAAGTGTTGATGACAACGTCTTGTTCTCACAGTAGACCAAAGTGAACAGATGCCAGTGAACAGTTTACTATGTGTGTATGTGTGGGTGGGTTTAACGTGAAACAGTATTTACTAAAAATCATAATTGTTAAAAATCAGTGACTGAAAAGAATATTGCAAATTACACAATAACACACAATAACATTGCAAAAATGTTAAGATCACAAGAACACAGTACTCACTGAGACTTCAGATTAACAGAGTCTCTTTGATGGACTGACTCATACTCACAGTATCTCCAAGACAAGCACACTGAAGGACTTGGATAACCAATGTCACTGCTGTGCGTCTTAACTGGAATGAAGCAAGAAAAAACAATCTCAGTCACATCATCCATCCTTGGTAATCATAGTAGTAGTGTATTTAGAGTCTCAACAATAAAGAAAATGAACTTCCAGGACTTAAAGAGGACAACAAAGACTACACACAATCCAAACCTTTTTCAAAGTCTGTGTGAAATACTATGCGTTGGTATTGCTGGCTGTACAATGCTGGCCCCAAACCTCTGTAAAAAGAATGTAAACCCACTTCAGGTTCCAGTTTAGATGATTGAATGGTTTACAACTTGTACATAAGAGTTAGTTTTAAGAAGGATTAAGGGTGTGTGGTCTGAAATAATGGGAAAAACAAATCTAATGTTATTACAGTAGGCCAATGTTCAGATTTGACTATACATGTACATCTATTGGAATGGCATTACAACCTTACATAAACCACTAGAGTTTACAGAGACAGGAGACGTGCATACGATCCGGTTTCCCCACACATAACTAACTCCTACAACGGATTTGTAATAACGGAATATAACAACGATAATAACTGACATGATATATTCGTTAGACTGAGCTGATGGTGGCTTAAACACTTTCCACAGACTAACCCGTGCATACCTAGCACGTTAATCACGTATTTGTCCATTGACATGAAGCTAGCAAACACAGTCATGCTCCAAAAGTAAGTGGCACTTACGTCCATAATGCTTAACCGAAACGAATAATTTATTTTTCTTGACGCACGCCAGTTCTATGTACAATTTAATAACTAAATCATATGCTTGAACATCAACCAATTATTACTGCGTCATCTACATGATTTGTGATTGTCCTAAAGTGATGACATGACACCGGTTTGGCACAAGCAGGGGATTTTTCACAGTCTGTCTGGTTTTGTCTGACTGAAAACCTAAAATGAGGGTTGATACGTACACCAAAGGAGGTACAAGTTTAGGCTTACTTAGCTCATTCAAAACATCATTTGAAAAGGAAGTGAAGATATTTACTCTGGTTTACACAGATGTGTAAAGTATGTAATAATGAAACCATGGTGCTTTTCTCTCTAAAATATTTATCTAAAAATGCTATTTAATTTAAAATTGTGTAAAGTTTGAGTGTTGCTTGTTTTGTTAATTTGGGTCATGTCATGGTTATGGGGCAGGACACAAGGTGTAGAGCTGTAGGAAGTCAAAATTCCTTTTATTTGTTCTTGAAAATCAACAAAAGGAAGCAATGCAGCACAAACAATGATCTCTACCAAGTGTGGACATACTTGAACTTAAATAGGATCCCCAGTTAGAGGCAAAGATAGGCATCTTCCTCTAATTGGGGACAAACAAAACCAGAACGTAGAAATGCTTACAGGCATCCCTTCTGTCAGGCCCTGACTATCATACCTAGGCCAACATAGAGATGGCTAGAGACGTCCCTATAGGCTGGACCTGACAGGTCAGCTGCTGAGACTTGATACAAATACTTTTTACATTCATAAATGGTTAACTATATATAGTGTGATGGAACGTCACTGGCAGGTACGGAACCAGCGTGGGTCCAACCAAAGGAAAAACAAAAGGGGCACCAGTCAGGAACAGGAATAGTTTCCAACTCTAGTTTCATAACCCTCCAGCACAGACCACGGCTGGCAAGCACTTACGAGCAAACACACCTGCAGCGGATTGAGGCTTGTTAGCCATGCTGTAAAAGAGGTGAGGAGAGAACAGTTAGGGGCTGGTAACCCTGGGGGTAATGTTTGTTGTTTCTTGTCCATTCTGCTAGATTTGACCGAGGAGACCGGTGTTACCAGCCCCAAACTGCAACCCAAACCCTTCCGGGGAAAATCCAAAGACAGACCTGTGTCTCCTTTCTTCTCATTGCCACAATAGTTTTTTACTCTGCCCATAGATTTTGTTTCAAGCTTTCTGAAGGATGTTAAAGGGGCAACAGGCAGCCTAGTAGTATCTGACCAGTGACTGAAAGATTGAATCCCAGAGCTGGCAAGTTTAATTTTTTTTAATGTAAAATATTTGAATACAGCATGTCCCAGAACAAGGCGGTTAACCCTACTGGCTTCCTGGTTATGGTTCTGAATGAGAATGTTATTTGTCAATTTAACTAGAAAAATAATAATAATAATAAAGTCCTTATGTAATAATACTAAATAATAATAAAAAATATTGGCAAAACCAGATGTCTTAGCATGTGTGAGAGTAAAAACCTAATTCTTGACTTTTGTTGTTTATGACTGTTTATATATTTAGTTTTTTCCAGTTGTACAGTTTTATTATGGGACCAAAATATTTGAAATATACAGTTAAAATGTGTAGAGGCATTACTATTTTTATTATTAAACCTTTATTTCAAGAAGGAAGACAGACTAAGACCAAAGTCCCTTTTACAGCTTGCCCCAGAATATACATGTTTACACATACAGTTCTGGTTGAGTAATTAAAAAGACACAGAAAACAGACAAAACAATCAGAAAAACACAGACAACCGACAAAACAAGACACCCACAGATAGCACAAGACAAAGTACATTGCTTTAAACACCGGTGTAATTGCTTCAGTGGCCTCAGGATTAGTCAATATTGGACCTGGTGAGATATGCGATGTCCCTTAGTAGTAGTAATATAGTAATATAGTAGTAGTATTTTCTAAACAAATGCCAAGCACTTGTCTTCACACAAAGTATACGGAGCAAACATGTATCTCTCCCACAGACAGACGTGACACCTCTGAACAGACTAATCATGTAATACTCTTGAGGTTTACATACAAGTCATGTACAACTATCAGAGCATGCCTGGCATACCACTCTGGACCATTACATCAATCAATCAATCAATCAATATTTATTTATAAAGCGCTTTTTACAACAGCAGTTGTCACAAGGTGCTTTACAGAGACACCCGGCCTTAAACCCCAAGGAGCCAACAACAGTAGTGTTGAATTTCAGTGGCTAGGAAAAACACCCTAAGAAGGTCGAATTTTACGAAGAAACCTAGAGAGGACCCAGGCTCAGAGGGGTGACCAGTCCTCTTCTGGCTGTGCCGGGTGAGATATTAAGAGTCCAATTGGAATAATAAATACATTTCTCTGGGCTAAATCCAGAGTATATTTGATTTTAGACTAGGTCAGAAGTATGACCAGGTGGACAAGGACAGGAACAGCAACGGTCCCCCCAAACCAGGTAATCCGCAGGTGTGGACCAGGACCTCATCTCCTTCTAAAATTTAAAATTGGAGGAAACTGAGAAAAGTTAGTAGTACATCCCTCATGTCCCCCAGCACAATAATATAGCAGCGTAACACCTTCGAAACTGAGACGGGGGGGTCCGGTGACACTGTGGCCCTACCCGGGGGAGGCCCCGGACAGGGCCCAACAGGCAGGAAATCAATCCAACCACATTGCCAGGCATCAACCAAAGGGACACCCACCAACCGCAACCGCATACATCAGATACCTTGTTTTGAAATAGTCACACTGTTTCTCCCACAAATACAGTATGTGTATGTGGTTATAACAAATTGTACACTCTACAAACAGATACTTTTGAAAAAATAATATGATTACTGTGGAAGATGGAAAATGTTCACGATATTTTAAAATGAAGTCTTCTCAGGTGTTCGTATAACAGTTGATTATTTCAAGTTTAATTACGTGGTGCCATGGGAACAACCGTCACAACACCAACAGAGTATGAGCACAGAGACTAGCAGAGTAGTGCCATGACAGATTGTTCTGATTGTGCATTTCAAGTTTCAAGCTTATATTCTCTTCCAACAGTACAGATGACGGAATTAACATTTGCAGAATTTACATACTTTCCCCATGGGGCCCAAACGAGCGACAACAGGAGGGACCATAAGGAGGGACCATAAGGGGCCGGTGCGGAGAGGATCAGGCGGCAGTCGAAGGCGGGGCCTAGACAACCCGATCCATGGACACGGAAACTAACTCTAGGGACGTGGAACGTCACCTCGCTGGCGGGGAAGGAGCCTGAGATCGTGCATGAGGTTGAGAGGTTCCGACTAGAGGTAGTCGGGATCACCTCTACGCACGGCTTGGGCTCTGGAACCACACTCCTTGAGAGAGGATGGACTCTTCACCACTCTGGAGTTGCCCATGATGAGAGGCGGCGGGCGGGTGTGGGTTTGCTTTTAGCTCCCCAGCTCCGCCGCCATGTGTTAGGTCTCTCACTGTTGTTTGTGCCTACGGGCCGAACGGCAGTGCAGAGTACCCGACCTTCTTGGAGTCTCTGGGAGGGGTGCTGGAAAGTGCTCCGACTGGGGACTCTATCGTTCTACTAGGGGACTTCAAGCCCACGTGGGCAACGACAGTGATACCTGGAGGGGCGTGATTGGGAGGAACGGCCCCCTTGATCTGAACCCGAGCGGTGTTCAGTTATTGGACTTCTGTGCTAGTCACAGTGTGTCCATAACGAACACCATGTTCAAGCATAAGGGTGTCCATCAGTGCACGTGGCACCAGGACACCCTAGGCCGCAGGTCGATGATCGACTTTGTTGTCGTTTCATCTGACCTGCGGCCGTATGTCTTGGACACTCGGGTGAAGAGAGGGGCGGAGCTGTCAACTGATCACTACCTGGTGGTGAGTTGGATCCGATGGCGGGGGAGGAAGCTGGACAGACTCGGTATGCCCAAGCGTACTGTAAGGGTCTGCTGGGAATGTCTGGCTAAGTCTCTTGTCAGAGAGATCTTAAAATCCCACCTCTGGCAGAGCTTTGACTGGATCCCGAGGGAGGCTGGAGATATTGAGTCCGAGTGGACCATGTTCTCCACTGCCATTGTCAAAGCGGCCGCTCTGAGCTGTGGCCGTAAGGTCTCCGGTGCCTGTCGAGGCGGCAATCCCCGAACCCGGTGGTGGACACCGGAAGTAAGGGATGCCGTCAAGCTGAAGAAGGGGTCCTATCAGGCCTGGTTGGCTTGTGGGACTCCTGAGGCAGCAGACGGGTACCGGCAGGCCAAGCGGACTGCAGCCCGGGTGGTTGTGGAGGCAAAAACTCGGGCCTGGGAGGAGTTCGGTGAGGCAATGGAGAAGGACTATTGGCTGGCCTCGAAGAGATTCTGGCAAACCATCCAGCGCCTCAGGAGAGGGAAAAAGTGCCCTACCACCGCTGTTTACAACAGGGAAGGAGTACTTCGAGGATCTCCTCAATCCCGCCGTCACGTCTTCCATTGAGGAAGCAGAGGATGAGGGCTTAGAGGTGGACTCGTCCATCACCCGGGCTGAAGTCACTGAGGTGGTCAAGAAACTCCTCGGTGGCAAGGCACCGGGGGTGGATGAGATCCGCCCTGAGTACCTCAAGTCTCTGGATGTTGTGGGGCTGCCTTGGTTGACACGCCTGTGCAACATCGCGTGGCAGTCGGGGACAGTGCCTCTGGGATGGCAGACCGGGGTGGTGGTCCCTCTTTTTAAGAAGGGGGACCGGAGGGTGTGTTCCAACTATAGGGGGATCACACTTTTCAGCCTCCCCGGGAAAGTCTATGCCAGAGTTCTGGAGAGGAGAATACGGCCGATAGTAGAACCTCGGATTCAGGAGGAACAGTGTGGTTTTCGTTCAGGCCATGGAACACTGGACCAGCTCTATACCCTCTACAGGGTGATGGAGGGTTCATGGGAGTTAGCCCAACCAATCCACATGTGTTTTGTGGATTTGGAGAAGGCATTCGACTGTGTCCCTCGCGGCATCCTGTGGAGGGTGCTTCGAGAATATGGGGTCCTGGGTCCTTTGCTAAGGGCTGTCAGGTCCCTGTACGACCGAAGCAGGAGCTTGGTCCGCATTGCCGGCAGTAAGTCAGACTTGTTCCCTGTGCATGTTGGACTCCGGCAAGGCTGCCCTTTGTCGCCGGTTCTGTTCGTAATTTTTATGGACAGAATTTCAAGGCGCAGCCAGGGGCCGGAGGGTATCAGGTTTGGGGACCACACGATTTCGTCTCTGCTCTTTGCGGATGATGTTGTCGTGTTGGCCCCTTCAAGCCAGGACCTTCAGCATGCACTTGGATGGTTTGCAGCTGAGTGTGAAGCGGTGGGGATGAAAATTAGTACCTCCAAATCCGAGGCCATGGTCCTCAGTCGGAAAAGGGTGGCTTGCCCACTTCAGGTTGGTGGAGAGTGCCTGCCTCAAGTGGAGGAGTTTATGTATCTAGGGGTCTTGTTCACGAGTGAGGGAAGGATGGAATGGCAGATTGACAGACGGATCGGTGCAGCTTCTCCAGTAATGCGGTCGATGTATCGGTCTGTCATGGTGAAGAAAGAGCTGAGCCGCAAGGCGAAGCTCTCGATTTACCGGTCAATCTGCATTCCTACTCTCACCCACGGTCATGAGCTTTGGGTCATGACCGAAAGGACAAGATCCCGGATACAGGCGGCCGAAATGAGCTTTCTCCGCAGGGTGGTTGGGCGATCCCTTAGAGATAGGGTGAGAAGCTTGGTCACCCGGGAGGAGCTCAGAGTAGAGCCGCTGCTCCTCCACATCGAGAGGGGACAGCTGAGGTGGCTTGGGCATCTGTTCCGGATGCCTCCGGAAATGCCTTCCTGGGAAGGTGTTCCGGTCCCGTCCCACCTGGAGGAGACCCCGGGGACCTAGGACACGCTGGAGGGACTATGTCTCCCGGCTGGCCTGGGAACGCCTCGGTGTCCCCCCGGAAGAGCTGGAGGAAGTGTCTGGGGAGAGGGAAGTCTGGGCATCCCTGCCCCGGATAAGCTGAAGATGATGGATGGATGGATGGAATATGACCAGTCATTATTGACATGTTTATTGAAATATCACACGTGCAGGTGCAAAGTTGAAATAACTGCAAAATGATTACAAATATAAATAAGTTGTAATATCACATTTTTATTTAAACAATGAAAACCAATAATAGTGCCCAACTCTGTCATTTACAGTCTTTGAAACATGAGACATACCATTTTGGGGATACTTATCCCAGATGTAAGGGGAAATTAGTATCAGTGTTTACAAATGGTTATCAAATTAATATAACAATGCAGTCTTTTTAATTGTATTTTACACTGGCATCCAGCAAATAAAAATAAAAATTACAAAATAGCCTGGTCACAATGTTGCTGACAGCGGTGGTCAAAAGGAGGGTGGGGCTTAATTTAGAATCAAGGTGATTGGAGCCCACTCACACCCTGTCTCTGTGACTCAAAGCAGAGTAGATGGTTTCTTCTTCTCTCTGATTTCTCATCTCTGTCTTTTCCCTCCTTGGTCTCCTGGACTGGGCACTTTTCTTGTCAGTGAACGTCAGGGCGGCATAGTTCATGGTAGTTTCATTATGGAACTTAGGGATGAAAACACAGAGTAGGTCAGTAAAGAGACTAGGTTTAATAGTCAAATGTTTTACTTCTCAAATACCCATATCCAGTCTAAAATTTCGTAGAATGTATTCTGCTAACCTGTCTGTTTGACATGTTGGCATGAGCATTTCCTTGATGGTTGTCATGAGAAAGGGTCCCTGCAAACATGAAAAGAATAAAAAGACATACATTCATAATGTCTTAATATGCACTCATTCATTTGTAGCTATTCGAGGGGGTGAGAATTTAATAACAAAGCCATTGTTTGTTTTTTTTCAGTCTGGATTTATTTGAACAGTGAGAGACAGAATTACAATAAAGAAATCCAGAAATATGCATGTCAAAAATGTTATACATTGATTTGCATTTTAATGAGAGAAAAAGGTATTTGATCCCCTCTCAATCAGAAAGATTTCTGTCTCCCAGGTGTCTTCTATACAGCTAAAGAGAGTGCTCCGAATCTCAGCTTTTTACCTGTATTAAAAGACACCTGTCCACAGAAGCAATCAATCAATCAGATTCCAAACTCTCCACCATGGCAAAGACCAAAGAGCTGTCCAAGGATGTCAGGGACAAGATTGTAGACCTACACAAGGCTGGAATGGGCTACAAGACCATCGCCAAGCAGCTTGGTGAGAATGTGACAACAGTCGGTGCGATTATTTGCTAATGGAAGAAACGCAAAAGAATTGTTAATCTCCCTCGGTCTGGGGCTCCATGCAAGATCACACCTTGTAGAATTGCAATGATCATGAGAACGGTGAGGAATCACCCCAGAACTACACAGGAGGATCTTGTTAATGATCTCAAGGCAGCTTGGACTTTAGTCACCAAGAAAACAATTGGTAATACCTTATGCTTTGGGTGTGTTTTTCTGCTAAGCGGACAGGACGACTTCACTGCATCAAAAGGACGATGGACAGTGCCATGTACCGTTAAATCTTGGGTGAGAACCTCATTCCTTCAGCCAGGGCATCGAAAATGGGTAAATGGGTCGTGGATGCGTATTCCAGCATGACAATGACCCAAAACACACGGCCAAGTAACAAAGGAGTGCCTCAAGAAGAAGCACATTAAGGTCCTGGAGTGGTCTAGCCAGTAAACGAGGAGTGGGACAAAATCCCTCCTGAGATGTGTGCAAACCTGGTGGCTAACTACAACCAGGGGTTTGCCACCAAGTACAAAGTCATGTTTTGTAGAGGAGTTAAATACTTATTTCACTCATTAAAATGCAAATCAATTTATAACATTTTTTAAATGCTTTTTTCTGGATTTTTTTTGTCTATCACTGTTCAAGTAAACCTACCATTAAAATTATAGACTGATCATTTCTTTTGTCAGAGGGGAAATGTATGTCACGGTCGTGGGGTGAGAAGGACACAGGCGCAGAGTAGAGTTGGTGAAGATAATCCATGTTTAATGCAAAATAAAGAAAGACTCCAGCAAAACAAAAGGCAGCAACCAGTGACGTGGGTATTCCTTACACAGGATAAACAAAACCAAAATGAACCACGCCTGGGGCCTACAAACTAAACTTAAATAGGGTCCCCAATTGGAGGCAATAACTAACACCTGCCTCCAATTGGGGAAACCAAAAAAAGGAGTAGAGGTGGCTAAAGGCCACCTCCTGTCCTGTCCTGGCTATGCCCCGAGCCCAGCGCAGAGATGGCTAGGGGCACAGCCAGGACGTGACAGTACCCCCCCCCAAAGGCGCGGGCTCCTGACCGCAAGACCGGGACGACCACACCCGGACCGGCGGAGGCTCAGCGCCTGGAGCCGCCGGCACAGGCCGGGGAGGCGGAACCGCAGGGACAGGCCGGGGAGGCAGAGGGCCAGGAGACGGGAGAGCCGGCGGAGGGACTGGAGCCGGCAGGAGAGCCGGCGGCGGGTCGACAGCCGGCGGAGGAGCAGCAGCCGGGGGAGCCGGCAGAGGGTCGACAACCGGCGGAGGAGCAGGAGCCGGGGGAGCCGGCGGAGGGTCGACAGCCGGCGGAGGAGCAGGAGCCGGGGGAACCGGCGGAGGAGTAGGAGACGGGGAAACCGGTGGAGGGTCAGGAGCCGGCGGAAGAGCCGGCGGAGGAGCAGGAGACGGGGGCGGGGGATTAGGAGCCGGCGGAGGAGCAGGAGCCGGGGGAGGCGGCGGAGGGTCTGGAGCCGGCGGAAGAGCCGGCGGAGGAGTAGGAGATGGGGAAACCGGCCGAGGGTCAGGAGCCGGCGGAAGAGCCGGCGGAGGAGTAGGAGCCGGCGGAGGAGCAGGAGATGGGGGAGCCGGCGGGGGAATAGGAGCCGGTGGAGGAGCAGGAGCCGGGGGAGCCGGCGGAGGGTCCGGAGCCGGCGGAAGAGCCGGCGGAGGAGTAGGAGCCGGGGGAGCCGGTGGAGGAATAGGAGACGGGGGAAGAGCCGGCGGAGGGTCAGGAGCCGGCGGAAGAGCCGGCGGAGGAGTAGGAGCCGGGGGAGCCGGGGGAGCCGGCGGAGGAATAGGAGCCGGCAGAGGAATAGGAGACGGGGGAACTGGCGGAGGAATAGGAGCCGGCAGAGGAATAGGAGACGGGGGAGCCGGCGGAGGAATAGGAGCCGGCGGCGTTTTTCTGATATTTTGATGATATGCCGGTCAAATATTGCCTCTTAATTAGTGAAGTTGAGGAAAACTGCATGGCAGGCTATGTAACTTAAAAAAATGACATAATAGGCCATATTGAATGCAACTAATTTGTTCGTTGTTTATGTCTATATTACAGCCGTTTTAGGCGTGGCTTCATTTGAAATGCAGCATGCAATGTTGTTTACTAACTTTCAAACGGTAGAGCCTGCATGCCCTGTTACTTTATAACATAGCCAAAGTGCGGTGTATTTTTGCTTTATACATTTTAGGCTTATTCTCAAATTCAGATTGTGTTAGGGAAGCAGGATTATTAGGCAATTTTAATCGGACAATTTGACCGGAGAGATTTAATTTTGTCGGATATTTCATTTTTTTTTCGGACAATGTCCGGTTATTACCGGACAACGGAAACCCTGGTACCTGCACAGTGTTCACATTGTGACCTCTTCATTCTCATACAGAATATAATCTACAGTACCTGCACAGTGTTCACATTGTGACCTCTTCATTCTCATACAGAATATAATCTACTGTACATGCACAGTGTTCACATTGTGACCTCTTCATTCTCATACAGAATATAATCTACAGTACCTGCACAGTGTTCATATTGTGACCTCTTCATTCTCATACAGAATATAATCTAGTGTACCTGCAGTTTACACTTTGTGACCTCTTCATTCTCATACAGAATATAATCTACTGTACCTGCACAGTGTTCACATTGTGACTTCTTCATTCTCATACAGAATATAATCTACTGTACCTGCAGTGTTTACATTGTGACTTCTTCATTCTCATACAGAATATAATCTACTGTACCTGCACAGTGTTCACATTGTGACTTCTTCATTCTCATACAGAATATAATCTACTGTACCTGCACAGTGTTCACATTGTGACTTCTTCATTCTCATACAGAATATAATCTACTGTACCTGCACAGTGTTCACATTGTGACCTCTTCATTCTCATACAGAATATAACGTTGATAATCACACTCAGAATCACCGCAGTTGTCAGGAAAGAAATAACGATGAGTAGAGGATTAATCTGATTACCTAACGGGTCTGAAACATGCAGACAGAGACACATTTATATAGACGTTAAGGCAATTGCTTCAAATGCTGAAAAAGTTGACAATAAGTAAGCCATATGTATAGGTTATAGTTTACCTCCAACATTCAGCTTAGTCCCATTTCCAAACAGTATCTCTCCACATGAGGCCACAGCACAGGAGTAAGTCCCAGTATCAGAGAGGCTGAGGTTCCTCTTGGGGAGGTTGTAGACACAGCTCTGTGTAGGAGACCCAGACTCAGGGCTCTTCATACACTGACCACTCCTGTCTCCATTGGTATAAATTATTCCTGGATGGGATTCTCCTGAGTCATGTCTGAACCAATAGACACTGTGTTCTCTTTCACAGGTCCCAGTATTTATTGTACAGTTCAGAGTCACTGATTCGCCAGGCTGGACTGATTCAGACACCGGCTGCTGAAGCACAGACATGCTGTTGGATTCAGAACCTGAATAGATTGTGATGTACTTAAGATCATGGAGTGCCAATGCAAATATCCTTTTAGATTCATAATCGAACACGACTTTATTGCCAACATGTAAGAAAAAAAAGTTACCTTTGACATATAAGACAGTTCCTTCTGCTATCCTAATTTCATTCACGATCAAAGCAGCACAGTAATATGTAGCTGAGTCCCCTGGTTCAGTCTTGGAGATGGTCAGGTTAAAGCTGTCCTCTGCTCTCTTCACACTTAAACGTTTAGTCTTGTTAAAGTCTTTGATGAACTTATTAAAGTAAGAACTCTCCTGAGAGTAATGATATGATGATGCCATGAGAAGAGGCTTTTGTCCAAAAGTTTGTTTTAACCAAAGTACATTCATTATCATTTCAGATGGGCAAAAGCAAGTGAGAGAAACACTACGTCCTGAATGTGTAACTACCATAGGGTCTGGTTGGGTAACATCATTGGTAAGTGCCAAACCTGTGAAGTAAATCAAAAATATCAAAATATTGTTTAAGACACAGTAAGGACCAAAACAATAAATACAATGCCATGACAAGAAAACAAGTAAAAAACATCCATATTTGTATCTCTTACCCAAGATGGCAATAAACAAAATGTTTGTCCAGTACATCCTCATAACTGTGAAGATCTTTTAATTCCTGATGCACTGTGTGGTGTGGGTCTGACAGCTAGGCACCTTATATAGAATGACGTGACACCGCTAGTCCTAATGTAGGAGGGAGCACTGAACTGAGGGATTTTATTGGCTGTCTGACCAGGCGAATGAGGAATTGCACGATCACATGACAATCACTTCCACACATTTGAAAAATCCTCTTGAAAATCTTCTTTTCACAAGTCGAATTGCAAGTTCTGATTAGGAACTCTAATTACGTGGAAATGAAACAGAAGTTTACATGTGACACAACTATTGATGAACAAGTTAGAAACGTGCTTAGTTGTTGAACTCCTCAAATGTTAACAATGTTTATGAAGCATTACGTTGGATACCTGATAGTAACATTTAGACCTTCCTGTTGTGTTCGTTTCATTTGAATTAATCCTGTGTTTTCGGTCCAAAATGACGCCCCATTATTGGTGATTATATATCCATAATATCCATATATTTTCACCTAATGTTGTCTCAATTCTTTATCAACTTATGCTCATGTGAATATTACAAGTTTGAACTTCTATTTGCTATGTATTGACTGTAGGCCTCATTGACCTGAGCTCATACAACTAGTTTTTCAGTAAAGAAATGCATAATGTATGTATTAGTTTGACAATCACAAGTACTCAGATCAAACATATTGTGTTATTAATTATAGACTTGTTTGTGTCAACGTTTAACATGGACGTTTGTTTTGAAAACACATTTTTAAATAGTGGCACAAAATAGCATCTGTTATGTTCAAACGGACCGGTATGATTTTATAAGTAAAGAAATGACATACGTCCAAAACAACACATGACATCTTTACCATGTTAATAAATTAATGTCTCAACACATTAAAGAAAAACGATAACAACGTAACATATAAAATGTTCACAATCTGGTGGTTACATTTCATGTGTTCTCATGCACATTTTGGACAATACCTGGTGGTTGTTAAATGTGCCGAGCAAATTATATGCAAATTATATGGCACACAAGGCTGGATTTGACATCACTTGGTGCACACAGAATGCACCTCTTCCTTTTGTCTCTTCTGTCTCTGGAGGCAGTAGATCTTCTTCTGGCCCTTAAATCTCTCCCACCAATCCAGCAGAGCATGGTGTTTGAGGAAGGTGTTGGTGCCTTTGAATGAGAGGCGTCACCATGTCTTTCCCCAACTCTTCTAGGAATAGTCTCCTCTTAAAGGATTTCCCCTGCTTCCATCCTGGATTCACCTTGGACGTCTGTCCATTCTACTTCCTTCCAGTTGTCGTTATAAATTCGTATCCCCACCAAGTTTTTCATGTTTATTGCTGTAGTTTAGATGGATTCTGTCAGGAACAGTTCCAAGCAAGATCAACTCGGGACATAAAGTTTCTTGTTGGTCCTGGGATCATCCTGATAAAATTGTCATCCGACCTCTCTTCTCCGGTGGGGCTGAAGACCAGGACAAATTCCCATCCTTTGACCAGAATGTTACGACAACCCTCAGCAGGGCCCTCTTCCTCATCACTCGGCCCTCTTCCTCGTCACTGGATTGTTCCACATCGGTTGCCTCTTGGTCTGGATCATTTAGTGTGTTGTCTTCAACCTCTGACACTCCCTCCACCACTGCATCTTCACTGTCAGTTTCCTGCCCTCTCTCTTCACCAGCGTCAAGATCAAAGATATGATCAAGAGCCTCACATACAGTGTATTGTTTGGTCATTGTGCTGACACAGAATGAATTGTGAGCAAGTCTTCAAAAAAACATTATATGCCAAAGCTGTGAGAAACGTTCTATACTGAAACATTGCACTAATTATGCACTAATTGTAGTTTCACTCATTCATTTCTAATGACCAGTCATTTTTGACCAGGAACACCGCAGGTGTAAGAAAGTTAAATACAACACCCAAAACTGTTAAAATCATCTAAATGTGTTTTGTATGTTCAGATGCCCTGTGTGTACAAAGACAATTAACCTCATGACATTCAGATTAGATGAACTAGATGAACACTTTTCAGAGAGAAAACTTAGTAAGTCGGTCCAATTCGACCAGAACACAACATGAAGGTTAAAATGCTGACCAAATAATAAAACATGACCTGACCCTATCAATTTCCAAAGATGCAGCGTTATGGTTTTTGTAACATAAGGCAGGACATAGACACAGATGGTGAACCAGGTCTTTTGTTAACTAGGCTCAATAATCACAGTAAAAAACTAAAGACTCAAAGAGCAACATCACAGTAAAACAATGACCAACATCCAACACAGGAAACTGGGAAAACTAAACCAAGGGGTAAAGATGGGTAAATCCGACACAGGTGAAATCAATCTACAAACCTAGAAACAGAACAAACAGAACTAACAACAATGTACGTGTCACAGTCAAAGGAAGGCAGGACACGAGGCGCAGAGCAAGTGTAGGGTAAAATCATTTTAGTCCTAACCACAAAACAACAAAAGGAGAGGCACAGCTGCAAACTGAAGCAAAACAAGCTGGCACAACACCGCTGGCAAAACACCGCTGGCAAAACACCGCTGGCAAAACACCGCTGGCAAAACACCGCTGGCAAAACACCGCTGGCAAAACACCGCTGGCAAAACACCGCTGGCAAAACACCGCTGGCGCAAACAATGACCCACCAAACTAAAGCAAACTAAGCCAACTTAAATAGGGTCCCCAATTAGAGGCAACGCAGGACAGCTGCCTCTAATCGGGGACAATCAAAAACAGCAGTGCAGAGATGCCTAATTCACAACCAGTTAGAAAGAAAGCGGACACACTGCGAACCCGGCTTGATTTTGAGAACCGCTGGTCTAATGGTCCAGTACTTGACGTCTCCTGTAGGACACCCAAGATGATTACAAAATAAAGTCTGGTGAAAATAACAATGAAGGAATGATGGGAACCTGTCTGAGAACAGTCTGAGTCAAGTGAAAAAGGACATGTTTGGCCACCTCTCTGTCCCCTTGTGACTTGTCCATATTCAAGCTTAACATTGTTGTCATCCATCGTCCACCAAGTGCCTTTGGAGACCTCAGCAATGATCTTAATGCCTTGATAGGCTCATTTCCAAATTCAGTTCCTGTTGTAACGGTCCCAGCCTGAATGAACCGTTCCACTTCATGTTTTCTGTTTGTCCTTCTCTTCTCCTTGTATGGTCTTTCCTGTTTTTGTTTCGGTTGATCGGTATATTCATTTCACCTGTGTTTAGCCCCCACCTGTTTCTGTTCTCCTCGTTTGTCTGTGTATTTAGTTCAGCCATTTTCTCCTTGTCACTGTTGGTCATTGTGCTTGTCATGTTTTTTGTATTCCTGAACTCTAGTCGTAGTGCCTGGCACTCCATTGTGCTTTTGTTCATTAAAAAAGGAAACGGCTCAATATTCTGCGCCTTCCTCCGTCTCCCTCCATGAAACGTAACAATGTCCAACCTAACCCAAAGGAGGCAGCAGAATTGGACGGTAGGGGAACTCCTCGGATGGCTCTGAGGAGGATGAACCACCCTGGGCTCGTCCCGGTCTGCTCCTGGCCCTGTTCCTCAGCCTCTCCGACCCCGTGCGGGCTGGCCAGACTGTAGGCTGGCCATTAGGCACGCCCCGCTTCTGATTCCGCGGCCTTCCGCCGCTCCTGTTCCGCGGCCTTCCGCCGCTCCTGTTCCGCGGCCTTCCGCAGCTCCTGTTCCGCGGCCTGCCCCAGTCCCTGCTACTGTTCCGTGGCCTGCTCCTGTTCCGCGGCCTGCCCCAGTCCCTGCTACTGTTCCGTGGCCTGCTCCTGTTCCGCGGCCTGCCCCAGTCCCTGCTACTGTTCCGCGGCCTGCTCCTGTTCCGCGGCCTGCCCCAGTCCCTGCTTCTGTTCCGCGGCCTGCCCCAGTCTCTGCCGCAGCTGCCAACGCCCCCTGGCCGCCATCGCCCGAGCCCGACGAGGACTAGCCGCCTCATCCTGCGGCGCCCTCTCCTGCCCAGGAGCCGCCGCCCCGTCCTGCAGCACCCTCTCCTTCCCTGGAGGGTTGGGGGTGGGGGTTGAGATCTTGTTCTTACACATTCCATAAAAAGTTAATTACTTGTGATATAGACCCACAGGGCTTGGTCAACTCTGGCCCTGGTCAGTAATAGTGGACTCTACAGCTAGTGATATGGAGCTTGTCTGTCTACTAAGTGTGATGGATGCTCTGGAGAGATGTTTCTCTCGGCAGTAAACCAGTCCCAGATTACTTTTATATTATGGTTAGTAGATGAGTAACCACAGAGACAGGACAATAATGTCCCGTAGATGCCTAGTCTTCCTTCACAGCTCGAATATTCTAAGGCGTATATAATTTTTGCCTTATTGACTTTTTCAACAAACACATTCTCCTTCAGAGAAACCTCCTGGGGTAAGATAGGGGATGAATGAGCCAGTTAGAAGCTGGGATGATTAGTTGACCATCATGTTATGTGGGCCAGATTGGAAAGCCAAAATGTCACAAACATCTCTCACTGCCCTGGGACTTTGGGATTTGATCTATAGACTAGAAAAAAAAATTCAACAAAAAAACATGTACAGACCTTAGGAAAACAAGCAACAAGTGAATGCAAATGAATCTGTCTTAGCAACAAACTAAACAGATACACATTTCTGGAAATATGAGGTGTGAACTCAGAAAGGTGTGAACTCAGAAATAGATTGTTATTGTTGTGATGTAATGCCAGCTTGATCTGTTTTTCAGTGGAAACATCTGACCACACGTTGTTTGGTGACGTGTGTTTTCTCAGATTTCTCTTCTCCACAGCAAGCTGACAATGATGCATCAGATGAGCAAACGCAGACAGCTGCACCACACTATTGAAGTACTTTGGCACATAACTGTTCATGTTGATTCAAACACAGTCCTGTGATTAGTCATCAGTACAGTGTGGTTATTAACAGCAGGTAGTGGTGGACACGTCCTAGAAGACCATCGAGTCCTAGACGTAGATCACTGCACTTTACGCATTTAAAGAAATTATAAACCTGTCGGTTAAGACAACAACAGTACAAAACTATGGGAAATCATCTGACTCCTCCCACATTGTGCACAACTCTGAAGCCTGTGGTAATTTGGTTTTGGTTTAGGTCTGGTATTTATAGAATGAAGGTGAGGATGAAAGGAGGTGTGAGGTTCTATTGGTTTGAAGAGAAGGTGTGGTTTACACGCAGAGCAAGAGACAAACTCTTAAAGACAGAGTGAGGGTATTTCGGAAAGCAGGGTTAAAACACTGAATTCAAACCACAACACTGGGTTGAGTGACTCTGAGCTGACTGACTCTGAGCTGTCAAACTTAGAGATGACGGTTTCAGAAAAGGAGGTAACAATTAGTTCAGTCAACTCTGACTCTAATTAACCCTGAACAAAGCTCGAACACCAGGATATAAAAAGCCCTCATCAATGGAACACTTAACACTTCATCATGGCAACAGGAGAAAAAAAGACTGGACCAGCCAACTTCTCCCCAGTGGAATTAGAATTATTAGTGAGTGTTTAAGCCAAATATAAATCGATATTTACTAATAAAGGCAATACCATAGCCGCAGTAAAAGAACGTGAATCGGTGTGGCAGAAAACTGCAGACCGAGTCGATGTCTGAGTATTATTTGGGAAAAAAATTATGTTTTAATCTTGAGTGTTAATTCAACATTTATGCGCGCGTGCACATTTTGTTATTATTATTTAGGTGCAACCCAGCAGGCACCAAACACACTTGGCAGCAACCGAAGATGAAATACAAAAATACACTTCAAACCGGTGAGGTACAATTGCGATACAAGCAATTGTGTTGTTGTTGAGTTTCATTATACAGCATTCATTGGCTACATTTACTAAGCAAAATCTTTTTTAATTGTCAGCCAACGCCACACTGCCAGTATTTACAAACCCGATTCCAAAAAAGTTGGGACACTGTAAAAATTGTGAGTAAAAAAGGAATGGAATCATTTACAAATCTCATGAACTTATATTTAATTCACAATAGAATATAGATAACATGTCGAATGTTGAAAGTGAGACATTTTGTAATGTCATGCCAAATATTGGCTCATTTTGGATTTCATGAGAGCTACACATTCCAAAAAAGTTGGGACACGTAGTAATAAGAGGCCGGAAAAGTTAAATGTACAGATAAGGAACAGCTGGAGGACCGATTTGCAACTTATTATGTCAATTGGCAACATGATTGGGTATAAAAAGAGCCTCTCAGAGTGTCTCTCAGAAGTCAAGATGGGCAGAGGATCAACAATTGCCCCCCAATGCTGTGGCGAAGAATAGTAGAGCAATATCAGAAAGGAGTTTCTCATAGAAAAATTGCAAAGAGTTTGAAGTTATCATCATCTACAGTGCATAATATCATCCAAAGATTCAGAGAATCTGGAACAATCTCTGTGCGTAAGGGTCAAGGCCGGAAAACCATACTGGATGCCCGTGATCTTCGGGCCCTCAGACGGCACTGCATCACATACAGGAATGATACTGTAATGGAAATCACAACATGGGCTCAAGAATACTTCCAGAAAACATTGTCGGTGCCGTTGCCGGCTAAAACTCTATAGGTCAAAAAAGAAGCCGTATCTAAACAGGATCCAGAAGCGCAAGTGTTTTCTCTGGGCCAAGGATCATTTAAAATGGACTGTGACTAAGTGGCAAAGTGTTCTGTGGTCAGACAAATACAAATTTGAAGTTCATTTAGGAAAACTGGGACGCCATGTCATCCAGACTAAAGAGGACAAGGACAACCCAAGTTGTTATCAGCACTCAGTTCAGAAGTCTGCATCTCTGATGGTATGGGTTTGCATGAGTGTGTGTGGCATGGGCAGCCTACACATCTGGAAAGGCACCATCAATGCTGACAGTTATATCCAAGTTCTAGACGTCGTCTCTTTCAGGGAAGACCTTGCATTTTCCAACATGACAATGCCAGACCACATAAAGCATCAATTACAATGTCATGGCTGCATAGAAGAAGGATCTGGGAACTGAAATGGCCAGCCTGCAGTCCAGAACATTTGGCACATCATAAAGAGGAAGGAAGACCTAAGACAGTTGAACAACTAGAAGCCTGTATTAGACAAGAATGGGACAACATTCCTATTCATAAACTTGAGCAACTTGTCTCCTCAGTCCCCAGACATTTGCAGTCTGTTATAAAAAGAAGAGGGGATGCCACACAGTGGTAAACATGGCCTTGTCCCAACTTTTTTGAGATGTGTTGATACCATGAAATTTAAAATCTACTTATTTTCCCCTTAAAGTGATACATTTGTGATACATAAAGTGATACAGGTTCACAGCTTAAATCACATCTAACAGTTGATAATGTTGTTATACCAGAATAATATTTGCACCTTTTTCTCTAACTGAGCAATGCTGGAAATGATAATGAAGAAGAGCACACCTCTACAGCACAGCTAGCCTCCGTAAGATGTTGTGCAGCATTGGCCCATGACTTTCAATGAAACTAAACAGATATTCTTACAGCTCCCTGTGAAACAGCTGTACAAGGTGTACTTACAAAAGCAAATAGAAAAAAGTGATTTGGAAATGGACCACATAAGACTTCAAACACAAAAGACAAAATTAGAAATACAACTGCTGGAACATCAGTTACAGGTGGATGAGGTGGCCACAGATGGAGGATTTTACATGTTTGTACAATATGTGTACATGTTTTAACTACTGCTCTGCATTTTCACTTGCAGGGAATACAGAACACGCCATAAAATGAAAGGCATATTGTATTTAAATGACACGGGGGAAGTGATGGGCCAATAAGAAATGACAGTGGCATATTGTATCTCTGACTGCTTGCCCATCTCGTGCGTAAACGGGGTGGTCCAGATCATTATCTACATCATCGACTTCTTGAGCGGGACTTTGTTCTCCTCTAATTGTAGCAATGTGTTGGAGGATCACACATGCCACAGTAATGTCACATGCACTTTCTGGGGTGACCTGAGCCTACGAAGGCACCGGAACCGGGCCTTGAGCATCCTGAAGGTCATCTCTACCCTGGCCCATGTCCTGCAGTGAGCCAAGTTCTAGTTGTCCAGGTAAGAGGTCAAGGTATGGGGTCAGTGTAAGGGGTCAAGGTAAGGGGTCAGCAAGTAGGGCAGGCACCCTCTGTCACTGAGCAGGTAACCGTTGAATAGGAATATGAGTGCCATCTATGCAGCCAATCACACCTAGAAACCCTAAAATATCTCAAAGTAACTCATTAGTGCGTCAAGTCTCAAAACGGAATACCAAATGAATTATTGCTTTGACTGATACCTGCAGTCCTGTGGAATTCTTCTTTAACGGCTCTTGTCAATTTGTGACTTGGGAACACCAGAAAACTGTACAGTAACTGTTTCAGTGCAAGGGGCACATCTCAGACAGCTCGACAGACTGTTGCCTTAGAAATACTCTTAGCCTCATTGGTGTTAAATAAAAAAAACTCCCGTTGGCAAAAAACTAAGTGCAACACAAAGAATTTGTTCTGTACTGAGAGCATTTCCACATTGAGCCATATGAAAGATTTGAGGGCTGAGAATATTGTTGAGATAAATTAGATTGTACAGAAAAACGGTAACACAAACATTCATAGGGAATGATAAAATATCCAATCGGGGTCTGATCACCCTGTCCCAAAGGAGATTTCTGCTTTTTGTGCTTTAAAATCAACTGGCTCTTTGAGAAAAGGACACTGGATTTGACACATTCAGGTGGCAGGTTTCAGTTAAAAGAGTAGCACAAACTCAGGGTTAGTTGGATACAACCTGCTAGCGAACAGGTTAGCATCACAGAGTATGTTGCCATGGTAACTGACTCAGAGAAACGCTGGACTGGCTCTTTGAAACCGCAAACCCAGAGTTTCCATCAACTCTGAGTCAACTGTAAGTTTTCACTAAACCTGCCTTCTGAAATACCCACAGTCTGTCACATAGAAAAACCGCGTATTGAATCCAGCCTGGGCAACAACATCCATCCTTTCTAATCACGGCCCGGCTGAACTGGGCTTGCCTGGTTTCTTTCCTTGTTATAATAAGTACTGTGACTTTGTTTAAAAAGTGACCCGTGTTTGTTGCATTTTGCATTCAACATCTAATTGAATGTCGTTTACACACATTTAGAGGTGTAGGCACAGTTGAATTCATGTCATCTTTAAATTCAAAAGGTAACTACATATTGATGTTCACCTCAGCAGGACTTAATAAAAGAGCAATATTTAAAGAGTTCCAAGAGCACCACTTTTTTTTGTTGACTAATCGAAATAAGTCAGAGCCCAACAACATCAACCAATCAACAACCAGTGCTTCATGTCAACATCAAAACATGTGAGGTCTAGAGGAAGTGTAAACAACACAGGAATCTCAGTGCCGAGTTGTCAAGAGAGTTTGTGTCCTGATCTGCATCCTGTAGTTTAGAAATAAGATCCCAAAATACATACTTAAGGCAGTATCCAAATAATGTTATCTGAACATTGTGTACCAAACATTAGTTTTTATTACCTGGCTATTTTGTCGCTGCCGTTGAGTCTTAATATCTAAATAGGAACACATATTTGTACGCAAATTGTTTAAACATTCAAACATTTATTGTTAAAGTAATTCTTTTAAAATACCCTAAGTGCATGTGTGTTTGCTCAAGTTTTGAGCATAAAACGAGTACATCTTAATTATGGAGCTTGCCTAAGGAGAAGCAATGGAAACTGCTACCTCCTACATTCTGGCTATTTAAATCATACATCTCAACCAGATCTCTTCACTACAACCTCTGGCTTCTTTGCCATGGGGAAACCAGCTTTCACTTGAGGCAACTTCAGAAACCCTAACTTTTTATAGACTACCTAATTGGGTCTTGTTGTAAATGCTTCTACCTGTTTTTGTGTCTTGTCGGATCTTGAGGACCAGGATGATAATGACTATCAGGAGTACAGCAGTCACACCACCCAGGATCACAACCAATGGGAACAAGTCCATAGATCCACCACCCACTCCAAGACTGGTAGTTTCATTATGCTGTCCTATCAAATGAAATATTATGACATTATTGTTTATTTATAAGTGTGTCCATCTTCACTGAATGTAAAATGAGACTCTTGTATTTCCTCTAAGTTCCAGGGTCCAACATATCAATAATGTAATTGTAATTTGAGATTGAGATAGGAAAACATATGGTCAGCAGGATTGTCGTAGTTTGTTGCAGAAAAGATTATGGGATGAAACAACATTTGAAAGGACAGAGCTTCTACTCCAAAAAACAAAAGCCTCTTAATCATTTAGTTGAATGCATCATTTATAGTTTAATTAAATCAAGTATTAATAATTATTATAATCTGAATAGAAAATATCACTTACCTGGAACATTAAAACATTTTGCATTGACAAAAACCATGAGTTTAGTATTTGTAAAAAACCCACAGAAATACAAGCCACCGTCAGCTATTTCCACTTAGTGATTTTAAGGAAGATGGTGGTGTTGTTGCTGTACATTTTAAAATTACTTTTTTCAAAGTAATAATAAACTGATGAATTGAAGCTGTACATAGTCGAGATACACAGGCTCTGACCTGTTGACTTGTTTCAACCAGGCAACATGTCCCACAACCGTTGAAATATTGGAGGACAGCAAGGTGACGGACTCACCCCTAAGCACCACCATAGTCTGAGACTGGAAAACCAAAACAGGGACCAAACCTAAAACACAGAGAACAAAGTCAGATGTTAATATGTTAGCAAAACTCAAGCCATTCAAGCCTAGTTCAGCCGACCCGCAATTAAAAGTAGTAATTGTTGTTGCCCTCACTGGACTCAAACCCAGGTCTCACACGAGTCACCACAGTGCTACACACTCAGTGTCGGTTTAGCATCTCAACATTAGAGAACTGTGTCACGCATTAACAACCCGCCGACTTTGAATATTTCACTAGACACCTTAAAGCATTGTGTTAAATTGACTAACGTTCCATATTTAGTTTACCTCCACCACAAATAGCATCTGTAAAATGTATGGCTTTTGCCACTGGCAGTTTTAATGAGCAGTTGCTAGTGAGACTGAAGATGAACTGAACACTGCCAAAGCCATTTCATTTTGGCAGATGCTATTTGCTCCCAGGTGTCCGTAGCCAACAATGCTATTTGCTCCCAGGTGTCCGTAGCCAACAATGCTATTTGCACCCAGTTGTCCTTAGCCAACAATGCTATTTGCACCCAGGTGTCAGTAGCCAACAATACTATTTGCACCCAGGTGTCAGTAGCCAACAATACTATTTGCACCTAGGTGTCAGTAACCATACCATACCATACCATACCATCTTCTTCCGCTTATCCGGGGCCAGGTCGCGGGGGCAGCAGTCTAAGCAGGGATGCCCAGACTTCCCTCTCCCCAGACACTTCCTCCAGCTCTTCCGGGGGGACACCGAGGCGTTCCCAGGCCAGCCGGGAGACATAGTCCCTCCAGCATGTCCTAGGTCTTCCCCGGGGTCTCCTCCCGGTGGGACGGGACCGGAACACCTTCCCAGGAAGGCGTTCCGGAGGCATCCGAAAAAGATTCCCAAGCCACCTCAGCTGACCCCTCTCGATGTGGAGGAGCAGCGGCTCTACTCTGAGCTCCTCCCGGGTGACCGAGCTTCTCACCCTATCTCTAAGGGATCGCCCAGCCACCCTGCGGAGAAAGCTCATTTCGGCCGCCTGTATGCGGGATCTTGTCCTTTCGGTCATGACCCAAAGCTCATGACCATAGGTGAGAGTAGGAACGTAGATTGAATGGTAAATCGAGAGCTTCGCCTTGCGGCTCAGCTCTTTCTTCAACACGACAGACCGATACATCGACTGCATTACTGCAGAAGCTGCACCGAACCGTCTGTCAATCTCCCGTTCCATCCTTCCCTCACTCGTGAACAAGACCCCTAGATACTTAAACTCCTCCACTTGAGGCAGGCACTCTCCACCAACCTGAAGTGGGCAAGCCACCCTTTTCCGACTGATTTCCATGGCCTCGGATTTGGAGGTACTGATTTTCATCCCCACCGCTTCATACTCGGCTGCAAACCGTCCCAGTGCATGCTGAAGGTCCTGGTTAGAAGGGGCCAACACGACAACATCATCTGCAAAAAGCAGAGACGAAATTGTGTGGTCCCCAAACCTGACACCCTCCGGCCCCTGGCTGCCCCTAGAAATTCTGTCCATAAAAATTACGAACAGAACCGGTGACAAAGGGCAGCCCTGCCGGAGTCCAACATGCACTGGGAACAAGTCTGACTTACTGCCGGCAATGCGGACCAAGCTCCTGCTTCGGTTGTACAGGGACCTGACAGCCCTTAGCAAAGGACCCAGGACCCCATATTCCCCAAGCACCCTCCACAAGATGCCGCGAGGGACACAGTCGAATGCCTTCTCCAAATCCACAAAACACATGTGGATTGGTTGGGCAAACTCCCATGAACCCTCCAACACACCATAGAGGGTATAGAGCTGGACCAGTGTTCCACGGCCCGGACGAAAACCACAGGCGTGTCAGCCAAGACAGTCCCACAACATCCAGAGACTTGAGGTACTCAGGGCGGATCTCATCCACCCCCGGTGCCCTGCCACCGAGGAGTTTCACCGGAGACCTTACGGCCACAGCTCCGAGCGGCCGCTTCGACAATGGCAGTGGAGAACATGGTCCACTCGGACTCAATATCTCCAGCCTCCCTCGGGATCCAGTCGAAGCTCTGCCGGAGGTGGGAGTTAAAGATCTCTCTGACAGGAGACTCGGCCAGACGTTCCCAGCAGACCCTTTACAGTACGCTTGGGCCTGCTGAGTCTGTCCAGCTTCCTCCCCCGCCATCGGATCCAACTCACCACCAGGTGGTGATCAGTTGACAGCTCCCCCCCTCTCTTCACCCGAGTGTCCAAGACATACGACCGCAGGTCAGATGAGACGACAACAAAGTCGATCATCGACCTGCGGCCTAGGGTGTCCTGGTGCCACGTGCACTGATGGACACCCTTATGCTTGAACATGGTGTTCATTATGGACAAACTGTGACTAGCACAGAAGTCCAATTACTGAACACCACTCGGGTTCAGATCAGGGGGGCCGTTCCTCCCAATCACACCCCTCCAGGTGTCACTGTCGTTGCCCACGTGGACGTTGAAGTCCCCCAGTAGAACAATAGAGTCCCCAGTCGGAGCACTTTCCAGCACCCCTCCCAGAGACTCCAAGAAGGTCGGGTACTCTGCACTGCTGTTCGGCCCGTAGGCACAAACAACAGTGAGAGACCTATCCCCGACCCGTAGGCGCAGGGAAACGACCCTCTCGTTCACCGGGGTAAACTCCAACACATGGCGGCAGAGCTGGGGAGCTATAAGCAAACCCACACCAGCCCGCCGCCTCTCACCATGGGCAACTCCAGAGTGGTGAAGAGTCCATCCTCTCTCAAGGAGTGTGGTTCCAGAGCCCAAGCCGTGCGTAGAGGTGATCCCGACTACCTCTAATCGGAACCTCTCAACCTCACGCACTAACTCAGGCTCCTTCCCCGCCAGCGAGGTGACATTCCACGTCCCTAGAGCTAGTTTCCGTGTCCAGAGATCGGGTTGTCTAGGCCCCTGCCTTCGACTGCCGCCCGATCCTCTTCGCACCGGCCCCTTATGGTCCCTCCTGTGGGTGATGAGCCCACGGGAGGGCGGCCCCACGTCGCCCGTTCGGGCTGAGCCCGGCCGGGCCCCATGGGGGAAGGCCCGGCCACCAGGCGCTCGCATACGAGCCCCAACCCCGGGGCTGGCTCCAGGGTGGGGCCCCGGCTGCGCCATACCGGGCGACGTCACGGTACTCATAATTTTTTTCATCATTAAGGGGGGTTTGAACCGCTCTTAGTCTGACCCGTCGCCTAAGGCCTGTTTGCCTTGGGAGACCCTACCAGGGGCATATAGCCCCAGACAACATAGCTCCTAGGGTCACTTGGGTACTCAAACCCCTCCATCACGTTAAGGTGGCAGTTCTTGGAGGGGGTGTCAGTAACCAACAATGCTATTTGCACCCAGGTGTCAGTAGCCAACAATGCTATTTGCACCCAGGTGTCAGTAGCCAACAATGCTATTTGCACCCAGGTGTCTGAAGCCAACAATGCTATTTGCACCCAGGGTGGAAATAGCCCATGTATCTAGTTACACCCAGGTGTATACACTCACCTAAAGGATTATTAGGAACACCATACTAATACTGTGTTTGACCCCCTGAACACCCATGTAGTGTATGGAATAAGGAATAAGACAAGGTGGATGGGTGGAAGAGGGGGAAATTGGTACATATTTATGTCTATCGTTTTCTACAGTATATTTTAGAAGACAAAACACTCAAGTTAAATATTTTAATCAAAATGGAGTTAGATGTGATATTTTTCTTCCCTTGGTATTTCTCTCTTTATGTACTGATCTTAGCCCTTATTCTGAGGAGCAGCTAGTCACCTTGTAAAGATAATATGATTGGTGTCTCAGTTAAAGGAGGAGGAGCATATCACTTCCTGTAGTTTGAGAAGCAGGAAGAGCACCTCAGTGTTGAGTGAGACCTGAGGAGGTGAACATCACTGGGCCTCTCAAAATGTCCCTCTTTCCTCCTCCCTCCATTTTTCTCAGTCTTCATCATATTTTCAGTCCACCTGCCAACACAAGAGAATGGTTGTTGTAGCATTTAATTTATCTATTTTTTTAATGAAATGTTTAAGTAAGGGTAAATGATAGTCATTTGAGGGTCAGTTGACAAGGCGGGGATGTGAGACTGAGACGGGGACCAACAGTAACTTTCCACTGTGGTAGAAGTCACGCTACTCTGTCTTACTACATTAGATGAGCAACCTATACAACAGGAAGACCAGCCTTTAGTTCTCACCACAACGCTCAGTGCATCAAAACCACCCACAATCTACATAGATCTCTCATTTGTTTATCATTCATTTAATCTGGATAAAGAACATCGGACCCATGACCCTATTTTAAATTTTGAAGGTACGTCAACACAAACAAGAAAAAGTGTGTCCACTTCTCTAAAGCATTTATTAACAACGTGTCGATTCTTTACGTCAGTGATCACAGAGAATGATTTATCGCATTTAATCTCACATTTACCGGTGTGTGTATTTGTGATCTGGTCTTGTTTAAAAGAGCTCTCCTGAGATTACCCAGCAATGGACTACTGCAAATGTACCACACTGATCAATCAAGAAAATGACTTAAATGAAAATGAACGAGGTTATCATGTTTTCTGCCTCCTTGGTATTTCCTGTTTTCTCTTTACACTGATCACAGCCCCCTCTTCTGAGGTAAAGCTATTCACCAAATAAGGGGCCGACGATTGGGGTCTGAGGTAGATGGGGAGGGACCTAGTGAGGTGCATATCAATTCCTGTAGTCTGAGTGACAGGAAGTATATTATCTCAGTGTTGAGTGGACCTGCTGGAGTGAACATCACTGGGCCTCTCATAAACTAACACACTGAGGGAGGAAACTGGAATCATAGCATCTGTCTCACTCCCTACCCCACTCTCCATTTCTCTCTCCCCTTTTCTTTCGCTCTCTGTTTATGTCGCTCAGTATGACTCGCCATATTTGAAGTCCACCTGCTAACAAACCATTGTGGATGGTGAATCATTAAATAATATTTTTTTGTTTTTTACAAAATTGGCTATGTAACGTGTGGGTGGTTGACAATAAGACATTGCGATACAGATGTAGGTACAAGTGTTTTTTCACTGAGTTGGACATATCGGGCATCACATTTTCTATTTTAGACAAACAACCTGCACTTCTGGAAATGTGGTCTTTGAATCTCACCGCACCCAAACCACACACACTTTTTCTACACCTCCTTTTCATCAGTAACCTTGATGAAAATACATTAGGTCCCTGCCAGTCAAAAAAAAATCATTAAAATATGTGAATACCTCTGTTTAAAGTGCAATGATTCATGCTTAGAATAGCTACATACTCAGGGATTTGGCAAAATAATAACATACTGAACTTTATTCACTACTATTGATATTGTCTTTAATGCATCTATTTCCTGGTGGTGTAAATTATTCTGAAGATGATCAGGCAGCAGAAGAGCACTGCAGTTCTGAGGATGGAGAAAAGGACCAGGATTCTCATCTGAAGATCAACGACACCATCTAAATGAATAAAATATACTGCATCACAAAGTCCTTATAATACTGCTGAAGTAAACATTCTCTTAAATGGGATGAAATTATGATAGTTAATAATGATTATAGTAATACAAATTTTGCCAACTTACCTCCATTGTCCAGCCTGGTCCCATTCCTGAAAGATATGCCTCCACCTGATTCCACAGCACAGTAGTAAGTCCCAGTATCAGAGAGGCTGAGGTTCCTCTTGGGGAGGTTGTAGACACAGCTCTGTGTAGGAGACCCAGACTCAGGGCTCTTCATACACTGACCACTCCTGTTTCCATTTATATAAATGATTCCTGGAAGAGATTCTCCTGAGTCATGTCTGAACCAGTAGACTCTGCTCTCATTCACATGTTTCAGTGTTTATTGTTTAGTTCAAAGTAACCAAGTCTCCTAGCTGAATTGATTCAGACACAGGCTGCTGGAGCACAGAAATTATTCCTTACCCGGGAACTGACAAATCACCCAATACACCCACTAATTCTTTAGAAATATTAGGTAGAGCCACAGTGTCATTGGACCCCAGTCTCAGCCCCAAGGTTTGATTTTATTGTGCCATGGGAGTGGGTTCAGTTCTCTTGCATTATAAATCCAAGGAATGCAAGGAATCTAAATATGAATTGTCTTCTTAATCATAAAATTACATGAGGTCCTGGACCACACCTCAGAAGTACCAGGCCCGAAAGACTTGTAGCTGTCCCTGTCTGAAGTATTCTCGGTTGTGTTGCAGATCAAGACAATCCCTGACAATTCCAGCTGCCACTCCACTGACCAATTCTCCCACCTGATTGTCCCTGGCCTTGTCCGTCTGGTCATGCTGACTTTTTAAAGACTCTGGACTCAGCCCACATGCAGTTATTAATTATTACAAATTCTACTCTTAACATTTTCACCCAGCACAGCCAGGAGAGGATTATTGGTGATTGGTCGAATTTGATGCGTGACGAACGGCTAACTTCTTCTCATTCTACAGTCACAATGTGTCCTGACCAAATGACATAGAAACACAGTGATAGTATTATATATTCTTAACCTTATACAATTAGTAAAAACGTATCAGAAAAGCTTGAAGACTGCCACCCCTCATTCACTGCAGCTTCTTCTTTACTGCATCTAGTATTCACTGCATCTAGTCTGACTTATTCACTGCATCTAGTCTGACTTATTCATTGCATCTAGTCTGATTCTATAACAGTACTATTTCTGACTTTGTTGGGACCACCTGCTATGGTGCTGTCATCCTCTAAGGCTTTTCTAACCTTTTTACTCCGACTCACCAAGAACATGAATACAAATCAAAATAGCATGAAATGTGGTTCAGTATACAGTGTGCCCTCAATTTGTCATAAGAGTGGAATATTCTATGATGTCTTTATTGAGTAGGTCCAGGGATGTGCATGGCTCAACCTGTGCTTGTCCCGAAGCCAAATCAGCTTATGTTGTATTTGTGCATTGTTATGCTGAAAAATGAATCTTCTACCCAGTCTGAGGTCCTGAGAGATCTGGATCAGGAATTACTTCTGCCTTCTTACTGCAATAACTGGGGTAAAAAGCTCATTATACTGTACATAGAAGTATTATTCCAACAATGGCTAATGGGTCTTTGGAAGTACAATACAACGTTAGACATGTTAAACAGGTCAAAAAGCAATACAGGTTTAAAAGACTCAGATGTATAATGTGCAAAATGTTTCGTTTATTGTGTTAAAAACAGTAGTAAAGCAATATGGTTTTCTTCATGATTTGAGGTGTTACTGAATAATTATGTAGATCTATGACTGTTGACATTATTATAATTGAAGTTTCCAATTTTTTTCATTGGAAATACAGCACAATATGTCTGTATATGGGGTACTGAAATCTGTTAAATTAAAAATAGTTTTTCTTAATATCTCATTCCTGCTGCAGGTACCTGACCTCAGAGTACACTGCATCTCTTCTGACAGTCATGTCTTTTACTCGTCTGGCAGAGGAGCTCTTCTTGGGATTGAATCTCACTGCTGCATAGTTTAATACATCACTGTTCTGGTTCTGAGGGGTGGAGACATAACAAAATGCATAATGATTAAATTATAATTTCATTTAGGATGTTTCTATTTTCCGATAGCAGAAGGTCATATAAAGGAATTGAACCTACAACCCTGGTGTTGTTAGAACTTTATCAACTAAACTCTGTGGGATCCCAATCAGAAGATCAAAATGCTACAACATCTAGAACAAGGAGCAATTACTTCCAAGAAATCAAATAACTTATTCATAACACAATTACAGTGAATACATCTATGATATTTCTACATATATCTGCGTGGAAACCTATGGTTATTAAAATGTTGACAAATGTACCTGATTTCCCTGCAATGTTGGGTCACACGTCTTCCCTTTAAAGAATTTAAAACACATAAAGACCATAAATATTCTGGTGAAAATATTTTTTTCTCTAAATGTATAGTTATTTCATAATGGACATTCAATTTATGTTTTCAGATAGTGCACTGCATGTAGATAAGTAAATCATTTGACATTATTGAAAATACCTCTGTGATCTCCTCTCCGAGTGTTGCATAACATCCAGAGGAGCAGAAGTGTCACCGTACTCAGAACAATGTTGGACAGTATCAAGACAAGAACTGTAGGACTCAGATCAAAAGGATTGTCATGCCCTGGGACTGTGAGAAAATGTATCAGTCAATTATTGTAAGTGACCCAGTTATATAAGGATTATATAGGAGCTCACACTGAGGTAAAGGAAGTACTAATTCTTCTGATTATTTATAAAAACAAATGCTTTGAATTACCTTGAACATTCAGCTTAGTCCCATTTCCAAACAGAATCTCTCCACATGAGGCCACAGCACAGTAATAAGTCCCAGTATCAGAGAGGCTGAGGTTCCTCTTGGGGAGGTTGTAGACACAGCTCTGTGTAGGAGACCCAGACTCAGGGCTCTTCATACACTGACCACTCTTGTCTCCATCGGTATAAATGATTCCTGGAGGAGATTCTCCTGAGTCATGTCTGAACCAATAGACACTGTGTTCTCCTTCACAGGTCCCAGTGTTTATTGTACAGTTCAGAGTCACAGAGTCGCCTGGATGGACTGAATCAGACACTGGCTGCTGTGTAACAGTGCTCTTTAAGTCTGCACCTTTGAAATGAATTCAATGTATATGACTCACCAAAACATTAACACTTAATTGACTTTGACATACATTTTCTTTAGTAGTATCTACATAGTTGCTCACCCTTAAGCACCAAAAGTGTCCCTGGTCCAAACACAATATAGTCCAATTGTAAGAATCCACAATAGTAGATTCCAGCGTCCTCTGGTTTGGTAGAAGATACTTTTAAGTGAGAGGTTCCTTCTTTAAGCGTTACATTAAAACGCCCATCCTTGAAGTTATCAAAGTAATGGACCCATTTGTAAAACATATCTGCCTTAGCCACCTGGTGGATATTCCTGCCTGGGGTGAGCTTGTACCAAACTGTGTAAAGAATTTCACTTTTCACATAGCATTCAAATGTCACCTGGTCCCCCAACTGTGCTGCTAGGAATGACGCAGGCTGATTTATTTCAGTTGACTGAACCACCCCTAAAACAAAATTCAGTATTCCATTAATACCAATTCTGTACAAAACTCATAATTTTAACTCTGCTTCAAAGGGATATTTTCTTTGGCAATTGTTACTTACAAAAGTTGCTGAGAAGAATAAAGACAAGGAGTTCAACCATCCTGCACTCCTTTGGTATTCTGGATCACTAGTGTTCTTTTAAAGACATCCTGTACAACTTTCAGAGTCACACATCGTTGGTATGATTGGTTAAATGTAAGTAGCATCTGATTGGACGGTCAGGTTTGTTCCGTTGACCAACCAATTGGCTAGCTAGAAGGTTTAGATAAGGAACAGTCTTTATACAAGGTTGGAATGAGTGTAACTTTATTAGACTGGATAAAATGTCATTACACTCATTATTTTTGGAATCTTATCGGCACCCATGTTATGAGTTATGCTGTACTACCGAAGAAGCTGTCTCTTTTTATTTTGACTTAGGTAAATACAACGCTGCATCAATAACAACAATTTATCACATTATTATTACGTTACAAAGTTAATGGACAAGTTTGGGGTGTTGAATTGAAGGTTTGGGTCACATTGGAGACTCAACAGATGGTGCTAAAGAGCAATATGGAATTTACAGTTCTGTCATCAAACAATCTATAGAATCAAAGTACAAATGACAGGGCATGATACACTCTAGCCGACCTGGTATGAATCAAATATGTGTTGCTGTGTGATTGCCAATGTGAGGTACTGTGTTTCTCTTCAGATATACTCTGTCGATAAACTAGTAGGCAGGGTGACCTGTTGTGGACAAAAAAAGGCATAATTCTCACTCAAGCTAACGATAAGACAAAGACTAACATGCTAGTATTCGTAAAAACAAGCTAAAGGTTTAAAGGAATCGACACAACATATCCAACCTCATTGACTGTGTCAAAGACTGTGGAGTTCTTGAACTGGCAACTAAGGGGAAAGTACAATAGGCATCCATGCCAAGGCATTCTGCTTTATTCCATGTTGGTCAACAAGATGTCAGGGAAATTACTCTAACCAATGTATGCTTACAGATGTTTTGAGTCCCCATGTTCAAATTAGAAAAGGAATGTAGGAGAGGGGGATCTGATATTTGCCTGGGGAGCATCATTGACTGGTATTGGCAGATTATAAGGTTACTCATTAATCTGCACATCCGTATATCACATCAGGGCATCTATTGTCTGTCCAGATGCTGTAAGATCTCTGAGAGGTGAAGAGGTTACCCGTGTGGGGAAGGACAGCCTGCCCTTTATGTAAAGCCTAGGTAGTAATAGAACAAAGGGAATGTGTCCTGTTGAGTTAGGACGGTTGTGCAGGATTTAACCACACCCCTTTTCCCCCTTTAAATACTGTCCTGTATTAAATTAGAGATTATTCACCGTTACTTTATAACCTGTGTACTCTCTCCTTGCAAGAATAAAACTGTTTATTGTCCAATTGAGTTTTCCTCTGTCTTACCTACCATTTTCGTAAATTGTTTGGACTTACAGAGAATACACTCGTAACTGATGACCTTAGTCCAGTGGAATCTCTAATCCCTGGGCCCCCCACTGCCCACCAAAACTCCGCCGCGCGAGTCACATATGCTTGATATGCATCGGATATTTAAAATTAGGTACTATTCATTTAAATATATTATTCATAATAGTTCATGAAGGAAAATAACAAATGCATAGCCTATATGAAGAACAGGACTCCCCTATCACATGCTTGTATACAGATACATAACACATTGAAACATGGTTGTTGTGGAATTCAAAATGTTTACTGTACTGATATTCATCAGTACACATCAGATAATTAGTAACATTAACTGTAAATCAACAAACCAAGATATATGAGTATGTGATTCATTAACTCTCAGATTGACATAATCTTCAACTAGCCTAATATACTACCACAGCATGTTAGCAGTCCTGAAATGTAGTTATGAGTTTTGGTGATTCCCTGGAGCATGCTGAGACAAGGCGAGCATTGATTGACCCTGCTGATGGTGACTTTGCAGAGCAAACATGTATGAATTGTGTGTATTGGGTCATAACCTCCTAAACTGTCCAGGCAATCCTCAAAACAGAAATGATGTTCACAATGCAGTCCCATTAAATCTCTAGACTAGAGATTAGTGAGGAAACAGAGGTGTTCATTCATTGACCTCTGTTCACTGATCTTGATTGTCTGATTTGATTGGTTGAACACGGCAAGTCATCCAGCATGTACAACTTCCCATCGAAGCATCTGCCAAACCCCAATGTGGCGCATTTAATAAAAATGCTCTCAATTGTACAGCGGTAAAAGTTCCCAAGGATCTTGCGAGACAGGCCTCCTCAAAAAGTACAGGTGCTACTGTGCTACTGTGCCTTTTTGACCAGTGTTGAGGTGTTGAGGGTCCAGGAGAGGTCCTCAAGGATGTGGACATCCAGGAATTTGATGCTGGACACACGCTCCACCTCAGTGCCACCGATGAGAACTGGGGCATGACTTCAGCCTTGAGACTTCCTGTAATCCATAATGAGCTCTTTGGTTTTCTTTGCATTGAGGCCCAGCTTGTTGTCAGCACACCATGCCGCCAGGCGCTTGACCTCCTCCCTGTAGGCTGACTCGTCATTGTCACTGATCAGGCCTACCACCGTGGTGTTGTCTGCAAACTTGACGATAGGGCTGGAACTGTGTACAGGAATGCAGTCATAGGTGAATAGGGAGTTCAAAGGGGCTGATCCCTAGGTAATGGAGTTTGTTGACCAGCCTAGAGGGGATGTCCATATTGAATTATGTGCTAAAGTCTATGATTAGCGTTCTCACTTAGGTGCTGGTTTTGTCCAGGTGGATGAGGGCAGAGTGAAAAGCTGTGGAGATGGCGTCTACTGTAGACCTGTTTGATCGGCAGGCAAACTGCTAGGGTTCCAGTGTTGGGGGGAGTCAGGACTTAAGGTTGACTTAAGGTATACTGTCTTTGGTAGCGGTGTTCAAAGTCCAGCATATCCTGGTGGAAGCACTCACTTTGCTCCCATGTTCTTCATGAATTTATCAAGATGAGCATCAAGGATATGGACTTTTAAGGGACATCCTACAGCCCATTGTACCATAGTTCTTCACCAGCGACTAAACCAGCTCCAGATTATTTTTGGCCTTGTGATTGCCCAGGAAGCCTCTCACCACTGCAACAAAGCTGTTCCAAGTTGCTTTCTCCTTACTAGTGAGCTGCTTGGGGAATAAATTGCACTAAAGGATCTTCTTTATCTGTGGTCTTAAGAAGACTCAGACAGCTTAGTGACAAGGTCTTGAAGGAACTTGTAGGCTGTCTCCTTATCTAGAGTCCCTGACAAATTGTTTCATAAAGCCAAATTTGATGTGGCAGTGCTGGCATCAGCATGTTCCGAGGGTCCACCAGTGGCTATCACTTGATGTTGTTCCTCCCCACAGAGAACTTAGTCTGCTGTGGCCAGTCCCATCTGTAGTAGTGCACCTTGGTCTCCCTGCTGTCCCAAAGGCAAAGATAGCAGGGACACTTGGTAGAACCGCCTTGGAGACCCGAGTGCCACTATTTAAAGGAACCGTATGTAGGATTGTGGCCAAAACTGGTACTGCAATCACTTTAAATACTGTAGAGCGGTGTATCCCCTCCCCCTCCCCCCTGACTCGAGGTTGCCAGACAAGCTGCAGGATTGGGCAGAAACGTAGGCTGCTTCTACGAGCTTCCAATGGCAAGTGACGACAAGTCGTACACAGTAAGTTTTTTTTCTGTTAATTATGTTTATGCTTAATTAACATAAAGAGATATTTTGCGAAGTAATTATGTATTGCAAAAATTTACAAATGTACAAATGTTCAAATATAATCGTAAAGATGTATGCTCATATGTGACAGTACATTGTTAGAACAGTAGCTGTTAATCTAACTTGTAACGTTAGGTATCTGTCATTAACGTAAGTAGAAGCACAAGCCTATGTCACTATGTGTAACCAATATCAAAGATACAGCTATTCATTTAGCTGACGCTATAAGTGAAAGCGGCCAACTGTATTTTTTTTACTTACCCTACAGCACATGTCCATAACGCTAAAAAATGTAATGTGAAAGATTACATGACATTCTACTATTTTTGGCTGTAGAACTTGCATGAAAAACAAGTAGGCTACAAAACGTTCCAAGTGGGCCAACTTTTTTTAACGTCATAGGTTACACTGTGCTTTTCATTAGTGTTATGGACATTAGAAAACAATATTTTACCTTGGAATTGCGCCTAGTGCTTCCAAACCAACACTAACATAGTGCATAGCCCAAAAGGTAGAGAATGTTTATTTTGAGTTAGGCTTCTGTCTCAATTACGTTTCAAATTGCCATATTGGGCGTGCTAACATTGTTTTCCTCAGCGTCTCAGCATAAGGACAGAGAAACGGGCTCTGATAATGCATTGCTAATGTTAGCATAGGTCCATATGAGCTAACATAACGTTACTTTGCACGAACATGCATAACTTTGTTCGACTGTCATGAATATATGAAATGTCCATTGACATCAAGTACAAGTTAGTCAAACATAGATGAATCTTACCTGTCCAGGAGAAAATTAGCACCGTTGGTGTCTGTCTTCAAATTCTTCTCCGTTTTCAGCCGTCTCCATCTTTCAAAGGCATCTCCTATACAAATTCTTGTTTATTTCAGACTTTGTCATGACGTATTTCAGAATTATAACGAGGTCTTTTAGATTTCGTAAAGTTAGACATTATTTATACGACTAGAGTTAGGGTAGGTTAGAGCAGAGCTGGCAACCCGGATCCTGAAACACTACTGACTTCGTGATAGGTAGATAGGTGGAGGGTGGCGCATCAGGCCAAAACACAACATGACAACATCAAAATCAGTTGAGGGCTGCAACTCTCACTTTTAAATGACAATATCCTGGCCAGACTACTGTTGTCAGTGATATAAGTATTTGAAATGAACATGATTTCTTAATGTCTAGTGACACATCAGGGCCATTTTATGATGAATTGAAATAGATTTCTTACATACGGTTCCTTTAAGTCTCCTATGATTCCCCAACCGTACTCATCATCCAGTAAGGTCTTGATGCTGTTGTAATCCTCTTTGAGGTTCAGTGAGCCAGGGGAAGAGATGGGCACTTGTTCCCATTATGGAGCAGCACGGCTTTGAGGCTCCTGGATGAGCTGTCAATGAAGAGGCGCCACTCATTCTGGTTACAGGTGATTCCAATTGCCTCGAACAGACTGATCACACTGAGGCAGAAGCAGAGCCCATCTAGACTACTCACTTCGAAATCTTTTGTAGTCATTTTTGTATTACTTTAGTATAAATACATGTTAATTTGGATTCATATGTTGTTTTTTTCTGACGTTATGTGAATGAAAAGACACAAATTCCTTTTCGTTTTCTGATTGGAAATAGGTACAAATCTCTGTCCTAGTCACAAAAGCAAAGTTTGTGGGGAATAAAAGCCATTTTCTATACTTTTGAGGTATAAGCAATAAGAAAATAACACTTAAAACCAAGAAACAAAAAAAATATTTATTGTTACACTATGAAATCAGCCCTTTCCACCTAAAACTTTCATTAGCAATGTCTACATTATATTTCGGACCAATTTGATGTTATTTGAATGGACATTTGAATGTGCTTTTCTTTTGAAAACAAGGACATTTCTAAGTGAGCTCAAACTTGGGAATGGTAGTCTAATAATATGTTACTAATGGATCAAACACTTGATGTACTGCTTGATTACATACTTTCACAGATTTCAAGGGTAATTCTGTTTTCATGTAGTTACACTATTTCTACTAACGTTATCTGTGGATTTATCCTTGATTATGGTTAAATACAGCAATACAGTTAACAATATGTTATACTTCAGCTGGCAACCGGACCACCCAAAACTATAAGACCATTGTGGTTTAGACGATTACTGACATTGCATTTAAGACATTGATATCGGTTGAGCAAAAAACTAGAGATCTCTACGTCATTTAAACTAATGAAGTGTTTGTGGTCTTTGAAATGTTTCATCTATTTATAGAGACAAATCTACCGCATAGAACACAGAGGATTCTCAAGCCCATCAGATCTTACCAATGCTTAGAGACAACCTAAACTGCCGACCGCAGAGTACCTGTATGTTTTCTAAGTGAGGGGGTGTTATTTCCACACAGTCAGTGGCAATTATTTAAGGCCTTTGTCTTAAAAAGCAAACAAATAAAACCCAATTCAAATAATCACTGAATATAATCTATATTCCTTCTGACACTGAACTGCAGCTGTGGTATATATACAATATATCACAAACCCCAGAACCCCTAACTGCCCTTATAAACTGGTAACCAACGCAATTAGATCAGTAAGAAGTCATGTGATGTCATAGACATTGTTTCTCCTATAATATGGCTATCAGACAATCAGCATTCAAACCACTCGGTATATGATAGCTAATATTGTGACAGTGTGCATTGAGTTAAACTTTAGAATAATTTGGTTTAACATGGGAAATTATTTATTTTCCATATTTAAAATGACAGAATGATACAAAGCTGTGAAAGGGAAGTTGGACCACCCCAGAATATTCTAATAGCTGATATTAACACAATTGGCATGGTTAAGATATTCGACAACCCCGTGTATTCCACCTGACTCGGCAACATCCCACCCCCTCACTTTGTCTGTGTTTTGGTCTCTATTCCTAACCACTCTGGATATCTTCACATTGTAAGAGCATATGATGCATGATTTCCTCCTGTTCTATTGTCTAATTCCGGCGTATATGACCACCGTCTCTTCCTGCATGTTACTTCTCTGTCTTGAAGACCTTTTCTTGTTCAAATTCAGAGCAACATAATGAAGATTGTCTGCATCCTGGTTCTGTGAAGAACAAAGGAGCCTTGTTAACATTACTTGTCTTTTTCTCACAGTGTGTTTTACCAAAATGGGATCATGCTGAATGGTAACATGAAATTCTCTCTGCTTACCCCTGCATTTGACAGGGAAACTGTAGGATCTCTTGTCTGGGAGTCAAATCCTGAAAACAAAGACACAAAATACTGAAGATACATTTATTCTACTTAACTGAACATCCGAAGATGGAGATACGACAGAATAACTTCTTAAAAGGATTTGGCTCTGACCTCTGCACTGGCAACACATCATCATATTCATCTTGTAAATAATG
This sequence comes from Esox lucius, assembly GCF_011004845.1. NCBI lineage: Eukaryota > Metazoa > Chordata > Actinopteri > Esociformes > Esocidae > Esox > Esox lucius. Next base: position 14,291,726 of record NC_047592.1, on the reverse strand, counting down.
CAGGTAAGTACAATGATCAGGATGATTGAGACGCCCAATGCTACTCCCAGACAGTACACCAAGACAACAGGTTCAGTGTAATGTCCTGTTGAAATTAAACAGGAATATAAGAAACTCAGACTAGAAGTAAATGTATGTTTTATTTTAAACATTTACAATACCAGACATAAACAAACTTGTCACCTACCTCCAACATCCAGCTTGGTCCCATTCCCAAACAGTATCTCTCCACATGAGGCCACAGCACAGTAGTAAGTCCCAGTATCAGAGAGGCTGAGGTTCCTCTTGGGGAGGTTGTAGACACAGCTCTGTGTAGGAGACCCAGACTCAGGGCTCTTCATACACTGACCACTCCTGTCTCCATTGGTATAAATGATTCCTGGAGGAGATTCTCCTGAGTCATGTCTGAACCAATAGACACTGTGTTCTCCTTCACAGGTCCCAGTGTTTATTGTACAGTTCAGAGTCACAGATTCTCCTGGATGGACCGACTCCGATTCAGGCTGCCATACAACAGGTGTGTTTCTGGACTCAGAACCTGACATAGAGTTTAAAATGTATTGATAGATAATAATAATAATGACATAATACATTTATTGTTAACACATTACATATTTTCGCGGCCTTTACCTCTGGGATCACACTCAACCATATCCAAAATGTAGTGTGAAATACTAAATATTAAATTATAGTTTCAGATAATTTCAAGTTGTTTTTGTACCTTTAACAATAAGAATGGCTCCTACTAGTACATTCAACTCATTGACATGAGAACTTCCACAGTAGTACGATGCTGAATCTGAGAGCTGTATGTCTGAGATCTTTAGGTGATTCATTCCTTCTTCACATAGCACTGAAAAACGAGGGTTGTTTTTGAATTCATTGTGGAATACAGGATCCTTTTCATACGTATAAAAGGATGATAATATTTTAGGTGTATCTCCCAAGGTTTGCTTGTACCACAGGAAGTGCTGTGACAAATTGTCTTGGAAACACGGTAAAATCACTGTTTCTCCTACGTTGGCTGAAACAAGGCGCATGGATGAAGATTGAGCTGCAGCTAGAATTTAAACAAAGACATGAGACATTACATCAACAATTATGAACAGCATCTACAACATATCTGGTTTGCTTTAGATGTATATAATCCATCCTGTGAGCATAGAATTATAAAATCTAGACATACCGATCTCCATCAGAAGTGGAAAAGTCAGACAGAGTGCAAAGATCATCTTTTGCGTTGTCACCCTCTTAACATCTTCTGTCTTGAGTGGAAACACTTGACTGAAAATGGCAAAACTTTTCTAATGGGGTTACTTGTGATTGGTCGATCTCGACGCATCATTTTTGGAAACGCCTGATTCTGCCCACCGTAATCTTAATAAGGAAATGAGAATCACTTACTGTACATGTTCAACTCAAAACCAAGACCCAGAGATCTTTACAATCACTGGTCACATTAAAGTTATCCGATAGTCCAATATAGTCATTCAAACTAATCATATTAAAAAAGGTTAATAAGCATTGCAAATATCAACAAACCACTGTTTTACAGTTCTTGATTAACCCATTTTGCAACCAGAATAGCATTCAGATGATTATTTTTCTTATGCACAGAGTAATGTATGTACATTCGTATTTTTCAGCAAACAGTACAGGTGCCTGTATGTCTTTATAAACAGCTCCAACCCATAGAGCAGGGCAGTATTATAGGTGGCCTGTAGGGGCGCTGTTGAACACAAAACATGTTGAAATGTGTGGTGAACAGGGGTGGTGCTTATTTCATGTTCAAGAAGCCACTAACTACAGAATGAAGCAATACCATTTTATTTCAGTCTCTACCTACATTATTCACATGAACATCTAGAAGATGAAGTGTATCACCTGAAAGTTTTGGGTAGGTCTGAGGTGTTTTGGTGGTTAGGCCTCTGGTTGTCAGGAACACATTGATCAACTTTATGCACTCTTAAGATAGTCTGTAAACAATATTACCAGTCAGTAACTAATTGAACTCTTCCTTAGTACATTTCTAATGATAAAATGCTCATTAAAGCTGTCGTGCACAAGCCTACATTTCAGTAAAACATGCAGCTTATTGTCATGGTTATGTACAACAATGAAAGCTTGAGACACAACAAACTGACATCAAAGAGACATCCTGCTGAAAACCACACAAGGACTGAAAGGCCAACCAGGCCAATCCTAAGCAAAGATGACAATGTGTTGTTCTCACAGTAGTGAACAGGTACCAGTTAACAGTTTACTGTGTGTATGTGTGGGTGGGTTTAACATGAAAGTGTAAGTTGGGTCTGCAAAACCCATCAGCACACTCATTTATGCAGACATACTGTACATACACAATCCTTTTTTTCTGTTTTGCTAAACATATATGAGTTCACAGTGATTTTAGGACGGCTACTAAATCAGACACTATGTTAAGTTCAAAATTGGGAGACTTTTAGAAGGCAATATAAACAGTTCAGCAATCTCAATAAATTATATCTTACAATGCAAAAAAAACCTAGATCTTATTGATGCAGGCCTGAGTTTCATGTACCTTTTGGTCAGGATCCCAAACAGTATCCCTCCACATGAGGCCACAGCACAGTAGTAAGTCCCAGTATCAGAGAGGCTGAGGTTCCTCTTGGGGAGGTTGTAGACACAGCTCTGTGTAGGAGACCCAGACTCAGGGCTCTTCATACACTGACCACTCCTGTCTCCATTGGTATAAATGATTCCTGGAGGAGATTCTCCTGAGTCACGTCTGAACCAATAGACACTGTGTTCTCCTCCACAGGTCCCAGTGTTTATTGTACAGTTCAGAGTCACAGAGTCTCCAGAATGGACTGATTCAGACACAGGCTGCTCTACAACAGTCTCGCTGGATCCTGACACAAAAAGGTGTGAAGACAATTGTACGTGACTGCAGCTTTAGAAATACAATATCAAGAAGCAACAATTTCCAACATTGATTACAAACTGTTGCTTACCTTTAAAATTTGAAATATTCTCATTTTTGATGGAAGGTGATGGAAGGTTTCTTCGGTACGGGGGATGATGGTGGCCTGTTGGAAGCAGGAAGGGACAGCAGACAGAGACAGGGGGAGGTTGAACATGGAGGTTCAAACCTCCACCAGCTCGCCAGCGCACCCTCTGAGGACACGGCCTGGAATGCCATCTGGCCCTGGGGACCTCCGAGGTCTCACTCTTTTAAAAGCTCTCCACACGTCAGTCATGGTTAGGGACAGAGTACAGTCGTCCTGGTCCTCGGCAAGCCTTCCAGAAAGAATGGTGTCGGGCGCCTCAAACCGTGCATAGAAGGAGCTGAGCTCTCTAGGGAGAGAGGCGGCAGGCATGGCATTGCTGTTTCACCCTTTATAGTCTGTGATGTGCCGCAGTCCATACCACGTGTCTCGGGTCAAAGCTATGGAAGTTAGACTCCAACTTATCCTTGTACTCTCTTTTGCCATCTCTGATGTCCTTCACAACAACCTGGCCATCTCCAAGGACCTCTGCTTGTCACTTCGATGCATAGGCGCCGATTTATGTTTTCCTCCGTGGGTGCTCATAGGCGCACGCCATTTACATATATATATATATATATATATATATATACACACCTATATATACCTATATGTATATATATAAACGCACTACGCAGACCTATTCATTTACTTATTAATAAAGCCGTAAAGTAGATCTTTCAAAATTGACCACTTATCACAAATACAGGATTGGAGATGAAAAGTTTAACTGACACGTAGGCCTAACCGCGATCAGTTCGTGGGAAATGAATGTTTTGCGCTATTATCTAAATATCGATTAAAAAAAACGACACATATAGTTTCTGGGAGTTTCTCCCTAATTTCTGCTACGAGTTTTTGATAGTGGCATTTTTTCATCTGAGAAACGCTGTGATTGGTGGATAGGGAGCACCCTGGTTATGTCGCTGTCACTAACATCGACATAACCAATCACAGTGTGACAGACGCTTTACATATCACCAACGGCAAGTTTCATTTTAAATGAATGTAGCCTACTGGCGGACTGGCGGTCTGGCACACGTGGGTGCTCGTGCTCTGTATTTTCGTGAGTGCTCGCTATTTTCCGTGGGTGCTCGAGCCCCGGAGCACCCACGGTATCGGCGCCTATGCTTCGATGTACATATACGTATGGGCTTGTATCAGTTATCATAGGTGCCCATAAGGTGTAGGTCGTTAAACACAAACCATACATTTAAATGGCATGTGTCCCTGGGGCTACACAGAAACTTTTGAAACGGAGGACACAGTGATGAGAAGTCAGTGCCATGTGTTCCTGGACCAAACCAGACTGCTTCAAAATCCAGGACTCGGGTATGCCAAGTCTGGTTGCTTAGACTTATATATGTGTGTAATTATCAGTAGCCCTACGAAACTCAAGGATGAAGATGAACGAGTGATGCCGTCGTTATATATATTTCAAAGTAATACAATTTATTCCAATCAAGTAAAGGTACAATGCTGTCTTTGCATAAATAGTGAGCTACAACACAACATGTTGGGAGGCCTCTTTAATGATGACAAACTCAAATAAACTTTTTGAGATATGGCTATTCATCCTAAAATCAGACATATCTAAACCCTCCCCCGAAATAGAAATCAACATTACATTTCTACAGTATTCTTTAAAACGTTTATCCATAACCAATACAGTACAATAAAGCATATCAGACTATTCTGCCCTTTATAGGGAACAGGGGAGATCCAAACACTACAGATAGATATCCACAATACCATGCATTTAGTTACACTCCAGTTTGCTCAGAGTTTCACACCTCTCCAGGTGAGCTCAGGAGGGTGGGGGTGAACGCCACCTGGTGTTCCAGATCTTAGGGAAGCAAATGTTATGCAGGACCCCTGATAAACATCACCAAGAGCCTGCTGGAGACTGGGTGTGGCCAGGAGCCCCTCTTCGTCGAATACACTTCCACTCTTCCTCAACAGACATTGGTCATTACACTACTGAGAAATGTTGTTGTTTTTGTAAAAATACATGCCCATTTTGAATTTGATGCCAATTTTCTACAGCAAAGAAAAATTGTACATATCCCGCTCACACAGTCCAGTCTAACAGAAAGTGGTGGTCACAGGAGGGGTGGGGTTTCAATTAGAATGAAGGGGATCGGAGACTACTCAGACTGCCTCTGTGACTCAAACCAGAGTACATGGTTTCTTCCTCTCTCTGATTTCTCATCTCTGTCTTTTCCCTCCTTGGTCTCCTGGACTGGGCACTTTTCTTGTCAGTGAACTTCAGGGAGACATAGTTCATGGTATTGTCATCATGGAGCTTAGGGATGAAAACACAGAGTAGGTCAGTAAAGACACTGGGTTTAGTTTAATAGTCACATTTATTTTTCTTAAATGCCCATATTCAGTCTAATGTTTGATAGAATGCATTCTGCTAATCTATCTGTCAGACATGCTGGCACAAGCATGATGGCCATGCAAAGAAGTGGTTTCTGCTAAAAGATAAATTACAAACATGAACGTAACGGATAGAATCAATTATGACAGAGAGGGACCTGGGTTCTGACCGAAACAATACTCAACAATGAATACGTGACAGAGGTGTACCTAAAATAGTGTAGGAAATCAAACATAACAAGTGCACTCAATAAACAGGAGACGACGATCGTGGCAACTGGGAAACTGCGGTAAGGGGCCTGGTGCGCTGGGAACCGGAGGACTGTGCTAGTTGTGATACTGCCGTGACACCTATAGGCCTTGTTGACCCCTCTCCAAATGTAGCACTTATGGTTGTGACCATAAATATATTGGTCTCGTCACTCCAAATTACAGTGTGCCAGAAGCTGTGAGGTGTGTTAAGGTGTGGTCGGGCATATTGTAACCAGGATTTGGTGGCATTTTATGTCTTTCTAACTTTTTATATCCTTTTCCATTTTTATAAAGTTCCATTACCTTGTTACCCAGGTCTATTGGCTGTTCTTTTCTGCTCCCCATGGCTCAGTATCTAGCCTGCTCAGTGCATCTAGGTGAGAGCTAACAAACTATACACAGACACTAATTGCAATTTAAAAAGCCACAGGTTTCGGAAATTCTACTTTAATTGCCATTTTCACCTGTGTGTCACCTTGTGTGTCTGTAACAAGGCCAAACATTCAAGGGTATGTCATCTTTTGATCAGGGTCATTTGGGTGATTTCTGTTAACATTATGATTTAAAAAGGAGCCAAACAACTATGTGATAAACATTTTCTTTTTTTGCATGATCAGTCATATTTTCTAAATCAATGCCAAAATGTCACAATTTGTGCCAGGGTATGCAACATTTTGAGCACAACTGTGTATGAACTGTCTAATCATTCTACACATGCCATTACATTCCTAATCCTTGTTACAGTGGAAAGCAAAGCAATTTTACAGTCTCAAATCTCTTATTGAAGGCTGGTACCTTCAGTTCTCATCCTCCCAAACAACTCATACCGTAGTGCATCACATCACCAGTCACCTACGAATGCAGTATATCAAACCTACATGACTATATACCAATTCTAATAATCAATTTTATATACAGTTTTTTCTTTCCTTTCCAAATTTTTTTTAAATGCCTTTCACTGCCCTAGGACTTTGGGAAAATATTCAGAAATACCAGAAGTCTATGTGAACAAAAAAACATGCACAGGCCTTAAGAAAAGAAGTAACAACTGAATGCAAATCAAACTGCCTTGGCAACAAACTAAACCGATACACATTTCAGGAAATAGGTTTAGTTATTGTAGTGACGTTATGCTAGCTTGATTTGTTTTTCAGTGGAAACATCTGACCTCACGTTGTTGTGTGACATGTGTTTTCACAGATCCTCTTCTCAACAGCAAGCTAACGAGGCCTCAGGTGAGGGCAAACGTAGACAGCTGCACCATACAACCATAGTCTGCACACGTATCAAAAGAGCAGTTGGGCTGATGTTCATATGTTCATTCCCCCCATTCATGAAAACACAAGTACATTTGCACTTAACTGTTCATGTGGATCTAAACACATTTCTCTGATTTGTCATCAGTACCACAAAGTCCTAGACGTACATTACATCTATAAAAAAATAAAAAAGGAAATCTGGCAGTTAAAACAATAACAGTAAAAAACTTTGGGAAATCATCTGACTCCTCCCACATTGTGCAGAACTCTCTGAAGCCTGTGGTAATCTGGTTTTGGTTTAGGTCTGGTATTTATAGAAGGTGAGGGTGGAAGAAGCTGTTGGACTTGATTGGTTTGAAGAGGCGTGGTTTACACACAGTGAGAGACAAATGTACTAGATGTCTTTACAAACAATGTCTTTTTATTATAAGTACTGTAACGTTGGTCCAAAAGTGCTCCAAGTTTGTTTTAATGTAATGTAATTTACAAAACGTTATAGGTATCGTTGTTTCATTTGTTCTTTGAATTCAGAAGGCAAAAACATCTTCATGTTCAACCTCAGGATGCCTTAAAACCAGAGTCATATATGAAGAAAATGTGGCCAATGTGGCTTAGAAGTTCCAAAATTGGCCCTTTTTTTCTTTGTTTACTAATTAAAATAGGAGGACAGAGCCCAGCAACATCAACAATCAATGCTACATGGATTTGTACTCAGCAACATCAACAATCAATATCAACATTAAAACATGTGGTATTATCTAATGGAAGTGTAAACAGCATGAGAATCGTCCTCCATCATATTCAGCTGACTTGGCTTTCTTGGTGTCTTCTGACTAAAATTTAGTGCTGCATAGTTAAGATCTGTGTCCTCATCCACGTCCTGTAGTGTAAAAATGACATCACAAAAACCCATATTTAATAAAGGTATAAAAGTATTGTTTTCTAGTGTCTACGATCTGTTAAATATGTCAGTTTTTATTACCTGGCTATTTTGCCTCTGCAATTGAGTCTCATTATCTAAATAGGAATATAATTATTTGGATCAGTACACAAACTGCTCAAATTCAAACATTCATCATTATTGTAATATTTAGCAAAACCCTAAGTGTGTTTTTCCTCTCTATTTGAGCATAAATTAGGTACATCTTACTTAATTATGGCACTTGCCTACGGAGTAGCAATGAAAACTGCTACCTCCTACCTTCTGGCTATTTAAACCATACATCCCCACCGATATCTCTTGACTCTACAACCTCTGGCCTCTTTGTCATCCCACCCATAACAAAGGGCAACTCCTGACCAGCCTAGTCAAACCTCTTCCTGGTCCTGGCACCCCATGGGGAAACTAGCATTCTGTTGAAGCAACTTCAGAAACCCAAACTTTTTAAAGACTATCAACTGTGTCTTGTTGAAAATGCTTCTACCTGTTTTTGTTTCTCGTCGGATCTTGAGCAACAGGATGATAATGACTATCAGGAGTACAGCAGTCACACCACCCAGGATCACAACCAATGGGAACAAGTCCATAGATCCATTACACTCTCCAACAAGACTGGTAGTTCCATTACGCACTCCAACAAGACTGGTAGTTCCATTACACTCTCCAACAAGACTGGTAGTTCCATTACACTCTCCAACAAGACTGGTAGTTCCATTACACTCTCCAACAAGACTGGTAGTTCCATTACACTGTCCTATCAAATTAAATAATATGACATTACTGTTTATGTATAAGTGTTGTCATCTTCATTGAATGAAATAACAAACTTACTTTTCTTTACGGTCTCTTCTTTTTCCTCACTTAACTTGGACCCTGGAATTTAGAGATCGGTAATGCAATTATAATTTCTGAGATTAAGAAAAGCCAAGGTCAGCATTTGTTTGTTTTAGTTTGTTGCAGAATGTCTTACAGAGTGAAGCAGCATTTTGAAACCACAGTTATAGCTTGTACTTATATCAAAGAAATTATCTTACCTTGAACATTTAAAAATGTTGCACTGACAAATACCATGAATTTAGTATTTGTAAAAAACCCACAGAAATACAAGCCACTATCAGCTATATCCACCTTATAGATTTTAAGGAAGATGGTGGTGTTGTTGCTGTACATTTCAAAATGTCTATTTTCTAAGTAATAATCAACTGTTGATGGATGAGTGCCGTACATAGTCGAGATACACACAGGCTCTGATCTGTTGACTTGTTTAAACCAGGCTACATGTCCCACAACCGTTGAAATATTGGAGCACAGCAAGGTGACGGACTCCCCCCTAAGTACCACCACAGTCTGAGACTGGAAAAACGAAGCTGGGACCAAACCTAAAACACAGAGAACAAAGTCAGATTCACAAATATAACAGTTGATTTACTACAACATTTCAGAAATTAACAAGTGCTGGAATGAACATTCAGCTGAGGTACAGCTCTGTCCATATCTTCATATTATCGGACTAGTGATAAAACCAATCTTATACCCTGTGTAATGTTTAGAATTAAGTTGACTTACTCAATCCAAAGAGCAGTAGAGGCGGTAGTGAGTTTCTCGCCATGCTTTGAGAAGAACTATTCTTCTGTCTGGTTGTCAGAGAACGCCTCAATTCACTCTGAGATCACTATGAGATCAAAGGGGATTTCATTGGAAGGGGGCGTTGTTATTGTTGGTATTTACAGAAAGCAGTACAAATGTGGACAGGAGTGATCTTTTTTTGTAAATTAATACAAAACCTCCACTGACACTACTTTTAGATTACTATGACATTCTTAGTTGGGGTTTGGTTTGTCTTCCCAGAGGTTCCAAAATTCCCAAGATAATCAGCTCTGGGTCTTGGTCTGATATAACCTGTAGGACTGTTACAACCTGTAACCTCAGAAGCATGATACTTGTCACATGACAGAGGTGTCAGGGATTTCACCATGGAATGTTGTCTTACAGTAGTGTGGTGGAACCTCTTGTATATCTATGAGACGTTGTTTTGAGTTAACTGAGCAGGTATGAATGTATTCCAAGTAATTCTCTCAATCTGGCATTTTAGAACTGAATTCAATGCTGCTTTGAAAGCCTGTGTGGAGGGCAGGTTGAAACTGACGTGCGTCATACAGACAGGATATACATTACGTTTGCTTGATGTTGGACACATTTTGAAGCACATATCAATCATACAAGGCTGAAGTCCCTTCCACAGTGCCAACACAAAGTATTCAAACACATTCTCCATATTTTGTTGCGTGAGAGACAGAATTTATAATGAATTACATTATGCACATACATGCATAATACCCCATAAAGAACAGGTGAAAACACATTATTTGAAATTTGAAAACTGATTGGACATGATTTAGAAAGGCACGTTTTTTCACACACCTCACTCACTCCGACACATCGTCCGTCCATGTTAGCCGAAAAACTCTGGCCACTTTTTCAGGTTCAGCACAAGCCCCTCGGATGGCTTTTGCACGGTACTGCCTCCAAGATTGAACTGTGTCAAGGCAGATATCTGGAGGTTATAAAATCTAATTCTAAAGCATTAACAGTTCCCAGGAGCACAGTGGGCTACGTCATTGTGAAATGTAGCAGAGATGGACAACCATTTGTGCAGCACTAGATCAACCCGGCCCTGATGGTTTGGGCCGTAGACGGAACCACTCCTGAGTAAAATAAAAATAACATGCGGCAATATTTCCAGATCACTATTAGGACATCTGGAATGTATAGAACAGACAACTCTTCCCATATTCCCTTAGAGAAAGGGCAGTGTAAAAACAGATTTAGTTATTAAATTAAAAGCCTGTCAGCCTCAGTAATCATCCTGTTGTACAACAATATCTTTACCATTTCAGGAAATGTAGGCTGGTTCAAACAAGTCAGTGATTCACAGCCTCTGTGCATTGTGTCTATGTACTACATGGAGCCATACGCCACATCACAACCTGCTTCCCTCCCCAATATGTGATTAAGGCCCTGCTTCATCACAATACCTCCCAGTGGACCCGGGACAGTGGATGTTGATGTATGTCATCAAAAAACATCCAGTGGCATTCTGGTTCTGATCACACTGTTTGCTCAACTGGTTAGTTTTGGAATGCATACTACAGCTTACTACCTCGATTTAGCTCTCAAGATAACAAAATGATTTGCGAGAGATCAGCAAGACAAAACACAACAGGAAAGTTAATCAGTAACATTAAATGACAATAAAGCACAACAGCATGTTATGATCTGAACATTCACCACTTTGGTAGTAGATCGGGTATTGTTTTTATAGTTCTGATGCTAAATGAAGTCTTATGATAGGAGATGTAGAGGATGATGGAACCACAGACTTATTCCCATTGGTTGTGATCCTGGTTTGTGTTCATCTGTTCAAGTGTCTTTTATCCTCATTCTGGTCTTTAAGATCAGATGAGAAAAAAACTGACTAAACACAGGTATGGATAATTTGATGAATGTGTTCATGATAAATAGCAGCCTGTGGACAGCATTTACAAATGCAAGGTTTTATCCTCATATAGATGCTTTATATTAAGAATAGTTTGGTCCCAAAACATTGTACGCTAGAACTAAATGATCGATTATCTCCTCTCCTCTTTGTTTATCATATTCAGATCCTGACTCAATGACCACCACAAAGTTAATGTATTTTGTTTAGTGACATTTTCTTAAAAATACAAAGAAATCACAAACTGTACATATGAATAGTATATAATAATAATAATAGTGTTTCCAAATCTACAGGACCTAGATCCTGGTCCACTTCATTTTGTCACCCTGAATTTCACCTCGAAGAAGATCCAGAGGAGGGAGATGGAGCTGAACACCCATGTAGTGTATGGAATAAGGAATAAGACAAGGTGGATGGGTGGAAGATGGGGAAATTAATACACATTTAATACACATTTAAATATGTTAAAAGACAAAACACTTGCAAGATTTTAATCAAAATGGACTGAGACGTGATATTTTTCACCCCTTGATATCTCTTCTCTTGTTATGCATGGATCTTAGCTCCCATTCTGAGGAGCAGCTAGTCACCTAGTAAAGAGAATATGATTGGTGTCTGAGTTAGAGGAGGAAGAGCATATCACTTCCTGTAGTTTGAAAAGCAGGAAGGAGCACCTCAGTGTTGAGTGAGACCTAAGGAGGTGAACATCACTGGGCTTCTCATTAACTAACAGTGGGGGTTTCATTCTTTCATTCTCCCTCCATTCTTCTCTGTCTCTCTCATTATGTTTTGGCATATTTTCAGTCCACTTTCCGGCATTGAGTATGGTTGTTGTAGCATTTAAATGTTTAACTTCTTTTTACATCATCAAAGTAAGTGTAAATGATAGTCATTTGAGGGTCAGTTGACAAGGCGGGGATGTGAGACTGAGACGGGGACCAACAGTAACTTTCCATTGTGGTAGAAGTCACGCTACTCTGTCTTACTACATTAGATGAGCAACCTGTTCTACAGGAAGACAAGCCTTCAGTTCTTACCACAACACTCAGTGCATCATAACCACCCACAATCTGCATAGATCTCTCATTTGTTTATCATTCATTTAATCTGGATAAAGAAAACCAGACCCATGACCCTCTATTAGATATTGAAAATATGTCAATACAAACCATGTCCTCTTGTCTAAAACTTTTAACAAAATGTAGGTTATTTATGTCAACAGTCACAGAGAATGATTTACCACATTTATTCTAAGCTCACATTTACCTGTGTGTATTTGTGAATTGGTCTTGTTTACCCAGCATTGGACTACTGCATTGTACCATACTGATCACTCAAGAAAACATAAGGACTTAAATAAAAATGGACTAAGTTAAGATGTTTTCCGCCTCTTGGTATTTCCTGTTTTCTCACGGACCCCTATTCTAAGCAGCAGCTAATCACCATATAAGGAGAATAAGATTGGGGTCTGAGGTAGAGGGGGAGGGACCAGTGAGGAAAGCATCACTTCCTGTTGTGTGAGTGGCAGGATGTAGCAGCTCATTGTTAAGTGGACCTGCTGGAGTGAACATCACTGGTCCGCTCATTAACTAACACACTGGGAGATCAAACAGCAATTATATCATCTCTCTCTCTCCTTACCCCACTCTCCATTTCTCTCTCTCCCTTCTCTCTCGCTCTCTGCTTTTATGTCTCTCAGTATGACACGCCATATTTCAAGTCCACCTGGTAACAAATCATTGTGGATGGTGAAGCATTCAATCTTGAATTTGTTTTTACAAAATTGGCTAAGTAAGTGTATGGCTGGCTAACAATAAAAGAATGTGAAACAGATATAAGGTAGAAATACATTTTTACTGCGTTGAACATGTCATGCATCACATTCTCTATTTAAGCCTTGTGTTATGTTAACATTTTGGTCCCACTCATTATGTTAGTGGGTCAAATTGACCCTGGTTGTTAAATCACTACCCATTACTCACTATTGATATTTTAGCCCCCAACAAATGTGTTTAACCTCCACAACCAACTCATTATTCATATAACTGGTTAATAATGATAAGATGATCATATTGACAACATCAATGTTCTGGGTCAAAACATCTTACACACAAATCAAAAGTTAGGGAGTCTGATGGAGCAGAGCTGTCATCTCTAAACAATGAGCCATGATAATGTTCATAGAGGCTAAGTATCTGGGAAGGCTCTCACACCACATGCTGTTTGTCTCTCACACAACATTCTTGTGTCACAGTTATCAAAGTGAACTACTCTGCTGAATATATGAAATGGCTCAAGTTTCTTGGTTGCATGAATTATAAACCGATCAGCTATAACAATATGACCACCTGCCAAATATTGTGTAGGTCCCCCTTTTACCACCAAAACAGCCCTGACCCATCAAGGCATGGACTCCACTAGACCTCTGAAGGTGAGCTGTGATATCTGGCACCAAGACGTTAGCAGCAGATCCTTTAAGTCCATAAATTGCGAGGTGGGGATTGAAATCTGGGGAATTTGGAGGCCAAGTCAACACCTTGAACTCGTTGTTGTGTTCCTCAAACCATTTCTGAACCATTTTTGCTTTGTAGCAGGGCGCAGTATCCTGCTGAAAGAGGCCAATGCCATCAGGGAATACCGTTGCCATGAAAGGGTGCACATGGTCTGCAACAATGCTCAGGTAGGTGGTACGTGTCAATGCATCCTGATGCCATGTGTTCTTCAGGTAAGTGACACACACACACCCGGCCATCCACGTGATGTAAAAGGAAATGTGATTCATCAGACCAGGCCACCTTCTTCCACTGCTCCTTGGTCCAGTTCTGATGCATATGTGCCCATTCTAGGCGCTACGCAGCCCCATACGCAACAAACTGCAATGCACTGTGTGTTCTCACACTTTTCTCTCAGTAGCAGCATTAACTTTGTCAGCGATTTGAGCTACAGTAACTCGTCTGTTGGATCGGGCCACACAGGCCAGCCTTCACAACCCACATGCATCAATGAGGGTTGACCGCCCATGACCCTGTCGCCGGTTCACCGCTTTTCCTTCCTTGGATGATTTTTGATAGGTACCGACCACTGCAGACCAGGAACACCACACAAAGGGCTGCAGTTTTGGTGATGCTCTGACCCAGTCGTCTTGCCAACCCAATTTAGCCCTTGTCAAAGTCGCTCAGATCCTGACGCTTGCCCATTTTTTTTGTTTCTAACACATCAACATTGAGGACAGGATGTTCACTTACTGGCTAATACATCCCACCCACTGAAAGGTCCCATGATAATGACATTATCAATATTATTCACCTCACCTGTCAGTGGTCATAATGTTATTGCTGATTGGTGTATCAGTGTTATTCACTTCACCTGTCAGTGGTCATAATGTTATGGCTGATCGGTGTATCAGTGTTATTCACTTCACCTGTCAGTGGTCATAATGTTATGGCTGATCGGTGTATCAGTGTTATTCACTTCACCTGTCAGTGGTCATAATGTTATGTCTGATTGGTGTATCAGTGTTATTCACTTCACCTGTCAGTGGTCATAATGTTATGGCTGATCGGTGTATCAGTGTTATTCACTTCACCTGTCAGTGGTCATAATGTTATGGCTGATCAATGTATCTTTCCCTGTCTTTGTATCCCACAATCTAGCCTCTGATACATTTTGTGACTTGTAGTCTGAAATGTTAAATATGGACAGGGTCCTTAGCAAGCCCTATAAGTAATAACACCTCAGTAAAGTTATGAACAGTCCTTCCTGGTTCCTTCCTCACATTACACAACAAAGCCTTCCCTGCAAGAAAAGTTCAGATCCAGTAATAACAAAGATAATAATAGCTTGTGTTTGTGAAAGGTGATTTAACTTTTAGTGTATGTGTGATATTAGACATTACAAAGGGACTCAGTGAAATATCTCTAACATGTGACACTATATCACTGCATACAGTACGGCCTGGTAAATAATTACACTCAAGGACATTCACATGGTCCCGAAGTCAAATGAGTGTTATGTTGTATTTGGGCACTCTTGTCCTAAAAGATGAATCTCCTACCCAGTCTGAGGTCCTGAGAGAAGACTCCATTAAGACTCTATTCTCCCTGCCAAGTAAGGATTAATGACTGTTACGGTCACAACAGTTGTGTTTTTTATATTAAGTAGAACATGTGCTATAATCATTTTATGGAACTGAAACTATTTACCTTGTTAAACATGTCAAAAACCAATATAAGTTATAGATTAAGAGAAAAGTGCAAGAATGTATTGTTTATTGTGTTAAAACCAGAAATATAGCAATGGGTATCTTTATGATTTGAGGTGTTACTGAATAATTACAAAAATCTATCCGTTAATTATAATTGCAGTTTCCACATTTTTTGCATTGCAAATACAGTACAAAATGTCTTTAAGGTACTAAAATCTGTTTTATTACAAATTGTTTTCTTGATATCTGTCATTCCTGCTGCAGGTACCTGACCTCAGAGTACACTGCATCTCTTCTAACGGTCTTGTCTTTTACTCGTCTGGCAGAGGAGCTCTTCTTGGGATTGAATCTCACTGCTGCATAGTTTAATACATCACTGTTCTGGTTCTGAGGGGTGGAGACATAACAAAATGCATAATGATTAAACTATCATTTAATTTAAGATGTTTCTATTTTCCGATAGCAGAACATCTTTTTAGGGAATTGAACCTACAACCATGGTGTTGTTAGAACTTTATCAACTATGCTCCTTGGGATCCCAATCAGAAGACCTAAAGGCTACAACATTTAGAACAAGGAGCAATTACTTCCAAAAAATAAAATAACTAATTATTAACAAAATTACAGTGAATACATCTATCATAAATCTACAAATATCTGTGTGGAAAACTATGGTTATTAAAACTTTTATGAATGTTGACAAATGTACCTGATTCCCCTGCAATGTTGGGTCACACGTCTTCCCTTAAAAAAAAAATTAACAGATGAAGACTATTAATATTTTGGTGACATTAGTTTTTTCTCCAAATGTATAGTTATTTGATATTTCATAATGGAAATTGTATTACTTTTTTCAGAATGTGCATTGCATGTAGATAGGTAAAACATTACACATGATTGCAAATACCTCTGTGATCTCCTCTCTGAGTGTTGCATAACATCCAGAGGAGCAGAAGGGTCACCAGACTCAGAAGAATGTTGGACAGTATCAAGACAAGAACAGTAGGACTCAGATCAAAAGGATAATCATGTTCTGGGACTGTGAAAAAATGTATCAGTAAATTCTTGTAAGTGACCCAGTTATATAAGGACAATATAGGAGCTCACACTGAGGTACATTTTGTACTAACTCTTCTGATGATTTATAAAAACAAATGATTTGAATTACCTTGAACATTCAGCTTTGTCCCATTTCCAAACAGTATCTCTCCACATGAAGCCACAGCACAGTAGTAAGTCCCAGTATCAGAGAGGCTGAGGTTCCTCTTGGGGAGGTTGTAGACACAGCTCTGTGTAGGAGACCCAGACTCAGGGCTCTTCATACACTGACCACTCCTGTCTCCATTGGTATAAATGATTCCTGGAGGAGATTCTCCTGAGTCATGTCTGAACCAATAGACACTGTGTTCTCCTTCACAGGTCTCAGTGTTTATTGTACAGTTCAGAGTCACAGAGTCGCCTGGATGGACTGAATCAGACACTGGCTGCTGTGTAACAGTACTGTTTAAATCTGCACCTTTGAAATGAATTACATTTATATGACTCACCAAAACATCAACACTTAATTGACTTTAACATACATTGTCTTTAGTAGTATCTACATAGTTGCTCACCCTTAAGCACCAAAAGTGTCCCTGGTCCAAACTCTATATAGTTCAATTGTACGACTCCACAATAGTAGATTCCAGCGTCCTCTGGCTTGGTAGAAGATACTTTCAAGTGAGAGGTTCCTTCTTTAAGCGTTACATTAAAACGCCCATCCTTGAAGTTATCAAAGTAATGGACCCATTTGTAAAACATATCTGCCTTTGCCACATGGTGCATATTCCTGCCTGTGGTGAGCTTGTACCAAACCATGTAAAGAATTTCTCTTTTCACATAGCATTCAAATGTCACCTGGTCCCCCAACTGTGCTGCTAGGAATGACGCAGGCTGATGTATTTGAGTTGACTGAAACACCCCTAAAACAACATTAAATATTCCATTAAAACCAATTGTGTACAAAACTCTTAATTTTAACTCTGCTTCAAAGGAATAATTTCTTTGGCAATTGTTACTTACAAAAGTTGCTGAGAAGAACAATGACAAGGAGCTCAATCATCCTACACTCTTTTGGTATTCTGGATCACTAGTGTTCTTTAGAAGGCATCCTGTACATACTTTCAGAGTCACACATTGTTGGTATGATTGGTTAAATGTAAGTAGCATCTGATTGGACGGTCAGGTTTGTTCCGTTGACCAACCAATTGGCTAGCCAGAAGGTTTAAATAAGGAACAGTCTTTATACAAGGTTGTATTGAGTTTAACTTCATTAGACTGGATATAATTTCACTGCACTAATTATTTTTGGAATCTTATCGGCACCCTTGTTATGAGTTATCTTGTACAACCGAAGAAATTGTCTCTTTTTGATTTTGACTGAGGTAAATACAACGCTGCAACAGTAACACAATTTCATCACTTTATTATTACGTTACAAAGTTAATGGACAAGTTTGGGGTGTTGAATTGAAGGTCTGGGTCACATTGGAGACTCAACAGATGGTGCTAAAGAGCAATATGGAATTTACGTGTTTTTTCATCAAACAAGCTGTAGAATCAAAGGACAAATGACAGGGCATGATACACTCTAGCCGACCTGGTATGATTCAAATATGCGTTGCTGTGTGATTGCCAATGTGAGGTACTGTGTTTGTCTTCAGGTCTACTCTGTCGATTAACTAGTAGGCAGGGTGACCTGTTGTGGATGAAAATAGGCATCGTTCTCACTCAAGCTAACGATATGTTAGCAAAGCAACATAGCAACACAGCTAGACAAAGTCTAACATGCTAGTATTCGTAAACATAAGCTAAAGGTTGAAAGGAATCAACACAACATATCCAACATTATTGACTGTGTCAAAGACTGTGGAGTTCTTGAGCTGAAAATTAAGGGGAAAGGACAATACCCTAAGAATAATAGCAGTCAAGGGTGTTTAGGTGACTTGATTTTGTTAAAACTTCCCGTGGATTCCGGAGAGATGAAGATCGTGGCATGTGTTCCTCCTAGGCATCCGTGCCAAGGCATTCTGCTTTATTTTATGTTGGTCAACGAATGTGAGAATACACTCTCAACACATGACCTTAGTCCAGAGGAGTCTACAAGGGGTGGCTGGGGGGCAATCCCCTGCGTGTCGCATTTGCTTAAATGCCTAAATATTTTAAATTAGGTATTATTCATTTAAATATATTACACATAATAGTTCATGAATGAGAATACTTAATGCATAGCCTATTTGAAGAACAATGAATCCCCTAACACATGTTTGTATACAGATACATAACACATTGAATGTATGACTATGTGATTCATAAACTCTCAGAATGACATTGTCTTCAACTAGCCTATATACTACAACAGCATAGAAGCAGTCCTTAAATGTAGTTATGGGTTTTGGTGATTCCCTTAAGCATGATCGATAGACCCTGATGATGTTGCCTATGCAGAAGAACCATTTATTAATTTTGTGTATTGAAGCAGGGCACACACTCATACTCTGTGCCACCGATGAGAACCGGGGCATTTTAGACTTCCTGTAATCCATAATGAACTCATTGGTTTTCTTTGCATTGAGGCCCAGCTTGTTGTCAGCACACCAATGCCGCCAGGCACTTAACTTCCTCCCTGTAGGCTGACTCGTCATTGTCACTGATCAGACCTACCACCGTGGTGTCATCTGCAAACTTGACAATGGTGCTGGAACTGTGTACAGGAATGCAGTTGTAGGTGAATAGGGAGTTCAGGAGAGGGCTTAGCACACAGCCTTGTGGAGCACCCGTGTCCAGGATCAGGGTGGATGAGGTGAAGTTGTCTATCCTGACAGACTGTGGTCTGTTGGTTAGGAAGTCCAACGTCCAGTTGTAGAGAAAGGGGCTGATTCTTAGGTCATGGAGTTTGCTGACCAGCCTAGAGGGGATGGCCGTATTGAATTCTGAGCTAAAGTCTATGAATCACATTCTCACATAGGTGCTGGATCGGTCCATGTTGGTCAAGGCAGTATAAAAATCTATGGAGATTACATCCTCTGTAGACATGTTCGATTGATAGGAAAACTGGTAGGGGTCCAGTGTTGGGGGGAGTCAGGATGTAAGGTAGACTTAAGGTATACCGTCCTTGGTAGTGTCGTTCAAAGTCCAGTATATCCTGGTGGAAGTGCTTGCTTTGCTCCCATGTTCTTCTTGAATTCATCAAGATGACTATCAAGGATATGGACTTTTGAGGGACACGCTACAGCCCATTGTGCCGTAGTTCTTCACCAGAGACTAGACCATCTTGGCCTTGGGATTGCACAGGAAGCCTCGAAGCACTGCAACAAAACTGTTCCAAGCCGATTTCTCCTTACTAGTGAGCTTCTTGGATAATTCATTGCACTCCAGGATCTTCTTTATCTGTGGTCTGACAAAGACACCGGCTTTGACCTTTGCCTCAAATGGCTTACGGAAGAAGTCTTGAAGGTACTTGAAGGCTGCAGACTCCTTATCTAGAGCCCTGACAAATTGTTTCATAAGGCCCAATTTCATGTGCACTGGTGGCATCAGCACCTTCTGGGGGTCCACCAGTGGCTACCACTTGAATTTGTTCCTCCCCACACAGAACTCAGTTCACTGTGACCAGTCTCGCCTGTGGTAGTGGGCCTTGGTATCCCTGCTGTCCAAAGGCAAAGATAGCAGGGAAACTTGGTAAAACTGCCTTGGAGACCCATCAGGAATCTATGACCCCCCCAACCGTACTCATCATACTTCAAGGCATCCAGTAAGGTCTTGATGCTGTTGTAATCCTCTTTGAGGTTCAGTGAGCCAGGGGAAGAGATGGGCACTTGTTCCCATTATGGAGCAGCACGGCTTTGAGGCTCCTGGATGAGGTGTCAATGAAGAGGCACCACTCATTCTGGTTACAGGTGATTCCAATTGCCTCGAACAGACTGATCACACTGAGGCAGAAGCAGAGCCCATCTAGACTACTCACTTCGTAATCTTTTGTAGTAATTTTTGTATTACTTTAGTATAAATACATGTTAATTTGGATTCATATGTTTCTTTCTTTCTGACTTTATGTGAACGAAAATACATAAATGTGCATGTTTTCTCATTGGAAGTTGGTATATTTTAAAACATCCCTGTACTGGTAACAAAAGCAAAGTTTGAGGGGAATAATTTGGAAATAACACTTACTACCCGGGAACATGAATAAAATAAAATAAATTGTTACACTGTGAAACAGCCATTTCCAGCTACAATTGTCATTTACAACATTAACAATGTCTACACAGTATTTCTGATCAATTTGATTTATTTTTCCTTCAAAACCAAGGAGATTTCTGAACGACCTCAAACTTTTGAACAGAATGTATGGATATGTAATGGATCAAACAATTGTTGTTTACTGCTTGACAACATATTGCACAACTTTATCAGATTCCAAAGATGATTTGGTTTTCATTTAGTTACAGTATTTAAATTAATGTTACGTCTGTTGATTTATCCTTCATTAGGGTTTAAAATACAGCAACAACGTTTATAATATTCTATACTGCAGCCGGCAACATGAGCACTTGTCCATTGTGGTTGAGAGGATAATTTACACAGCATATAGACAAAATTACTGCATAAAAGACAAATTACTGCATACATTTTATAGAGACAAATTTACCGCATAAAAGAGTGGTTAATTTTTAAAAGGGGACCTACGGTCGAAAATTATGTGAGACTACTGACTGACACCAATGACACATCCTGCAGAAAACCACACAAACTGAATAAATGAAATACAGAGCGAACACAGAGGATCCTCTAGGCACAAGCCCCATCAGATCTTATCAATGCTTAGAGACAACCTATACTGCCGACCGCAGAGTACCTTTATGTTTTCTGTGTGAGGGGGTGATATTGCCACACAATCAGTGGCAATTTCTTAAGGCCTTATTCCTTCTCTTGTGGGGTCTGGTGTTCTACTTTTACTGTGAATTCATTATTTTACACAGGACAACTTCACATAAATGAGAAAACTACACATCAGAAACACTGTTTAGAGGCCAATGTAGAGAACAGGACAGTCTTTCTGTGGAAAGGTTTGTTTCTGTCACTGGAAGATCAATGTAACATTTCCCATCCCAGCGTTACTAAAGAACTGTTTGAAAAGAAGTCTGTTACATCTGAGATAATTAAGCAATAAGGCATGAAGGGTTGAGGTTTATGACCAATATACCACAACTAAGAGGACACTGAACTTAGCACTGGTATATTTGCAATATATAACGATCCCCAGAGATGCCAAACTGCACTTATAAACTGGTAACCAATGCAATTAGAGCAGTAAGACGTGATGTGATGTCATACACGTGGTATATAGTCTCATATTATGGCCATATCAACCAATCAACATTCAGCAATCAAACCATCTCAATTATGATAGTTAGTATATCATGACAGTGTGCATTGAGTTAAACTTTAGAATAATTTGATTTTAAATAGATTTTATTTATATTTTGCATACTTAAAATCACAGTTTGATACACAGCGATGAAAACGACATTGTTTGGTCACCCCAGAACATTTTAATAGCTGATGTTGTTGGATATTGGCATGGCTGGGATGATAAGGTTGTATGAAAACCCTATGTATTCCACCCAACGCGGCGACAGCTCGCACTCTCATTTTGTCCAGGTTTTGGTCTCTATTCCTAACAACTCTGTACCTAAATGGCACTGGTGATTCCATTTTACTGCATACATTTCTGTTGTAACAGCTAATGAAGCATAGATACGCTGTTTTCAAAAACCAGCAATAATAAAAGGGAAAAGTCTTAATTCCTCCTGTTTTATTGTCTAATTCCCGCGTATACGACCACCGTCTCTTCCTGCATGTTACTTCTCTGTCTTGAAGACCTTTTCTTGTTCAGATTCAAAGCAACATAATGAATATTGTCTGCATCCTGGTTCTGTGAAGAACAAAGGAGCCTTGTTAACATTACATGTGTTTTTCTCTCAAGGTGGTTTTGCCAAAATGTTATCAGGCTGAATGGTAACATGAAATTATTCCTGTTTACCCTTATATCTGACCGGGAAACTGTAGGACCTCTTGTCTGCGAGTCAAGTCCTGAAAACAAAGACAAAATACTCAAGATAATTTAGCATTTATTCCTCAACTAATATCAAAAGATAAAATGGAATAACAACTTCTTAAAAGGATTTGGCTCTGACCTCTGCACTGCTGACACGTCATCAAATTCATCTTGTAAATAATGCAAATAAGTACAATGATCAGGATGATTGAGACGCCCAATGCTACTCCCAGACAGTACACAGAGAGAACAGGTTCAGTGTAATTGCCTGTTGAAATTAAACAGGAGTAAAAGAAAATTAGAGTAAAGTAAACTTAACAAATTAGACAATACCAAAGAAATAAACAAACTTGTCACATACCTCCAACATCCAGCTTGGTCCCATTTCCAAACAGTATCTCTCCACATGAGGCCACAGCACAGTAGTAAGTCCCAGTATCAGAGAGGCTGAGGTTCCTCTTGGGGAGGTTGTAGACACAGCTCTGTGTAGGAGACCCAGACTCAGGGCTCTTCATACACTGACCACTCCTGTCTCCATTGGTATAAATGATTCCTGGAGGAGATTCTCCTGAGTCATGTCTGAACCAATAGACACTGTGTTCTCCTCCACAGGTCTCAGTGTTTATTGTACAGTTGAGAGTAACTGAGTCTCCTGGATGGACTGATTCAGACACAGGCTGTTGTACAACAGGTGTGTTTCTGGACTCAGAACCTGACATAAGGTTTACAATTTACTGAAACATTTCAAAAATTGTTGAAAAGACATGATACAGTTATTATTAACACATAAAATATTCAAAACATAGAGTGAAATACGAATATAGTTGCAGATAATTTCAAGTTGTTTTTGTACCTTTAACAACAAGAATGGCTCCTACTAGAAAATTCAACTCATTGGTATGAGAACTTCCACAGTAGTACGATGCTGAATCTGAGAGCTGTATATCTGAGATATTTAGGTGATTAATTCCTGTTCCACAAAGAACTGAAAAGCGAGAGCGGTCTTTGAATTCATTGTGGAACTCAGGATTATTAGCATACGAATAGCAGGATGATAATATTTTAGGTTTATCTCCCAAGGTTTGCTTGTACCACAGGAAGTGCTGTGCCAAATTGTCTTGGAAACACCGTAAAATCACTGTTTCTCCTACGTTGGCTGAAACAAGGCGCATGGATGAAGATTGAGCTGCAGCTAGAATTTAAACAAAGACATGCAACATTACATCAACAATTATGAACAGCATAACTGGTTTTCTAATAGATGTAGAGAGTCCAATCTATGAACATAGAATTATAAAATGTTGACTTACCCATCTCCATCAGAAGTGGAAATGTCAGACAGAGTGCAAAGATCATCTTTTGTGTTGTCACCCTCTTAACATCTTCTGTCCTGAGTGGAAACACTTGACTGAAAATGGCAAATGGGGTTACTTGTGATTGGTTGAACTCGACGCATCATTTTTGGAAACGCCTGATGAAGCCCACCATGGTCTTTATAAGGAAATGAGAATCACTTACTGTACATGATCAACTCAAAACCAAGACCTAATGATAGATCTTTACAATTACTGGTCACATTAAAGCCATCTCATAGTCCAATATAGTAATTTTAATAAATACAATTACAACAGATTAATTTCCATTGGAAATATCATCCATCAATAATTTTACCATTCTTTGTAAATCCAACCTGAATAATTTATTTAATAATATATGGGATAGGTGCACTGATATTTTTCAGCAGACAGTACAGGGGGTCAGTATGTTTTTCATTTCAACAGCTCCACCCCATAGAAGAGGGCAATACTATAGATGGCCTGTAGGGGCACTGTTGAACACAAAACTAGTTGAAATGTGTGTTGAAAAGGGCTGGAGCTTAATTCATATTCAAGAAGCCACTAACTACAGAATGCAACAAGACCATTTTATTTCAGTCTCAGACCTTAATATTCACAAGAAAATCTCCTAGTAGAAGTGTAACACCTGACATTTTAGTGGATGTGCTCCTGGGTGGTTAGGCCTCTACACTGTAGTCAGGAACACAGTGATGAACTTTATTCACTCTAAAGTTACTCTGTAAACATTATTACCAGTCAGTAACTGATTTAACTCTTCCTTTGTAAATATCTGATGATAAAATGCTCATTTAGGCTGCAATGCACAGGTTCACATGTCTGTAAAAAAGTGCTGCTTATTGTTGTGGATGTGAACAACAATGAAAGCCTAAGACACAATAGACTGACACCAAAGAGACATCCTGCTGTAAACCACACCAGGACTGAAAGGCCAACCAGGCCAGTCCTAAGTGTTGATGACAACGTCTTGTTCTCACAGTAGACCAAAGTGAACAGGTACCAGTGAACAGTTTACTGTATGTGTATGTGTGGGTGGGTTTAACATGAAACAGTATATGTTGTGTCAATAAAAGAAAATCTGTATAATCGGTTATGTAGACATACTGTATCCTTTGTAGACAATCTTTTTTCTGCCAAACAAAGATGAATTCACAGTGATTTTAGGATAGCTATTAAATCTATTAAACATACAACATAAACAATTTATCAGACGCTTGGTTAAAAAGTAAATCTCAGTAAATGATATCTTACAATGCAATATATATATATATATATATATATATATATATATATATATATATATATATATATATATATATATATATATATATATATATCGTTTATTGAGCTTCATTGGTGAGGATCTCAAACAGTACCTCTCCACATGAGGCCACAGCACAGTAGTAAGTCCCAGTATCAGAGAGGCTGAGGTTCCTATTGGGGAGGTTGTAGACACAGCTCTGTGTAGGAGACCCAGACTCAGGGCTCTTCATACACTGACCACTCCTGTCTCCATTGGTATAAATGATTCCTGGAGGAGATTCTCCTGAGTCATGTCTGAACCAATAGACACTGTGTTCTGTGTTCATGTTAAAGTTCACAGTCACTGATTCTTCTGGCTGGACTGATTCAGACACCGACTGAAAAGAGTGTGATGTACTAAAGATCATAAAGCTTCAATGCAAATATAGTGGGGAGAACAAGTATTTGAAACACTGCCGAATTTGCAGGTTTTCCTACTTACAAAGCATGTAGAGGTCTGTCATTTTTATCATAGGTACACTTGAGAGACGGAATCTAAAACAAAAATCCAGAAAATCACATGATTTTAAATAATTAATTTGCATTTTCTTGCATGACATAAGTATTTGATCACCTACCAACCAGTAAGAATAATGGATCTCACAGACCTGTTAGTTTTTCTTTAAGAAGCCCTCCTGTTCTCCACTCATTACCTTTATTAACTGCACCTGTTTGAACTCATTATCTGTATAAAATACACCTGTCCACACACTCAATCAAACAAACAGACTCCAACCTCTCCACAATGGCCAAGACCAGAGAGCTGTGTAAGGACATCAGGGATAAAATTGTAGACCAGCACAAGGCTGGGATGGGCTACAGGACAATAGGCAAGCAGCATGGTGAGAAGGCAACAACTGTTGGCACAATTATTAGAAAATGGAAGAAGTCCAAGATGACGGTCAATCTCCCTCAGTCTGGGGTTCCATGCAAGATCTCACCTCGTAGGGCATCAATGATCATGAGGAAGGTGAGGGATCAGCCCAGAACTACACGGCAGGACCTGGTCAATGACCTGAAGAGTGCTGGGACCACAGTCTCATAGAAAACCATTAGTAATACACTATGCCGTCATGGATTAAAATCCTACAGCGCACGCAAGGCCCCCTGCTCAAGCCAGCGCATGTCCAGGCCCGCTCAAGCCAGCGCATGCCAATGACCACCTGGATGATCCAGAGGAGGAATGGGAGAAGGTCATGTGGTCTGATGAGACAAATATAGAGCTTTTTGGTCTAAACTCCACTCGCCGTGTTTGGAGGAATAAGGATGAGTACAACCCCAAGAACACCATCCCAACCATGAAGCATGGAGGTGGAAACATCATTCTTTGGGGATGCTCTTCTGCAAAGGGTACAGGACGACTGCACTGTATTGAGAGGAGGATGGATGGGGCCATGTATCGCAAGATCTTGGCCAACAACCTCCTTCCCTCAGTAAGAGCATTGAAGATGGGACGTGGCTGGGTCTTCCAGCATGACAACGACCAAAAACACACAGCCAGGGCAACTAAGGAGTGGCTCCGTAAGAAGCATTTCAAGGTCTTGGAGTGGCCTAGCCAGTCTCCAGACCTGAACCCAATAGAAAATCTTTGGAGGGAGCTGAAAGTCCATATTGCGCAGTGACAGCCCTGAAACCTGAAGGATCTGGACAAAGTCTGTATGGAGGAGTGGGCCAAAATCCCTGCTGCAGTGTGTGCAAACCTGGTCAAGAACTACAGGAAACGTATGATCTCTGTAATTGCAAACAAAGGTTTCTGTACCAAATATTAAGTTCTGCTTTTCTGATCAAATACTTATGTCATGCAATAAAGTACAAATTAATTACTTAAAAATCATTCAGTGTGATTTTCTGGATTTTTGTTTCGTCAATCACAGTTGAAGAATACCTATGATAAAAATTACATTCTACATGCTTTGTAAGTGGGAAAACCTGCAAAATCGGCAGTTTATCAAATACTTGTTCTCTCCCCTGTATACTGTTAGCTTCATAATTTAACCCCATTTTAGTGCCTGCATGTATGAAAGAAAGTTACCTTTGACCATTAAGACAGATCCTTCTGCTTAATTTCATTGAGGTTCAAAGCAGCACAGTAATATGTAGCTGAGTCCCCTGGTGAAGTCATGGAGATGGTCAGGTTAAAGCTGTCCTCTGCTCTCTTCACACTTAAACGTTTAGTCCTGTTAAAGTCTTTGATGATGTTAATGAATTAAAAGCTCTCTACAGAGCAATGATATGATAATGCCATGAGAAGAGGCATTAGTCCAAATGTTTGTTTTAACCAAATTACACTCTTTATCTTTTTATATGGACAAAAGCAAGTGAGAGAAACACTAC
This sequence comes from Esox lucius, assembly GCF_011004845.1. Taxonomy (NCBI): domain Eukaryota; kingdom Metazoa; phylum Chordata; class Actinopteri; order Esociformes; family Esocidae; genus Esox; species Esox lucius. The sequence goes on along the minus strand of NC_047592.1, from coordinate 14,264,078 downwards.
GTCCTATATGTGTAACTACCACTGGGTGTGGTTGGGTAACATCACTGGTAAGTGTCCAACCTGTGAAATAAACATTTAAATACATTTTAAGATAAAGTTAAGACTAACAAAATAGATACAACGCCATCACATAAAAAGAAAAAACATAATCCATGTTTGTACCCCAAGATGGCATTAAACAAAATGTTTGTCCAGTACATCCTCATAACTGTGAAGATCTTTCAATTCCTGATGCACTGTGTGGTGTGGGTCTGACATCTAGGCACCTTATATAGAATGATGTGACCCCGCTAGTCCTAATGTAGGAGGGAGCACTGAACTGAGGGATTTTATTGGCTGTCTGACCAGGCGAATTAGGATTTCCATATATTAGAAAAATCCTCTTGAAAATGTTCTTTTCACAAGTGCAAGTTCTGTTATGAACGATAATTATGTGGAAATGGAAAAAAGTTAACATTAAAAAAAAATATTGTTGTACAAGTTAGAAATGTCCTTTTTTGTTGGACTCCTCAAATGTTAACAATGTTGATGAAATGCCCTCCGGTCAAACATATTGTTTTTAAGATTAGATTAGATTAAACTTTATCCTTATTAAACAGTACAAGTACAGTACAACGAAATGCAGTTAGGATCTAACCAGAAGTGCAAATAAAGGAGGGCAGAAATTTATTACAAAGTACAAATACATGTATATTACCAGCAAAATGTGTAGATGTGCAATGAAAGCAAATGCAGTAAAAATGGCAATACTAAATGTGCAATTAGGCAAATAGAGGAGGGGAGAAAATGTACAAGTATTTCCAAGCATTCAGTATATGTATTTTACCAGTGGAATGTGTAGATGAGCAATACTAAAATGTGCAATAAGATAAATAGACAAGTATTAAGTATAGTGTATGTGTACAACTGGGATAATAGTTGTTTGTGTACAAATGGCAGTTTCAAAATGGCATTCTAGATTTGCAAACGAGGCAAATTTAGGAGTGATGTAGCATGTCCACCCGAGATACCAGCAATGAGGTCCCGAGGTATACATGCGTGTTCAGCCTTTACGTAGCCGACCAGAAAATAACATTTTAAACCAAATAATTAAATTATTATTATTACTGACTAAATTAATGAGGAAACATCGCACTTTACCAATTCACACCATTGCCCCTCCATATGTAAATTAATTCAGACATCAAGGATGAGGGAGGTTGCATTTTAGACATGTCTATTCAAAGCTTTGTGATGTTGTAGGATTAGAAACATTGATAAAACTACCCAAAAACTTATAATAATAATAATTAACACCCTGCTGAAAACTGCCTTTACCAAAGCTACCTTTACCAAAGTCTAGTGACAGACAACATTATTTTTGTCAACTGCAGAGTAACCAGATGTGTTGTTAGTGGCTCACAGTCAGAAGGCGTTTATCTAGAAGAGCAAACTAAATCTGCTGGGGTGGATGTTTGCTACTTTCACAGTGAGTGAATCTGTTACAAGAGGCCAAAATCTGTTCCATAATCAGTAACATGAATAATGTGAAAATCTCACTTCACATGAATGAGATAACATAAAACTCCACAACATAATCACTGTGTTTAGAGGACAAAGAAGAGAGCTGGTCAGTCTTGAAATGGTATATGACCAACCACCGCTTTCTCCATGTTGGTTCTGTGTTCCAGACCTGTTCTCACTGTTCAGATTCAGAGCAACACAAGAGACTGTCTGAATCATGAACCTGTGAATAATCGACAAACATTGTTGTTTTCACATTTCTGTGCCTTTTTTATTCTTATTCTCAAAATTACCAAAATGTACTGCATTAAACCTACTTTTTCACTCCTTCATATTTAGAAAAATAGATTTTCCATTGTATAGTTTCTATGTCAGAAGCGTTCTACTTTAAGCAACACTTCACTGTCCAATGTGTTACATTTTATTCAGTTTTTTTTCTTGAGTTGGATTATTGCTTTCATGCAGTTTACTCTTGCTGGGACTCACGCTTATGACAGCTTTTCCCTGTGAACAACAAGTTACGGAATCAATATACTGCGTCCTGCGCCTGGTTCTCTCCTTCTACGACCTGTCATCACACTATGTGTCTAATAAGTGTAATGGATGCTCTGGAGTAAACCCAGATTCCTTTTTTCTTCTTTATACAATGTCTGATAATTTCTAATTAAGTAGCTCGACCACTAAGCTGTTAGAGGTACTGGAGATTTCTTAAATTATGTGGCGGTTTTCCACAAGAGGATTCTAAACAAGACGTTTATTGGTTTAAACGTATTTGACTTTTCACCAGAAAACACATACTTATTCAGAGAAACCTGGGGGAGGAAAGCTGGGGGTGATTCATTGACCATCATGTTGGGCCAGATTGGAAAGGCCCATCTAAAACTGGGCACCTTCAGTGACCAAAGGGTCTGAAAGAATCTGAAAGAGGGCCCTTGGAGATTAGTGTCTCTTTGGGATTTGATCTTTAGACCAGAATATATACAGAAATACAAAAGGTATATGTTAATTTTAAAACATGCACATTGCAGGCAAAACTAGTAACAACTGAATGCAAATCAAACTAAACAAACTAAACCAGTACACATTTCAGAATATATGAGGTATGAACTCAGAAATAGGTTTAGTTATTGTAGTGACGTAATGCCAGCTTGATTTGTTGTGCAGTGGAAACATCTTTGTGTTTCGTGGGTTTTCACTGATCCTCTTCTCAACAGCAAGCTGGAAATGATAAATCAGATGAGGGCAAGCGTAGAGAGCAGTACCATACAACCGTAGTCTGCACACTGCAGCTGTGTTAATTCCCCTTTCATGAAAACGCTCAATGCACTATTGAAGTACTTTTGCACTTAATTGTTCATGTGGATTTAAACACATTTCTGTGATTTGTCATCAGTAGAGTGGTTATTTTACTAAACAGCTGTTGACATTCTAGAACACCACCTAGTCCTAGGCGTACATCACCATACATTACGCATTTAAAGATCTGGCAGTGAAGACAATAAGAGTAAAAAACATTGAGCATTTTGACTCCTCACACTTTGTACACAACTCTCTAAAACCTGTGATGATCTGGGTTTAGTTAAGGTCTGGTTTTTCTAGTCCTATGGTAGGGCTGAAAGGAGATGTGAGACTCGATTGGTTTGAAGAGAGTGTGGTTTAGACACCGAGTGAGAGACACAAATACAAGACAGATACTGTTAAACTCACAAAACTGCTTAAGATATTTCATATAAACAATGTGTTTTTATTATAAGTACTGTACATTTTGTCCAAAAGTGTTCCAAATTTGTTGAATTTTGCATTCACAATCTTATGTTATGTTATTTAAAAAATGCTATAGGTATCTTGGTTTGATTTCTTAGTTGAATTCTAAATATAATAACCTACTGATGATATTCACCTTAGCGGGCCTTAATACCAGAGTCATATATGAAGAACATTTGGCCAATGTGGCTTACAAGATCCAAGAGCACCCCTTTTATGTTTGATATATAATTAAAATAAGAGGACAAAGCCCGAACAACATCAAGAATCAGTGTCAACATTAAAACATTTGACATTATTTGGTGGTGTAAACAACATGAGAATCCGTCTCCATCATATTCAGCTGACTTTTCGTATTTCTTGGCGTCTTCTGACTAAAATTCAGTGCTGCGTAGTTAAGAAAGTCGGTGTTCTCATCTACATCCTGTAGTGTAAAAAATAACATCACAAAAACCCATACTTAATAAGGCTATCAAAGTTTTGTTATCTAAATTGTCCACAATCTATTAAATGTGTCAGTTTCAATTACCTGGGTATTTTGTCTCTGCAGTTGAGTCTCATTATCTAAATAGGAATTTAATTATTTGGATCAGTACACAAATGGCTCAAATATTAAAACATATGTTATTCATTTTTTTTTGTGTAAAACAAGTACATCTTACTTATTTATGGAGCTTGCCTACGAAGTAGAAATGGAAACTGCTACTTCTTACCATCTGGTTATTTAAATCATACATCCCCACCAAATCTTTTCACTTTTCACTACAAACTCTGGCCTCTTTGTCATCCCCCCCTAACAGAGGGCAGCTCATGACCATTCTAGTCAAACCTCTTCCTGGTCCTGGCACCCCATGGGGAAACAAGCTTTCTCTTGAAGCAACTTTAGAAACCCTAACCTTTTAAAGACTATCTAATTGGGTCTGGTTTTAAATGCATCTACCTGTTTTTGTGTCTCGCCGGATCTTGAGGACCAGGATGATGATAACTATCAGGAGAACAGCAGTCACACCACCCAGGATCACAACCAATGAGAACAAGTCCATAGATCCATCACCCACTCCAAGATGACTGGCATTTCCATTACACTCTCCGACAGCACTGGTAGTTTCACTACACTCTCCTATCAAATAAAAATATTACTAAATAATTGTTTATGTGTTGTGTTGTCATCTTCATTGAATGTAAAAACAAACTCACTTTTTTTTACTGACTCTTGTATTTCCTCACTTATGATAGACCCTGGAATTAAAAGATCAGTAATGCAATTATAATATCTGAGATTAAGAAAAGCCAAGGTCAGCATTTGTTTGGTTTAGTTTGTTGCAGAACGTTTTACAGGCTGAAGCAGCATTTGAAACTACAGATAGAGCTTCTAATCCAAAAAACCAAAGCCTTTTAATCATTATTACTAGTTTAATTGATTATAGTTAAATTAATTCCTTATTTTATTCAATTAATGTTTTCTGAGTAAAATACATGTTGCATCAATATATAGAATATATATATATATATATATATATATATATATATATATATATATATATATATATATATATATTTAAAAGTCATTCTCTTACCTTGAACATTTAAAAATGTTGCTCTGACAAATACCATGTATTTAGTATTTGTAAAAACTCCACAGAAATACAGACCACTGTCAGCTATTTCCAAATTTGTGATTTCAAGGAAGATGGTGGTGTTGTTGCTGTACATTTTAAAATGTCTATTTTTTAAGTAATAATCAACTGTTGATGAATGAGAGCTGTACATAGTCGAGATACACACAGGCTCTGATCTGTTGACTTGTTTAAACCAGGCTACATGTCCGACAACCGTTGAAATATTGGAGCACAGCAAGGTGACAGACTCCCCCCTAAGTACCACCACAGTCTGAGACTGGAAAAACAAAACAGGGAACAAACCTAAAACACAGAGAACAAAGTCAGATTCACAAATATAACAGTTGATTTACTACAACATTTTAGAAATGAACAAGTTCTGGACTGAACATTCGGCTGAGGTACACTCTGTCCTTACCTTCAGATTCTAGGACTGGTGATACAACCAATCTTACACTCCATGAAATGTTTAAAAGTAGGTTAACTCACTCATTCCAAAGAGCAGTAGAGGTGGTAGTGAGGTTCTCGCCATGCTTTGAGAAGAACTATTCTTCCCTGTCTGGTTGTCAGAGAACGCCTCAATTCACTCTGAGATCACTATGAGATCAAAGGGGATTTCATTGGAAGGGGGCGTTGTTTTAGTTGGTATCTACAGAAACCAGACATAACATTAAAATGTTTTATTATTAAATATGTTGTATTAAAAGAACAATACAATTGTGGACAGGAGTGAGTGATTCTTTATTTAAATGAATACAAAACCTCCACTGACACTACTTTTAGATTACTATAACATTCTTAGTTGGGGTTTGGTTTGTCTTCCCAGAGGTTCTAAAACTCCCAAGATAATCAGCTCTGGGTCTTGGTCTGATATAACCTGTAGGACTGTTACAACCTGTAACCTCAGAAGCATGATACTTGTCACATGACAGAGGTGTCAGGGATTTCTCCATGGAACATAGTCTTACAGTAGTGTGGTGGAACCTCTTGTATATCTATGAGACGTTGTTTTGAGGTAACTGAGCAGGTATGAATGTATTCTAAGCAGTTCTCTCAATCTGACATTTTAGAACTGAATTCAATGCTGCTTTGAAAAAGCCTGTGTGGAGGGCAGGTTGAAACTGACGTGCGTCATACAGACAGGATATACATAACATTTGCTTGATGTTGGGTCTTGCATTTTCAAAATGGTGTTATTTAAGGCATAAGTCCCTTCCATAACACCATCACAAAATATTCAGATTCCTTCAATTTCTACACATATTGTTGTGTGATAGAATTTGAAATGAATTAATGTATTTTCGCCATGAATAAAAGCATAATAGCCCACAAAGACATTTATTAAAAATAGTTTTTGATTGGAATTCACCTACGGCAAATTCAACTGATGATTTAGAAAGGCAGGCACTTGTCTAGGTGATGTCCCATGCGTCACAATGCATGTCAAAGCAAAAAACAAGCCCTGAAGACCAGCAAACGATCCGGAGACCGAAGAAAGACAACCATTTGTGCAGCACTCGATCAACCAGGCCCTGATGGTTTGGTGTGTAGACAGAAGCCACTCCTGAGTAAAAGGTATATAACATGACGCCTGAAGGACTAAGGGAGCATGGGGAAAATATCTGGTCAGATGACACCAAAATCAAACTATTACGCCTGACTATTTCCAGGTTGTTTAATCTGGAATGCGTAGCACGGCCACATATTCACATGTTCCCTAAGAGAAAGAGCACTATAAAATAGATCTTGCTTTTAACTTGTTAGTTGCCCATGTACCGCCAGTGGGACGCCTATGCTTTTAAGTGTTGTAAATATCAATTTTTGTCATGGGCATATTATATATGTGCAGTAAACTTAGAATCTCGTTAATCTAACTGCAGTATAGAATTTCTAGTAGCTATTATGGCGACTAACTCCTATGCAAGTGTTTGAGTAGACAACATCCACAAAAAAATGCACCAAGGTAACTATTATTGGGTCTGATGGTAAATTTTGCACTGACAATGAGCAGTCTTCTTCTGATTTCTTATCTTGATGGTCCCAGAGATATAGCCAAGCATCGATTTTGTTTGATAAAATCAGTTTTTATGATCTAAAACGATTCATGTTCTCCAGAGCGTTGTACAGTGAAATCCAACTCGGAGCAAAACTATTCATGATATTCAAAACCTTTCTATGTTTTAACAGCAATAATTGGTATTTCTGAAAAGAAGAGAGTCTCTAGCATTTAAACAGACATAGTTTATTAGTAACACACTACGCCTTGGATTAAAATCCTGCAGTGCACGGAAGGTCCCCCTGCTCAAGCCAGTGCATGTCCAGGCCCGTCAGAAGTTTGTCAATGACCATCTGGATGATCCAGAGGAGGAATGGGAGAAGGTCATGTGGTCTGATGAGACAAAAATTTAGCTTTTTGGTCTAAATTCCACTCACCGTGTTTGGAGGAAGAAGAAGGATGAGTACAACCCCAAGAATACCATCCCAACTGTGAAGCATGGAGGTGGAAACATCTTTCTTTGGGGATGCTTTTCTGCAAAGGGTACAGGACGACTGCACCGTATTGAGGGGAGGATGGATGGGGCCATGTATCGCGAAATCTTGGCCAACCACCTCCTTCCCTCAGTAAGAGCATTGAAGATGGGTTGTGGCTGGGTCTTCCAGCATGACAACGACCCGAAACACACAGCCAGGGCAACTAAGGAGTGGCTTCGTAAGAAGCATCTCAAGGTCCTGGAGTGGCTTAGCCAGTCTCCAGACCTGAACCCAATATTTTTGTTTTAGATTCTGTCTCTCACAGTTGAAGAGTACCTATGGTAAAAATTACATAATTCTACATGCTTTGTAAGTGGGAAAACCTGCAAATTCGGCAGTGTTTCACTGTATGTGGTGATATAACATATGATATTAGATCTCCACATATTCTGCAAACACCACATATGATGTTAGATCACCACATATGATGCAAACACCACATATGATGTCAGATCACCACATATGATGTTAGATCACCACATATGATGTTAGATCACCTCATATGATGTTAGATCACCACATATGATGCAAACACCACATATGATGTCAGATCACCACATATGATGCAAACACCTCATATGATATTAGATCACCACATATGATGCAAACACCACATATGATATTAGATCACCACATATGATGCAAACACCACATATGATGTTAGATCACCACATATGATGCAAACACCTCATATGATATTAGATCACCACATATGATGCAAACACCACATATGATATTAGATCACCACATATGATGCAAACACCACATATGATGTTAGATCACCACATATGATGTTAGATCACCACATATGATGTAAGATCACCACATATGATGTTAGATCACCACATATGATGTTAGATCACCACATATGATGTTAGATCACCACATATGATGCAAACACTACATATGATGTTAGATCATTGGATCCACCTCCTTGTCGTGCCTCATATAAGTATATTTATGAAGGGAAGCTCATTTTCCATCATGTATAAAATTAATGGGAGTGGGTAACTCTTATTTTAATCACATTTGCACTATTGTATGTTCTGTGTAGGTATGAACTTGAAAATTCATAATGTGTCCAAAGTGTCCAATTTGGCACAAAGTGGCCAATCCGTAAAGGACACTTTGGCCTTGCTTTACAAATGAGTAAGTAGATCTCTGAATTTATTATCAAATGGCCTGACACTTTACCCAGATCCTACTGGCATCTAGTGGATCAAGTGGAAAATGCCTCCAGATTCCTAATCCATGTTTGGCCTTCCCCACTGCAATTCAAACATGATGAGAATATTTTTTTCTTTTACAAAAAATGAATGCTTTTGGTTTGTTTTATGTTCTGCCAAATCTATTGTGTTATACTTTCCTGCATTAATTTATAACTCCTGCAAACTACAGAGTGTCTCCTTTCAAATGGTAACAAACATACACTCACCTTAAGGATTATTAGGAACACCATACCAATACTGTGTTCGACCCGCTTTCGCCTTCAGAACTGCCTTAATTCTACGTGGCATTGATTCAACAAGGTGCTGAAAGCATTCTTTAGAAATGTTGGCCCATATTGATAGGACAGCATCTTGCAGTTGATGGAGATTTGTGGGACGCACATCCAGGGCACGAAGCTCCCGTTCCACCACATCCTAAAGATGCTCTATTGGGTTGAGATCTGGTGACTGTGGGGGCCATTTCAGTACAGTGAACTCATTGTCATCTTCAAGAAACCAATTTGAAATGATCTTTGTGACATGGTGCATTATCCTGCTGGAAGTAGCCATCAGAGGATGGGTACATGGTGGTCATAAAGGGATGGACATGGTCAGATACAATGCTCAGGTAGGCCGTGGCATTAAAACGATGCCCAATTGGCACTAAGGGGCCTAAAGTGTGCCAAGAAAACATCCCCCACACCATTACACCACCACCACCAGCCTGCACAGTGGTAACAAGGCATGATGGATCCATGTTCTCATTCTGTTTACGCCGAATTCTGACTCTACTATCTGAATGTCTCAACAGAAATCAAGACTCATCAGACCAGGCAACATTCTTCCAGTCTTCAACTGTCCAATTTTGGTGAGCTTGTGCAAATTGTAGCCTCTTTTTCCTATTTGTAGTGGAGATGAGTGGTACCCGGTGGGGTCTTCTGCTGTTGTAGCCCATCCGCCTCAAGGTTTTGCGTGTTGTGGCTTCACAAATGCTTTGCTGCATACCTCGGTTGTAACGAGTGGTTATTTCAGTCAAAGTTGCTCTTCTATCAGCTTGAATCAGTCGGCCTATTCTCCTCTGACCTCTAGCATCAACAAGGCATTTTTGCCCACAGGACTGCCGCGTACTGGAAGTTTTTCACTTTTCACACCATTCTTTGTAAACCCTAGAAATGGTTGTGCGTGAAAATCCCAGTAACTGAGCAGATTGTGAAATACTCAGACCGGCCCGTCTGGCACCAACAACCATGCCACGCTCAAAATTGCTTAAATCGCCTTTCTTTCCCATTCTGACATTCAGTTTGGAGTTCAGGAGATTGTCTTGACCAGGACCACACCCCTAAATGCATTGAAGCAACTGGCATGTGATTGGTTGATTAGATAATTGCATTAATGAGAAATAGAACAGGTGTTCCTAATAATCCTTTAGGTGAATGTATGTTTCTACTATATTCAGGTCATGAGCTACAATCATTTAGTTTTAGGCGGAAATTGACTTTTTTGCACCTTAACTAACAGGTTCAATTAAATGTCTGTCAGCCTCAGTAATCATCCTGATGCACGGAACTATCCTTAATATTTCAGGAAATGTAGCCTGATTCAAACAAGTCATTGATTCAGAGCCTTTGTGCATTGTGTCTATGTCCTACATGGAGCCATACGCCACATCATAACATCATAACCTGCTTACCTCCCCAATATGTGATTGAGGCCCTGCTTCATCCAGAGGAGGGAGATGGAGCTGAACACCCATGTAGTGAATGCAAGATGTAAGACATGGTGGACTGGTGGAAGAAGGGGAAATTGGTAAATGTTTGTTTTTATAATTTTCTACAGAAGTTAGGCTTGGGATCTTTTATGAATGGCCCAGAGGGCAGGGGTCGAATGTATTCTGATCTTAATTTAAAAAGACAAAACAATTTTTTATCAAAATGGACTTAAACGTGATTTTTTTTCTCCCCTTGATATCTCTTCTTATGCACTGATCTTAGCCCCCATTCTGAGGAGCAGCTAGTCACATTGTAAAGAGAATATGATTGGTGTCTGAGTAATAGGAGGAGGAGCATGTCACTTCCTGTAGTTTGAGAAGCAGGAAGGAGCACCTCAGTGTTGAGTGAGACCGGAGGAGATGAACATCACTGGGCTTCTCATAAACTAACAGTGGGGGTTGAAATGGCCCTCATCTACTCTCTTTCATTCTCCCTCCATTTTTCTCTGTCTCTCATTATGTTTTGGCATATTTTCAGTCCACCTTCCAGCATTGAGTATGGTTGTTGTAGCATTTAAATGTTGAACTTCTTTTCACCTCATCAAAGTAAGTGTAAATGATAGTCATTTGAGGGTCAGTTGACAAGGTGGGGATGTGAGACTGAGACGGGGACCAACAGTAACTTTCCACTGTGGTAGAAGTCACACTACTCTGTCTTAGTACATTAGATGAGCAACCTGTTCTACAGGAAGACCAGCCTTCAGTTCTCACCACAACGCTCAGTGCACCAAAACCACCCACAATCTGCATAGATCTCTCATTTGTATATCATTAATTTAATCTGGATAAAGAACATCGGACCCATGACCTATTAGATGTTGAAAATGCATCATTACAAACAAGACAAAAGCATGTCCCCTTGTCTAAACCATTTAACAAAGCACAGGCTTTATTTCAACAGTCACAGAGAATGATCTACAAAATGTTGTCTCAGCTCACATTTACCTGTGTGTTTATTTGAGATTTAGTTTTAGATTTATGTTTAAAAGAGCCCCCCTGAGATTACCCACCATTGGGCCACTGCATTGTACCATACGGATCACTGAAAAAGACATAAAGACTTAAAATTGGACAAGGTTACGATGCTTTCCACCTCTTGGTATTTCCTGTTTTCTCTTCACACTTATCACAGACCCCTGTTCTAAGAAGCAGCTAATCACCTTATAAGGAGAATATGATTGGGGTCTGAGGTAGAGGGGGAGGGACCAGTGAAGAAAGCATCACATCCTGTAGTGTGAGTGGCAGGAAGTAGCAGTTCAGTGTTGAGTGGACCTGCTGGAGTGAACATCACTGGGCCTCTCATAAACTAACACACTGAGGAATGAAACTACAAACATTTCCTCTCTCTCAATCCTTACCCTATTCTCCATTTCTCTCTCTCTCTTTCTTCTCTCTCGCTCTCTGCTTTTATGTCTCTCAGTATGACTCGCCATATTTCAAGTCTATCTGTCAACAAAACGTGTGGATTTTATAGTTGAATTTATTTGTACAACATTGTCAAAGTTCATCTATGGGCAGTTGACAATAAGTCCAGTTGACATCATGCATCACATTGTCTATTTTAGACAAACAACCTGCACTTCCGGAAGTGTGGTCTTTGAATCTCACCGCACCCAAACCACACTCACTTTTTCTACACCTCCTTTTCATCAGTAACCTTGATGAAAATACTTTAGGTCCCTATAAAAATTATTAAAATATGTGAATACCTCTGTTTAAAGTGCAATGATTCATGCTTAGAGTAGCTACATACACAGGCATTTGGAAAAAAGAATTAACATACTGAACATTATTCACTACTATTGATATTGTCTTTAATGCATCTATTTCCTGATGGTGTAAATCATTCTGAAGATGATCAGGCCGCAGAAGAGCACTGCAGTTCTGATGATGGAGCAAAGGACCAGGATTCTCATCTGATGATCAACGAAACCATCTAAATGAATAAAATATACTGTATCACAAAGTCCTTATAATACTGCTGAAGTAAACATTCTCTTAAACGGGATGAAATTATGATAGTTAATAGTGTTGATTATAGTATTACAAATGTTGCCAACTTACCTCCAACATCCAGCTTGGTCCCATTTCCAAACAGTATCTCTCCACATGAAGCCACAGCACAGTAGTAAGTCCCAGTATCAGAGAGGCTGAGGTTCCTCTTGGGGAGGTTGTAGACACAGCTCTGTGTAGGAGACCCAGACTCAGGGCTCTTCATACACTGACCACTCCTGTCTCCATTGGTAGAAATGATTCCTGGAGGAGATTCTCCTGAGTCATGTCTGAACCAATAGACACTGTGTTCTCCTTCACAGGTCCCAGTGTTTATTGTACAGCTGAGAGTCACAGAGTCTCCTGGATGGACTGATTCAGAGACCGGCTGCTGCACATCAGTGTTGCTGGATCCTGACCGCAAAAGGAGCATATACAGTTTTCACGGACTGCAGCTTTATTCTGTATTAAAAAGTATGTCATAAAGCAACATTTTACAATATTGATTAAATGCTGTTGCCTACCTTTGAGAATGAGAAATATTCCATCTTCAAATTCCATTACATTTACATTAATTCCACCACAATAATACGTTGCAGCATCAGACAGCTGGGTGTTTGAGATATTAAGATTGTACCTCCCGTTCCCATGGTGCACTGTGAACCGGGGATTATTGTTGAAATGGTTGTGAAATGTTGCCTTGGTATCATATTTGTAAATTGTTGATACAACTACAGGCTTATATCCTGCAGTTTGTTGGTACCACGAAATATGAGGACTTCTGCCTTGATAGAAGCATTGCAGAGTCACATTATCTCCAAGACGAGCATTAAGAAAAGGACTTGTGTCTGTCTCGACTGGAATAGAGAAAGGAAAAAAAAAACAATCACAGTCACATTATCAGTCCTTGATAAATCCAGGTTGCAGTGTAATTGATGTCTAAACAATAAATATATATTAACTTACAGGCTTCAAAGAGAACAACCAAGACTACAAACAATGTGAACATTCTTCAACTTCTACAATCTCGTCTGGTGAAAGAGAACATCTGAAATAATGGTTTTCCAGTTCAACAACGTAGGCACGACTTTTAGGTCAGCTCCACTGGTTGTTTGAAAAGGAAGTGAGGTTGAGAAAATGTCTCTTTACGTGCAGAATTCAGAGTTAGCATTCAGCTTAATTTGGGTCAGTGGCTGAGACTACTAACAATATTCCTTCTTTTAGATACATAAGGGTTAACTATGTACAGTATTTTCACTCTATGTCCGTAGAATATCATTCAGGTTTTCTGCAGGAAGGTAAAGAGGTGACAGGCAGCAAAGCGGTTAGAACATCTGACCAGTAAACGAGAGATGGAACCACAGAGCGTCAAAAATCCTAATAAATTATTTCATACTGTCTGTGCGAAAGGCAGTTAAGCCTAGACGGGTTAACCAAAGCTTTTACAGTGATTCTCCCATTTATGTTGTGATAATCTAATCCAATTACTCTCTTGTTAATAGCACCTCGTGTGTGCCCTAGTTGTCTTGTCTGTTTGATGAGTTAGATATAGGGTAGATATATAGGGCAGATATAGGGCAGATATGTTGAAACCTAGAAATGAAAACAGAGAGGAAACTACAAAACTGGCAAGGAAATATAAAATGAATAATACAAATTCACTCCCACCCTCCACACCACAGACTCACCAAGCACCCTCCATCCTTCCCACCAGCCCCCACGCAGTCACAAGCCCCGCGCACCTCAGCTCGCATGGGAGGCCAGAGTTACCAAAACCACATGAGCTACCGCATGACAACTAGAGCAAAGCTATTTGTGTCGCTGTTTGCCATACATTTTTGACCAATGTTTTAAAAAGATAATACCTCTCATTTCATAGTTGTGAAATGAGAGGTAAAAAACGAATATTAGATCCCAATATTCCACATTAACCACGGTTGATGACTGGTCGCGATTGTTCTCTTTTAAGCCTGTTAGTTAATGTCTCTTTATTGTTGAGGCAAAAAATACACTGCTGTTTTTTTTCTTTCTCTGTTCCAGTTAAGACAGTTTATGCTCATCTCAGATTTAATGTGACTCTGCAATGCTTCTATCAAGTCAGAAGTCATCAAATTTCATGGTACCAGCAAACTGCAGGATATAAGCCTGTAGTTATATCAATTATTAATAAATACGCTACCAAGATGACATTTCACAATCATTGCAACAGTAATCCCTGGTTCCCGGTGCATCATGGGAACAAAATGTACAATCTAATTATCTCAAACACCCAGCCGTCTGATTCAGCCATTCTTTTTTGTGGCGGAATTCATGTAAAGTTAATGGAGTTTTAAGATTCTCAAAGGATTCTCAAAGCAGAAAAAAGGATTGTGTATGTACAGTATGTCTATATAAATTATTATGCACCCACCCACGCATATACACAGTTAACTTTTCACTGGTACCAGTTCACTTTGGTCGACTGTGAGAACAAGACGCTGTCCTCAACACTTTCATCACACTGGCCTGGTTGGCCTTTCAGTCCTGGTGTGGTTTACAGCAGGATGTCTCTTTGATGTCAGTCTGTTATGTCTCTAGCTTTCATTCTTGATCACAGTTGTGACAATAAACAGGATGTTTTACTGACATGTAAACTTGTCCACTACATTTCATCATCCGACATTTAAAAAGGAAGAGTTCATTATTGACTGGTAATAATGTTCACAGAGTAACTTTAGAGTGAATAAATTTCATCACTGTGTTCCTGACTACAGTGTAGAGGCCTAACCACCCAGGAGCACATCCACTAACATGTCAGGTGTTACATTTCAATTAGGAGATGTTGTAGTGAATATTAAGGACTGAGACTGAAACAAAATTGTCTTGTTGCATTCTGTAGTTAGTGGCTTCTTGAATATGAATTAAGTTCCACCCCTGTTCACCACACATTTCAACACGTTTTGTGTTCAACAGCGCCCCTACAGGCCATCTCTAGTACCACCCGGCTACATGGGGTGGAGCTGTGGATAACAAAAACATACAGGCACATGTGCTGAAAAATACAAATGTACATACATTACTCTGTGCATAAGAAAAATAATCCTCTGATTGCTATTCTGGTAGCAAAATGGGTTAATCAAGAACTGTAAAATAGTGGCTTGTTGATATTTGCAATGCTTATTAACCTATTTTAATAGAATTAGTTTGAATGACTATACTGGACTATCGGATAACTTTAATGTGACCAGTGATTGTAAAGTTCTATCTCTGGGTCTTGGTTTTGAGTTGATCATGTACAGTAAGTGATTCTCATTTCCTTATGACGACCATGTTGGGCTTAATCAGGCGGTTCCATAAAACGACGCGCCCCGAGTTTGACCAATCACCAGTAACCTTATTGGTGAGGTGTTGTCTTTTGTGGGTCAACTGTTTCCACTCAAGACACAAGTAATGAAGAGGATGAAGTCTTCTAAGAAAATGTTTGCGCTATGTCTGATATTTCTACTTCTCAGGAAGATTGGTAGGTTTACCTTTTGTTTTTCTATGCTTATTGATGGTTTAAATTTAGATTAAAATAAAAGTTGTATTATTGACACTATTCATAATTATGTATATAGTATTGATAATGTATGATTTCTCTGTTTGTTTTCTAGCCGCAACACATTTGTCAGCCAAGCACCTTGTGTCAGCCAACATTGGAGATATAGTGACTTTGCCCTGCTCCCATGAAAACAGTTTGGCACTTAAGTTTTTGTGGTACAAGCAAACCCTTGGAGAACATCCCAAAATCTTGTCAACCTTTAATGACTACGACAATAATGCTACATTTCTCAATGAATTTAAAGACGACCATCGTTTTTCGGTTCAAATTGGAAAAACAATAAATAAGTTAAGTATTTCAGACTTGCGGCTCTCAGATTCGGCCACATACTACTGTGGAAGTTCTTATTCCAACAAGGTGGAATTTGGAAAAGGATTCATTGTCATTGTTAAAGGTAAATCATTTATATTTTGAGAGAACATAACTAGAAACTATCTGCAACTATTTTGTGTTTTTCTCTTTTGAATATCTTAAATGTTAGGTAGCTTATTGTTATTCTTACAATGAGATGTTACTGTAGCTTAATAATGCAATAAATGTTTATAGAAATAGAAAACTGATATTTAATGGATTTGTAAACCTTTTGTCAGGTTCAGGTTTCAGAAAAACTTCTGTTGTACAACAACCTGAGTCTGAATCCGTCCATCCAGGAGACTCAGTGTCTCTGAACTGTACAATAAACACTGGGACCTGTGAAGGAGAACACAGTGTCTATTGGTTCAGACGTGACTCAGGAGAATCTCCTCCAGGAATCATTTCTACCAATGGAGACAGGAGTGGTCAGTGTATGAAGAGCTCTGAGTCTGGGTCTCCTACACAGAGCTGTGTCTACAACCTCCCCAAGAGGAACCTCAGCCTCTCTGATACTGGGACTTACTACTGTGCTGTGGAATCAGGAGGAGAGATACTGTTTGGAAATGGAACCAAGTTGGAGGTCCTGTGTAGGTGAAACAACTTCATTTGTATTTATATATTTTGCTTAATCTCTTTTATACAAAATATGTAAACATCACTTCTTTAGACACAAAATAGTAAATCATAACTACATTTACCTTATGTTTATTGCAAAAAAAAAATCAGCAGACCAAAACCGTCTTCTATTGGTTTACTGTCTGGGAGTCGCATTGGGTGTCTCATTCATCCTGATCATTGTACTTACTTGTATCATGTACAAGATAAAGAAGAGGACTTGTCTACAGTGCAGAGGTAACTTACTATTATTATTTTTGTTGCTCATCTTTGATTTCATCATCACAGTAGAAAAAGGTCTAGTATTTATTTATATTTAAATTTTTGCAGGATACATTTTTCATTCACAAGCTCCTGGAGACCCTTCAATGGTAGTGAGAATTCCTTATATTTGAATCAATTAAACATTGTTCTAAAATGTTATATTTAATAACATAATATAGCAAGTGTTCACTTTTCAACTGGTTCTTCACAGGGCCATGATGCTGACAATCTTCAATATGTTGCTCTGAATCTGAACAAGAACATGTCGAGAAGACAGAGAAAAAACACGGAGGAAGAGACCGTTGTCTTGTACTCTAGTATTAGACAGTAGGACAGGATGACACCACCTAATGACCTAACAACATCTGCACTTCTATTGACACTCTACTAATGAATTCAGAGCATCGCTTTTCTGCCAAACAGACATTTTCATGCTTATCATGACTTAATAGTGGGGAAAATTCTTTTGAGAATGTATATGTCAAAGAAGGCGTATGCATTCATGCAAATACATACTTTTATTGATATTATCAGTTTGTATTATTAAGTTCGAGTTGTATTATCAGTTTGAGTTGTAAAGAGAACGCTTAATCCCAAAGATAAAATAGCATCAGTAAAAACGAATTCTAAAAATAAGTCTATACCAGTTTAGACAGTATTAAAAGCAATTAACATTTGCCTTTTAAATGTTTCTTTTTTTTTCTTTGTGACCTGCCAGGTTGATAGAATTACATTCATAGTTTTTCAGCTGAAAATTATGAGAAGTTTGGAATGGGAAGTAGTACATTTCAACTTGGAAATGTTCCCAGTTTACTTATATACATCCGACGAATAGGATGGAATCCTGTTTTATTTGGCTTTTTATTCACTCATATTTTTCATTGTTCTGGTAGATGTTTTATAAAATGTGCATTCCCTTGATGTAGTGAATTTGCATCCATGAGAGTCAGTTGTGGTTATGTTAGCGAGTATCTTAGCTTTGTCGGTGTGCCTTGTGGGTGTCGCTGCTGTTACATTTTTCTGAGATGTTCAGCTACTGTTCTATGTCTGCCCAAAGAACAAGCCATAGTTTGTGAGGATGTCAGCTAAGCAGCATCGTTGGCACTACCACTCATACACTCACTGAGCATTTCATATTCGCCACCACTCATCACTCATTCTGTGCTTGTTCCTTGTCTGCTCCATCCTCTTTATTTAGCCTAATTTAACAAACAACAGTATCAGCATTTATAACATGACTATTGCAATTATTTAGACTATAATCTGTTTTAAAGAAGTTTCAACATTTCAACATTTAATGAAATGCTTTAATGAATGAATGTGTAACCATGTAAGGTTGTTTTTGACACCCATGTTCATAATGGCTAATTCTTCGCCCTCAGAAGTCATGCATGGTTTACCACCATCAACTACAGTCATTCAATTTTACAAAAGTAAAATGTCATAATTCTTCCTCTCGTGCAATAATCATGCTGTCTAATCAGCATCTTGATATGCCACACCTGTGAGGTGGATGGATTATCTCGGCAAAGGAGAGGTGCTCACTAACACAGATTTAGACAGATTTGTGAACAATATTTTAGAGAAATTGGCCTTTTGTGTACATAGTGAAAGTCTTAGATCTTTGAGTTCTGCTCATAATAAATGGGGGCAAAAACAATTGTTGCGTTTATAATTTTGTTTAGTGTAGAACCAGTAGAACAAGACTATTTTACGAAAATCCATGAGACCCGATTTTGTATGATATGTGACATTACGTTAGGTTACATTACAATGCACCACCAAAGCTTATGATACATTATGAAATTATTAAAACGTAAAATAAGATACGAATGCCAGACAAACATATGATATTTGCAAACGCTATGAAAGGCAATGTTTTAACAAAATGGTTGACCTGTGTTTCAAACCAGCAATATTTGGATGAGAAGGCAGTCACCTTACCCACTGCCCCACACTAGACATGGGGATTTAGGATGAATAACTGCAATAGCAATGTCGCTAGAATATATTATAAAAGTATTTTATCATTAACATTATGTTAACGTTAGGCATCACAGCACTGGGGTTAGGGTTAAGGTTAGATCTCACAGCACTGGGGTTAAGGTTAGGGTTAAGGTTTGGGCTACAGTTAGGAAACAAAAAAGGTAAGGTAAAGGTTTGGTTAGGGTTACGTCTCACAGCTCTGGGGTTCAGGTTAGGGTTTGGGTTAATGTTAGGTATCACAGGACTGGGGTTAAGGTTAGGGTTATGGTTTGGGTTAGGATTACAATAACTTCAAACATATTTATGTTGTGACAACAACACTCTCCAAGATGGCTTCCTGATTCCTCCCTGGAGCTTTGAGTAGTGCCCCTGTCTAGGATGCAGACGGTTGCTGGTTTGGACCACGGTTACTGCTTTTTTTTCTCCATTCCAACTCTAACGTTATTTTACTGCACGTAATATATCTTACGAAATCCCCTGCCTAAAATGTAGGTAAAATAGTATACGTCATCCTTCTGAGACCAGGTTGCAACAAACATTGGATCTCATTATAAATCACTGCTTATCTTGCATTGGAGCTAATTCTGACCCTTGAAGTAAATTAGTATTTGATTTGTCGTATCTTTATTTATGTTTAAATTATTTATATGATTATGCGATTTTCTTCATGATTATTCAGTTTAATACAATGTTTTAGAGGGTATTTCCCCCCACAGATGGTCTAGGTAATTAATATGAGGGGTTATAATACCTCATAGCTGAAACTGTTATAAAGAGCTCGCTTAACTCTATGAAAGAAGAATCAGTTCTATAAATGTGACTTTTTCATGAGGGATATGCCACAGGCCAGCTTGAGTAATGACGTACTAACAAACATCAGTTTGAGAAATACTGTATTAATTATTTTTTGAATGGGTTACAGATTCATGAATAAAGGGTTAAGGTACTGTAAGTGAATAAGCTGATTAATGCAAAAGGTGTTTATAATTAGATTTTCAGAATATATGAAACCGCTGAAAATTGTTTTGTTTTACTTTCATCAATCAATCTGTGCAAAGACCTGTTGTCAACCCGATCTCCACAACATGCAACAAAGGGGCACCAAAAGTCAACAGTCTCACATATAATGTGGTGTGAGTGTAGTGAGTGTGTGAAAGTGAGGCATGAATTAAAACAAGAAAACGACACAGAGGTCAGCTTTTCTGGACTTAACATCTTTCAGACAAAGGTCTGCACCGCACAATCGCATAACCTAAAGGACCCAATAATCCCTGAGGTGCTGGTGAGTGATGAAGAGCAGGTGTGTCTGTGGGGTGCCCAGCTGCCATCACCGCGTGCAGTTAGGACGCTGGTGAGGTGGAGCGCCGGAGAGGAAGATGGCACGCAGCGCCACATAGTCTTTCCTTTGCAATATATGTTTTTCCCCACTTCAACAGATCATCTCTGCGTTCCTTGTACGCCGATGCGTTGTGCCCCCACTTCTTCTGGTGCTTGTTAAATTTCAGCAAAAGTCATAACATTTATGTAAAATATGACATACCGGTATTGAATAAACACACATAATTATCAGACTAATAAGTACCAACAATATGAAGATACCTTTTGAATTTGGCATGACGATGGACACTTCTTCTATACAGAGGAATCTGACATGTTATCTATCATCTTATTGTTTTACACATTATATCTTCTTGCTTCACATACTGAAGGTATTGTACATGTAACTGCGGTTATGTAGTAGTAATTGTACATTAGACGAGAGCTCTCTATTTGTTTCATAATCTGAACATGAACACAGAGAATTATGCTGCACTATGTTTCTGGAGAAACAAATCTGAGACACTTTATGTGTGGTCAAATAAAGCAATGCTCTCGATTATTGGAAATGCCCATGAAATGATAACAGCAGGCTACAGTGACAAAACTGGACCAGCAAATTCCTCTAGAAAATAGATTAATAATATAAACTGTACAACCTATTCAAATGAAACCATACCAGTAATTCCAAATTGTCAATGACTATAACAGAAAGCGATGTTCTTTTAACAAGGTCAACCATCTTTACCTTGGACAGTAATGATAACTGCTTCTTGGAATGGTGGGCAGTGTTTAGTGCAGAAATAGTATAGGAAATACTAACAAACAAATAAAATCATTTTGATCTAAGTATTTATTATGACTGGTGTATATATCAACTGCTCAGTTTGTATTCATGTGAATTGTACTGACTCTTTCCATCCTAAATATAAACTACTTAATTAAAAGACAATCAAATTTGGAAGGGGCTCAGGAAAGGGGCTTTATATTTAAGTTCAGTCTGTTTGTTTCCTCTCTGATCTTGAGGTCCAGAATGTGGATGACTGTCATTATGGAAGGCTGGACCCTCATGCCAAGATCAAAGGACTTATCTGAGACCCTCAGAGGACATATTATTGATGCCCATCAGTCTGGGAGGGGTTTCAAATGCAGAAAAGTCCATGACACTAGTATTGTACATGAAGCAAGTAACTCATGCAAACCGTAAAGCATGGAGGCAGTAGAATTATGGTTTGCTTGTTTTTTGCTGCTGCATGGCCTGGCTGTTTTTAGTGCTGGGTACATTCCTATTTAGGGCCAGCCAATTAAAAATGACTGAATCACAAACAATCACAGAGGTATATAAGCTGAAATGCCAAAAAAGGCCAATACACCACTGTGGCTACTGATGAGTTGTGAGTGTTTTGTCTTTTTACCGCCAAGCTTAACCACACTCTGTACCGCTGACCTTAATGGCCTGTGTTAGTGGAAAAGAGCTAAAGCAGACCTACTGTAAAGTGGTCAAACTAACACTGCAGAGATTGATTGATTTACACGCCCACACGCTGAAGTGCTGGAGCTGTAAGCATATTGGCTACCTTTAACAAACTACAGTACCAAGAAGCCTTTTCAGGCCATTAAGCATGTTTGAGCTAGCCTTTATAACTTACCTATCTTACTGGTAATGGTAAGGCTTGACTGATGGCAAAAACCTGGCACTGTGACGGTATTATTATAAGTTAACAGATTATTTTAAATGAGTGCATTTCTGCATATTTGCATTGACCACTTGAGTTGTCTGTGTTGAAGATTGGCAGTTTAACTCTAAAGGCATAAAATTCATTAGAGAATCAATATCCACCATTTATTAAAACAACTGAATATTTAATAGTTATGCTTAGATAACCTATGAATAAAAAGGGATTTGAAATCAGGCAGGATAGATATGGCTCCTGACTGCATGATAAAACTCTGTCAAGGTTTTGAAATATGTGATCAACAATGGCAAGAACAATGAGACCATGTTCAGTACAGTTCAGAAGATGTCCTGCTGAAAACCTCAATGAGAAACTATATTTCCTGATTGTATGAGACTGTCCGTCCTGCCCAAAGTGTAACTACAGTACTACCTGGAACTCAATAAAAAATAGTTACATTAGCAAACTTTTTGAACGTTTCCATAACGTCTACAAGGTGCTGTGAGGTTACTGTCATGGTAACGTCAATACACACTCCTGCTCCCTATTGATAATTACAGTTCTGCATTTTGCACATACTGCACATACACAGTACTTAATTCACATAGGTGAATAGTGTGTTGAAAATGTACATTCTTTAAATTTGGTTTTAAGCAACATCAATTCTCTTCTTTTTTTCTTACTCAGTAAGTGTATGTTTAGTTTGTTATTGTCTGACTGAGAGTTGTGTTGAGAGTCTAATTGACATGGTTATATTGAGAGTTTTCGTGATGAACGTAGCTCAAATCCATGTAATATCTCTGCAAATGGAAGATCACCAGTGAAAATGGATGTAAATCCAAGAGTACATTTAAATTGTTATGTGTTATTTATTTTATATTTAAATTGAACAATTTTGGAAATGAGAAACGCAACTCAGTAAAGTTCATGTTTTGGAATATTACTCTAGAGTATACAGTGTCTCCCTCCAAGGCACTCTGCAGTCTTCCAGCCTTCGGCTTGTGGACAACATTCAGAGCAGCATAATGGAGTGTGTCGACCTCCTGTTCCTGAGGAGAAAAGCAGAATTGATATCCCAGTATTTAGAATTACACTGAACATTACTGAACAATACATGGCAGTAAATGGTTATTTTAAAATTGTATTTAATATTTGCCAGCAGGTATGCTTATTTGTAATTAGTTTCTTTGGCCAGAAACGAATTCGACCCAATCCTGGTCAATAACTAAAATGTAAATGTAAGAACAAGAGTACCTGATTATGACTGGGGTCTGCTGGATCACGTGGTTGCGGGTGCATCCCTTTTAGACAAGCATATGAACAATCAATAATAACAATTATCATCATTGTAAAACAATGAAACCAATTCTCACTGAAATAGATCAAATACATTAACTTTAGTAACAGACAGTATCTTACATGACAACAATACTTACCACTGGAATTGCTGATCTTGTAAAGAACACAAGTAAGAACAACAATGAGGACGACACACAGAACCAGCGCTGTTATCAGGCAGTACAACAATAGAAGATGGTCCCCCTTACAGCCTTTAGTGGGGAATCAAACAGGGAGAGAGACCATGAAAGACTCAGATAATGAGACATTAAGAGATTGAGACACTGAGCAAAAATAAACGGAGACACAAAAACAATGATACACTGGGAGGCTAAGACGCTGCCATATTGAGTAATAAGACTCTAAGGCAATGAAACAATGAAATAATTATAGTTGGAAACCCTGAGCTATAAGACACTACAATTGACACACTGAGAAATGAGACATTGAGAAATGAGACACTGAGAAATGAGACATTGAGAAATGAGACATTGAGTGTGGTTCTCAATAACTCAGTGGGAAAAGTGTGGCACTTGCAGTGCCAGGGACCACCGAATCACAATAATATTGTAATTTTAGAGAAAAACATATATGGCATATAATGTCTATTATAGATTTAAAGTCAAAGGTATAATGATTTACCACCTGTTAGCCTGATCTGACAGTCACACTTGATTAAACCAAAGATGAATGGACAACGCCTCGCTTGTAATCTATATTTCTGTTTATAGTTATAATAACACATGTAATTAAGTTATAAGTATAACATACCTCCAACATCCAGCTTGGTCCCATTCCCAAACAGTATCTCTCCACATGAGGCCACAGCACAGTAGTAAGTCCCAGTATCAGAGAGGCTGAGGTTCCTCTTGGGGAGGTTGTAGACACAGCTCTGTGTAGGAGACCCAGACTCAGGGCTCTTCATACACTGACCACTCCTGTCTCCATCGGTATAAATGATTCCTGGAGGAGATTCTCCTGAGTCATGTCTGAACCAATAGACACTGTGTTCTCCTTCACAGGTCCCAGTGTTTATTGTACAGTTCAGAGTCACAGAGTCTCCTGGCAGAACTGACTGAGAAACAGGTTGCTGTACAACAGTCTTGCTGGATCCTGACAAAAAAAGGAGTGAAAACTGTTGTAAATGACTGACACTTTAGAATATATATAAAAAATATGTCAACCAAAAACATATTTTTCAATATTGAATAGAAGTTGTTTATTACCTTTTAGAATGAGAAATATTCCAACCGAAAACTCAATGAAATTGCCCCTCAATGCCCCACAGTAATACATGGCTGAATCAGACGGCTGGATGTTTGAGATCCTGAGGTGGAACACACCTTTCCCACCAGGAACTGTAAACCGATGGTTGTCCTTGAAATCATTGTGAAATGTTGCTTCAACATTATATCTGTAAATAGTTGATATAGGTTGAGGCTTCTGTCCTGCAGTTTGTTTGTACCATGAAACATGAGAAATGATGTCTGGATAAAAGCATTTCAGAGTCACGTTATCTCCAAGCTGAGCATACTGAAAAGAAATTGAATGACCGATGTCATCGCTCTGTGCCTTAACTGGAATGGAGAGAGAAGAACAAGACCATGGATAAATCCTGGTTGCACTGTATTTGGGATCCTAACAATAAACCTTGTTCAGGTGTCTGAAAAATGACACATAGCACTTAAACAGGCAAACTATCATAACGTAGATTAGATTATTAAATCAACTTACAGGTGTTATTAAGCAGAACCAGGATTAAACACAATCTGAACATTCTTCAACGTCTTCTCTGGTGTGACAGAACAACTGAGATGAGGGTCAAGAGAGAAAGTGTGCAAGAGAGTGACAGAATCAGCTTAAATGTTTTTGTGCAAGCCCCAAAGAACGCACGAGTTTTGGGTGGGCTCCACTATTTGTTTCAAGAGGAAGTGTGGTCTAGATAAATTACTGCCTTATATAAAGATGCTCCTTTTTTCGATTAATCTGTGGTGTTTTTATCTCTAAACATCTATTAAAAAGACATGCCATTTATCTTAAAGCAGTGTAAAATCAGTGTTATTATTTCTGTCAGTTGCTGAGAATACTGGCAAATGAACATATGCCGTCCTGGAGATACACAAGGGGTGTACAATGTAACTATATGTCGGTATAACAAAGTTCAAGCACAAATCAAGCTTAGTTATAGTAAAACACATATTCTTGACTGTGTTGCAAAAGAGATGCACAATTTATGTTTTTCTAGGGGTAGAAACTGGCAATTATTTTGCCCCTAGTGGTTTAACTCTGCCAATTAAATTTGTGATGTTAAAGCACCAGAAACCAGGAACCGAGAAATCGTACTTGAAGATGAAATCTGGATATGGCCCCACTTTAGACTTGTCTTTTTTTTTTCAAGTTAGTCGCAATCAGGTGTGTACAAATAATTTAATGCTGCCGTGTTCTGTTCACGTGACTCATTGAAAAACCATGGTATATCACAAATACACTTTGTATAAACTCAATGTGCCACTTTGCCCTGGTCATAATGGACTGATTCAGACGCAAGTTGCTGAAGTACAGACACGTTGTTAGACTTTGAACCTCAAAAGAGGGTGATCTGCATAACATCATGGAGATTAATCTCTATCAATGATTCTATTAAAACACATTAGTGCCACAATGTAGAAAAGAACGTTTGTAGACTGTAATGGAATTTAATTGATGCACAAAGCACTACAAATGTGAAAAGGTGAGTCCCCTGGCTCAGTCTTGGAGATGGTCAAGTTAAAGCTCTCCCCTCCCCTCATGAAAATGTAGTTCCCATAAAGTAATTGATGTTGTTGTGAAAACTCTCTTAAAGGTTATGAAATGAGGATGCCAGTTTGTTTAAAACCTGTTAGTTCAGGGGCAAAAAAAGTCAATTTCCGCCTAAAATGATGTACCCAAATCTAAATGCTTGTAGCTCATGGCCTGAATATAGTAGAAATATATTTCTGGTACCATTTGAAAGGAGACACTCTGTAGTTTGTAGCAATTATAAATTAATGCACGAAAGAATAACACAATTCTATTGGCAGAAGATAAAACAAAATTCCTCATCATGTTTGAATTGCAGTGGGGAAGGCCAAACATGGATTAGGAATCTGGAGGAATTGTCCACTTGATCCACTAGATGTCAGCAGGATCAGGATCTTTGCACACATAGAAACTACGCAAACAGTTGGCAGGAGTAGAAAGTGTAAGAGAAGAAGGGAATATGAAAAAGAAGGCGGTGACTTATCGACTTCTGGGAAACCTCTGAAATGGCCAGCAAGATGATAACGTCACAGTGGGGGTCAAGAGTCAGAGGGACCTCCTGAATCACGGTTGGGGGTTCAGGGAGA
The DNA here is from genome assembly GCF_011004845.1 of Esox lucius. Classification (NCBI taxonomy): domain Eukaryota; kingdom Metazoa; phylum Chordata; class Actinopteri; order Esociformes; family Esocidae; genus Esox; species Esox lucius. The sequence continues at coordinate 14,237,197 of NC_047592.1, read as the reverse complement.
AATATGGGGATGAATAGGCATCAACATGTCATAGCCAAATCACATAAACATTTGGTTACATATAAGGACATTATGAACTGAACTCTACTATAATGACGTGACCCAGTTGGCAGTAAGACGCTCAGAAACTATATGACATAGCCTAGCATTGCCTAATATGCCAATGCTAATATATTGTATGTCTTGGGTAATCTATCTTATTGTACTCACCAAGTTGCTTGACACACATTCCATGATTTCTTCCAAAAATGTAGTCAAAATTGGTCTCCTATTTTACTTTTCAACTTATGAGTCACCATTTATACTTAAATGCAGAGTATAGTTTCGTGAGCAGCGACAGCTATGCGTCTTGCGCAATAGCCAAGTTTGGTTGAAGATTAGTTGGGGTGGTGCGCACTGTCCGTGTGTCCTGTGTGTGCATCTGACGGTGATCGTTCAACAATTGCCGTAAAGTGTGGCTAGTGTGCTCTCAACCTAGCAAGTTTTAAACCCATTGGTCATTATTTGAGGACGGTACATGCTACTAAATACATAAGCTTGTGTGTAATCGGTGCCAGACAGCATGTCCTTGTGGATGTTGTGCGAAGCATAGAGGCCACGTAGAAGGATAAACTGTGTCTTGTTAAATGCTAGAGACTCTCTTCTTTTCAGAAATACCAAATATGCTGTGTTAAAACCTATAAGGGTTTTGAATATCATGAATAGTTTTGTTCCGAGAAGGATTTCATTCTACAACACTGTATGGAACATGAATCGTTTTCGATTATGAAAACTGATTATATCAAACTGTTGCTTTGTTCTATCTCTGGGACCATCAAGATAAGAAATCAGAAGAAGACGGCTCATTGTAAGCACTAAATTTACCATGAGACCCGAAACTTCAACATTTACAATGTGCGTGTAGCAAGGTGTTTTTCCACAAGCACAGAATTGCATGTGCAGGACATGCTTTTTGTGAGATAAAAAGAAGGATTCGGGACTTCAGCCCATTTTTTTCATTTTAACAAGAGATGGGCCTTAAGATCAGATCTGCCCTGTAGTAATGGTGCCTTAATAACCAATATTACAAACTGTACTATATGCAGGTTGAAAATCATCCCATGTTTCACGGTTAGTAGTCCAACAAACATCGCAATGAGCAATGCTTTTACTTTGAAGGATCAGACATCGCCACGGCCAACCACACATTATGCATAGGTGCATTTTGTCGCGGTTTTGGTTTAAAATATTGTTAAAAATAAAAACAAGGATTTTGGTACATATGTATGTATGAGCAATGGTGAGTTTTGCAATAAACATTTTTTGTTTTAAGTCAGGATTAACTTTTAAGTTGCATTATATAGCAAAACATTACAAAGTTACCTGGAAGGTTGCGTATATATTTGCATGAACAACGGTGAATCGTTGACAGGTCAGGATATGTTATTTCAGGTAATTAAAACATTCGTAACATTTGTACAACGGGGATCAACGCAAGATTGTTTTCCACACAAAATAAAATGTAGTGTTTGCGTCTACCGGTTTGGGTTAGTATGGGCGTATGCTGTCCCTTCCGAGTAAGATGTGCTGCATTCTCGTAAACTCTTCAGATTCATGATGCCATAGAAATGGTTATTGTGTAAATACATAAAAACCATTCTAGGGTGGGTGTCCTCGCAGTTTTGAAACTTGGTGACCATCCCGTGTTCCATGAAAGACAACAATTTTACACCTTGTAATTTCCTCAAAAACATACAATATCTGTGAATGACACACAATCATCTAACGATGAACCAGCCCCCGTATGTAACTCACGACCGCTAGCCTCAGCCTCGACACATGTGTACTGCGGGTTCAACAGACCCATCAAACAAACGGAAAAACATGTAGAACCTCGGATGATTATGTTTGTAAGTGTTTGACGCGTCTCTCTATTTGCAAATAAACGATTAAATTGTGCAATCAAATTTTGTCTCTGTCCTTACTCCTTAATAAGTAAATCTGGAACTCCCACCCTCCAGGGCCATAAATCACCATTGACACAAAACTGACACATTATACCCTACATTTACTACTCGTATTCTTCATATGAATGAGCTATGGGGTAGGGTGGCAAGACGGAAGTATTTTCTTACAAAGAAAAACATCCAAGCCCGGCTGAAATTTGTAAAAACAAACAAAAGCACTAGGGAAAATGTGTTATGTTCTGATTAAACCAAGGTTGAACATTTTGGCCATAATTCCAAAAGGTATGATTGGCGCAAAAACCAACACTCCACATCACCCAAAGAACACCATACCCACAGTGAAGCATGGTGGTGGCAGCATCATGCTTTGGGGCTGTTTTTCTTCAGCTGGAACCAGGGCATTAGTCAGGGTGGAAAGAATAATGAACAGTTCCAAATGCAAGGCAATTTTGGCACAAAACCTTCAGGCGTCTGTTAGAAAGCTGAAGATGAAGGAATTTTTGCATGACAAAGACCCAAAGCACACATCCAAACCCACAAAAGCATGGCTTCACCGGAAGAAAATGTACGTTTTGTAATGGCCCAGCCAGAGCCCAGAGCTGAATCCAATTGAACATATGTGGGGTAATCTGAAGAGGGCTGTGCACAGGAGATGTCCTTGCAATCTGACAGATTTGGAGCACTTTTGCAAAGAAGAGTGGGCCACGTCAAGATGTGCCATGTCAAGATGTACCATGCTAAGAGACTACTACCCAAAAAGACTGAGTGCTGTAATAATATCAAAAGGTGCTTCAACCAAGTATTAGTTTAAGGGTGTGCACACTTATGCAACCAGGTTATTGTGATTTTTTATTTAGAAAAATCCTCAAAGATTTCAGTTTGTTTTTCAATTGAACATTATACACTTTATAGGTCACATTAAAGGTGGAAAAAGTTCTGACATTATTTATTTTTGTCTCATTCTTTTACATCATAAGAACACTTTATTTTAACTGGAGTGTGTAGACTTTTTATATCCACTGTTTTCCGTTTTCAAATATGTTTCAATATGTCTTAAATACATGAAACATATTTATAGTTGGTAATATGCATTTAGCACAGGGGTGTCAAACCTGTTCCACGGAGGGCAGAGTGTCTGCAGGTTTTTGTTTTTTCCTATAAATTGGTTCCCAGTTCAGACCTAAACAACCAGGCGAGGTTAGAAACTAACCAATTAGTGACCTAATTATTCAATCAAGTACAAGGTGAGAGAAAAAACCTGCAGACACTCTGCTCTCCGTGGAACCGGTTTGACTCCTCTGATTTAGCACTTACATCAAACTGATACAGTGGGGCAAAAAAGTGTTTAGTCAGCCACCAATTGTGCAAGTTCTCCCACTTAAAAAGATGAGAGAGGCCTGTAATTTTCATCATAGGTACACTTCAACTGTGAGAGAAAAAATGAGAAAGAAAATCCAGAAAATCACATTGTAGGATTTTTATGAATTTATTGGTAAATACGACTGAATCTGCAATAGGTAAGCAGCTTGGTGTGAAGAAATCAACTGTGGGAGCAATTCTAAGAAAATGGCAGACATACAAGACCACTGATAATCTCCCTAGATCCGGGGCTCCACGCAAGATCTCACCCTGTGGTGTAAAACTTATTACAAGAAAGGTGAGAAAAAATCCCAGAACCACACAGGGGGACCTAGTGAATGACCTGCAGAGAGCTGGTACCAAAGTAACACACTACGCCGCCAGGGACTCAAATCCTGCAGTGCCAGACATGTCCCCCTGCTGAAGCCAATACATGTCCAGGCCCGTCTGAGTTTTGCTAGAGAGCATTTGGATGATCCAGAAGAGGATTGGGAGAATGTCATATGGTCAGATGAAACCAAAATATAACTTTTTGGAAAAACTCAACTCATCGTGTTTGGAGGAAAAAGAATGCTTCCATTCAAGAGTTGCATCCAATGAACACCATACCTACTGTGAAGCATGGGGGTGGAAACATCATGCTTTAGGGCTGTTTTTCTGCAAAGGGACCAGGACAACTGATTTGTGTAAAGGAAAGAATGAATGGGGCCATGTATCGTGAGATTTTGAGTGAAAACCTCCTTCTATCAGCAAGGGCATTGAAGATGAAACGTGGCTGGTTCTTTCAGCATGACAATGATCCCAAACACACCGCCCAGGCAATGAAGGAGTGGCTTTGTAAGAAGCATTTCAAGGTCCTGGAATGACCTAGCCAGTCACCAGATCTCAACCCCTGTTGCCCAGCGACAGCCCCAAAACATCACTGCTCTAGAGGAGATCTGAATGGAGGAATGGGCGTAAATACCAGCAACAGTGTGTCAAAACCTTGTGAAGACTTACAGAAAACGTTTGACCTCTGTCATTGCCAACAAAGGGTTTATAACAAAGTATTGAGATGAACTTTTGTTATTGTCCAAATACTTACTTTCCACCATAATTTACCAATAAATTCATAAAAGATCCTACAATGTGATTTTCTGGATTGTTTTTTCTCATTTTGTCTCTCATAGTTGAAGGGTAACTTGGATGAGAATTACAGGCCTTGCACAATTGGTGGCTGACTAAATACTTTTTTGCCCCACTGTAAATATATGTTGAGAAATCCTCATGTTTTGCATGAGTGGGAAGCTACAAAAGAATGTCTCAAAAAGAAGAAATATATGATTACAGATGAGTCAAAACCCAAATCTCAATCAAATCGAAATTCTGTTTGGGGACCTGAAGTGAGCCGTTCATACAAGGATGTCCGCCAGCATTACACAGTTGAAGCAGTACTGTAAAGTAGAGATTCCTCCCAGTTAATGTAATGGACTGAGAGACAGTTACATTAAATGGATACATGAAGCTATTTCAGCCAAAGGGGGCAACACCAGCTATTGAATCTAGGGGTTTACTTACTTTCTCTGCATTATAAAATTGTTTTACTGTAGATTTTTGATGAATAAAAAATTTCAAAGAATCCTTTAGTGTCGTTTGTTAAATTAGGTTAGATATTTTTTTTTAACATATCCATGTGTCCAAATATGCAAACAAAAAAGACCACTTTTCAAGTGTGCAATGCTTTCAAGTGGTTTTTATTGACATATTTATTGACATATTTTGAATATTTATACGAGGGGCAGGTAATTGTCTTTTCACCCTGATAATGAGAGACTTGGAAAGATCGTTTCTCAACATTGACTTGCTCCTTACTACCAGTCACAAAACAGAAAGTGACGCTTTCCTCACTAGCCCCACCTCTTTCTTCAGAGCCCAATCACATTCACCTTATAAGATGACTAGCTGCTTCTTAAAATAGGGGGCTGTGATCAGTGTGAGAAAAACACAGGAAATACCAAGGGGCGGAAAACATCATGACATCCATTTTGATTTGAGTCTTTATATGTGATGGGCAATGTAAATAAAGAGTTTTCAATACTGGCTACATTCCTACTTTAAACTAGCCACTTAAAAATGACAGAATCACAAACACACACAGAGGTATATAAGGTGAAATGCCAAAAAAGGTGAATACACCACTGCAGCTACTGAACAGTTGTGTTTTGTCTTTTCACCCCTAAGTTTAACCACACTCTGTACCGCTGAGCTTTGTGGCCTGTTTTAGTAGAAGAGAGCAAAAGCAGACCTAAAGTGGTCAAACTAACACTGCAGAGATTGATTGTTTTAACAAGCTACCAAGAAGCCATTTCAGGCCATTAAGCATATTTGAGCTAGCCTTTATAACTAGCCTACCTTACTGGTAATGGTAATACTTGGCTGATGGCAAATACCTGGCACTATGACGGTATTATTATAAGTTAACAGATATTTTACATGAGTGCATTTCTGCATATTTGCGTTGACCCCTTGAGTTGTCTGTGTTGAAGATTGGCAGTTAAACTCTAAAGGCATAAAATACATTCGAGGATCAATATCCATCATTTATTAAAACAACTAAATATTTAATATGTGATCCTAGATAACCTATGAATAAAAAGAGATTTGAAATCAGGCAGGCTAATTATGGCTCCTGACTGCATGATAAAGCTCTGTCAAGATTTTAAAATATGTTATCAACAATGGCAAGAACAGCAATGAGAGCACTTTCAGTACCATACAGTAGACGTCCTGCTAAAAACCATAAAAAAAACATCCTGCTACATTAGCAAATATTTTGAACGTTTCCATAACTTCTACAAGGTGCTGCAAAATTAATTGCCTTGGTATTGTCAGTGTACACTCCTGCTTCCTATTGGAAGATAATTAGCAAGTGCATGTTTAGTTTGTTATTGTCTGACCGAGAGTTGTGTTGAAAGGCTTAGTGACAGGACATTGTGTTGAAAGAGTTAGTGACAGGACATTGTGTTGAAAGAGTTAGTGACAGGACATTGTGTTGAATGTGTTAGTGACAGGACATTGTGTTGAAAGTGTTAGTGACAGGACATTGTGTTGAAATTGTTAGTGAACTGGTCTGGTGGTTTAATGAACTGAGGTGTGAACACAGCATGTGGTGAGGACTGACTGCATTGCTGGTGGTTAGTTTATGTTAGTGGAAAATCTATTTAGGGCATCAGAACAACGCTGCTATACGGTATACAGCCAATGGAAGAAAGTCTGTTAAATCTGAAACATTGTCAATCAAGTACACCATGTAAAAAGTTATCAGGATGAATTTTGCTGTAATCCATGCAATATCTCTGCAGATGGAAGAATATCAGTGAAAATGGAAGAATATCAGTGAATACAAGAGTACATGAACGTTTGATTGTGAATGTTTTATTCATGTTATATCTAAATTAAACGTTTTAGCATTCATGATACCACAACTCAGTTGAGTTCATGTTTCTTCATTTTACTCCAGAGTATACAGTGTCTCTCTCTATGGCACTCTTCTGTCTACTGGCCTTCTGCTTGTGGACAACATTCAGAGCAGCGTAATGGAGACTGTCCATATGTTGATCCTGATGAGAAATTCATATTGAATTGATATCCCAGAATTACACTGAACAATACAAGAAAGAAAATTCATATTTTAACATTTTCATTTAATATTTGCCAGCAGGTATGCTTATTTGTAAGTCTTTGGCCAGAAACGAATTTGACCCAATCCTGGTCAATAACTAAAATGTAAATGTAAGAACAGGAGTTATGTCTGTGTACCTGATTATGACTGGGGTCTGCTGGATCACTTGGTTGAGGGTGCATCCCTTTTAGACAAGTACATGAAGAATCAATATTAACAATCATCATCATTATCATTGTTAAACAATGAGACCAATTCTCACTGAAATTGGTCAAATGCTTTAAATGTAGCCATAACTGACTGTATCTTACAAGACAACAATACTTACCACTGGACCTGCTGATCTTGTATAGAACACAAGTAAGAACAACGATGAGGACGACACACAGAACCAGCGCTGTTATCAGGCAGTACAACAATAGAAGATGGTCCCCCTTAAAGCCTTTAGTGGGGAATCAAACAGGGGACACTAAGAGACTGAGACACTGAGCAAAAATAAACGGAGACTCAAAAACAATGAAACACTGGGAGGCTAAGACGCTGCCATATTTAGTAATAAGACGCTGAGGCAATGAAACACTGAAATAATTGTAGTTGGAAACCCTGAGCTATAAGACACTAGAAATGAGACACTGAGAAATGAGACATTGAGAAATGAGACATTGAGAAATGAGACATTGAGAAATGAGACATTGAGAGTGGTTCTCAATAACTCAGTGGGAAAAGTGTGGCACTTGCAGTGCCAGGGACCACCGAATCACAATAATATTGTAATTTTAGAGAAAAACATATATGGCATATAATGTCTGTTATAGATTTAAAGTCAAAGGTATAATGATTTACCACCTGTTAGCCTGATCTGACAGTCACACTTGATTAAACCAAAGATGAATGGACAACGCCTCGCTTGTAATCTATATTTCTCTGTTTATAGTTATAATAATACATGTAATTAAGTTATAAGTATAACTTACCTCCAACATCCAGCTTGGTCCCATTCCCAAACAGTATCTCTCCACATGAGGCCACAGCACAGTAGTAAGTCCCAGTATCAGAGAGGCTGAGGTTCCTCTTGGGGAGGTTGTAGACACAGCTCTGTGTAGGAGACCCAGACTCAGGGCTCTTCATACACTGACCACTCCTGTCTCCATCGGTATAAATGATTCCTGGAGGAGATTCTCCTGAGTCATGTCTGAACCAATAGACACTGTGTTCTCCTTCACAGGTCCCAGTGTTTATTGTACAGTTCAGAGTCACAGAGTCTCCTGGCAGAACTGACTGAGAAACAGGTTGCTGTACAACAGTCTTGCTGGATCCTGACAAAAAAAGGAGTGAAAACTGTTGTAAATGACTGACACTTTAGAATATATATAAAAAATATGTCAACCAAAAACATATTTTTCAATATTGAATAGAAGTTGTTTATTACCTTTTAGAATGAGAAATATTCCAACCGAAAACTCAATGAAATTGCCCCTCAATGCCCCACAGTAATACATGGCTGAATCAGACGGCTGGATGTTTGAGATCCTGAGGTGGAACACACCTTTCCCACCAGGAACTGTAAACCGATGGTTGTCCTTGAAATCATTGTGAAATGTTGCTTCAACATTATATCTGTAAATAGTTGATATAGGTTGAGGCTTCTGTCCTGCAGTTTGTTTGTACCATGAAACATGAGAAATGATGTCTGGATAAAAGCATTTCAGAGTCACGTTATCTCCAAGCTGAGCATACTGAAAAGAAATTGAATGACCGATGTCATCGCTCTGTGCCTTAACTGGAATGGAGAGAGAAGAACAAGACCATGGATAAATCCTGGTTGCACTGTATTTGGGATCCTAACAATAAACCTTGTTCAGGTGTCTGAAAAATGACACATAGCACTTAAACAGGCAAACTTTCATAACGTAGATCAGATTATTAAATCAACTTACAGGTGTTATTAAGCAGAACCAGGATTAAACACAATCTGAACATTCTTCAACGTCTTCTCTGGTGTGACAGAACAACTGAGATGAGGGTCAAGAGAGAAAGTGTGCAAGAGAGTGACAGAATCAGCTTAAATGTTTTTGTGCAAGCCCCAAAGAACGCACGAGTTTTGGGTGGGCTCCACTATTTGTTTAAAGAGGAAGTGAAGTCTAGATAAATTACTGCCTTATATAAAGATGCTCCTTTTTTCCAATTAATCTGTGATGTTTTTATCTCTAAACATCTATTAAAAAGAATTGCCATTTGTCTTAAAGCAGAGTAAAATCAGTGTTATTATTTCTGTCAGTTGCTGAGAATACTGGCAAATGAACATATGCCGTCCTGAAGATACACAAGGGGTGTACAATGTAAATACACTATATGTCGGTATAACAAAGTTCAAGCACAAATCAAGCTTATTTATAGTAAAACACATATTCTTGACTGTGTTGCAAAAGAGATGCACAATTTATGTTTATCTAGAGGTAGAAACTGGCAATTATTTTGCCCCTAGTGGTTTAACTCTGCCAATTAATTTTGTGATGTTAAAGCACCAGAAACCAGGAAACGAGAAATCGTACTTGAAGATGAAATCTGGATATGGCCCCACTTTAGACTTGTCTTTTTTTCCCCAAGTTAGTCGCAATCAGGTGTGTACAAAAAATGTTATGCTGCCGTGTTCTGTTCATGTGACTCATTCAAAAACCATCGTATATCACAAATACACTTTGTATAAACTCAATGTGCCACTTTGCCCTGGTCATGATGGATTGATTCAGACGCAAGTTGCTGAAGTACAGACACGCTGTTAGACTTTGATCCTCAAAAGAGGGTGATCTGCATAACATCATGGAGATTAATCTCTATCATTGATTCTATTAAAACACATTAGTGCCACAATGTAGAAAAGAACGTTTGTAGACTGTAATGTAATTGAATTGATGCACAAAGCACTACAAATGTGAAAAAGTGAGTCCCCTGGCTCAGTCTCGTAGATGGTCAAGTTAAAGCTCTCCTCTCCCCTCATGAAAATTTTGTAACCATAAAGGTATTGATTTTGTTGTGAAAACTCTCTTAAAGGTTATGAAATGAGGATGCCAGTTTGGATACCTGTTAGTTCAGGGGCAAAAAAAGTCTATTTCAACCTAAAATGATGTACCCAAATCTAAATGCTTGTAGCTCATGACCTGAATATGGTAGAAACATATTTTTGGTACCATTTTAAAGGAGACACTCTGTAGTTTGTAGCAATTATAAATTAATGCAGGAATGAATAACACAATATATTTGGCAGAAGATAAAACTAAATTCTTCATCATTTTTTAATTCCAGTGGGGAAGGCCAAACATGGATTAGGAATCTGGAGGAATTTTCCACTTGATCCACTAGATGTCAGCAGGATCAGGATCTTTGCACACATAGAAACTACGCAAACAGTTGGCACGAGTAGAAAGGGTAAGAGTAGAAGGGAATATGAAAAAGAAGGGGGAGACTTATCGATTTCTGGGAAAGCTCTGAAATGGCCAGCAAGATGATAACGTCACAGTGGGGGTCAATAGTCAGGGGGACCTCCTGAATCACTGTTGGGGATTCAGGGAGAAATATGGGGATGAATAGGCATCAACATGTCATAGCCAAATCACATAAACATTTGGTTACATATAAGGACATTATGAACTGAACTCTACTATAATGACATGACCCAATTGGCAGTAAGACGCTCAGAAACTATATGACATAGCCTAGCATTGCCTAATATGCTAATGCTAATATATTGTATGTCTAGGGTAATCAATCATATTGTACTCACCTAGTTGCTTGACACACATTCTATGATTTCTTCCACAAATGTATTCCAAATTGGTCTCCTATTTTGCTTTTCAACATAGGTGTCACCATTTATACTTAAATGCTGAGTATAGTTTTGTGAGCAGCGACAGCTATGCGTCAAGCGCAATAGTCAAGTTTGGTTGAAGATTAGTTGGGGTGGTGCCCACTGTCCATGTGTCCTGTGTGTGCGTCTGACGGTGATCGTTCAACAATTGCCGTAATGTGTGGCTAGTGTGCTCTCAACCTAGCAAGTTTCAAATCCACTGGTCATCATTTGAGAAAGGTACATGCTACTAAATACATAAGCTTGTGTGTAATTGGTGCCAGACAGAATGTCTTTGTTGATGTCGTGCGAAGCATAGAGGCCACGTAGAAGGATAAACTGTGTCTGGTTAAATGCTAGAGACTCTCTTCTTTTCAGAAATACCAATTATGCTGTGTTAAAACCTATAAGGGTTTTAAATATCATGAATAGTTTTGTTCTGCGTTGGATTTCGTTCTACAACGCTGTATTGAACATGAATCGTTTTCGATTATAAAAACTGATTTTATCAAACAAATTGTTGCTTTGTTATATCTCTGGGACCATTAAGATAAGAAATCAGAAGAAGACGGCTCATTGTAAGCACAAAATTTACCATCAGACCCGAAACTTCAACATTTTGAATAATCCAGTATAAAGTGAATTGAATCATCAGTAGTAAATGTAGGATATAATGTGTCAGAATGGAGGGCGGGACTTCCAGATTGATGTGACAGGTGGGCGAACATCCGGTTTGTAGGATGGGACTTCCTGTATGACGTGTATTAGGGTGGGACTTCCTGTATGACGTATGTTCGGGCAGGGCTTTTGGAGTTCCGAAATGTTAAATTCCCAGGCATTAAATTGTGTCAGCGGTAAGATGTTTGGTGTTCAACAAAAGGGTGCCAGGGGTCCACTGCCAAGTGGTACAACAGATGTAAATTTCCATGTTTTACAATATGCGTGTAGCATGGTGTTTTTCCACAAGCACAGAATTGCATGTGCGGGACATGCTTTTTGTGAGATATAAAGAAGGATTTGGGACTTTTAACAAGAGATGGGCCTTCAGATCAGACATGCCCTGTAGTAATGGTCCCTTAATAACCATACCATACCATACCATCTTCTTCCGCTTCAACCGGGGCCGGGTCGCGGGGGCAGCAGTCTAAGCAGGGATGCCCAGACTTCCCTCTCCCCAGACACTTCCTCTAGCTCTTCCGGGGGGACACTGAGGCGTTCCCAGGCCAGCCGGGAGACATAGTCCCTCCAGCGTGTCCTAGGTCTTCCCCGGGGTCTCCTCCCGGTGGGACGGGACCGGAACACCTTCCCAGGAAGGCGTTCCGGAGGCATCCGAAAAAGATGCCCATGCCACCTCAGCTGACCCCTCTCGATGTGGAGGAGCAGCGGCTCTACTCTGAGCTCCTCCCGGGTGACCGAGCTTCTCACCCTATCTCTAAGGGATCGCCTGGCCACCCTGCGGAGAAAGCTCATTTCGGCCGCCTGTATCCGGGATCTTGTCCTTTCGGTCATGACCCAAAGCTCATGACCATAGGTGAGAGTAGGAACGTAGATTGACTGGTAAATCGAGAGCTTCGCCTTGCGGCTCAGCTCTTTCTTCACCACGACAGACCGATACATCAACTGCATTACTGCAGAAGCTGCACCGATCCGTCTGTCAATCTCCCGTTCCATCCTTCCCTCACTCGTGAACAAGACCCGTAGATACTTAAACTCCTCCACTTGAGGCAGGCACTCTCCACCAACCTGATGTGGGCAAGCCACCCTTTTCCGACTGAGGACCATGGCCTCGGATTTGGAGGTACTGATTTTCATCCCCACCGCTTCACACTCGGCTGCAAACCGTCCCAGCGCATGCTGAAGGTCCTGGTTAGAAGGGGCCAACACGACAACATCATCTGCAAAGAGCAGAGACGAAATTGTGTGGTCCCCAAACCTGACACCCTCCGGCCCCTGGCTTCGCCTAGAAATTCTGTCCATAAAAATTACGAACAGAACCGGTGACAAAGGGCAGCCCTGCCGGAGTCCAACATGCACTGGGAACAAGTCTGACTTACTGCCGGCAATGCGGACCAAGCTCCTGCTTCGGTTGTACAGGGACCTGACAGCCCTTAGCAAAGGACCCAGGACCCCATATTCCCCAAGCACCCTCCACAAGATGCCGCGAGGGACACAGTCGAATGCCTTCTCCAAATCCACAAAACACATGTGGATTGGTTGGGCAAACTCCCATGAACCCTCCAACACCCCGTAGAGGGTATAGAGCTGGTCCAGTGTTCCACGGCCCGGACGAAAACCACACTGTTCCTCCTGAATCCGAGGTTCTACTATCGGCCGTATTCTCCTCTCCAGAACCCTGGCATAGACTTTCCCGGGGAGGCTGAGAAGTGTGATCCCCCTATAGTTGGAACACCCTCCGGTCCCCCTTCTTAAAAAGAGGGACCACCACCCCGGTCTGCCATCCCAGAGGCACTGTCCCCGACCGCCACGCGATGTTGCACAGGCGTGTCAACCAAGACAGCCCCACAACATCCAGAGACTTGAGGTACTCAGGGCGGATCTCATCCACCCCCGGTGCCTTGCCACCGAGGAGTTTCTTGACCACCTCAGTGACTTCAGCCCGGGTGATGGACGAGTCCACCTCTGAGCCCTCATCCTCTGCTTCCTCAATGGAAGAAGTGACAGCGGGATTGAGGAGATCCTCGAAGTACTCCTTCCACCGCCCGACGACATCCTCAGTTGAGGTCAACAGCTGCCCACCTCTACTGTAAACAGCGTTGGTAGGGCACTGTTTCCCTCTCCTGAGGGGAAACCATCCGGCGCCTCAGGCATTTTATATAGTTTATTCATTTTCACTGCACTGAATTACTGGTCACGATTTGTTAGCTAGCGGGCAGCTGACGTTTGCTAGCGGTTAGCTGACGTTTTCTAGCTAGCTACAGTTATAAATCAACCAACTTTGTCAGCTCTTAGAATTCGAGTCAACGAGAGAAGCATGCAATGCAATGCATGTAGTGTTCCTTACCTAGCAAGGTAACTGTTCAAATGCTGGCGTAAGTTCAAATGCTGGAGAGTACTGAAGTCACATGCAAATAAACTCACGCTGGGGGGTCAGTAAGGAATATTTGAAAATCACGCATGAAAAGGTTAAAGATTTCAGTTTGTTTTTCAATTTAATTGTTCACATTATAGGTCACATTAAAGGTGGAAAAAGTTCTGACATTATTTATTTTTGTCTCATTCTTTTACATCATAAGAACACTTTATTTTAACAGGGGTGTGTAGACTTTTTATATCCACTGTATTTCTCCGTTTTCAAATATGTTTCAATATGTCTTAAATACAAGAAACGTATTTATAGTTGGTAATATGCATTTAGCACAGGGGTGTCAAACAGGTTCCACGGAGGGCCAAGTGTCTGCAGGTTTTTGTTTTTTCCTATAAATTGGTTCCCAGTTCAGACCTAAACAACCAGGCGAGAGTAGAAACTAACCAATTAATGACCTAATTAATCAATGAAGTACAAGGTGAGAGCAAAAACCGGCAGACACTCTGCCCTCCGTGGAACCGGTTTGACTTCTCTGATTTAGCACTTACATCTAACTGATACAGTGAGGCAAAAAAGTATTTAGTCAGCCACCAATTGTGCAAGTTCTCCCACTTAAAGAGATGAGAGAGGCCAGTTATTTTCATCATAGGTACACTTCAACTGTGAGAGACAAAATGAGAAAAGAAAATCCAGAAAATCAAATTGTAGGATATTTTAAGAATGTATTGGTGAATTCCTTGGTAAAGCAAGATTTCTGGCTCTCACAGACCTGTAACTTCTTCTTTAAGAGGCTCCTCTGTCCCCCACTTGTTACCTGTATTAATTGCAACTGTTTGAACTTGTTATCAGTATAAAAAATCAATCAACTTTGGGAGCAATTATAAGAAAATGGAAGACATACAAGACCACTGATAATCTCCCTAGATCCGGGGCTCCACGCAAGATCTCACCCTGTGAGGTAAAACTTATTACAAGAAAGGTGAGAAAAAATCCCAGAACCACACCGGGGGGACCTAGTGAATGACCTGCAGAGAGCTGGTACCAAAGTAACACACTACGCCGCCAGGGACTCAAATCCTGCAGTGTCAGACATGTCCCCCTGCTGATGCCAATACATGTCCAGGCCCGTCTGAGGTTTGCTAGAGAGCATTTGGATGATCCAGAAGAGGATTGGGAGAATGTCATATGGTCAGATGAAACCAAAATATAACTTTTTGGAAAAACTCAACTCACGTGTTTGCTGAGTTGCATCCAATGAACACCATACCTACTGTGAAGCATGGGGGTGGAAACATCATGCTTTGGGGCTGTTTTTCTGCAAAGGTACCAGAACGACTGATTCGTGTAAAGGTACAGAATGAATAGGGCCGTGTATCGTGAGATGTTGAGTGAAAACCTCCTTCTATCAGCAAGGGCATTGAAGATGAAACATGGCTGGATCTTTCAGCATGACAATGATCCCAAACAAACCGCCCAGGCAATGAAGGAGTGGCTTCGTAAGAAGCATTTCAAGGTCCTGGAATGGCCTAGCAAGTCACCAGATCTCAACCCCATAGAAAATCTTTGGAGGGAGTTGAAAGTCTGTGTTGCCCAGCGACAGCCCCAAAACATCACTGCTCTAGAGGAGATCTGCATGGAAGAATGGGCCAAAATACCAGCAACAGTGTGTGAAAACCTTGTGAAGACTTACAGAAAACGTTTGACCTCTGTCATTGCCAACAAAGGGTATATAACAAAGTATTGAGATTAATTTTTGTTATTGACCAAATACTTATTTTCCACCATAATTTACCAATAAATTCATAAAAGATGCTACAATGTGATTTTCTGGATTGTTTTTTCTCATTTTGTCTCTCATAGTTGAAGGGTACCTATGATGAAAATTACAGGCTTTGCACAATTGGTGGCTGACTAAATACTTTTTTGCCCCACTGTAAATATATGTTGAGAAATCCTCATGTTTTGCATGAGTGGGAAGCTACAAAAGAACGTCTCAAAAAGAAGAAATATATGATTACAGATGTGTCAAAACCCAAATCTCTATCAAATAGATATTCTGTTTGGGGACCTGAAGTGAGCCGTTCATACAAGGACGCCCTCCAACATTACACAGTTGAAGCAGTACTGTAAAGTAGAGATTCCTCCCAGTTAATGTAAAGGACTGAGAAACAGTTAGATTAAATGGATACATGAAGCTATTTCAGCCAAAGGGGGCAACACCAGCTATTGAATCTAGGGGTTTACTTACTTTCTCTGCATTATAAAATTGTATTTCTGTCGATTTTTGATGAATAAATGATTTCAAAGAATCCTTTAGTGTCATTTGTTAAATTCGGGTAGATTTCTTTTTTTTTTGACATTTCCATGTGTCCAGATATGCAAACAAAAAAGACCACTTTTCAAGTGTGCAATGCTTTCAAGTGGTTTTTATTGACATATTTATTGACATATTTTGAATATCTATCCAAGGGGCAGGTAATTGTCTTTTCACCCTGATGAAATGATAATGAGAGGCGTGGAAAGATCGTTTCTCAACATTGACTTGCTCTTTACTACCAGTCACAAAACAGAAAGTGACGCTTTCCTCACTAACCCCACCTCTTTCTTCAGAAATACCAAGGGGCGGAAAACATCATGACATCCATTTTGATTTGAGTCTTTATATGTGATGGGCAATGTAAATAAAGAGTTTTCAATACTGGCTACATTCCTACTTTAAACCAGCCACTTAAAAATGACAGAATCACAAACAAACACAGAGGTAGATAAGCTGAAATGCCATAAAATGTGAATACGCCACTGCAGCTACTGAACAGTTGTGTTTTGTCCTTTCACGCCTAAGTTTAACCACACTCTGTACCGCTGACCTTTGTGGCCTTTGTTAGTGGAAGAGAAAAACAGACCTAAAGTGGTCAAACTAACACTGCAGAGATTGATTTAACAAGCTACCAAGAAGCCATTTCAGGCCATTAAGCATGTTTGAGCTAGCCTTTATAACTAGCCTACCTTACTGGTAATGGTAATACTTGGCTGATGGCAAATACCTGGCACTATGACGGTATTATTATAAGTTAACAGATATTTTACATGAGTGCATTTCTGCATATTTGCGTTGACCCCTTGAGTTGTCTGTGTTGAAGATTGGCAGTTAAACTCTAAAGGCATAAAATACATTAGAGGATCAATATCCACCATTTATTAAAACAACTAAATGTTTAATATGTGATCTTAGATAACCTATGAATGAAAAGGGATTTGAAACCAGGCAGGCTAATTATGGCTCCTGACTGCATGATAAAGCTCTGTCAAGATTTTAAAATATGTTATCAACAATGGCAAGAACAGCAATGAGAGCACTTTCAGTACCATACAGTAGACGTCCTGTTAAAAACCATACAAAAAACATCCTGCTACATTAGCAAACATTTTGAACGTTTCCATAACTTCTACAAGGTGCTGCAAAATTACTTGCCATGGTATTGTCAGTGTACACTCCTGCTTCCTATTGGAAGATAATTACATTTCTGCATTGTGCACATACTATACATTCACAGGACTTTATTCACATTGGTCAATAGTTTGTTGAAAATGCAAAATGTATTACGTGTACATTCTTTGAATTTTGTTTTAAGCTCTTTTTAAAAAACTCAGCAAGTGTATGTTAAGTTTGTTATTGTCTGAGAGTTGTGTTGAAAGTGTTAGTGACAGGACATTGTGTTGAAAGTGTTAAGGACAGGACATTGTGTTGAAAGTGTTAGTGACAGGACATTGTGTTGAGTCTTAGTTAACTGGTCTGGTGGTTTAATGCACTGAGGTGTGAACACAGCATGTGGTGAGGACTGACTGCATTGATGGTGGTTAGTTTATGTTAGTGGAAAATCTATTTAGGGCAACAGAACAATGCTGCTATACAGTATACAGCCAAAGGAAGAAATTCTGACATTGTCAATCAAGTACACCATGTAAAAAGTTATCAGGATGAATTTTGCTGTAATCCATGCAATATCTCTGCAAATGGAAGAATATCAGTGAAAATGGAAGAATATCAGTGAATACAAGAGTACTTGTAAATTAGATTGTGAATGTTTTATTCATGTTATATCTAAATTAAACGTTTTAGCATTCATGATACCACAACTCAGTTGAGTTCATGTTTCTTCATTTCACTCCAGAGTATACAGTGTCTCTCTCTATGGCACTCTTCTGTCTACTGGCCTTCTGCTTGTGGACAACATTCAGAGCAGCGTAATGGAGACTGTCCATATGTTGATCCTGAGGAGAAATTCATATTCAATTGATATCCCAGAAGTACACTGAACAATACAAGAAAGAAAATGCATATTTTAACATTTTCATTTAATATTTGCCAGCAGGTATGCTTATTTGTAAGTCTTTGGCCAGAAACGAAATCAACCCAATCCTGGTCAATAACTAAAATGTAAATGTAAGAACAGGAGTTATGTCTGTGTACCTGATTATGACTGGGGTCTGCTGGACCACTTGGTTGAGGGTGCATCCCTTTTAGACAAGTACATGAAGAATCAATATTAACAATCATCATCATTGTAAAACAATGAGACCAATTCTCACTGAAATAGGTCAAATGCTTTAACTGTAGCCGTAACTGACTCTATCTTACATGACTCAGTACTTTATTCACATTGGTCAATAGTGTATTGAAAATGTACATTCTTTAAATTTGGTTTTAAGCAACATACATTTTTTTTTTTACTCAGTGTTTGTTTAGTTTGTTCTTGTCTGACTGAAAGTTGTGTTGAGAGTCTAATTGACATGGTTATGTTGAGAGTTTTTGTGACAGGACATTGTGTTGAAAGTGTCAGTGACAGGACATTGTGTTGAAAGTGTTAGTGACAGGACATTGTGTTGAAAGTCTTAGTGACAGGACATTGTGTTGAAAGTGTTAGTGACAGGACATTGTGTTGAAAGTGTTAGTGACAGGACATTGTGTTGAAAGTGTTAGTGACAGGACATTGTGTTGAAAGTCTTAGTGACAGGACATTGTGTTGAAAGTGTTAGTGACAGGACATTGTCTTAAGAGACATGAACTGGTCTGGTGGTTTAATGCACTGAGGTGTGAACACAGTATGTGGTGAGGACCTGCATTGCTGGTGGTTAGTCTATGTTAGTGGAAAATCTATTTAGGGCCATAAAAACAACACTGTCATTCAGTATACAGCCAAAGGACGAAAGTTCTGATGAAACTGAAATATACATCATGTGAACAGTTATCAGGATGAACGTAGCTCAAATCCATGTAATATCTCTGCAAATGGAAGATCACCAGTGAAAATGCATGTGAATCCAAGAGTACATTTAAATTGTTTTGTGAATGTGTTATTTGTTTTATATTTAAATTGAAAAATTTTGGAAATGAGAAACGCAACTCACCTCATTTCATGTTTTGGAATATTACTCTAGAGTATACAGTGTCTCCCTCTATTGCACTCTGCAGTCTTCCAGCCTTCGGCTTGTGGACAACATTCAGAGCAGCATAATGGAGTGTGTCGACCTCCTGTTCCTGAGGAGAAAAGCAGAATTGATATCCCAGTATTTAGAATTACACGGAACATTACTGAACAATACATAGCAGTAAATGGTTATTTTAAAATTGTATTTAATATTTGCCAGCAGGCATAGCTTATTTGTAATTAGTTTCTTTAGCTAGAAACTAATTTGACCCGATCCTGGTAAATAACTAAAATGTAAAAGTAAGAACAGGAGTTATGTCTGTGTACCTGATTATGACTGGGGTCTGCTGGATCACTTGGTTGAGGGTGCATCCCTTCTAGACAAGCATATGAACAATCAATAATAACAATTATCATCATTGTAAAACAATGAGACCAATTCTCACTGAAATAGGTCAAATACTTTAACTTTAGTAACAGACTGTATCTTACATGACAACAATACTTACCACTGGAATTGCTGATCTTGTAAAGAACACAAGTAAGAACAACGATGAGGACGACACACAGAACCAGCGCTGTTTTCAGGCAGTACAACAATACAAGATGGTCCCCCTTACACCCTTTAGTGGGGAATCAAACAGGGAGACACTAAGAGACTGAGACACTGAGCAAAAATAAACGGAGACACAAAAACAATGAAACACTGGGAGGCTAAGACGCTGCCATATTGAGTAATAAGACGCTGAAGCAATGAAACACTGAAATAATTATAGTTGGAAACCCTGAGCTATAAGACACTAGAATTGACACACTGAGAAATGAGACATTGAGAAATGAGACATTGAGAAATGAGACATTGAGAAATGAGACATTGAGAGTGGTTCTCAATAACTCAGTGGGAAAAGTGTGGCACTTGCAGTGCCAGGGACCACCGAATCACAATAATATTGTAATTTAAGAAAAAAACATAAATGTAAAAAGCATATAATAATAATGTCTATTATAGATTTAAAGTCAAAGGTATAATGATTTACCACCTGTTAGCCTGATCTGGCATTCACACTTGATAAACCAAAGATGAATGGACAACGCCTCGCTTGTAATCTATATTTCTCTGTTTATAGTTATAATAACACATTTAATTAAGTTATAAGTATAACATACCTCCAACATCCAGCTTGGTCCCATTCCCAAACAGTATCTCTCCACATGAGGCCACAGCACAGTAGTAAGTCCCAGTATCAGAGAGGCTGAGGTTGCTCTTGGGGAGGTTGTAGACACAGCTCTGTGTAGGAGACCCAGACTCAGGGCTCTTCATACACTGACCACTCCTGTCTCCATTGGTATAAATAATTCCTGGAGGAGATTCTCTTGAGTCATGTCTGAACCAATAGACACTGTGTTCTCCTTCACAGGTCCCAGTGTTTATTGTACAGTTCAGAGTCACAGAGTCTCCTGGCAGAACTGACTCAGAAACAGGTTGCTGTACAACAGTCTTGCTGGATCCTGACACAAAAAGGAGTAAAAACAATTGTAAATGACTGACACTTTAGAATATATAAAAAGATATGTCAAACAAACATATTTTTCAATATTGAATAAAAGTTGTTTATTACCTTTTAGAATGAGAAATATTCCAACCGAAAACTCAATGAAATTGCCCCTCTTTGCCCCACAGTAATACATGGCTGAATCAGACGGCTGGAATTTTGAGATCCTGAGGTGGAACACACCTTTCCCACCAGGAACTGTAAACCGAGGGTTGTCCTTGAAATCATTGTGAAATTTTGCTTCATCATTATATCTGTAAATAGTTGATATAGGTTGAGGCTTCTGTCCTGCAGTTTGTTTGTACCATGAAACATGAGAAATGATGTCTGGATAAAAGCATTTCAGAGTCACGTTATCTCCAAGCTGAGCATACTGAAAAGAAATTGAATGACCGATGTCATCGCTCTGTGCCTTAACTGGAATGGAGAGAGAAGAACAAGACCATGGATAAATCCAGGTTGCACTGTATTTGGGGTCCCAACAATAAACCTTGTTAAGGTGTCTGAAAAATGACACATAGCACTTAAACAGGCAAACTATCATAACGTAGATCAGATTATTAAATCAACTTACAGGTGTTATTAAGCAGAACCAGGATTAAACACAATCTGAACATTCTTCAACGTCTTCTCTGGTGTGACAGAACAACTGAGATGAGGGTCAAGAGAGAAAGTGTGCAAGAGAGTGACAGAATCAGCTTAAATGTTTTTGTGCAAGCCCCAAAGAACGCACGAGTTTTGGGTGGGCTCCACTATTTGTTTCAAGAGGAAGTGAGGTCTAGATAAATTACTGCCTTATATAAAGATGCTCCTTTTTTCGATTAATCTGTGGTGTTTTTATCTCTAAACATCTATTAAAAAGACATGCCATTTATCTTAAAGCAGTGTAAAATCAGTGTTATTATTTCTGTCAGTTGCTGAGAATTCTGGCAAATGAACATATGCCGTCCAGGAGATACACAAGGGGTGTACAATGTAACTATATGTCGGTATAACAAAGTTCAAGCACAAATCAAGCTTAGTTATAGTAAAACACATTCTTGACTGTGTTGCAAAAGAGATGCACAATTTATGTTTTTCTAGAGGTAGAAACTGGTAATTATTTTGCCCCTAGTGGTTTAACTCTGCCAATAAAATTTGTGATGTTAAAGCACCAAGAACCGAGAAATCGTACCGAGAAATCTGGATATGGCCCCACTTTAGACTTGTCTTTTTTCCCCCAAGTTAGTCGCAATCAGGTATGTACAAATAATTTAATGCTGCGGTGTTCTGTTCGTGTGACTCATTGAAAAACCATCGTATATCACAAATACACTTTGTATTAACTCAATGTGCCACTTTGCCCTTGTCATGATGGACTGATTCAGACGCAAGTTGCTGAAGTACAGACACGCTGTTAGACTTTGAACCTCAAAAGAGGGTGATCTGCATAACATCATGGAGATTCATTTCTATCAATGATTCTATTAAAACATATTAGTGCCACAATGTAGAAAAGAACGTTTGTAGACTGTAATGTAATTGAATTGAAGCACAAAGCACTACAAATGTGAAAAAGTGAGTCCCCTGGCTCAGTCTTGGAGATGGTCAAGTTAAAGCTCACCTCTCCCCTCATGAAAATGTAGTACCCATAAAGTTATTGATGTTGTTGTTAAAACTCTCTTAAAGGTTATGAAATGAGGATGCCAGTTTGTTTAAAACCTGTTAGTTCAGGGGCAAAAAAAGTCTATTTCAGCCTAATATGATGTACCCAAATCTAAATGCTTGTAGCTCATGACCTGAATATGGTAGAAACATATTTTTGGTACCATTTGAAAGGAGACACTCTGTAGTTTGTAGCAATTATAAATTAATGCAGGAATGAATAACACAATACATTTGGCAGAAGATAAAACTCAATTCCTCATCATGTTTGAATTGCAGTGGGGAAGGCCAAACATGGATTAGGAATCTGGAGGAATTTTCCACTTGATCCACTAGATGTCAGCAGGATCAGGATCTTTGCACACATAGAAACTATGCAAACAGTTGGCAGGAGTAGAAAGGGTAAGAGTAGAAGGGAATATGAAAAAGAATGCGGAGACTTATCGACTTCTGGGAAAGCTCTGAAATGGCCAGCAAGATGATAACGTCACAGTGGGGGTCAAGAGTCAGGGGGACCTCCTGAATCACTGTTGGGGGTTCAGGGATAAATATGGGGATGAATAGGCATCAACATGTCATAGCCAAATCACAAAAATAATTGGTCACATATAAGGACATTATGAACTGAACTCTACTATAATGACATGACCCAATTGGCAGTAAGACGCTCAGAAACTATATGACATAGCCTAGCATTGCCTAATATGCTAATGCTAATATATTGTATGTCTTGGGTAATCAATCTTATTGTACTCACCAAGTTGCTTGACACACATTCCATGATTTCTTCCAAAAATGTAGTCCAAATTGGTCTCCTATTTTGCTTTTCAACTTAGGATTCACCATTTATACTTAAATGCCGAGTATAGATTTGTGAGCAGCGACAGCTATGCGTCTTGCGCAATAGTCAAGTTTGGTTGAAGATTGGTTGGGGTGGTGCGCACTGTCCATGTGTCCTGTGTCTGACGGTGATCGTTCAACAATTGCCGTAAAGTGTGGCTAGTTTGCTCTCAACCTAGCAAGTTTCAAATCCACTGGTCATCATTTGAGAAAGGTACATGCTACTAAATACATAAGCTTGTGTGTAATTGGTGCCAGACAGAATGTCTTTGTTGATGTCGTGCGAAGCATAGAGGCCACGTAGAAGGATAAACTGTGTCTGGTTAAATGCTAGAGACTCTCTTCTTTTCAGAAATACCAATTATGCTGTGTTAAAACCTATAAGGGTTTTGAATATCATGAATAGTTTTGTTCCGAGTTGGATTTCATACTACAACACTGTATTGAACATAAATCGTTTTCGATTATAAAAACCTATTTTATCAAACAAATTGTTGTTTTGTTCTTTATCTGGGACCATCAAGATAAGAAATCAGAAGAAGACAGCTCATTGTAAGCAAAAAATTTACCATCAGACCCGAAACTTCAACATTTTGAATTATCCAGTATAAAGTGAATTGAATCATCAGTAGTAAATGTAGGGTATAATGTGTCAGAATGGAGGGCGGGACTTCCAGATTGATGTGACAGGTGGGCGAACATCCGGTTTGTAGGATGGGACTTCCTGTATGACGTGTATTAGGGTGGGACTTCCTGTATGATGTACAAACTGTACTATATGCGGGTTGAAAATCATCCCATGTTTCACGGTTAGTAGTCCAACAAATATCGCAATGAGCAATGCTATTACTTCGAAGGATCAGACATGGCCTGGGCCAACCACACATTACGCATAAGTGCATTTTGTCACGGTTTTGGTTTAAAATATTGTTAAAAATAAAAACAAGGATTTTGGTACATGTGTATGTAAGAGCAATGGTGAGTTTTGCAATACAAATTGTTGTTTTAAGTCAGGATTAACTTTTAAGTTGCATTATATAGCAAAACATTACAAAGTTACCTGGAAGGTTGCGTATATATTTGCAAGAAAAACGGTGAATCGTTGACAGTTCAGGATGTGTTATTTCAGGTAATTAAAACATTTGTAACGGCGTCTTTTGAAATTGTACAACGGGGATCAACGCGAGATTGTTTTCCACACAAAATAAAATGTAGTGTTTGTATCTACAGGTTTGGGTTAGTATGGGCGTATGCTGTCCCTTCCGAGTAATATGTGCTGCATTCTCGTATAACCTTCAGATTCATGATGCCATAGAAATGGTTATTGTGTAAATACATAAAAACCGTTCTAGGGTGGGTGTCCTCGCTGTTTTGAAACTTGGTGACCATCCCGTGTTCGATGAAAGACAACAATTTGACACCTTGTCATTTCCTCAAACACGAACAATATCTGTGAATGACACACAATCATCTAACGATGAACCAGCCCCCTTATGTAACTCACGACCGCTAGCCTCAGCCTCGACACATGTGTACTGTGGGGTCAACAGACCCATCAAACAAACTCAAAAACATGTAGAACCTCGGATGATTATGTTTGTAAGTGTTTGACGCGTCTCTCTATTTGCAAATAAACGATTAAATTGTGCAATCAAATTTTGTCTCTGTCTTTACTCCTTAATAAGTAAATATGGAAGTCCCACCCTCCAGGGCCATAAATCTGACACATTATACCCTACATTTACTACTCATATTCTTCATATGAATGAGCTATGAGGTAGGGTGGCAAGACAAAGAAAAACATCCAAGCCCGGCTGAAGTTTGTAAAAACAAACATCAAGTCTCCCAAAAGCACTTGGGAAAATGTGTTACGGTCTGATTAAACCAAGGTTGAACATTTTGGCCATTATTCCAAAAGGTATGATTGGCGCAAAAACCAACACTCCACATCACCCAAAGAACACCATACCCACAGTGAAGCATGGTGGTGGCAGCATCATGCATTGGGGCTGTTTTTCTTCAGCTGGAACCAGGGCATTAGTCAGGGTGGAAGGAATAATGAACAGTTCCAAATGCAAGGCAATATTGGCACAAAAACTTCAGGCGTCTGTTAGAAAGCTGAAGATGAAGATGAAGGAATTTTTGCACGACAAAGACCCAAAGCACACATCCAAACCCACAAAAGCATGGCTTCACCTGAAGAAAATGTACGTTTTGTAATGGCCCAGCCAGAGCCCAGAGCTGAATCCAATTGAACATCTGTGGGGTGATCTGAAGAGGGCTGTGCACAGGAGATGTCCTTGAAATCTGACAGATTTGGAGCGCTTTTGTAAAGAAGAGTGGGCAAATATTGACACGTCAAGATGTGCCATGCTAAGAGACTCCTACCCAAAAAGACTGAGTGCTGTAATAAAATCAAAAGTTGCTTCAACCAAGTATTAGTTTAAAGGTGTGCACACTTATACAACCAGGTTATTGTGATTTTTTATTTTAAAATATCCTCAAAGATTTCAGTTTGTTTTTCAATTGAATTGTTCACATTATAGGTCACATTAAAGGTGGAAAAAGTTCTGACATTATTTATTTTTGTCTCATTCTTTTACATCATAAGAACACTTTATTTTAACTGGGGTGTGTAGACTTTTTATATCCACTGTATTTTTCCGTTTTCAAAAGTGTTTCAATATGTCTTAAATACATGAAACACATTTATAGTTGGTAATATGCATTTAGCACAGGGGTGTCATACCGGTTCCACGGAGGGCCAAGTGTCTGCAGGTTTTTGGTTTTTCCTATTAATTGGTTCCCAGTTCAGACCTAAACAACCAGGCAAGGGTAGAAACTAACCAATTAGTGACCTAATTAATCAATCAACTACAAGGTGAGAGCAAAATTCTGCAGACACTCTGCCCTCCGTGGAACCGGCTTGACTCGTCTGATTTAGCACTTACATCTAACAGATACAGTGGGGCAAAAAAGTATTTAGTCAGCCACCAATTTTGCAAGTTCTCCCACTTAAAAAGATGAGAGAGGCCAGTAATTTTCACCATAGGTACACTTCAACTGTGAGAGACAAAATGAGAAAAGAAAATCCAGAAAATCACATTGTAGGATTTTTTATGAATTTATTGGTGAATTCCTTGGTAAAGCAAGATTTCTGGCTCTCACAGACCTGTAACTTCTTCTTTAAGAGGCTCCTCTGTCCTCCACTTGTTACCTGTATTAATGGCAACTGTTTGAACTTGTTATCAGTATAAAAAATCAATCAACTTTGGGAGCAATTATAAGAAAATGGAAGACATACAAGACCACTGATAATCTCCCTCGATCCAGGGCTCCACGCAAGATCTCACCCCGTGGGGTAAAACTTATTACAAGAAAGGTGAGAAAAAATCCCAGAACCACACGGGGGGACCTAGTGAATGACCTGCAGAGAGCTGGTACCAAAGTAACACACTACGCCGCCAGGGACTCAAATCCTGCAGTGCCAGACATGTCCCCCTGCTGAAGCAAATACATGTCCAGGCCCGTCTGAGGTTTGCGAGAGAGCATTTGGATGATCCAGAAGAGGATTGGGAGAATGTCATATGGTCAGATGAAACCAAAATATAACTTTTTGGAAAAACTCAACTCATCGTGTTTGGAGGAGAAAGAATGCTGAGTTGCATCCAATGAACACCATACCTACTGTGAAGCATGGGGGTGGAAACATCATGCTTTGGGGCTGTTTTTCTGCAACTGTACCAGGACGACTGATTCGTGTAAAGGAAAGAATGAATAGGGCCATGTATCGTGAGATTTTGAGTGAAAACCTCCTTCTATCAGCAAGGGCATTGAAGATGAAACGTGGCTGGGTCTTTCAGCATGACAATGATCCCAAACACACCACCCAGGCAATGAAGGAGTGGCTTCGTAAGAAGCATTTCAAGGTCCTGGAATGGTCTAGCAAGTCACCAGATCTCAACCCCATAGAAAATCTTTGGAGGGAGTTGAAAGTCTGTGTTGCCCAGCGACAGCCCATAAACATCACTGCTCTAGAGGAGATCTGCATGGAGGAATGGGCCAAAATACCAGCAACAGTGTGTGAAAACCATGTGAAGACTTACAGAAAACGTTTGACCTCTGTCATTGCCAACAAAGGGTATATAACAAAGTATTGAGATGAATTTTTGTTATTGACCAAATACTTATTTTCCACCATAATTTACCAATAAATTCATAATAGATGCTACAATTTGATTTTCTGGATTTTCTTTCTCATTCTGTCTCTCATAGTTGAAGGGTACCTATGATGAAAATTACAGGCCTTGCACAATTGGTGGCTGACTGAATACGTTTTTGCCCTACTGTAAATATAAGTTGAGAAATCCTCATGTTTTGCATGAGTGGGAAGCTACAAAAGAATGTCTCAAAAAGAAGAAATATATGATTACAGATGAGTCAAAACCCAAATCTCAATCAAATCGAAATTCTGTTTGGGGACCTGAAGTGAGCCGTTCATACAAAGACGCCCTCCAGCATTACACAGTTGAAGCAGTACTGTAAAGTAGAGATTCCTCCCAGTTAATGTAAAGGACTGAGAAACAGTTACATTAAATGGATACATGAAGCTATTTCAGCCAAAGGGGGCAACACCAGCTATTGAATCTAGGGGTTTACTTACTTTCTCTGCATTATAAAATTGTATTTCTGTTGATTTTTTATGAATAAATGATTTCAAAGAATCCTTTAGTGTCATTTGTTAAATTCGGGGTAGATTTCTTTTTTTTTTTACATTTCCATGTGTCCAGATATGCAAACAAAAAAGACCACTTTTTAAGTATGCAATGCTTTCAAGTGGTTTTTATTGACATATTTATTGACATATTTTGAATATCTATCCGAGGGGCAGGTAATTGTCTTTTCACCCAGATGAACTGATAATGAGAGGCGTGGAAAGATCGTTTCTCCACATTGACTTGCTCATTACTACCAGTCACAAAACAGTAAGTGACGCTTTCCTCACTAACCCCACCTCTTTCTTCAGAGCCCAATCACATTCACCTCATAAGATGAGTAGCTGCTTCTTAAAATAGGGGGCTGTGATCAGTGTGAGAAAAAACAGGAAATACCAAAAACATCATGACATCCATTTCTATTTGAGTCTTAATATGTGATAGGCAAGGTAAAAAAATAGTTTTCAATACTGGGTGCATTCGTACTTTAAACCAGCCACTTAAAAATGACCTAATCACAAACAAACACAGAGGTATATAAGCTGAAATGCCATAAAAGGCGAATACGCCACTGCAGCTACTGAACAGTTGTGTTTTGTCTTTTCAACCCTAAGTTTAACCACACTCTGTACCACTGAGCTTTATGGCCTGTGTTACTGGAAGAGAGCTAAAGCAGACCTAAAGTGGTCAAACTAACACTGCAGAGATACTTGATATACTTGGCAGTTAAACTCTGAAGGGATAAAATACATTAGAGGATCAATATCCACCATTTATTAAAACAACTAAATGTTTAATATGCGTGCTTAGATAATCTATGAATTAAATGGGATTTGAAATCAGGAAGGCTATTATGGCTCCTGACTGCATGACAAAGCTTTGTCAAGATTTTGAAATATGTGATCAACAATGGCAAGAACAGCAATGAGTCCACTTTCAGTACCATACAGCAAACGTCCTGCTAAAAACCATACAAAAAACATCCTGCTACATTAGCAAACATTTTGAACGTTTCCATAACTTCTGCAAGGTGCTGCAAAATTACTTGCCATGGTATTGTCAGTGTACACTCCGGCTTCCTATTGGAAGATAATTACATTTCTGCATTGTGAACATACTATACATTCACATGACTTTATTCACATTGGTCAATAGTTTGTTGAAAATGCAAATGTATTATGTGTACATTCTTTGAATTTTGTTTTAAGCTCTTTTAAAAAAAACTCTGACAGGACATTGTGTTGAAAGTGTTAGTGACAAGACATTGTGTTGAGTCTTAGTGACCTGCACTGAGGTGTGAACACAGCATGTGGTGAGGACTGACTGCATTGCTGGTGGTTAGTTTATGTTAGTGGAAAATCTATTTAGGGCATCAGAATAACGCTGCTATACAGTATACAGCCAAAGGAAGAAAGTCTGTTAAATCTGAAACATTGTCAATCAAGTACACCATGTAAAAAGTAATCAGGATTAATTTTGCTCTAATCCATGCAATTTCTCTGCAAATGGAAGAATATCAGCGAAAATGGAAGAATATCAGTGAATACAAGAGTACATGTGAATTAGATTGTGAATATTTTATTCATGTTATATCTAAATTAAACGTTTTAGCATTTATGATACCACAACTCAGTTGAGTTCATGTTTCTTCATTTCACTCCAGAGTATACAGTGTCTCTCTCTATGGCACTCTTCTGTCTACTGGCCTTCTGCTTGTGGACAACATTCAGAGCAGCGTAATGGAGACTGTCCATATGTTGATCCTGAGGAGAAATTCATATTCAATTGATATCCCAGAAGTACACTGAACAATACAAGAAAGAAAATGCATATTTTAACATTTTCCAGCAGGCATAGCTTATTTGTAAGTCTTTGGCCAGAAACAAATTCGACCCAATCCTGGTCAATAACTAAAATGTAAATGTAAGAACAGGAGTTATGTCTGTGTACCTGATTATGACTGGGGTCTGCTGGATCACTTGGTTGAGGGTGCATCCCTTTTAGACAAGTACATGAAGAATCAATATTAACAATCATCATCATTATCATTGTTAAACAATGAGACCAATTCTCACTGAAACAGGTCAAATGCTTTAACTGTAGCCATAACTGACTCTATCTTACATGACAACAATACTTACCAATGGACCTGCTGATCTTGTATAGAACACAAGTAAGAACAACGATGAGGACGACACACAGAACCAGCGCTGTTATCAGGCAGTACAACAATAGAAGATGGTCCCCCTTACAGCCTTTAGTAGGGAATCAAACAGGGAGACACTAAGAGACTGAGACACTGAGCAAAAATAAACGGAGACACAAAAACAATGAAACACTGGGAGGCTAAGACGCTGCCATATTGAGTAATAAGACGCTGAAGCAATGAAACACTGAAATAATTATAGTTGGAAACCCTGAGCTATAAGACACTAGAAATGAGACATTGAGTGTGGTTCTCAATAACTCAGTGGGGAAAGCGTGGCACTTGCAGTGCCAGGGACCACCGAATCACAATAATATTGTAATTTTAGAGAAAAACATATATGGCATATAATGTCTATTATAGATTTAAAGTCAAAGGTATAATGATTTACCAACAGGTGGTAAACCAAAGATGAATGGACAACGCCTCGCTTCTATATTTCTCTGTTTATAGTTATAATAACACATTTAATTAAGTTATAAGTATAACTTACCTCCAACATCCAGCTTTGTCCCATTCCCAAACAGTATCTCTCCACATGAGGCCACAGCACAGTAGTAAGTCCCAGTATCAGAGATGCTGAGGTTCCTCTTGGGGAGGTTGTAGACACAGCTCTGTGTAGGAGACCCAGACTCAGGGCTCTTCATACACTGACCACTCCTGTCTCCGTTGGTGTAAAAGATTCCTGGAGAAGATTCTCCTGAGTCATGTCTGAACCAATAGACACTGTGTTCTCCTTCACAGGTCTCAGTGTTTATTGTACAGTTCAGAGTCACAGAGTCTCCTGGCAGAACTGACTCAGAAACAGGTTGCTGTACAACAGTCTTGCTGGATCCTGACACAAAAAGGAGTAAAAACTGTTGTAAATGACTGACACTTTAGAATATATATAAAAAAATATGTCAACCAAAAACATATTTTTCAATATTGAATAAAAGTTGTTTATTACCTTTTAGAATGAGAAATATTCCAACCGAAAACTCAATGAAATTGCCCCTCAATGCCCCACAGTAATACATGGCTGAATCAGACGGCTGGAAGTTTGAGATCCTGAGGTGGAACACACCTTTCCCACCAGGAACTGTAAACCGATGGTTGTCCTTGAAATCATTGTGAAATGTTGCTTCAACATTATATCTGAAAATACTTGATATATGTTGAGGCTTCTGTCCTGCAGTTTGTTTGTACCATGAAACATAAGAAATTATTTCTGGATAAAAGCATTTCAGAGTCACGTTATCTCCAAGCTGAGCATACTGAAAAGAAATTGAATGACCGATGTCATCGCTCTGTGCCTTAACTGGAATGGAGAGAGAAGAACAAGACCATGGATAAATCCTGGTTGCACTGTATTTGGGGTCCCAACAATAAACCTTGTTCAGGTGTCTGAAAAATGACACATAGCACTTAAACAGGCAAACTATCATAACGTAGATTAGATTATTAAATCAACTTACAGGTGTTATTAAGCAGAACCAGGATTAAACACAATCTGGACATTCTTCAACGTCTTCTCTGGTGTGACAGAACAACTGAGATGAGGGTCAAGAGAGAAAGTGTGCAAGAGAGTGACAGAATCAGCTTAAATGTTTTTGTGCAAGCCCCAAAGAACGCACGAGTTTTGGGTGGGCTCCTCTATTTCTTTGAAGAGGAAGTGAGGTCTAGATAAATTACTGCCTTATATAAAGATGCTCCTTTTTTCGATTAATCTGTGGTGTTTTTATCTCTAAACATCTATTAAAAAGACATGCCATTTATCTTAAAGCAGTGTAAAATCAGTGTTACTATTTCTGTCAGTTGCTGAGAATCCTGGCAAATGAACATATGCCGTCCTGGAGATACACAAGGGGTGTACAATGTAAACACACTATATGTCGCTATAACAAAGTTCAAGCACAAATCAAGCTTAGTTATAGTAAAACACATATTCTTGACTGTGTTGCAAAAGAGATCCACAATTTATGTTTTTCTAGGGGTAGAAACTGGCAATTATTTTGCCCCTAGTGGTTTAACTCTGCCAATAAAATTTGTGATGTTAAAGCACCAAGAACCGAGAAATCGTACCGAGAAATCTGGATATGGCCCCACTTTAGACTTGTCTTTTTTCCCCCAAGTTAGTCGCAATCAGGTATGTACAAATAATTTAATGCTGCGGTGTTCTGTTCGTGTGACTCATTGAAAAACCATCGTATATCACAAATACACTTTGTATTAACTCAATGTGCCACTTTGCCCTTGTCATGATGGACTGATTCAGACGCAAGTTGCTGAAGTACAGACACGCTGTTAGACTTTGAACCTCAAAAGAGGGTGATCTGCATAACATCATGGAGATTCATTTCTATCAATGATTCTATTAAAACATATTAGTGCCACAATGTAGAAAAGAACGTTTGTAGACTGTAATGTAATTGAATTGAAGCACAAAGCACTACAAATGTGAAAAAGTGAGTCCCCTGGCTCAGTCTTGGAGATGGTCAAGTTAAAGCTTGAAAATGTAGTACCCATAAAGTTATTGATGTTGTTGTTAAAACTCTCTTAAAGGTTATGAAATGAGGATGCCAGTTTGTTTAAAACCTGTTAGTTCAGGGGCAAAAAAAGTCAATTTCCGCCTAAAATGATGTACCCAAATCTAAATGCTTGTAGCTCATGACCTGAATATGGTAGAAACATATTTTTGGTATCATTTGAAAGGAGACACTCTGTAGTTTGTGGCAATTATCAATTAATGCAGGAATGAATAACACAATACATTTGGCAGAAGATAAAACTCAATTCTTCTTCATGTTTGAATTGCAGTGGGGAAGGCCAAACATGGATTAAGAATCTGGAGGAATTTTCCACTTGATCCACTAGATGTCAGCAGGATCAGGATCTTTGCACACATAGAAACTACACAAACAGTTGGCAGGAGTAGAAAGGGTAAGAGTAGAAGGGAATATGAAAAAGAAGGGTGAGACTTATCGACTTCTGGGAAAGCTCTGAAATGGCCAGCAAGATGATAACGTCACAGTGGGGGTCAAGAGTCAGGGGGACCTCCTGAATCACTGTTGGGGATTCAGGGAGAAATATGGTGATGAATAGGCATCAACATGTCATAGCCAAATCACATAAACAATCGGTTACATATAAGGACATTATGAACTGAACTCTACTATAATGACATGACCCAATTGGCAGTAAGACGCTCAGAAACTATATGACATAGCCTAGCATTGCCTAATATGCTAATGCTAATATATTGTATGTCTTGGGTAATCAATCTTATTGTACTCACCAAGTTGCTTGACACACATTCCATGATTTCTTCCAATTGTCACATTGTCCATGTGTCCTGTGTGTGCGTCTGACGGTGATCGTTCAACAATTGCTGTAAAGTGTGGCTAGTGTGCTCTCAACCTAGCAAGTTTCAAATCCACTGGTCATCATTTGAGAAAGGTACATGCTACTAAATACATAAGCTTGTGTGTAATTGGTGCCAGACAGAATGTCTTTGTTGATGTCGTGCGAAGCATAGAGGCCACGTAGAAGGATAAACTGTGTCTGGTTAAATGCTAGAGACTCTCTTCTTTTCAGAAATACAAATTATGCTGTGTTAAAACCTATAAGGGTTTTGAATATCATGAATAGTTTTGTTCCGAGTTGGATTTCGTTCTACAACACTGTATTGAACATTAATCGTTTTCGATTATAAAAAACGGATTTTATCAAACAAATTGTTGCTTTGTTCTATCTCTGGGACCATCAAGATAATAAATCAGAAGAAGACAGCTCATTGTAAGCACAAAATTTACCATCAGACCCGAAACTTCAACATTTTGAATAATCCAGTATAAAGTGAATTGAATCATCAGTAGTAAATGTAGGGTCTAATGTTTCAGAATGGAGGGTGGGACTTCCAGATTGATGTGACAGGTGGGCGAACATCCGGTTTGTAGGATGGGACTTCCTGTATGATGTGTATTAGGGTAGGACTTCCTGTATGACGTATGTTCGGGCAGGGCTTCTGGAGTTCGGAAATGTTAAATTCCCAGGCATTAAATTGTGTCAGCGGTAAGATGTTTGGTGTTCAACAAAAGGGTGCCAGGGGTCCACTGCCAAGTAGTACAACAGATGTCAATTTCCATGTTTTACATTGTGCGTGTAGCATGGTGTTTTTCCACAAGCACAGAATTGCATGTGCGGGACATGCTTTTTGTGAGATATAAAGAAAGATTCGGGACTTACGATTTGGAGAGATTCAGCCCATTTTTTCATTTTAACAAGAGATGGGCCTTAAGATCAGATATGCCCTGTAGTAATGGTCCCTTAATAACCAATATTACAAACTGTACTATATGCAGGTTGAAAATCATCCCATGTTTCACGGTTAGTAGTCCAACAAACATCGCAATGAGCAATGCTTTTACTTTGAAGGATCAGACATGGCCAGGTCCAACCACACATTATGCATAGGTGCATTTTGTCGCGGTTTTGGTTTAAAATATTGTTAAAAATAAAAACAAGGATTTTGATACATGTGTATGTATGAGCAATGGTGAGTTTTGCAATAAAAATGGTTGTTTTAATTCAGGATTAACTTTTAAGTTGCATCATATAGCAAAACATTACAAAGTTACCTGGAAGGTTGCGTATATATTTGCATGAACAACAGTGAATCGTTGACAGGTCAGGATATGTTATTTCAGGTAATTAAAACATTCGTAGCGGCGTCTTTTGAAATTGTACAACGGGGATCAACGCGAGATTGTTTTCCACACAAAATAAAATGTAGTGTTTGCGTCTACCGGTTTGGGTTAGTATGGGCGTATGCTGTCCCTTCCGAGTAAGATGTGCTGCATTCTCGTAAAACCTTCAGATTCATGATGCCATATAAATAGTTATTGTGTAAATACATAAAAAACGCTCTAGGGTGGGTCTCCTCGCTGTTTTGAAACTTTGTGACCATCCTGTGTTCGATGAAAGACAACAATTTTACACCTTGTCATTTCCTTAAACACAAACAATATCTGTGAATGACACACAATCTTCTAACAATGTAACTTATGTAACCGGCCCCCTTATGTAACCGCTAGCCTCAGCCTCGACACATGTGTACTGCGGGTTCAACAGACCCATCAAACAAACTGAAAAACATGTAGAACCTCGGATGATTATGTTTGTAAGTGTTTGACGCATCTCTCTATTTGCAAATAAACGATTAAATTGTGCAATAAAATTTTGTCTCTGTCCTTACTGGAACTCCCACCCTCCAGGGCCATAAATCACCATTGACACAAAACTGACACTCCTATTCTTCATATGAATGAGCTATGGGGTAGGGTGGCAAGACGGAAGTATTTTCTTACAAAGAAAAACATCCAAGCCCGGCTGAAGTTTGTAAAAACAAACATCAAGTCTCCCAGAAGCACTTGGGAAAATGTGTTACAGTCTGATTAAACCAAGGTTGAACATTTTGGCCATAATTCCAAAAGGTATGATTGGCGCAAAAAACCAACACTCCACATCACCCAAAGAACACTATACCCACAGTGAAGCATGGTGGTGGCATCATCATGCTTTGGGGCTGTTTTTCTTCAGCTGGAACCAGGGCATTAGTCAGGGTGGAAGGAATAATGAACAGTTCCAAATGCAAGGCAATTTTGGCACAAAACCTTCAGGCGTCTGTTAGAAAGCATCTGTGGGGTGATCTGAAGAGGGCTTTGCACAGGAGATGTCCTAGCAATCTAACAGATTTGGAGCGCTTTTGCAAAGAAGAGTGGGCAAATATTGCCACGTCAAGATGTGCCATGCTAAGAGACCCCTACCCAAAAAAACTGAGTGCTGTAATAAAATCAAAAGTTGCTTCAACAAAGTATTAGTTTAAGGGTGTGCACACTTATGCAACCAGGTTATTGTGATTTTTTATAAAAAAGTGTCTTTAAAGATTTCAGTTTGTTTTTCAATTTAATTGTTCACATTATAGGTCACATTAAAGGTGAAAAAAGTTTGACATTATTTATTTTTGTCTCATTCTTTTACATCATAAGAACACTTTATTTTAACAGGGGTGTGTAGACTTTTTATATCCACTGTATTTCTCCGTTTTCAAATATGTTTCAATATGTCTAAAATACAAGAAACTTATTTATAGTTGTTAATACGCATTTAGCACATGGGTGTCAAACCTGTTCCATGGAGGGCCAAGTGTCTGCAGGTTTTTGGTTTTTCCTATAAATTGGTTTCCAGTTCAGACCTAAACAACCAGGCAAGAGTAGACACTCACCAATTAATGACCTAATTGTGCAAGTACTCCCACTTAAAGAGATGAGAGAGGCCCGTAATTTTCATCATAGGTACACTTCAACTGTGAGAGACAAAATGAGAAAAGAAAATCCAGAAAATCACATTGTAGGATATTTTATGAATTTATTGGTGAATTCCTTGGTAAAGCAAGATTTCTGGCTCTCACAGACCTGTTACATCTTCTTTAAGAGGCTCCTCTGTCCTCCACTTGTTACCTGTATTAATTGCAACTGTTTGAACTTGTTATCAGTATAAAAAATCAATCAACTTTGGGAGCAATTATAAGAAAATGGAAGACATACAAGACCACTATAATTAGTTGTTATTGTCTGATCGAGAGTTGTGTTGAAAGTGTTAGTGACAGGACATTGTGTTGAAAGTGTTAGTGACAGGACATTGTGTTGAAAGTGTTAGTGACAGGGCATTGTGTTGAAAGTTTTAGTGACAGGACATTGTGTTGAAAGTCTTAGTGACAGGACATTGTGTTGAAAGTGTTAGTGACAGGGCATTGTGTTGAAAGTGTTAGTGACAGGGCATTGTGTTGAAAGTCTTAGTGACAGGACATTGTGTTGAAAGTGTTAGTGACAGGGCATTGTGTTGAAAGTCTTAGTGACAGAACATTGTGTTGAAAGTGTTAGTGACAGGACATTGTGTTGAAAGTGTTAGTGACAAGACATTGTGTTGAAAGTCTTAGTGACAGGACATTGTGTTGAAAGTGTTAGTGACAGGACATTGTCTTAAGAGACATGAACTGGTCTGGTGGTTTAATGCACTGAGGTGTGAACACAGTATGTGGTGAGGACCTGCATTGCTGGTGGTTAGTCTATGTTAGTGGAAAATCTATTTAGGGCCATAAGAACAACACTGTCATACAGTATACAGCCAAAGGAAGAAAGTTCTGATAAAACTGAAATGTACATCATGTGAACAGTTATCAGGATGAACGTAGCTCAAATCCATGCAATATCTCTGAAAATGGAAGATCACCAGTGAAGATGGATGTGAATCCAAGAGTACATTTAAATTGTTTTGTGAATGTGTTATTTATTTTATATTTAAATTGAACAATTTTGGAAATGAGAAAAGCAACTCACTTCATTTCATGTTTTGGAATATTACTCTAGAGTATACAGTGTCTCCCTCTATTGCACTCTGCAGTCTTCCAGCCTTCGGCTTGTGGACAACATTCAGAGCAGCATAATGGAGTGTGTCGACCTCCTGTTCCTGAGGAGAAAAGCAGAATTGATATCCCAGTATTTAGAATTACACGGAACATTACTGAACAATACATAGCAGTAAATGGTTATTTTAAAATTGTATTTAATATTTGCCAGCAGGCATAGCTTATTTGTAATTAGTTTCTTTGGCCAGAAACTAATTCGACCCAATCCTGGTAAATAACTAAAATGTAAAAGTAAGAACAGGAGTTATGTCTGTGTACCTGATTATGACTGGGGTCTGCTGGAGCACTTGGTTGAGGGTGCATCCCTTTTAGACAAGTACATGAAGAATCAATATTAACAATCATCATCATTATCATTGTTAAACAATGAGACCAATTCTCACTGAAATAGGTCAAATGCTTTAACTGTAGCCGTAACTGACTCTATCTTACATGACAACAATACTTACCAATGGACCTGCTGATCTTGTATAGAACACAAGTAAGAACAACGATGAGGACGACACACAGAACCAGCGCTGTTATCAGGCAGTACAACAATAGAAGATGGTCCCCCTTACAGCCTTTAGTAGGGAATCAAACAGGGAGACACTAAGAGACTGAGACACTGAGCAAAAATAAACGGAGACACAAAAACAATGAAACACTGGGAGGCTAAGACGCTGCCATATTGAGTAATAAGACGCTGAAGCAATGAAACACTGAAATAATTATAGTTGGAAACCCTGAGCTATAAGACACTAGAAATGAGACACTGAGGAATGAGACATTGAGAAATGAGACATTGAGTGTGGTTCTCAATAACTCAGTGGGGAAAGCGTGGCACTTGCAGTGCCAGGGACCACCGAATCACAATAATATTGTAATTTTAGAGAAAAACATATATGGCATATAATGTCTATTATAGATTTAAAGTCAAAGGTATAATGATTTACCAACAGGTGGTAAACCAAAGATGAATGGACAACGCCTCGCTTCTATATTTCTCTGTTTATAGTTATAATAACACATTTAATTAAGTTATAAGTATAACTTACCTCCAACATCCAGCTTTGTCCCATTCCCAAACAGTATCTCTCCACATGAGGCCACAGCACAGTAGTAAGTCCCAGTATCAGAGATGCTGAGGTTCCTCTTGGGGAGGTTGTAGACACAGCTCTGTGTAGGAGACCCAGACTCAGGGCTCTTCATACACTGACCACTCCTGTCTCCGTTGGTGTAAAAGATTCCTGGAGAAGATTCTCCTGAGTCATGTCTGAACCAATAGACACTGTGTTCTCCTTCACAGGTCTCAGTGTTTATTGTACAGTTCAGAGTCACAGAGTCTCCTGGCAGAACTGACTCAGAAACAGGTTGCTGTACAACAGTCTTGCTGGATCCTGACACAAAAAGGAGTAAAAAACTGTTGTAAATGACTGACACTTTAGAATATATATAAAAAAATATGTCAACCAAAAACATATTTTTCAATATTGAATAAAAGTTGTTTATTACCTTTTAGAATGAGAAATATTCCAACCGAAAACTCAATGAAATTGCCCCTCAATGCCCCACAGTAATACATGGCTGAATCAGACGGCTGGAAGTTTGAGATCCTGAGGTGGAACACACCTTTCCCACCAGGAACTGTAAACCGATGGTTGTCCTTGAAATCATTGTGAAATGTTGCTTCAACATTATATCTGAAAATACTTGATATATGTTGAGGCTTCTGTCCTGCAGTTTGTTTGTACCATGAAACATAAGAAATTATTTCTGGATAAAAGCATTTCAGAGTCACGTTATCTCCAAGCTGAGCATACTGAAAAGAAATTGAATGACCGATGTCATCGCTCTGTGCCTTAACTGGAATGGAGAGAGAAGAACAAGACCATGGATAAATCCTGGTTGCACTGTATTTGGGGTCCCAACAATAAACCTTGTTCAGGTGCCTGAAAAATGACACATAGCACTTAAACAGGCAAACTATCATAACGTAGATTAGATTATTAAATCAACTTACAGGTGTTATTAAGCAGAACCAGGATTAAACACAATCTGGACATTCTTCAACGTCTTCTCTGGTGTGACAGAACAACTGAGATGAGGGTCAAGAGAGAAAGTGTGCAAGAGAGTGACAGAATCAGCTTAAATGTTTTTGTGCAAGCCCCAAAGAACGCACGAGTTTTGGGTGGGCTCCTCTATTTCTTTGAAGAGGAAGTGAGGTCTAGATAAATTACTGCCTTATATAAAGATGCTCCTTTTTTCGATTAATCTGTGGTGTTTTTATCTCTAAACATCTATTAAAAAGACATGCCATTTATCTTAAAGCAGTGTAAAATCAGTGTTACTATTTCTGTCAGTTGCTGAGAATCCTGGCAAATGAACATATGCCGTCCTGGAGATACACAAGGGGTGTACAATGTAAACACACTATATGTCGCTATAACAAAGTTCAAGCACAAATCAAGCTTAGTTATAGTAAAACACATATTCTTGACTGTGTTGCAAAAGAGATCCACAATTTATGTTTTTCTAGGGGTAGAAACTGGCAATTATTTTGCCCCTAGTGGTTTAACTCTGCCATTTAAATTTGTGATTTTAAAGGAACAGAGAAGTCGTACTTAAAGATGAAATCTGGATATGGCCCCACTTTAGACTTGTCTTTTTTTCCCCAAGTTAGTCGCAATCAGGTGTGTACAAATAATTTAATGCTGCCGTGTTCTGTTCGTGTGACTCATTGAAAAACCATGGTATATCACAAATACACTTTGTATAAACTCAATGTGCCACTTTGCCCTGGTCATGATGGACTGATTCAGACGCAAGTTGCTGAAGTACAGACACGCTGTTAGACTTTGAACCTCAAAAGAGGGTGATCTGCATAACATCATGGAGATTCATTTCTATCAATGATTCTATTAAAACATATTAGTGCCACAATGTAGAAAAGAACGTTTGTAGACTGTAATGGAATTTAATTGATGCACAAAGCACTACAAATGTGAAAAAGTCAGTCCCC
This sequence comes from Esox lucius, assembly GCF_011004845.1. Taxonomy (NCBI): domain Eukaryota; kingdom Metazoa; phylum Chordata; class Actinopteri; order Esociformes; family Esocidae; genus Esox; species Esox lucius. Next base: position 14,196,485 of record NC_047592.1, on the reverse strand, counting down.
TGGCTCAGTCTTGGAGATGGTCAAGTTAAAGCTCTCCTCTCCCCTCATGAAAATGTAGTACCCATAAAGTTATTGATGTTGTTGTGAAAACTCTCTTAAAGGTTATGAAATGAGGATGCCAGTTTGTTTAAAACCTGTTAGTTCAGGGGCAAAAAAAGTCAATATCCGCCTAAAATGATGTGCCCAAATCTAAATGCTTTTATCTCATGACCTGAATATGGTAGAAACATATTTTTGGTACCATTTGAAATGAGACACTCTGTAGTTTGTAGCAATTATAAATTACCGGTAATGCAGGAAGGAATAACACAATACATTTGGCAGAAGATAAAACAAAATTCCTCATCATGTTTGAATTGCAGTGGGGAAGGCCAAACATGGATTAGGAATCTGGAGGAATTTTCCACTTGATCCACTAGATGTCAGCAGGATCAGGATCTTTGCACACAGAAACTACGCTAACAGTTGACAGGAGTAGAAAGGGTAAGAGTAGAAGGGAATATGAAAAAGAAGGGGGAGACTTATCGACTTCTGGGAAACCTCTGAAATGGCCAGCAAGATGATAACGTCACAGTGGGGTCAAGAGTCAGAGGGACCTCCTAAATCACTGTTGGGGATTCAGCGAGAAATATGGGGATGGATAGGCATCAACATGTCATAGCCAAATCACATAAACAATTGGTTACATATAAGGACATTATGAACTGAACTCTACTATAATGACATGACCCAACTGGCAGTAAGACTTCAACCAACCACACCCCAAAATACAAATGAACCAACCATTACTTGTTACAACCGTTACACAGCGATGCACACAATAATCCTCAGATGCAAGGTTTGTTAACCGAGCTTAGTACCTCCCATTTTTCACACAATCTAGTTGACTCTCCTTCAAGCTCTCTGATGGCGATGTTAGAGTTATACAATGTAATGCGTTTGTCAAATATTTAATTACGACAGTTGATACATTTATCTATCTCTGATAGACCCCGTACATGAGAGCGGATGAATATAATAAACACACGTTTGGTAATTTACTTGAAAGTGTTATGCAGAGTAATGCTGAGATTATATTGATGAATCACTACAGCTGGTGGTACGAATTGTCAAAAACCGTGTGGGTGGTGCCCTGCGACGTAAAGCTCAAACACTGTTGATTGAGCAGATTATCGATAAAAAAAGAAGGTATTTATATGTGGCTTTATGTACTTACACATTGACCATTACTATGGCATCATGAATCTGAAGGGTTTCATAAACCTGTCACATCAATCTGGAAGTCCCGACCTCCAGGGTCATAAATTTCCATTATGACACATTATACACTACATTTACTACTATCATCATTGCTATGTGTGTAGAGCTTTATCTGAAATTCGAATTTTGTTTGGAAGACCTGTCTACCGCTCCCCCCCATTGAGGAATAAATAACCATGATTTTCGATTTTCATAGTAAGACTCTCCGGGTAACCGATAAAGCGTTCGAAAATATAATATATATTCGGTTTTCAAAAACGGGAAGGCCAGGGTCCGAATGTTCTCAGAATATTGTTTTACCACAACAAGCATTGTTTCAATGGTTAACGCTGTTTATTCTTTCTGGAAAATGTATGCATCTGCCACGTGGATGAATTTGTCTCTGAGGAGGCTGTATCTGGCAACTGGCTTTATTTACAAAAGCTGCTGGTAAACTGCTGGCTAACTGATGCGAATCTGTCTGCGAGGAGGATTTTTTCAGCAACCACCTTTGTTTACTAAACTATAGTCCACATTGGCCAATATAAACTACTTGCTGAAACATTAACTGCAACAAGTTCTATTAGCTGCAGGTAAACCGACGCACAAAGGTCTGCGAGGAGGATTTATCTGGCAACCAACTTTGTTTGCAAAATTGTAACCCACACTAGCTAGTATAACCTACTAGCTCAAACAAAAAGGCAAACAAGTTTTATTAGCTGCTGATAAACCAACGCAAATCTGTCTGCGAGGAGGATTTATCCGGCAACCGGCTTTGTTTAAAAAACTGTAGCTCATGTTATGAATGGGATTTATTGCTACCTAATGCCATCGAGAACTTTAATGTGTCCCTGGATGAGGCTGAATTGGCTCCAGCATGTGCAACAGACGGCATTGACTTACATGCTCTTATCAACCAGGCAGTTTTGGAAACCTTCCACGTCCCCAAAGAAACGGCAAGAAGAGGTAGAGGCTGGAGGGACCAAAAGTAGGCATGGAATAGCTATTTGGATCATTCTGTCGAAAGTTCTGTTTTGGAGGCATAGAATGGGGAGGTACTGGAATTATGACTCCTAGAGTAATACTCCCAGAATGGTTTGTTATGTATTGATAGACTTGCGTAGGTGATATAATCAGTCAAAAAATACAATGTGTCATTGCATTGTCCTAACCATGTTATGTCAGCTGACATGACACATTATGACATGGTTAGGACAGAGTTATGACCATATTATGATACTACACTTCAAGTGTTACCGTAATGTTCTCTATTATTTGAAATGTCCATGAAATGATAAAAGCAGGCTACAGTGAAAAAACTAGACCTGCAAATTAATAATAAAAACTGTACAAACTAATCAAATGAAACCATACCATTAAACCCAGATTCTCAAATGTTTATTAACAGAAAACATGTAATACTTTCATATATGACATTAAAGGCCTAGGTGAGAGTTAATGAAGAGAAGGGTGAGCAAAAAATAAAAGCAGAAGTTCACATTGTTTAATTTTGTAAAAGTTGCTATTATATCCAAATACAGTAGGTGTGGTTTCTGTGATTTGTGTTCTCTTCATTTATGTAAAAATGTGCTGGATGTTTATCAGTGTTGATTCCCACAAATCATGCTTCTTACTGAAACATTTAAAACAAATGAAATATAAAGAAATAATTACAAGTAATTCTGTATCATGGTTCTGCATGGCTCAGTAAAACACAACCAGGAATTAAGGTACAATTGAAAGACACTGAGTAATATTGGCATTGTACTTTCACCTAAGCTGATGTGACAAACACAGACAATTAGCCACATACTTTTTAATTTCTTATTCAAAGCTGAATGATTAAGAAACAGAATCACTTAATTAAAATATTTATTGATGAGTATGATGACTAGTAGGATGGTCAGGAAGCAGAAAAGAACTCCAGTTCTACCGATGGACAAAAGGACAAGGATTCTCAAAACTGCATCGGTCTCCATCTGAATGTTTCCACCTAAATTAATAATTCAAACCCCCCCCCCCCAAAAAAAAATCTGTTTAAACAGTATGAGTAGTATGGATTAAACAATGGCTTAATATAATGTTTAAAAAATATATTTTAATGTGATGCTTACGATATTTTTAAATGAACGAATCTAAGATTTACCTTGAATGTCCAGCTTGGTTCCATTCCCAAACAGTATCTCTCCACATGAAGCCACAGCACAGTAGTAAGTCCCAGTATCAGAGAGGCTGAGGTTCCTCTTGGGGAGGTTGTAGACACAGCTCTGTGTAGGAGACCAAGACTCAGGGCTCTTCATACACTGACCACTCCTGTCTCCATTGGTATAAATGATTCCTGGAGGAGATTCTCCTGAGTCATGTCTGAACCAATAGACACTGTGTTCTCCTTCACAGGTCTCAGTGTTTATTGTACAGTTCAGAGTCACAGAGTCTCCTGGCTGAACTGACTCAGAAACAGGCTGCTGTTGAACTGAAATTCTGTTGGACTCTGAATCTGAAATAAGTATTAAGATATCTGTTTTATTCTGGAAGACTATTTGAAAATGTTATGTTTTTACTGCTCTTAAAAAAATCAGAAAATCAGAAAATAAATGTCTTTTTTTACCTTTTACATTGAGCATGATTCCGTGTCCAAATTCCACAACATTTGAGTGAGCGCGCCCACAGTAGTATATGGCTGAATCCGAGATTTCAACATTTAAGATGCTTAGGTGATTCATTCCGTTGCGGCCTTGCACTGAGAAGCGAGTGTTACCCTTGAACTCATGGTAAAATGATGCGTTCTCATCATACTTGTAGATGGTTGAGATTAGCTTAGGGTTTTTCCCTAAGGCTTGCTTGTACCAGGAGAAATGCATTGCCATCTCGTCTCCATAAAAGCAGAGCAAAGTCACCTCTTCTCCAATATTTGCTGACATATAATGAGTCTCCAGTTGAATGACAGAGGGCTCGGTCCCCGCTATGATATGAACTAAAACATAGCAAAATAAACATCCTACTTATTCCAATATAAAATTAGTTTCCCTATAACCTTGTGAATTTTGACATTTGAATTCTTTAAAATGTTGTACTATTGAACATGACATAGTGAAAAACATAATCAAACCTACCCATCTCTCCAAGAGAAATAATTGTGCAGAGTTTTGCAAACATCCTAAAATTAGCCATCCTCGAAACCTGTGTCTTAAGTGGAAAAGTCTACCCCTGCCGATGAACAATCCTTCAATGAGGTTTTTTTTGGCAGATGCATTGTGGACTATATAAATTAACATTTCAGCACAATTTCAGAGTTTCCACATTGAGCAACGTGAAGGTAGGTAGGTAGGCTAAGTAGTGGCTTGACCTAACCCAGATTACCAGACCGGATGGACAGAGATGAACGTCCTGTTGGGCTGATGCTACTGTGCTTCATTATCTTCAATGATCTACGCTTTCAAACGTAACGCAGCGAGACTTATAACACTAAAAACATATTCTGTAAGATGAGGGAGGATGAGTAAAACCCTGGCTGTCATTTTCAAAGAACAGATATTGTTGCCTTAACAACCCACTCACTTTTAATGAACACGATAGCTTAACTACAGGCTGCTGTTCCTGCCATCTGCAAGAGTTTGGTTCAGTGATATAATTGGTTCAGTCAGACAAATACCCCTTTCTTGGCCAACCACTGCCAATTCCAAACAATACTCCAGCAGTCTACTGATAAACGTCTACTGATAAAATGATTAGATCCAGTTACGCAGGGCATCATCACTGTAAATGCTGCGGATCAACATTTTACAAGGTTCTTAGTCTACTGGACTGGGCTGTGCGCAAACAGGAAAGGATTTTATGGTTCAGGTATTAATTCAAAATTAAGAGTTGAAGTTTGGGAGATATTGTCTGGATGAGCAAGTACATGGGATTAACATGCAATTCTTAAATCCAAAGCATGCAACTTAAAAGGCTCTGAGGTTGAGCATTTACTTCCATATTATCCTAAATATTTTAGCGTGTGGAATTTAGGGTTAGGAGGATTAGGACTGTGATGGTGAGAGTATAACGAGTGCGTAAAAGAAAGGAAACAAGTTTTCTTTATAAGGTTTAAGCGCACCAGCACGGTAGCTAACAGACAAACAATACTCAGTGAGGTGCGGTGGATGACCAACAGAATATAAACACAGCTAATCCGTAATTGGATAAAGTCCTCAGGATGCGCTGCTGCCATCACTCTCCTGCGGGTGGTTAGTATACCGGCGAGGTGGAGCGCTGGAGAGAAAGGGGAGCCGCTGTGCCGTGCAGAGCAGACATTACAGCAACCCCACCCCACCCCCCGCGCGGATCCTGATGCCGCCACCAGCCGGCTACCCGGACGAACATGAGGATGAGGAGCAGGCAGGTCCGGACGGCGAGCATGGATCTCTGATGTCAGGGAGGTGTCGCAGATGTCCACCACCCGGAACCAGCTGCACTCCTCAGGGCCGTAACACGCCCAGTCCACTAGGTAAAGGACCGGGCCCCGCCATAGTCGGGAGTCCAAGATAGAGGTCACCCAATATGCCGGCACCCCTGCAGAACCGGATCCCCGCAGCGGACCAGGAACCTCCGACCTGAGGAGAGAGACATGGAAAGTGGCTGAGATGTTTGTGTACGTTGGAGTGAGCTGGAGTGTGTATGAGACGTGGTTTACCTTCTGGAGAACACGGAACAACCCCACATAATGGGGCCCAAGCTTAAGGCAGGGCAGACAGAGGGGAAGATCCCTCGTGGACAGGCTCCACCACGTGTCTCTCAGCCCCTTTTGACTCCATACTGCCTCCTGCTGGCTGACGTGGGCGGTGGACCAGACCACTCCTCCACAGCCTGTATGTCACTGGAACCCCCCACCCAGGGGCACAGGGGAGGCTGGAGCCCGAGCACCACCTGGAAGGGGATCAGACCTGTGGAGGAATGATGCAAGGAGTTTTCAGCATACTCCGCCCAGGAGAGAAAGCTTGTCCACTCACCTGGACAGTCCATGCAGAAGGACAGGAGGAACCTTCCCAGCTCTTGGTTAGTTTGCTCCATCTGCCCGTTACCCTGTGGGTGATGCTCGGATGTGAGGCTGACCATTACCCCCAGCCCACCAATACATTACCAGACCACCAATACATCACCCACGACATGACGTAGTGTCACAGTCCTCCCCATACCAGGCCACGAATACATCACCCACGACATGACGTAGTGTCACAGTCCTCCCCATACCAGGCCTCCAATACATCACCCACGACATGACGTAGTGTCACAGTCCTCCCCATACCAGACCACCAATACATCACCCACGACATGACGTAGTGTCACAGTCCTCCCCATACCTGGCCTCCAATACATCACCCACGACATGACGTAGTGTCACAGTCCTCCCCATACCAGGCCACCAGTATTTAGTTCTGAGTGCCTCCAGGGTTCGATTGATGCCCAGATGTCCTGTAGCTGGCGAGTTATGCACCCAGGGCACCAACTGGCCCCACACTCTTCAAGGCACATGCTGTTGGTCTACATAGCGTCGGGCACAAAGAGGGGCTAGATCTTGTTCTTAGTGGGCACGGCCTCTTGCAGGAGATCAATGGCACAGTCACAGGAGAGGTGAGGAGGGAGACACCTGGCCTTTTTGGTGGAGAACATCCCACTTAGATCTACATACTCATGCAGGATGTTTGCTGGGAAGGTGCCCGCGGAGCTCTCCCTGGACGTGGCTCCACGTGTCACCACTAGGCACGTTTTCCACCACCCATTGACCATCCCAGGATATTCCGTTTGCTCCATGCAATGTTGGGGTCATGCTGTTGCAGCAATGGAAGACCCAGGATGACAAGGTGTATGGACGACGTCATAACCAGCAATTCCAGTCTCTCTCAATGGCACCTTTTGATGGTAAGCGTGAGAGGGCGAGTCGCGTGGGTGATCAAGCCAGAACCCACAGGTTGGCCATCCAGAGCCTGAATGGGCATCAAGGACCTCAAATGGCGCAATGGCAGCGGGAGGGCGGTGACCAGGGATTGGTCTATGAAGCTCCCCGCGGCTCTGGAGTTAATCAGTGCTGTAGAGAGGTGAGAGGGGAAACCACCAGACAGCACAATCAGACAACAGAAAGGGCTGGTAATATTACATAAGCGTAAGGCACCCACTGTTCCTGACTGTGTTGTCTATCTCCGCACGCAAGAGTGCTAAAGAGTGCTTCTTTCCCCAAATACTTGTTGTATTGAAAAGCTAGCAGTTGTTGTAAGAAGTGGTAAGACAAGTTCTCATGAAGGAAAAAAGTTGATAAAGGAATATTGAAAAGTATTTTGAGTTATAGAGAAACTGCACTTTACTGTATATAATTTGTGAACGAGGATGGCAATGCTTGTTCCTGTACTTTCAATATGTAACCAAGGGTCAGTGGTTTGAGGTTTTTCATCCATATGACCTGAAAATCAAAGGGTGTAGATAAAGCATGTCAACAATGAGCTGAGCTACTCTTCCCTACCAATCACTGTAATAGCCAGATATTGGCCTGTGCCATGCCAGCTGTTACATTTCTATGTTCAGTGTCTTTTGGTTCCTTCTGATTCCTTGTTCCTTGATTGGTCTCACCTGTGTCTAGTTTAGTCTTCATCTGTATCTCGTTTACCCCTCAACATGTACCAGTTTAAGTTCCTCCGGTCCTACTGTTTCTGGTCAGTCATAGTTGGTTTGTCAATGTTCCATGTTATGTTTGTTTTTATAAAGCATTTTAACAGAGTCAGTCTTTGCACTGAAGAATGCATGTTTAGTTGGACCTCTGCGCCTGCATCCTGCCTTACCAACCATGACAGTGACTATAACAGAAAGTGATGTTCTTTTAACAAGTTCAACCATCTTTACCTTGGACAATAATCATAGCTGCTTCTTGGAATGGTGGGCAGTATTTAGTGCAAAAACAGTATAGGAAATACTAACAAGCAAACAAAATAATTTTGATCTAAGTATTTATTATGACTGGTGTATATATCAACTGATCAGTCAGTTTACATCTGAATTGTAATGACTCATTCCATCCTTAATATAAAGTACTTAATTGAAAGACTTGCATTTGGAAGGTGCTCATGAAAGGGGCTTTATATTTAAGTTCAGTCTGTTTGTTTCCTCTCTGATCTTGAGATCCAGAATGTGGATGACTGTCATTATGGAAGGCTGGACCCTCATTCCAAGATCAAAGGACTTATCTGAGACCCTCAGAGGACATATTATTGATACCCATCAGTCTGGGAGGGGTATCAAATGCAGAAAAGTCCAGACCACTAGTACCTCATACAAACCGTAAAGCATGGAGGCAGTGGAATTATTGTTTTTTTTATTTTTTGCTGCCTCACGGCATGGCCCTGACTTGCCATCATTGAGTTAACTCTGAATTACATACTGTACCAGAGATTTCATGAGGAGAATGTGAGGCCATCTGTCAAAAAGCTTATGGTTGTGACCATAAAGCTCTATTTTGGTCTTGTCACTACAAATTGCTGTGTACTGGAAGCTGTGAGGTGTATCAAGGTGTTCCCGGGCATATTGTAACCAGGCTTGTTTGTGGCATTGGTGCAGTAAAGGCATATTTCTGGCAACTCGACCATGCAACTCATTTGTTTATCGTCGTATTGCGCTCCTTTTTTTTTTTGCGCTCGTCTTTTTCCAGAGCAGCCTGTATTTCTCTTGAGGTTCCCTTTGGGTATTTCTTTGTATCCCAAACAATTATTCTGGCATTTTTGGCTGAAATCTTTCTTAGTCTAGCTGACCTTGGCTTGGTATCAAGAGATCCATGAAATGTCCACTTCTTAATATGTGATTGAACAGTACTGACTGGCATTTGCAAGGCTTTGGATATCTTTTTATACCCTTTTCCATCTTTATAAAGTTCCATTATCATGTTACATAGGTCGTTTGACAGTTATTTTCTTCTCCCCATGGCTCAGTATCTAGCCTACTCAGTGCATCCACTTGAGGGCTAACAAACGCACTGACTATTTATACACAGACACTAATTGCAATTTAAAAAGCCACAGGTGTGGGAAATTCACCTTTAATTGCCATTTTCACCTGTGTGTCATCTATGTGTCTGTAACAGGCCAAACATTCAAGGGCTTTTAAACTTTTGATAAGGGCCATTTGAGTGATTTGTGTTATCATTATGATTTAAAATGGAGCCAAACAACTATGTAATAATAAATGGCTTCATATGATCACTATCCTTAAATAAAAGACAGGTTCTTGCATGTCATATTTTCTAAATCAATGCAAAAATGTCTACCAATTTCTGAGACAAAGATAAATAATGTCAGAACTTTTTCCACTTTTAATGTGACTTATAATGTGAACAATTCAATTGAAAAACAAACTGAAATCTTTGAGGGGAAAAATATAAAACTCACAATAACCTGGTTGCATAAGTGTGCACACCCTTAAACTAATACTTTTGATTTTATTACAGCACTCAATCTTCTTGGGTAGGAGTCCATTAGCATGGCACAGCATGGCACAGCATTACACAGTTGAAGCAGTATTGGAAAGTAGAGATTCCTCCCAGTTAATGTAAAGGACTGAGAGACAGTTACATTAAATGGATACATGAAGCTATTTCAGCCAAAGGGGGCTATTCAGCTATTGAATCTAGGGGTTTACTTACTTTTTCCGCACTATACAATTTTATTTCTGTTTTTTTTACCCATTTATGTGTCCAGATATGCAAACAAAAAAGACCGCTTTTCAAGTGTGCAATGCTTTCAAGTGGTTTTTATTGACATATTTTGAATATCTATCCGAGGGGCAGGTAATTGTCTTTTCAACCTGATAATGAGAGATGTGGAAAGATCGTTTCTCAACATTGACTTGCTCCTTACTACCAGTCACAAAACAGAAAGCGCCGCTTTCCTCACTAGCCCCACCTCTTTCTTCAGAGCCCAATCACATTCACCTTATAAGATGACTAGCTGCTTCTTAAAATAGGGGGTTTTGATCAGTGTGAGAAAAAACAGGAAATACCAAGGGGCGGAAAACATCATGACATCCCTTTTGATTTGAGTCTTAATATGTGATGGACAAGGTAAAAAAATAGTTTTCAATACTGGGTACATTCATACTTTAAACCAGCCACTTAAAAATTTCCTAATCACAAACAAACACAGAGGTATATAAGCTGAAAAACCATAAAAGGTGAATACGCCACTGCAGCTACTGAACAGTTGTGTTTTGTCTTTTCACCCCTAAGTTTAACCACACTCTGTACCGCTGAGCTTTGTGGCCTGTGTTAGTGGAAGAGAGCTAAAGCAGACCTAAAGTGGTCAAACTAACACTGCAGAGATACTTGATATACTTGGCAGTTAAACTCTAAAGGCATAAAATACATTAGAGGATCAATATCCATCATTTATTAAAACAACTAAATGTTTAATATGCGTGCTTAGATAACCTATGAATGAAATGGGATTTGAAATCAGGCAGGCTAATTATGGCTCCTGACTGCATGATAAAGCTTTGTCAAGATTTTGAAATATGTGATCAACAATGGCAAGAACAGCAATGAGACCACTTTCAGTACCATACAGCAAACGTCCTGCTAAAAACCATACAAAAAACATCCTGCTACATTAGCAAACATTTTGAACGTTTCCATAACTTCTATAAGGTGCTGCAAAATTACTTGCCATGATATTGTCAGTGTACACTCCGGCTTCCTATTGGAAGATAATTACATTTCTGCATTGTGCACATACAATACATTCACAGGACTTTTTTCACATTGGTCAATAATTTGTTGAAAATGCAAATGTATTATGTGTACATTCTTTGAATTTTGTTTTAAGCTCTTTTTAAAAAACTCAGCAAGTGTATGTTTAGTTTGTTATTATCTGACCGAGAGTTGTGTTGAGAGTCTAAGTGACATGGTTATGTAGAGAGTTTTCGTGACACGACATTGTGTTGAAAGTGTTAGTGACAAGACATTGTGTTGGAAGTGTTAGTGACAGGACATTGTGTTGGAAGTGTTACTGACAGGACATTGTGTTGAAAGTGTTAGTGACAAGACATTGTGTTGGAAGTGTTAGTGACAAGACATTGTGTTGGAAGTGTTAGTGACAGGACATTGTGTTGAAAGGGTTAGTGACAGAACATTGTGTTGAAAGTGTTAGTGACAGGACATTGTGTTGAAAGTGTTAGTGACAGGACATTGTGTTGAAAGTGTTAGTGACAGGACATTGTGTTGAAAGTGTTAGTGACAGGACATTGTGTTGAAAGTGTTAGTGACAAGACATTGTGTTGAAAGTGTTAGTGACAGGACATTGTGTTGAAAGTGTTAGTGACAGGACATTGTGTTGAAAGTGTTAGTGACAGGACATTGTGTTGAAAGTGTTAGTGACAAGACATTGTGTTGAGACTTAGTGAACTGGTCTGGTGGTTTAATGCACTGAGGTGTGAACACAGCATGTGGTGAGGACTGACTGGATTGCTGGTGGTTAGTTTATGTTAGTGGAAAATCTATTTAGGGCATCAGAACAACGCTGCTATACAGTATACAAAAGAAGAAAGTTTGTTAAATGTGAAACATTGTCAAACAAGTACACCATGTAAAAAGTTATCAGGAAGAATTTTGCTCTAATCCATGCAATATCTCTGCAAATGGAAGAATATCAGTGAAAATGGAAGAATATCAGTGAATACAAGAGTACATGTAAATTAGATTGTGAATTTTTTATTCATGTTATATCTAAATTAAACGTTTTAGCATTCATGATACCACAACTCAGTTCAGTTCATGTTTCTTCATTTCACTCCAGAGTATACAGTGTCTCTCTCTATGGCACTCTTCTGTCTACTGGCCTTCTGCTTGTGGACAACATTCAGAGCAGCGTAATGGAGACTGTCCATATGTTGATCCTGAGGAGAGATTCATATTGAATTGATATCCCAGAATTACACTGAACAATACAAGAAAGAAAATGCATATTTAAAAAATGTTATTGAATATTTACCAGCAGATATGCTTATTTGTAAGACTTTGGCCAGAAACGAATTTGACCCAATCCTGGTCAATAACTAAAATGTAAATGTAAGAACAGGAGTTATGTCTGTGTACCTGATTATGACTGGGGTCTGCTGGAGCACTTGGTTGAGGGTGCATCCCTTTTAGACAAGTACATGAAGAATCCCCAGTCCCATCCGGAATGACAGATTAATAGATCATGGGCTATTTTATTTTTTTGGTCCATTTGAGATGTGGGGCTATTCATAAATGATCTGGGACTATATAGCCCCGGACGCCCAGGGCTAACGACGCCACTGATTGCCACATCAAGATGTGCCATGCTAATAGACTCCTACCCAAAAAGACTGAGTGTGTAATAAAATCAAAAGGTGCTTCAACAAAGTATTAGTTTAAGGGTTTGCACACTTATGCAACCAGGTTATAGTGAGTTTTGTATTTTTCATTTTACCTCCTCAAGGATTTCAGTTTGGTTTTCAATTGAATTGTTCACTTCATGGGTCACATTAAAGGTGGAAAAAGTTCTGACATAATTTATGTTTGTCTCATTCTTTTACATCATAAGAACCTGGCATTTTAACAGGGGTGTGTAGACTTTTTATATCCATTGTATTTTGGGTTTGCACTTCCAGAAGTGGGCCTATTATTCTGATGTAGTTTGTGACACAAAAAGCAGCCAAAAAACTAAAACATGACTTAAGTCCTTAACACCATGCTTCAAATCTAAAAGAATAAAAGATTATTCTAACCTTCATTAACCCGAATTACATTGTCACTCATTTGGACTTGTTAACTAGCTAACTAGCTAAGAAGAAAAAAATTGTGTGTCCTGTGACGTCGCCCGGCATGGCGCAGCCGGGGCCCCACCCTGGAGCCAGGCCCGGGGTTGGGGCTCGTTCGCAAGCGCCTGGTGGCCGGGCCTTTCCCCATGGGGCCCGGCCGGGCCCAGCCCGAACGAGCGACATGGGGCCGCCCTCCCGTGGGCTCACCACCCACAGGAGGGACCATAAGGGGCCGGTGCAGAGAGGATCGGGCGGCAGTCGAAGGCGGGGGCCTAGACAACCCGATCCCCGGACACGGAAACTAGCTCTAGGGACGTGGAATGTCACCTCGCTGGCGGGGAAGGAGCCTGAGATGGTGCGTGAGGTTGAGAGGTTCCGACTAGAGGTAGTCGGGATCACCTCTACGCACGGCTTGGGCTCTGGAACCACACTCCTTGAGAGAGGATGGACTCTTCACCACTCTGGAGTTGCCCATGGTGAGAGGCGGCGGGCTGGTGTGGGTTTGCTTATAGCTCCCCAGCTCTGCCGCCATGTGTTGGAGTTTACCCCGGTGAACGAGAGGGTCGTTTCCCTGCGCCTACGGGTCGGGGATAGGTCTCTCACTGTTGTTTGTGCCTACGGGCCGAACGGCAGTGCAGAGTACCCGACCTTCTTGGAGTCTCTGGGAGGGGTGCTGGAAAGTGCTCCGACTGGGGACTCTATCGTTCTACTGGGGGACTTCAACGCCCACGTGGGCAACGACAGTGACACCTGGAGGGGCGTGATTGGGAGGAACGGCCCCCCTGATCTGAACCCGAGCGGTGTTCAGTTATTGGACTTCTGTGCTAGTCACAGTTTGTCCATAACGAACACCATGTTCAAGCATAAGGGTGTCCATCAGTGCACGTGGCACCAGGACACCCTAGGCCGCAGGTCGATGATCGACTTTGTTGTCGTTTCATCTGACCTGCGGCCGTATGTCTTGGACGCTCGGGTGAAGAGAGGGGCGGAGCTGTCAACTGATCACCACCTGGTTGTGAGTTGGATCCGATGGCGGGGGAGGAAGCTGGACAGACTCGGCAGGCCCAAGCGTACTGTTAGGGTCTGCTGGGAACGTCTGGCCGAGTCTCCTGTCAGAGAGATCTTTAACTCCCACCTCCGGCAGAGCTTTGACTGGATCCCGAGGGAGGCTGGAGATATTGAGTCTGAGTGGACCATGTTCTCCACCGCCATTGTCGAAGCGGCCGCTCGGAGCTGTGGCCGTAAGGTCTACGGTGCCTGTCGAGGCGGCAATCCCCGAACCCGGTGGTGGACACCGGAAGTAAGGGATGCTGTCAAGCTGAAGAAGGAGTCCTATCAGGCCTGGTTGGCTTGTGGGACTCCAGAGGCAGCTGACGGGTACCGACAGGCCAAGCGGACTGCAGCCCGGGTGGTTGTGGAGGCAAAAACTCGGGCCTGGGAGGAGTTCGGTGAGGCCATGGAGAAGGACTATCGGCTGGCCTCGAAGAGATTCTGGCAAACCATCCGGCGCCTCAGGAGAGGGAAACAGTGCCCTACCAACGCTGTTTACAGTAGAGGTGGGCAGCTGTTGACCTCAACTGGGGATGTCGTCGGGCGGTGGAAGGAGTACTTCGAGGATCTCCTTAATCCCGCCGTCACGTCTTCCATTGAGGAAGCAGAGGATGAGGGCTCAGAGGTGGACTCGTCCATCACCCGGGCTGAAGTCACCGAGGTGGTTAAGAAACTCCTCGGTGGCAAGGCACCGGGGGTGGATGAGATCCGCCCTGAGTACCTCAAGTCTCTGGATGTTGTGGGGCTGTCTTGGCTGACACGCCTGTGCAACATCGCGTGGCAGTCGGGGACAGTGCCTCTGGGATGGCAGACCGGGGTGGTGGTCCCTCTTTTTAAGAAGGGGGACCGGAGGGTGTGTTCCAACTATAGGGGGATCACACTTCTCAGCCTCCCCGGGAAAGTCTATGCCAGGGTTCTGGAGAGGAGAATACGGCCGATAGTAGAACCTCGGATTCAGGAGGAACAGTGTGGTTTTCGTCCAGGCCGTGGAACACTGGACCAGCTCTATACCCTCTACAGGGTGATGGAGGGTTCATGGGAGTTTGCCCAACCAGTCCACATGTGTTTTGTGGATTTGGAGAAGGCATTCAACTGTGTCCCTCGCGGCATCCTGTGGAGAGTGCTTCGGGAATATGGGGTCCTGGGTCCTTTGCTAAGGGCTGTCAGGTCCCTGTACGACCGAAGCAGGAGCTTGGTCCGCATTGCCGGCAGTAAGTCAGACTTGTTCCCTGTGCATGTTGGACTTCCGGCAGGGCTGCCCTTTGTCACCGGTTCTGTTCGTAATTTTTATGGACAGAATTTCTAGGCGCAGCCAGGGGCCGGAGGGTGTCAGGTTTGGAGACCACACAATTTAGTCTCTGCTCTTTGCGGATGATGTTGTCGTGTTGGCCCCTTCTAACCAGGACCTTCAGCATGCACTGGGACGGTTTGCAGCCGAGTGTGAAGCGGTGGGGATGAAAATCAGTACCTCCAAATCCGAGGCCATGGTTCTCAGTCGGAAAAGGGTGGCTTGCCCACTTCAGGTTGGTGGAGAGTGCCTGCCTCAAGTGGAGGAGTTTAAGTATCTAGGGGTCCTGTTCACGAGTGAGGGAAGGATGGAACGGGAGATTGACAGACGGATCGGTGCAGCTTCTGCAGTAATGCGGTCGATGTATCGGTCTGTCGTGGTGAAGAAAGAGCTGAGCCGCAAGGCGAAGCTCTTGATTTACCGGTCAATCTACGTTCCTACTCTCACCTATGGTCATGAGCTTTGGGTCATGACCGAAAGGACAAGATCCCGGATACAGGCGGCCGAAATGAGCTTTCTCCGCAGGGTGGCCGGGCGATCCCTTAGAGATAGGGTGAGAAGCTCGGTCACCCGGGAGGAGCTCAGAGTAGAGCCGCTGCTCCTCCACATCGAGAGGGGTCAGCTGAGGTGGCTTGGGCATCTGTTTCGGATGCCTCCGGAACGCCTTCCTGGGAAGGTGTTCCGGTCCCGTCCCACCGGGAAGAGACCCCGGGGAAGACCTAGGACACGCTGGAGGGACTATGTCTCCCGGCTGGCCTGGGAACGCCTCGGTGTCCCCCCGGAAGAGCTGGAGGAAGTGTCTGGGGAGAGGGAAGTCTGGGCATCCCTGCTTAGACTGCTGCCCCCGCGACCCGGCCTCGGATAAGCGGAAGATGATGCAATGATGCAATGCAATGCAATGCAATGCAATGCAATGATTTGAGTAATCTTATCTGTGTTTTAATGAAGTGCTTTTTCACCACAACATGATATCAAGCAATTTGTAATGCATGCAAATGCTGAAGTAAACATGAGCCAGCTATTTAACACATGTTTTGCCATCTGTCAAAGGCATCGGTCACAATATGATAATCTGAGATGAGGACAGGAGAAATGTAGGCATAGCTTCCAACACGGACCGAAGAAATGCATGCCACTCAGCGGGGGATGCACCAAAGATGTCTCTCATTACTCATGTAACTCATAACTATAGGCACGTCATTAATCCTATTTTAGTTTTTCGGTCCTGCATCCTAAAGGGTTGGACAAGTACGGTCTGCATGTGCAGAGACATGGGCTGCCTCGAACTGGTTTGCTTTTGATGTTAACACAATGCGCGTAGAATGGAACAACTTCAACAGGCTTCCCAAGAGATATGTTCACCTACTTCATCCACTGTTCACTGGATTTAACTCGCTAGCTAAGTGTGTTTATGTTGCGGTGCAGTTACTGGAATACTATAGCAGACTGAGACTATTCTAGTTCGGTTATGAGCAGCAGAAATGGTACCAATTGTTCTGTGGAGTAGCATAATGGCAACAGAGGTGTAGTGGGTGGTTGTTAATCTTAGAAAGTAACAGCATTCTCAACACCAAAACATTATGGTCTTATTTTGCCATTTAAAAATGGGTAGTAACACAATAAAATGTTGGGACCCCTTTTATAAATGAACACAGTTTGCGTTGCCAGGGAATATCTCCACACATCAGCGGTGTCAGAAGACCAGTCTGTCATGTAGTAATGCTTCCTTAACTAATCTATGAACACACTTTAATGCAAAATGGAAGTTACCTTTGACAATTAAGACTTCTGCAAATGTTATTTCAGTGGAGTACAAAGCAGCACAGTAGTATGTAGCTGAGTCCCCTGGTTCAGTCTTGGAGATGGTCAGGTTAAAACAGTCCTCTGCTCTCTTCACACTTAAACGTTTATTCCCGTTAAATTCTTTGATGGAGTTATTAAAGTAAAAACTCTTTAGAGAAAAATTAGATGATGACACCATAGGGAGAGGACTTTGTTTAAACCAAACAACATTGTTCATCATATTAGATGAACAAAAGCAAGTGAGAGACACTGTACATCCAAAATGTGTAACTATCACAGGGTCTGGTTGGGTTAAAGTCTTGGTAAATGGCTACTTTTCAGGTGCCTAAGATATATATTTTTTTTACTTACCTAAGATGGCAAATAAGACACTTGTCCAATAGATCATCATTATTGTAGTGTCCTTACCATCCGCTCTGCAATGAATGGTGTAAATCTGACAGCAGTCACCTTTTCTACAGTTGATTGCATCTACAGTATACCGGTAGTGTTCTGGTTCGTATTATTTCATAATTGAGGTTGGTAGCTGAGACTGCCCTATACTTTTAGTATTTTTTAGGGGATTTTTTTGTACAGGTCTTTCCACCTTTGCCCCTATTAGATTCAGCAGGGAGATTACATTGCATTTCACACTACCATGTCTGTAGGCTTTTTGAGCATTCAGAAGGAAATCAACTCTGGTGAGCTTTCACCTGCTACAAATGTTCCATTTGATACCTAGTGCAGATTAGTGTAAGAAAAATGGATAGGAAAAAAACATAAATTGGAAATATTTGTTTTTATTGAAATACAACAGAAGCATACAACGTAGGAGATATTACAGATGTCCCTAACACAACATGTCATTAAATGATCAGTAATAGTTCAGAAAACAAGTGCTAATTGGGAAGTCAACTTATGCCTCCAAATCTATGAATCTTGTAATTGTTTTGGAATACAATTTGCAGACTCGTAATACTTCTACCAAGTGGTTGAAAGTAAATATGACAATGAGATTAAGTAAATTATGCCTTTGCAGTCTCTTAATTAAGCTAGTCCCATGCTATGTCATTCGATGAGAAGTATACAGAATAGCCATGTAAAATATTCAATCAAGCTGAACATGCAGGTCAAATGTGGGACCTCACATGTCACATTCGGTTTTGACGACTCACACGAGAGTAGACGGGTTCCTGTTCTTTCTGCTCTTTCAAATCTCTCTGTTCCCTAGGCAGTCTCTTGGACTTAGTACTTTTCTTGTCAGTGAACTTCAGGGCGGCATAAGTCAGGCCTTCATTATCATCATCATCATCATCATGGAGCTGTGAGGATGAAAAAAGACAAGTCAAATCAGATATCCATTTAATCTAGTGTTTTTGTATTTTTCATGTATACTCGTATCTAGTAACTCTTGGAAGGGAACAATGTATTCTGCTAACCTCTTCACGTGACATGCTGGTGTTCCCATGCTGGGTTTGATGAGAAAGGGTCCCTGCTGGAAGACAAACAACCACAAAATTGAAATAATTTAAAGGTCTTCCAGTTTACAACCAAAAAAGCATAATATTGCATTTGATATATTCTTCGAAATGAATTGTTTATGTAATGATAGAAATTATAATAGAAGTGGTAGCTTATATCTTTTCTATTTAGTTTTGTAGATCCATATTACATATTGATTAGTGCAACGTCTTTTACTGTACCTGCACAGTGTTCACATTGTGACCTCTTCATTCTCATACAGAATATAATGTTGATAATTACAGTAGTTGTCAGGAAAGAAATAACGATGAAGAGTAGAGGATAAATCGGATTACCCAACGGGTCTGAAACATGCAGACAGAGATGATATAATACTGTGCAAAATTATGTAATTATTTTACCCAATGCTAACCAAAAAGTTTGAAATCAGTTATTGCTGAACAAAATGTGATAATAAGTATTGTACAGTATATGTTTGTTACAGCTTACCTTGAACATTCAGCTTGGTTCCATTCCCAAACAGTATCTCTCCACATGAGGCCACAGCACAGTAGTAAGTCCCAGTATCAGAGAGGCTGAGGTTGCTCTTGGGGAGGTTGTAGACACAGCTCTGTGTAGGAGACCCAGACTCAGGGCTCTTCATACACTGACCACTCCTGTCTCCATTGGTATAAATTATTCCTGGATGGGATTCTCCTGAGTCACGTCTGAACCAATAGACACTGTGTTCTCCTTCACAGGTCCCAGTGTTTATTGTACAGTTTAGAGTCACAGAGTCTCCTGGATGGACTGATTCTGAAACAGGTTGCTGATTCAAAGACATGCATTTGGATCCTGAGTCTAAAGAGAGTAAGGTTTAGGTTTAGGGTACGGAGGAAATATTTTACATGCCAACTATGATCAGAGGGCTGGAACAAAATTATGATAATTATAGAAAATGATTGGGTCACTGCAAATTCACCACAACTACCCAGAAATTGCAATTGAAAATATCGATAATTTCATTCCATGGTTACATTTAAACACATAATGTATTTTATTTTATGTGTGGGAATACTTGGGAACAGATTTATTTAAAAAAAAAAAAAAATCTGTAATAAATGTAATAAATTTTACGATGATAATTACAGAAATGTGTTGAGCGGTATGGGGAGAAAATACTTTTTTTTACATCACTCATTGTACAAATCCAATTGTTTGTCCCCAGTGTTGTACAGACACACCAATAAACTGAGCAACAACAACTAAAACAGGAGCTTCTGAGTGAAATGGGGTTACCTTTGACAATTAAAACAGTACCCTCTTCGAATGTGACATCAAAGATGTTGGAAACTGAACAGTAGTACATAGCCGAGTCCCCAGGCTCTGCCTCGGAGATTGTCAAGTTGAAGCTGTCTTCTCCTCTCTTGATACTCAGACGTTTAGTCTCAGTAAACACATTGGCAAACCTTTCGGGATAATGACTCTCCTGGCCCCGATAAACAGATGATGCCATGTGAAGCGGTTTCTGTCCAAAATTCTGCTTGTACCAATCAAATCTGGTAATCGACTTGTTTGGATTGCAGCAGGCGAGAGTAACAGTGCCTCCCAGCTTGGTAACCATCACACGGGTTGGTTTGATCTCATTTGGTTTGGTGAAGGCACAGACTAAAGCAAGCAAACGAACTGTGTCAAATATGTTAAGGATAAGCAATTTCAACCCATTAAAAAAAACATCACACTTATCGAAATCAATTTATATATTACAATCAGGTGAATTCAAAAATATATTCATATTTTAACATTTTCCACTTACGCAAGGTGATGTGAAACAAGACAATATGTATGGTCAGCATTGTAGCATCCGTCCTTTCTGCACTTTGTAGTGAGTGTGAAAGTGGGGCACCTTATCTACACTGTTTATATGATGGTTATATGTATACCAGAGGGAAACAACCAGACTTTCTGTGGAGGTAAACAACCAGTTGTATTGGCTATCTACAATTTAAAAAAAATGATCTGGCTCACCAAATGTGCACAGCCCAGAAAATAAAAAACAAAACACATTTCAAGTTAGAGTTACTGGATAACAGCGATCTTTTTTACTTTAGAAAAATGAAACCTTTATTTAAATCAACAGCCTTTTGATGTTTAGATAGGAAATGGAAATGTTCCACTGTTCTATAGATGATTAACAATTGATTGGAATTCACTCACCATGCCACAAAAGCAGCAGTTTTAGTATGATTTTGGTTTTCCTAGGGGCCCAACAAGATGGTTAATGAAGTAATATATAGTAATTCATTAGTGTAAGCTTTTTTAATTCATTTCATTTTCAAGGTGTGTTTCTCAGAGATAAGTTGACCCCAGACCCTTTTTTAATTAGATTGTTAAAAGACAGCGTATTATCCACTAAAACATTTCATCTCACTCAATTTGGGCTCCCTTCGGTTTAAAAGTCACGTGGTGCATCTTTAGGATGATTTATACAAGACCTGCAGAACATACCTTTGTTTTATCAGCACAGCCCCACCTGTTGTCAACAGAAAGAACTGCAACAAAATTATGTTATTTTTATTTCTCGAAGATTACTTCCTATAATTTATTATCTATCCTAAATTGCATATTATTTGTGTTAGGATTTTATTTCCTGTTTATTGGTCCCTGCCTTGCTGCTTCTGACTGAGTTCTGCCGATTCGAGTTTGCAGTAGTGTGGGGCTAGCCCCTCTCTCTCACAATGCACATTGTATGTGTGAAAATATTAATATGCATGCTCAAAATGTTAGTGTGATCAATGTAGATCATATTAATTTGATGCCAAGTGGGGCTGACAGCTGGTAGCCCCACTAGAGAGTAATTTCGTATTTCAGACCTGATTGGCTGTCTGTCTGTCTGGCGCCAACATTAGTCAGCAAGAAGAGTGAGGAGTGTAGATTGTCTTAGTTAGCTTGTTAGCTTCACAAACACCAGATAACTTGAGAAAATGAATAAAGTGGATTTCATACTTGAGCATCGGTTTGAAACCCTTAATTTGGAGGAGAAACTTGTTAAGCGACTTGGTGCCCATCAGCCTGGGGATTTTGTCATCACTCAAACTGCTGGTAAAAGTAACGCAGGTTTAACGTGGAGTAGTTTTTGAAGAAAAAGTGGGTAACGGTTAGCATACAAAAGAAGGCACTTCCATGTCTGCTATTTGGTGGAGATGGTACTTGATTTCCAAGACTTGAAACATCTTTCTGAGAGGATTGCAAAACATGAGAGCAGCGGGAGTCATCTGGACAATGCTGTGACATTGGGCTTACATGGAAGGGTAAATGTCACAGCCCAAGTTGACAGTGCATACAGGCGCTCCATTGAGCAGCATAACAAACAGGTGGAGGAAAACAGGTACGTTCTCAGTCGGATCATAACATGTATTAAACTGTGTGGAAAATGTGAAACTGCACTGCGGGGGCAGGACGAGTCGGTGAACTCCCTGAATCCTGGAATATTCAGATGCATTTTTGAGACTATGTGTGAGGGCGATTCGAGACTTCAGAGGCACTATGATGCTCAGCCCATCTTCAAAGGGACATCTAGCACTGTACAAAACGAACTGTTAGACTGTATGTATGAAGTGTACAGGGAGGAGAGAGCCAAGGAAGTGGACGAGACATCATTTGTTGCCATACAGGCAGATGAGACAACTGATGTCTCCTGTAAATCACAAATGGTGGTTGTGATTTACAATACATGTTGCCTGACAATACAGTGACAGAGAGGTTTTTGGAGTTTGTGGAAGTCAAAGTTAAAACTGGACTCGGCCTCTCTAATAGCATCAAGGGTGTGCTCGAACCACTGAAGCTGGGAGAAAAGCTGATTGCTCAGACTTACGAAGGTGCGGTTGTGTGGAAACGTCTGAGGGGTACAGATGCTAATGAAAGAGACATACCCACATGCCCAGTTTGTTCACTGCTATGCTCACCAGCTGAACCTGACCTTGCAGCAACTTTGCTCATCAAGGATGAGCATCCTGAAGGTGTTTTTTGCAGATTTAACTGCTTTTGCCACCTTTTTCTCTGGCTCTCCAAAACGTGTTGTGGCATTTGCTGAGGCAACACAGAGACGCATTCCACAGCCACCCGCTGTACGATGGAACTTTAAAAGTAGAACTGTCAAGGCAGTTTGGGAAAACCGCGCTGTGCTGCTCCTGTGTATGGAGGACATACGCACACAACCAGGATGGGATGAGGCCACCATAAGTGAGGCATACGGCCTGTCAAAAAACCTTTTTTTTCTTCCTTATGACAGAAGTTGATATTTTATAGAACACTCTGCAAAAACTGAGCATCGATGCATCTGGGATTAGCAGTGCACTCACACGTTTCAAGGAGAATGTCCAGAATATGCAGAGGCAAACTGATGAATGGGCTGCCACCGTTCACGATGGAACAGACAAGCCAGGTCGACGAGTAACCAACACAGCGCCGGTGATGAAGGAGGCTTGCGACACAATCATCTCCCAGGTGGAGCACAGGTTTTCACAAAGTGACCACCTGATCGCTGCCAAGCTGGTTGACAGCTCGCTCTTCCCACAATTTGTCCTCTCATTCCCTACATTTGAGCTTGACTGTGCGGTGAAACTATGGAAACGAGGAAAAGTTGAAGTCTGAGCTGACCACTCTAGACCGCCACATTGAGCTTCACACTAGTAAGACGTCCCTGTCTCTGTTAAGATCCATCCATGAGAACAACCTAGAGGAGGCTTTTGTTGAGACTGTCACTCTGCTGAAAATGATCATAACAACACCTATGATGACATCCGAGTCAGAGAGGAACTTTTCCACCTTGAAGAAGGTAAAAATCTTCACTCGCAATACCATGGGACAGCTGCGACTCAACGCATTGGCCATGTTGTCCATCGAAAGCCAGCTGATTCAGCAGCTACATGACTTCATTCCCAAAGTCATCGAAAAGTTTGCCCAGAGGAACAACCGCCGCGCCACCTTACTCTTCAAGTGAGCCCTCAGCCTTGGTGAGTGAAAGCATATTTTATCATCCTGACTTTGTGGTACTGGTCCGTGCATTGGTCATATTTATGTGCGTGTTCGATTGATATAAATGTCAGTGTCAGTGTGTCCATACTTATCTATTAAGGTTGTTGTCATTGAATGGATCTGTATCCCTAAAAAGTTATCTTTCCGCTTCATTGTGGCCTTCAGTGGTGTTGAGCTCATTGCTGTTCGCGTATGGCCCTGTAGGCACATTGGTTCTGAGCTTGGTTGCATTCCTAATTTAGGTTTGTAAATGTGACAGTGGTAATTTTACATGTGTGAGAGAGAGAAGGAGAGCAATTACACAAGGAGGTCTCTCTCTCTCTCTCCAGTATGTGTACTACAACACCTGGTAGAAGCAAGCTGTTCTGTCGTTAAAAGTGTTTTATGGAGCCACAGTGTTTGTTGATCTGTGAAATAAACACATCAGTAGCAAGAGGGAGTTTTGTAGCTTTACTGGTATGTATCCTATATTTTGAAATGGTTTGTGCCGCAACAATTTTTTACATATAAAAATGCCACTGGGTGTTTTGCCACCTTATTGCCATTATCCTCATTACCATCATCGGACTGCATATCATTTACTGGTCTACTGGTTGTTATAAGCGATGTAACGATTTTCTCCTGGAGTAATAGTATTAGTGAACGCGGGTTCAGACCGTACATAATAACATTTGGTATCCTGTAATTCTAATTTCTGTCCACTAGAGAGCGACATTATTTTACATTTAATAATTTAATCTGTTGACAGGTATGCAGGTATTTTACACTTTTTACATGAGCTGCATGTACCTTAGTAATTCTGCAATGTAACCATACATATATATATATATATATATATATATATATATATATAATCCTATTCAATGGAGACAAATTTATATATAAATATACATGCACATTTCATTATATATAAACCAATAAATGAAATCATAAGAATAGTAGGCAAAGCCACATGTGTTCATGGAATTTTTGAAGAATGCTACTCATTACAGCCTTCAAGGGACAGGTTTGTGCAGTCTGTGTACAGAACTTCCCATCAAATGCGGAGGCGCGCGTGATGCTGGAGCGCCTTAAGGTCCTCCTCACCACCAGCAGCCCCAGCCCCAGCCCCGCCTCACTACTACGCCACCGCTGCATGGTCCACCCGCATCTGTCACAACTGCAGCTGTTCTGGATCCGCGGCATGCCCTCTGTTATACCGAGACTTAGGTGGTGGTTTTCACGAGAAAGATAGCTATGTCGGAAGTACGGAAATTTACCAAAAGGTTGAGTAAACCTGGGACTGCAGCGGAACTCCGGCAAAGCGTCTCGGAGGCTGTGAGAACCTCCGTGATTGTGGTTAGTAGCTAATAATCTCTTTAGCTTGTAGCTATTGTGTAACGTTAGCTAGCTTATAACAGTAACGACGTTAGCCGGTACTGTAACCTTGGTGTGCAAACCCGCTCCCAAACCAAATCCTTGGATGCCGTCTGTTCATACGCCTTTACTTACATTTGTGTATTTTAATGTTCTTACGCCCTGACGTTACACGTAAACGGCAACATTGTTTCAGGTTATATGTGACGCGCGTCATGTCTCAGCATTTCAATAAGCCCCACACTATATTGAGTAGGTTCAGTAGAACCAAGCAATTTACTGTATAATCTAGCTTTTAACCTTAAGTAACAATTAATTAGCTGGTGATTGTCCGAAAATGCCCAGGATAATCTCAATTTACAAATAGACACGATTTGCATTCTTGTCCTTTTTTACGTTGCTTTTGGCTGGCGTTGGTGTGTGACATTGTTCAGCAAAGCAGAAGAGAACACATGTCCTGGCATCGCATAGCGGTGCCTTTTGTGTGGCTGTGGTTGAATGGGCAGTGCATGGTCTGCCTTGATCCCATTCCCTTCTCTTTCCCTGGTCTTGTATAGGCTATCCCAGTCCTTTTTATGCCTGGCGAAATTAATATTTGATGCATACGTATTGATCCGGATGGTCTTTTAAGTTATAAGCTAGCTAGAACCATTTAGTCTTATAGGAGCCTGGGCTCTTTCTTTGCTGAAAGGACAATAGTATGTTATCATGATTTGAGCACGGGTTGAGTATCATTGTAGGTTTTGGACTCTGTTGATTTGAAAATGTTGTGATGGCCTGACATATATATAAAGCAAATTAACTGCACATATGCAATGCTGATGAAGCACTGACATACATATTAAGTAAATTAACTGCACATATGCAATGCTGATGAAGCACTGAGATATAATCATTCAAGGGTCCTTTGTGTTTTCTGTGTTATTTATGCATGTGTGTGTGTGTGTCTGCAGAACTTTGCAGGGTTGTTGAACTCATGACCTCATGATTTTACATCATGAGATTGCTCCACTGTAAAATCGTCAGAACACTGTCCGTGTCATCTGATTCACCATGTCATCCTCTCCTCTTGTAAGTGACTCAACCCTTACAAAATCCCAGCAAAGAACCCATTCAGGGAACTTGGTGCAGACCATGTATCTCAGACCTTCCCATTTGCATCTCTGAGTCTCACGATGGTCATGAGCGATGTCAACAGGCGTAGTAATCTTATGATGAGGTTTGACGCTGCCTGACGTCTGACGGGAAGCACAGGTTACGGAGGGTGTCGTGTCTGGTTGAGCAGATGATCGTCACTGTAATGGTTGCCCTAGCAACGGAGAACAAGCGCTGTTTTGTGGAGAACGCGGAGCCTAGTTCACATGGGAATCCCTTGAGGCATGCTCCAAGCATGCTTCCTGTGTATTTGTCACATTTGTCAATGCGGCTGCTTGTTTTCTTCCCTTGTGTCTGTCCTTCTCGGTGTGCCGATTGACAACGTTTCCATCATTCGTCTGAATGGCTAGATTTCACAGGACTCTTCTGTGCTCCGCTAAGGATGGATAGGCTTAAGTTATGTCATGTCATGCCTAAATTTAGAGAAAGCTTATGACTAAGATCAAGTTTCACTTTAAGTCATTTCAGATTATTTTGACACTGGGACATTTTTAGCCCTATCAAATATCATGCCTGGGAAATTCCTTGGTAAAAACTGGCTAAGAGGGGATATGAATCCCATGTACATTAGCGAGTCCTTGCAACACATTAAAACAATCTAAAATATGTCCAGTGCATTGGGAACGTATTTATAATTCTACACATTTCACACATTGTTTGTTACTTTACAACGACAAAGCAAAAACAGTTTGAAGACATATGTGCAAATGTAATAACAAATTGAAAACAGAAATATAAAATGTAAATAAGCATTCAGACCCCTTCGCTAAGTACTTTATTGAAGAACCTGTGGCACTGACTATACAGTGGGGAAAACAAGTATTTGATACACTGCCGATTTTGCAGGTTTTCCTACTTACAGAGCATGTAGAGGTCTGTAATTTTTATCATAGGTACACTTCAACTGTGAGAGACGGAATTCAGAAAATCACATAGTATGATTTTTAAATAATTAATTTGCATTTTATTGCATGACATAAGTATTTGATCACCTACCAACCAGCAAGAATTCTGGCACTCACAGACTTGTTAGTTTTCTTTAAGAAGCCCTCATGTTCTCCGCTCATTACCTGTATTAACTGCATCTGTTTGAACTCGTTACCTGTATAAAAGACACCTGTTCACACACTCAATCAAACAGACCCCAACCGTGAAACATAGAGATGGAAACATCATTCTTTGGGGATGCTTTTCTGCAAAGGGTACAGGACAACTGCACCGTATTGAGGGGAGGATGGATGGGGCCATGTATCGCGAGATCTTGGCCAACAACCTCCTTCCCTCAGTAAGAGCATTGAAGATGGGTCGTGGCTTGGTCTTCCAGCATGACAACGACCCGAAACACACAGCCAGGGCAACTAAGGAATGGCTCTGTAAGAAGCATCTCAAGGTCCTGGAGTGGCCTAGCCAGTCTCCAGACCTGAACCCAATAGAAAATCTTTGGAGGGAGCTGAAAGTCCGTATTGCCCAGTGACAGCCCTGAAACCTGAAGGATCTGGAGGTCTGTATGGAGGAGTGGGCCAAAATCCCTGCTGCAGTGTGTGCAAACCTGGTCAAGGACTACAGGAAACGTATGATCTCTGTAATTGCAAACAAAGGTTTCTGTACCAAATATTAAGTTCTGCTTCTCTGATGTATCAAATACTTATGCCATGCAATAAAATGCAAATTAATTACTTAAAAATCATACAATTTGATTTCCTGTATTTTTTATTTAGATTCCGTCTCTCACAGTTGAAATGTACCTATGATAAAAATTACAGACCTCTACATGCTTTGTTAGTGGAAAAACCTGCAAAATCGGCAGTGTATCAAATACTTGTTCTCCACACTCTATATCCTTCTTGGGTATGCTGCTACATGCTTGGCACACCTGTATTTAGGGAGTTTCTCTCATTCTTCTCTGCAGATCTCCTAAAGCTCTGTCATTTGGATGGCGAACATTGCTGCACAGTCACTTTCAGGTCTCTCCTGAGATGTTCAGTTCTTATCCATCTCTGGCTGGGCCACTCAAGGACATTCACAGACTTATCCTGAAGCAACTCCTGCATTGTCTTGGCTGTGTGCTTCGGGTTGTTGTCTTTTTGAAAGGTGAACCTTTTCCACTGGTCTGAGGTCCTGAGAGCTCGGTCTGGATCAGTGATGGATGATGAGTGGTGTCTGGTTTCCTCCAGATGTGAAGCTTGGCCATTCAGTCCAAATAATTTCACGTTGGTTACATCAGACGAGAGAATCTTGTTTCTCATGATTTGACTGTCATTTAAGCGCATTTTGGAAAACTCCAAGTGAGCCGTAATGTACCTTACTCAGGCGTGGCTTCCATACTGCATTAAAGGCCTGATTGGTGGAGCACTGCAGAGAGGGCTGTCTTTCTGAAAGGTTGTCCCATCGTCACACAGGAACTCTGTAGATCTGTCAGTGACCATTAGGTCCTCCCTGACCAAGGCCTTAATCTCTGATTGGTCAGTTTGGCTGGGTGGCCAGCTCTACTGTAGGAAGAGTGTTGGTTGTTCCAAATTTCTTCCATCTAACAATGATGGGGCTAACTATGTTCTTGGGGACCTTTAATGCAGCGCACATGTTTTGCTGCCCTTCCCCAGATTTGTGCCTCAACATAATCCTGTCTCTGATCTTTTTGGCTCATGGCTTGTTTTTCCCCCTGACCTGCACCGTCAACTATTGGACCTTATATAGACAGGTGCCAATTCAAATCCTGTCCAATCAATTGAATTTACCACAGGTAGATTCCAGTTAAGCTGTAGAAACATCTCAAGGATGATCAATGGAAATAGGATGTACCTGAGCTAAATTTCAAGTGTCATAGCAAAGAGTCTGAATTCTTATGTAAAATGCAATATTTCTGTTTTTATTTTATTCATGAATATACGAAAATGTCTACAAACATGTTTTTGCTTTGTCATTATAGGATGTTGTGTGTAGACTGATGAGGAAGAAAGTCGATTTAATCGATTGTAGAGTGTGACTGTAATTTAGGCCTAGCAAAATGCAGATAAGGTTAAGGGGTCTGAATATTTTCCAAATGCATTGTAAATGTCTCAGAACTGTTGGTGTGATTTATTATGTTGAGTCTCAGATTGCTATGACACCTAGTTTGTTTAGTCTGGTATAATTGAACTCCGGAGGATTTCCACCCTTTAGCTCTGTTTGTTTGGGGAGGTGAGACAAACGTGTTACAGCAGTGTGGTCTGCTTGAGCAATGTGGTATCTGGCTGCTTTCTTAAGATTTCAGCAAACAGTGGCTCAGTGCCTTGTTGAAGAATAGAAATGTAAACAGCAGAACATGAAAATGTGCAATGTGTTTGCAAACAAGTGGCAGCTCTGGGGATGAAAACAGTTTGTGTGGTTTGACACCCTTCAAAAAGAACTTTTAGCCCAAGGCATCCTACAATGAAATGTTGCCAGGATTATGAACTTTGCTTTGATTCAGACTAAGCAAACTGGTAGAAAGGGAGAAAAAATACCTCTGTTGTGATCTTTTCTAGATGAAGAATCTCAGGAGTGATGCTGTGATCTAGTCTACATGGCAAATTGGAGAGGTCTTGTGATCTAGTCTAGATGAAGTGTCTCTGAGGTCTTGTGATCTAGTCTCGATGTAAAGGCTCAGAGGTGTTGTTGCTCTAGTCCACGTTAAGAGTCTCAGATGTCTGATCCTGTCTAGAAAAGAGTTTGAAGTGGTGTGATGTAATTTTCATAAAATGTGATTCAGACAAGAGGAAGTCTCTCAGTGGTGTTGATGTGATTCAGTCAAGAGGAAGACTCTCAGAGGTGTTGATATGATTGAGTCAAGAGAAAGACTCTCAGAGGTGTTGATGTGATGAGGAAGACTCTCAGAGGTGTTGATGTGATGGAGTCAAGAAGAAGACTCTCAGAGGTGTTGATGTGATGGAGTCAAGAAGAAGACTCTCAGAGGTGTTGATGTGATTGAGTCAAGAAGAAGACTCTCAGAGGTGTTGATGTGATTGAGCCAAGAGGTGGAGTCTCAGAGGTGTGTTAACCTGTCTGCATGAGTCTCAGAGGTTTTGTGATCTAATCTAGCATACACAAAATGTTTCTCAGAGGTGTTGATGTGATTGTTTCCAGAAGAAGTGTCTCAGAGGTGTTGTGATATTGCGTAGATTTAAATGAGTATGTACACATTGGAAATCCCAAATATTGTCATGTGCAATATTCATATCGTAAGAGCATGAAACATTTTGAAACACTTCTCAGTCTGGTGTGATGTCCTTCTCACAGTTTATTCCAGTCCCTTCACCTTATCACTCAAACAGTGCAATTCCTTCTGGTCACTTGTGTCCAACATGCGTGTGTTTGTTTTAGGTCAGATGCAGTCAACAGATGCTACCAAGTCAACAGATACTACCGAGAGAGATCACTTATTTCATGGTGCATATACACTCACCTAAAGGATTATTAGGAACACCTGTTCAATTTCTCATTAATGCAATTATCTAATCAACCAATCACATGGCAGTTGCTTCAATGCATTTAGGGGTGTGGTCCTGGTCAAGACAATCTCCTGAACTCCAAACTGAATGTCAGAATGGGAAAGAAAGGTGATTTAAGCAATTTTGAGCGTGGCATGGTTGTTGCTCAGTTACTGGGATTTTCACGCACAACCATTTCTAGGGTTTACAAAGAATGGTGTGAAAAGGGAAAAACATCCAGTATGCAGCAGTCCTGTGGGCGAAAATGCCTTGTTGATGCTAGAGGTCAGAGGAGAATGGGCCGACTGATTCAAGCTGATAGAAGAGCAACTTTGACTGAAATAACCGCTCGTTACAACCGAGGTATGCAGCAAAGCATTTGTGAAGCCACAACACGCAAAACCTTGAGGCAGATGGGCTACAACAGCAGAAGACCCCACCAGGAACCACTCAACTCCACTACAAATAGGAAAAAGAGGCTACAATTTGCACGAGCTCACCAAAATTGGACAGTTGAAGACTGGAAGAATGTTGCCTGGTCTGATGAGTCTCGATTTCTGTTGAGACATTCAGGTGGTAGAGTCAGAATTTGGCGTAAACAGAATGAGAACATGGATCCATCATGCCTTGTTACCACTGTGCAGGCTGGTGGTGGTGGTTTAATGGTGTGGGGGATGTTTTCTTGGCACACTTTAGGCCCCTTGGTGCCAATTGGGCATCGTTTAAATGCCACGGCCTACCTGAGCATTGTATCTGACCATGTCCATCCCTTTATGACCACCATGTACCCATCCTCTGATGGCTACTTCCAGCAGGATAATGCACTATGTCACAAAGCTCGAATCATTTTAAATTGGTTTCTTGAACATGACAATGAGTTCACTGTACTGAAATGGCCCCCACAGTCACCAGATCTCAACCCAATAGAGCATATTTGGGATGTGGTGGAACGGGAGCGTCGGGCCCTGGATGTGCATCCCACAAATCTCCATCAACTGCAAGATGCTATCCTATCAATATGGGCCAACATTTCTAAAGAATGCTTTCAGAACCTTGTTGAATCAATGCCACGTAGAATTAGGCAGTTCTGAAGGCGAAAGGGGGTCAAACACAGTATTAGTATGGTGTTCCTAATAATCCTTTAGGTGAGTTATCTATGATTATGTTTCTAACTGTTCACCCAAGCTTTTGATCTCCAGTCATCCTCTGTTGGTGTTGGGACTGTAAGCTCTTTTGTTCTTTTGGCTCCTGTTTTTGTGTTGACTCCAAGTATTTGGATTTTAAATGAATCTTTTATTTGAGGTTATTTCTGTATGGGTTTCACCATGACAGTGCTTTTTATACACCAGTGTCATTGGAACATTAGATAATGTCCAAACAAAGCACATCATGTTTAGTATTTGAACACATACAATTTGCGTGGAATAACTGCCTGACGTCTGCCACTCATTGATCCCGCGTGATGCTGGGTATCTTCTTTGGTGTAAATCTGCAAGGAAAATCAGTTTCAACTGGATATAAATCTTGGCCTGCTCTTAACACTGTTACGGTGTGCCGTGAGTCTTGAGCAGTTCCTTTTTTCGGTCACTCTGACCTGTCGCCATCACTCTGGTATCTTCATTTTTGTCTCATCTATGCTTTCCCCAACTATGCTGTCTTTAAAGTGTTTGTTGCTGTTGTAATCTGCAACATGGCCCTCCTGCTGGTGGATTTGCACCTTGCTGTATAGCCTCTGTAGTCCTGCTGTTGAGGACGTCTATTGATGGCAGAACATCTTCGAGAGCACTCCTGATCTGTAATATTCACAATATTAGAGTCTTTACAACAAGCAAGTTAGGTCGAGTTAGGTCAAGTTAGGTCAAGAGTGGTTGAACCCAGCAGACTGTGGTCATGGGAAAGACAGAAGCGGTAGATGAATACGTGTGTTTGTGTGTTTCTGTGTACGCACAAGACATTGGCCCCAGTACTAAAGCCCATCTGTTATTACTACATTTCACCTCTGTCTTTCCATTGCACCACTTAAGATACACAGACTTCTGGAAAAGTGCTTGTCTCTCTGCTCGTCCCCCAGTGTTAGGATTTAACCCCCTGGGCATGCTGGAGTCATCGTGGATGTAGAGTGATAGGTGTTTAGAATATCCATGGCCAGACTGATCCATGGACGACCGCTTGGTTCTCTACACTGATTCTCCATTAAGAGATGTGAAAGAAAGAGCCACTATATATGATTTGAAAGGCGGGGAGCAGGTGGCAACGCCCCAAACAGAGCCGTCTTCCTCCTCCGTTTCTCCTCTTTCATCACTGCCTTTCTTCATTCTTTCTCTTTTGCTCTCGCTGTCAGGCTGTGGTTAGGATTCACTGTGGCCTTTGATTCTGCAGCCCTCGCACATCTCTACAGGAGCTGAGCCAGAACAAACTCTCCTCCCCCCTTCTCTCTCTCTCCCTCTCTCTCTCATCTCCCTCTCGCCTCTTCTGTCTCTCTCAGTCCAGTCTCTCTGCAACATGAGCTGTGTCACAAATATAACTGGTTTCTGTTATAGTGGTTCCACCACTGCCCAGCCTGTTGCACGACAGGAAGCAGCTACTGGCTGATATTCTCCTCTGCAGTGCAGGGCAGGCTGACGAAAAGTAAGGTTGAGCAGAGCAGCAGAGCTGACTGTGAGACCCTCTGTTGTTTACCACGTGTGTGTGAGAGAGAGAGAGAGAGAGAGAGAGAGAGAGAGAGAGAGAGAGAGAGAGAGAGAGAGAGAGAGAGAGAGAGAGAGAGAGAGAGAGAGAGAGAGAGAGAGAGAGAGAGAGAGAGAGAGAGAGAGAGAGAGAGAGAGAGAGAGAGAGAGAGAGAGAGAGAGAGAGAGAGAGAGAGAGAGAGAGAGAGAGAGAGAGAGAGAGAGAGAGAGAGAGAGAGAGAGAGAGAGAGAGAGAGAGAGAGAGAGAGAGAGAGAGAGAGAGAGAGAGAGAGAGAGAGAGAGAGAGAGAGAGAGAGAGAGAGAGAGAGAGAGAGAGACATAAAGAAAGAACTAGAAGTGGGGGATGGAAGGAGGGAGAGCAAAAAGAGAAACGAGGTGCACCAGCTGAACAGGAAGGAGTTGATCTAGAGTGTTAGAGACCCTGTACCTGGGCCGTGCTGTCTGTCTGTGTGTGTGAGTACTTTTACCGCTGACAAATACATTGACTAGGAATTCAAATCTATCTGCTGAAGTACTGTAGAATGCAATTGTCTCAATTTCAAAGGAATTTGATTGCAGCTAAGCAGTGACGATAATAACAAAATAGTAAGTGCATTTCAGCAATTGTCCATGTGACAAAATTATAAAAAAATATAAAATATGTTCCCTAGTATGCTGTATGAGATGTGCCACCAGATGTGTGCTTTTCTCCCGGAGCTGAAATTATCCCTCTATTTTCTTCTACCCAGACTGAAGATTACATAGAATATCCCTCCTAGTGTTAAATTAGCATCAATTCACCTTGGCTGCAAACAAAACACAGGCATATTGATTTCCAGCAGATGTTTCTACTCAACACCATTACCACTCAGGAGAAATAGCAGAAATCCAAACATGATTAATCAGACTTCTCTGCAGGCCCCTGTTATTTCACTGGCTGGGTTGGATCATCCGAAGAAGATCCTGACCATGTTAAACGACTGATGAATGGGTGCCAGGTGGGCCAAGCACATGCATCCAGTACAGCTGTGCACTGTGCTCTTTCAACTGTAAGGCAGGAGGGGTGTGGTATAAGGCCAATATACCACAGCTAAGAGCTCGGATACAGCCCTCAGCCGTTGTTTATGGACCATGTAACATAAATCCTGAGGTGCTTTTTTGTGGCATACAGTCTGATATACTGCAGCTTCAGGCCAATCAGGTTTATAATAGCATAAGGTTCCATGTTTCTAATTTTTAACACTATTACAATAAATGATTGACTTTCCCTAGTTGTTTTCCTTGGCTGACTTTGTCCTGGACTGACCCATATGACTTACGCCAGGCCTACTGTGTGGGGTTCATGAAGTTATGTTTAAAAAAGAATATCTATATTTCTTTGAATATGGGAAATGAAATCATCCACTTCTCTATGAAACTCTAAACAGGATGTGGCCGACGTCACAGCAGAGAGGAGGCAGAGGTGGAGCAGCCATTTTTGTTTTACTGCCTCTGTTGCCTTGGGGACTAACTGGTAAGGTTAGTCCTCCGACTGCCTGAACTCTACGCGTTCACTGTAGCAAGCACACCCCCTCTGTAACATTAGCCAGGAACTGAGGCCCAGAGGCCTAAAGGTGCAGAGGCCGACTAGGTCCTACATCTTCTTCAGAGGGATCTCAGTATAGCCCTCCCCTGGGGCCCGGGAGTCAGACTTCGACCCTTCAAACGTTCAGCCGAACTGAGCCACTGTGGTGCTGTGGCCGTCTCATACATGCGTCCGTAATCTAATCCATTTGTTACAGTCAATGCCCATGATCAGACTTTAAATACGTTTTGAAAGCTGGTAGAGCGCATGCCTCGGCTGTGGTTTACTGCACTTCCTGCTGCCATTCGGATGTGTCTCTGACTCACACGTTGGTCTTAGTTTTCACATTATTCTCTGGCCACTCAAATAAATAATGCATGGCTGCGTGCTATTTTTTCTCCTCACAGCCTCTGCCTTTTCACTTTCAGGAGGGGCTGAACATGTCTCTTTAACCCCTGGACACATACACACGACAAATAATTTTACACAGTGAGGATTTACTATTCCATTTCTCATTGATCTTCTTATAACCAGTCGTTGGGAACGTGTCTCTGATTAGTAATAATAGAAATCAAGAAAAAGAAATGTAATGCCATGTGAGTGACGTTCCTCTGACCACAAATAATGACACTGAACAACCAATCGTAATCGGGCAAATTCTTCATATTCGCAGCGATATATGAGGATTCGCCCCACCCCAAGTTACCCTCTGAATGTTTAATTGATCCTCCAGCTGTACGACAGATCTCCTCCGGTCCCCCTGTCACTAACTGCTCCGTAGTCACCCACTGAACTTTCCCCTCTGCCCTCTATCCTCAGGCGTGTCTGGTCCAGGGAGCACAGCCTGACGCCCAGCATGCAGTCTCTGGCTCCCACCTTAACAAAGCATTAGTCAGAACAGGTCAGCTGGGAAGAGCGCAGGATCGGGTTTTCCAACCTCAGCTCCTGAACCGCGGCCCAGTCAGAAGGGAAGCTGCAACACTCAGTGCTTTTTCCCACTGACACTGGGCTGATTATGCTTTATGTAACTCATTCTCTGGGACTCTGGCCTGTTCTTGGACTTATTCCGCTGCCTCTCCACAGTATTGTGAACCCGCTCCAGGCAGATCATACGCCCTGGTGCTTTTTCATAAGGACACAGCGTGCTGGGAGCTCAGGGTTCAGTACCTAGGACTTCCTCCTGCCGTGTCCTAAATGGAACCTGTTCTACACTATTTTGTGTGCACTACTTTTGACCAGTTCCTGTGGTGGAAAGTAGTGCACTATGTGCTGCAGGGTGTTGGGTCCTGGCTGTGACACAGGCTTTGTACTGGGTCCATGGTGCTGCCTCTTGATATCCTGTGATGTTAACAGCCAAACTGATCATAACACAGGATTTATTACGTCCTTCCTGTAAAGGTTGTCTAGTGAGAGGAGGTGGTGGAGGTGAGCTGAATGACAGAGTGTCTGTGTGGAGTTGACAGGCATACACACAATACACATATACAGGTCTGGAAAGATTTAAGAGACCACTTTTTCTTGAAACAAAAGTTGAAAAGGAAAGTTTTGAGTGAAGAACAGAAGCATGCAATTTGCGGTGTCTCTTAATTTTTTCCGGAGCTGTATATAATATATTTGTATACATGCTGAATGGTTTCGAAAGGGCCCATATAAGCTTCGGCCTACACATCAGAGACAATACCTACTGGACATAGCAGAGTATGACATATATATCGTTGTAGTATAGCAGTATAACACATAACATTGTAGTATAGCAGTATAACACATAACATTTTAGTATAGCAGTATAACACATAACATTGTAGTATAGCAGTATAACACAACATTGTAGTATAGCAGTATAACACATAACATTGTAGTATAGCAGTATAACATAACATTGTAGTATAGCAGTATAACACATAATATTGTAGTATAGCAGTATAACACAACATTGTAGTATAGCAGTATAACACATAACATTGTAGTATAGCAGTATAACACATAACATTGTAGTATAGCAGTATAACACAACATTGTAGTATAACAGTATAACACATAACATTGTAGTTTAGCAGTATAACACATACCATTGTAGTTTAGCAGTATAACATATAACTAGGGATGCACTGATAAGAAAATGATTGGCCGATACCGATAGCCGATGTTCATATAACATAATTGTCGGATGCCAATACCAATACCGATGTTTAGAGATTTCTGTAACTTTCCACCCTGTCATAAATTAAAATGTTGCTTCTAATTTCAGCTCATTTGAAGTAATTATTTGACGGTCTGTTTTAACAGCGTCAACTCAGATTTTCTTTTTCAAAATAAAAGCCATCATTGAACTATATAAGACAATATAGTTAACAATATAGTCTGTACATTTTATGTTTAAAGTCTGTTCCAATATTGTTCTTGTCTGTTTGTTTTTACAGACTAGATTGTTAACTATATTGCCTTATACATTTCTATTATGGATTTCATTGTGATAAAAAAAATCTGAGTGCTGCCAGCATAATGTCCTGCTGCTGAAATAACACAAATTAAGCCTTGTTTGGCCATCACTAAGTATAGCAGTACAATGTATATAACATTATTGTATAGCAGGATTACATATATAACGTTGTAGTATATCAAGTATAGCATGTATAACATTGTAGTACACCAGTATAACACATTTAACATTGTAATATAGCGGTATAACATATAACATTGTAGTCTAGCTGTACAGTGTAACATTGTTGTATAGCAGTATAACATATGTAACGTTGTAGAATAGCAGTATAACAAATATAACATAGCAGTATGATGTAAATAACAGTGTAGTATAGCAGTATAACACATATAACATATCAGTATGATGTAAATAACATTATATTATAGCAGTATAACAAATATAACATAGCAGTATGATGTAGATAACATTTTAGTATAGCAGTATAACATATATAACTTTGTTGTATAACAGTATAACATATAACATTGTATGATGTAAATGTAAATATGTATGATGTAAATAACATTTTAGTATAACAGTATAACATATAACATTGTAGTATAGCAGTATAACACAACATTGTAGTATAGCTGTATAACCTTAGGTCAATGAAGGCAGGTAAATTAAGTAAAGGCATAATCCAGCCAGTCTGCTCCAATGTGTCTCCTGTCTGTCTGGCTGTCTGTGTGGGCGAAATTGTGTACTGTAGCCTGTCAGCTTTCTCTCTGGCTGTCTGCATTTGTATGCAGTCTTACTACAACTGATTCAATGTGTTATTGAAGTTGTGCACTTGACTGCTATTAGCCTGCCTCACCCTATATGTGTTTTCTGTGAAGTATCTCCTGGATGGGCGCGTCTTCTTGATGAGATAGTGTAACGGTACTACGATGTAATGTTTTTATGGTGGCCTTTGTGTTTGTCTGTCGGTAACTGGGCTGTCTGTCACCTTTAGGAGCAGCCTAAGATCATTGAGCCATTGGACTATGAGAACGTGGTGTTCCAGAGGAAGGCCCAGATCCACAGTGACCCTCACCGAGACCTGCTGCTGTGTGCTGTCGACGATGTCTCGGTACACACACACACACACACACACACACACACACAATGACACTTACAGCATGTACTTACATGTTCTGTAAAGCCAAATAGAGCATTGTATGTCCGGGATGATAAAAAAAGCAAAAAAAAAACATTTGTTTCAAAATGCACATACATTTTTTATTGCAGAACCTTTTGTTGTGGAATATTCTCTAACCAATGTATTCTCTCTGATTAATGGACTGAGTACCCTTGTTCAAATTAGAAAAGGAATGTGGGGGGATCTGGTATTTCCCTAGGGGGCATCATTGACTGGTATCAGCAGATGAAATGGTTACTCATTAATCTGCGCATCTGTATAACTCATCAGGGCATCTATAGTCTGTCCGGGTTCGGTTGCATTAAAGAGTTCTGATCGATGGAATTGCCATCACACCTTTACACAAGTGACATACTGTTCCAAATATCCCCACAGAAACGCTGTCTGTCAGGTTTTGTAGGGTAGCTAGCTGCAGCAGAGTACTGGGACGTTATGACACACAGCAGCTTATTATATGAATGCCAGAAACGACTGCTGCAAAAGTGGTTCATTTTACAAACCAAGTCAGCAAATTCCTTCAACAGCGACTAAGGCAGGGTGTTCTTTCTATTGTACAAAAAAAGTTTCCATCACCATAAACTACCAGTTTAGCTTTCAACACGCAGCCTTACTTCCTTCTGTGACGTTTGAGAATTGGGTTGAAACTAAGCAACTTGGGGAATGCACGTGACAAAAACCCACATGGGTCCATTTAGAGGACGCAAAGCAATAAAAGACTAATAGACTGTTCGCGCTCATCTCTCTTTCCAACACCCTGCACCCCCCTTATCCCGTCCCGCTTAGGCGTCTCACATCTCCCGCCAAAGGAGAACGTTGGTTCCATCAGTGCCTCAGAATGCAGAAAGAGAAGCTAAGAGCCTGTTCGCCAAGGAGGTATTCTTTCAGTCCGGCATTCATTGGTACACAACCACTGACTTGACAAAATAAGTTGTACCGCCTGTAGGAATGATTGGTTTTGCCTGTTGTAATGCAACTGACCGAGCCTTCTGTCGGCCTGTTTGGCAGTGCATCAAGACTTACAACAAGGACTGGCACGTCATCAACTACAAATACGAAGCGTACTCTGGTGATTTCCGTATGCTGCCAAGGTAGGTCGACAGTAGAAAAGTTGTCTATGAAGCCATGATTCCAAGGTGCTGTAAATCGAGGGAAAGCGAAACCTTCAAAAGAATATAACATAACTGAGAAAACAGCTGGAAGAATTTAGAAAACGGTGGACTTGTTAATAAAAAAAGACATCACCCCCTCACACTCAACATGTCACAACTCATTTACATTTCCCTGGGTTTCTGACATCACCCCCTCACACTCAACACGTCACAACTCATTTACATTTACCTGGGTTTCTGACATCACCCCCTCACACTCAACATGTCACAACTCATTTACATTTCTCTGGGTTTCTGACATCACCCCCTCACACTCAACACGTCACAACTCATTTACATTTCCCTGGGTTTCTGACATCACCCCCTCACACTCAACACATCACAACTCATTTACATTTCCCTGGGTTTCTGACATCACCCCCTCACACTCAACACATCACAACTCATTTACATTTCCCTGGGTTTCTGACATCACCCCCTCACACTCAACACGTCACAACTCATTTACATTTCCCTGGGTTTCTGACATCACCCCCTCACACTCAACATGTCACAACTCATTTACATTTCTCTGGGTTTCTGACATCACCCCCTCACACTCAACACGTCACAACTCATTTACATTTCTCTGGGTTTCTGACATCACCCCCTCACACTCAACACGTCACAACTCATTTACATTTCCCTGGGTTTCTGACATCACCCCCTCACACTCAACACGTCACAACTCATTTACATTTCCCTGGGTTTCTGACATCACCCCCTCACACTCAACATGTCACAACTCATTTACATTTCTCTGGGTTTCTGACATCACCCCCTCACACTCAACACGTCACAACTCATTTACATTTCCCTGGGTTTCTGACATCACCCCCTCACACTCAACCTGTCTCTTCACAGTAAAGGCTTGAAGACTGACAAGCTGTCTGCTCATGTGTTTGAGATTGACGAAGACGCCAAAGATGAGGTGAGTGGGGCCAGAGGGCGTTAGAGTGATGTGTCTGTATGTGTCTGTGTGTGTGTGTCTGTGTGTGTATTTTGTATTGACTTTGGGTCTTTGGTGTGGTCTTGTTTGCTCCTAGGCATGTTTGAAAATGAAAATTACCTTTTGAATTTGAGACATGTAATATATCCTTGGATTGGTTGGTGAAGACAAGGACTTTGATGATCAGAGACAATTCATCCACAGGTCACAGCCCCCCCCCCAAAAAAAATTCTAGAAACATCATGACACTTCAGATAGCAGTAATGTAATACTGATCGTGTAGCCTAGACACAGAAACCCCCACCCTGCCACTAGCGTGTGGTTTTGTGGTCAGGGAACTCATGCAGCTCTCTGTAAGGCCCACAGACGTAGCCCGGTGCCTTGTGTTGTCTGGCCTAATCCCCTGCTCACCGTCACGTAGGCAAGACGGCACAACCATCTGGTACCAGGCTAGGACTGCAAGTCAGTGGCTCGCCAAAGGCAGCCTGGGTCCTCACTTCTCAACAGTGAAACCAGAGCTTCGTACTTCTATAAATAACTGTCGTGGACAACCCCCATTCGTTGGCCCATCTGGACGCGGACAAACTTAGCATTTAAAAGGGTTATAATTTAAGGACAAGAAACGGCTGCTAGATATGTTACAGTGGTGGGGAGGGCAGAGAGCACGGAGGCTAAGGGGGGGTGTCACTCCTGGGCTCTGTCCCAAATGGCACCCTATTCCCCACAGAGTGCACTACATTAAGCCAGAGCCGTCTGTAAGGAGTGCTCTACACGGGCCGCCGTTTGGACGCAGCCCAGGACTGTGGAGAGAGGAAGAATGTGAGTGGAGGCTATCTGTCATTCTAAATGAGCCTGGCTAATGCTACGTGACATACAGTGTTCTTTAGAGGGACCCAGGCTGACAGGACCTTCTCATTTAGTCTCAGAGGGACGTGGCTGGAAAGGGATCTCTGGTAGATCCGTACGTCTTTTATCCCGACTGGAGAGGAAAAGTGTGGGAGGGAGGGGAAAGAGAGAGAAAGTGGGAGAGATGGCGATTGAAGAGATGGATGGGAGGAATGGCCGTAATAATTGAATCAGTGATAATGTAATCAGGGAGACTGGTGAGGGCGGGAGGAACGGAGGGGGTCTCGGAGGGCCACTGAAGACCTGGGTAAAACCGCTGTCACATGGCGCGTTGAACAGTTGGTCTCGTGCTGTCATATGTGGTGTGGTCGCATACGGAGTGGAGATTTTTCCCAGGGACAAAGGAAGTAGAGTGAACATCTGACCAATCACGGTGTGTGAGCTTCAGTGAAACGAAAGAAGAATGAAAAATGAATCATGTGCGCAAACTGACAAAACCCACCCCACCCCACCTTCAAATCAAGACCTTTTCACTCCATTTCACTGGTGATCCGTTTCAAGTGGAACTATGAATTCACCTCAAGAGCGAGGAAGGGAGGGGCAGGAGAGGCGAGGGCAGAGAAAGCTCATCCAATTGGATTACTGTAGGGATTACAATCATGTATGGCTTTAATGTGATTGCTTGTACACGCAGGTCCGTGTGTTAGTGTGTGTGGTTGCTATAGCAGTTCTCTGTATTCATTTGTTGTCACTGTGCTTCCCAGAAGTAGTATATTCGGTTATTTGGCCGGCCATAGTGACAGCGTCCTGTGTAATGTCATAGTGAGCACACTGTGTTTGACCTTGTGTCCATGGAGTTACCAAGGCTCGGACCGGCCCTCGGAAAATCTGAATATCGTCCTCTATTATATGGTTGCACTGTGTTCCCGAGATGACATTACGTTTCATTGAACGGGTGTGTGTTTTGGTTGTGTATCTGAAGTACGTTGTAGGACTTTACGTGTGTTTGTGTGTACAAGTTTTTACATCCACACCCATCAATAATACCAATAACCATCTTTCCTCTGTGTGTGTGTGTGTGTGTGTGTGTGTGTGTGTGTGTGTGTGTGTGTGTGTGTGTGTGTGTGTGTGTGTGTGTCACCAGGACTCGTCGTCCCTCTGCTCCCAGAGAGGAGGCATCATGAAACAGGGCTGGCTGCATAAGGCCAACATCAACAGCAGCCTGTCTGTCTCCATGCGGGTGAGTCACTGCCCACCAGCTGGGGCTAAAGGCCCCTCTAGGACTACCATATAGGTCTAGAAGCCTTGCTTCGACAAAGGTCGAATCAGACTCTCTGTCTTGATTTGATCATTCGGCTGTTGCAAGGCAGTTTCATGAAAAGTTGAAATAACAGACTGTATTTGCCTTAAAAAAAAAAATGAAAAACACATACCCGAAATTTGGCAAATGTTCCTGGCACTGCAGTTTTATTTTCTGACAGACGACAGGCGTGCTCATTTTAAGATGGTCTGCACTCCTCAGTACAACGCCACTGCTGCAGAGTTAAGCACAGCGGATTCTCTGCTCTCTTTCTGGTCCCTAGGTGTTCAAGAGGAGGTATTTCTACCTGTCCCAGCTGCCAGACGGCTCTTACATCCTCAACTCCTATAAGGATGAGAAGAACTGCAAGGACACCAAAGGATCTATTTACCTGGACTCCTGTGTAGATGTCATTCAGGTGATTATTTCAGTCTCATTCAGGTGATTGTGAAGATGTCATTCCGGTAATTATATAGAAGTCTTTCAAAAGATTAGATAGATGTCATTCAGCTGATTATATAGGTGTCATTCAGGTGATTAATTTCAGTCTTGACTGTGACATTGTTGAAGCCAAGTTGTTGTTTTCTTCAAGATTACAGTTATGCTCTGCGTTTTTCTGATGGCGCTAGCTCCTCAAGTAAGTGGAATAGATAGATTGGACATTTTCTTGCTGAAGCATGATTCAGGCCTTTATAGATTGACTGTTAGCTCACAAACGCAGACAATGCGCTCTGGACAAATCGACAATATATTGTGTTCCCTGTATTCCTGCCAGCAATAAAATGAACTCTGTGATAAACAAATAGATAATTCTACGCTAACTCAATAATAGGTGATCTCTTGTTGCTGAAAAAAACATACAGAGGTATATAGATATACATTATATAGAGCTATACAGAGACTGCCCATACCTGAAGTGTTACATAAAAACCATGGAAAAATGCTGTAACCATTCTACATATACACCGATCAGCCATAACATTATGACCACTGACAGGTGAAGTGAATAACACTGATACACCGATCAGCCATAACATTATGACCACTGACAGGTGAAGTAAATAACACTGATATACCGATCAGCCATAACATTATGACCACTGACAGGTGAAGTGAATAACACTGATACACCGATCAGC
Source organism: Esox lucius (assembly GCF_011004845.1). Classification (NCBI taxonomy): domain Eukaryota; kingdom Metazoa; phylum Chordata; class Actinopteri; order Esociformes; family Esocidae; genus Esox; species Esox lucius. Next base: position 14,152,647 of record NC_047592.1, on the reverse strand, counting down.
CATAACATTATGACCACTGACAGGTGAAGTGAATAACACTGATATACCGATCAGCCATAACATTATGACCACTGACAGGTGAAGTGAATAACACTGATATACCGATCAGCCATAACATTATGACCACTGACAGGTGAGGTGAATAACACTGATACACCGATCAGCCATAACATTATGACCACTGACAGGTGAAGTGAATAACACTGATACACCGATCAGCCATAACATTATGACCACTCACAGGTGAAGTGAATAACACTGATACACCGATCAGCCATAACATTATGACCACTGACAGGTGAAGTGAATAACACTGATACACTGATCAGCCATAACATTATGACCACTGACAGGTGAAGTGAATAACACTGATACACGATCAGCCATAATATTATGACCACTGACAGGTGAAGTGAATAACACTGATACACCGATCAGCCATAACATTATGACCAATGACATGTGAAGTGAATAACACTGATACACCGATCAGCCATAACATTATGACCACTGACAGGTGAAGTGAATAACACTGATACACCGATCAGCCATAACATTATGACCACTGGCAGGTGAAGTGAATTACATTGATACACCGATCAGCCATAACATTATGACCACTGACAGGTGAAGTGAATAACATTGATACACCGATCAGCCATAACATTATGACCACTGACAGGTGAAGTGAATTACATTGATACACCGATCAGCCATAACATTATGACCACTGACAGGTGAAGTGAATAACACTGATACACCGATCAGCCATAACATTATGACCACTGACAGGTGAAGTGAATAACACTGATACACCGATCAGCCATAACATTATGACCACTGACAGGTGAAGTGAATAACACTCACACACCGATCAGCCATAACATAATGACCACTGACAGGTGAAGTGAATAACACTGATACACCGATCAGCCATAACATTATGACCACTGACAGGTGAAGTGAATAACACTCATACACAGATCAGCCATAACATTATGATCACTGACAGGTGAAGTGAATAACAGTGATACACCGATCAACCATAACATTATGACCACTGACAGGTGAAGTGAATAACACTGATACACCGATCAGCCATAACATTATGACCACTGACAGGTGAAGTGAATAAGACTGATAATCTCATTATCATGGCACCTGTCAGTGGGTGGTATATATTAGGCAGCATGTGAACATTCTGTCCTCAAAGTTGATGTGTTAGAAGCAGGAAAAATTGGCAAATGTAAGGATCTGAGCGACTTTGACAAGGGCCAAATTGTGATGGCTAAATGACTGTGTCAGAGCATCTCCAAAACTGTAGCCCTTGTGGGGTGTTCCTGGTCTTCAGTGGTCAGTACCTATTAAAAGTGGTAAACCGGCAACAGGTTCATGGGCGGCCAAGGCTCATTGATGCATGTGGGGAGCGAAATCTGGCCTGTGTGGTCTGATCCAACAGATGAGCTAATTTTGCTCAAACTGCTAAAAAAGTTAATGCTGGTACTGATAGAAAGGTGTCAGTATGCACAGTGCATCGCAGTTTGCTGTGCATGGGGCTGCGTAGCTGCAGACCAATCAGGGTGCCCATGCTGACCTCTGTACTGCCGAAAACGCCTGCAAATGGCACGTGAGCATCAGAACTGGACTGGGCTGTTTTGGCGGCAAAAGGGGGACCAACACAATATTAGCCAGGTGGTCATGATGTTATGGCTGATCGGTGTATGCTAGCATATGATTGTTACCTTGTTCCTTATATAGTAACTGTTTGTAATCCCCTTGGCTGTATGTTTCTACTGGGGAACCTCCCACTGTAAACGCATTGAAGGCCCAGGATTTACTAGATTTCAATAAAAAGAGGAACCCATAATAAAGAAGTAATGTACAGTAACCTAAACACAATTTACAACCTTGATGGGGAAGAACAAAATTGTCTGTATGAAGTAAACAACACATATATTGAGTTAGGGCTAAATTATGATTCGGAAAATACAGTATTTTATTTCATTATTGATTAAACGTAATGAATAAAAATTATACTGAATGGATAATACATTTTCTGAAATGTTCAAATTATTGTTACCCTTGTTTTTAAGTAGTTTGTTCAATGGGAATGAAGTTTGGGGACTGAGAAGTTTGGAGACTAATATGTGCAATCCAGGTATACCACCAAATTGTAGAGGTGGTGTGAGGTTATTTCTGGTCATATTTTTGTCTAATCGTCTACTGATGTACATTGCTAATGTGATCTGTGATCTGATCAAATTTCAATCACATTTATTTATAAAGCCCTTTTTACAACAGCAGTTGTCACAAAGTGCTTTACAGAGACACCCGGCCAAAAACCCCAAGGAGCAAACAACAGTAGTGTTGAATTTCAGGGGCTAGGAAAAACTCCTTAAGAAGGCCGAATTTTAGGAAGAAACCTAGAGAGGACCCAGGCTCAGAAGGGTGACCAGTCCTCTTCTGGGTGTCGGGTGAGATATTAACAGTCCAATTGGAATAATTAATACATTTCTCTGGGCTAAATTCAGAGTCTATTTGATTTTAGACTAGGTCAAAAGTATGACCGGTGTTAGTGGTGTTTACATTTGTTGGATGACATGCAGCTCATCCTCAGGGACTGCTTTGTATCCAGTCCATGGCACAGGCCATGAGAGGCAAATATTTTATGAGCTAACCTCAATTAGCTTCACATTTCAAGCTCATGCCATGCTAAGTGGTTAGATAATGCTGCCTCTAGCTGGCTCATTAACACTACTACCCCTGAGGAATTTACAGTCCCAGCAATTATTTTTTTCAAATCCCTGTAAAATTGTGTGTCACAATGATTAAAACAAATTGTAAAATGAGTACAATGTACGGTCTGGATCACCGTAGCCATATGTGGTCTGTATGAATTTCCTTTGAAAAAGTCTGAAAGCCTCGTCCTAATGTCTGCAAATGTTATTATTAAATGTTATTCCTAGTCATGGGTGCTCAGGTTTTCAACCTGTCTGTGTGTGTGTGTGTGTGTGTCCAGTGCCCTAAGATGCGTCGCAACGGCTTTGAGCTGAAGATGCAGGAGCGCTATAGTCACTTCCTGGCTGCAGACAGCGAGGCGGAGATGGAGGAGTGGGTGGTCACCCTGAAACAGGCCCTGCAGAGCAGCAGCGACGGAGGAGACCGGAGGAATGGAGGAGACAGCCTTGACCTGGGTGAGGGGGCTATCATGATCACATGCGCACATGCCGCCAACCAATGGGATCCAGCCAGTGGACTCAGCTGTGTCCTTAGTGAGGATGGAGGGGGCTGGACTTATGTGAACTAGCCATGTGCATGACTAGGAGGCATTGTGTTGGTTACACCAGTCATTTGTGTTTAGTTCCCCTTTCTCATTTCTTCGGAAATGTCGGCTGACTCAGGAAGTTATTGTGAACTGGTGTGGAAGTTTGGCAGTTGAGATAGTCGGTGAAAGCCAACCGGAGCTGTCTAACGATTAAAACATTCCCCTCAATCACATTCAGTTATTTAGTTTATGTAGAATACATACAAAAATCAGATTTATATTTAAAAAGGTCTGTGCAAAGATGTTTCAGCGGGCGTTTACAAAATAATGAATAGACAAATTTGTCAATTAGTCCGACAGCACCTGCTTTTCTTGATCTTGAAACCTTCATGTGCCTTGTTCAAAACAACCTGTGGAGTCAGGACTTGAATATTTCTGACCCCCTAGTTCAGTGCATTCAAAACAGCTGTTACTCAAAAAGATATCCAACTTGGAATTGCAAGTTGGATACCAAGGCCTCCTCTCTGAGCTCAGAGATTCCGCCTTGTAATGTGAAGTTCAATGATGTGGGTGACGTTTTATTCCAAAGTTAATATGCGGTGATAAATGTGTAATTTGATAACTCTATATTATTGAGTTAACTCCTCTGCCCCAGTGCCATCATTATAGGTGTGGCTGGGTAGTCTGGTGGTCAGAGCAACTGAATCTACATGCCGGCAAAAAGGCTGTCCTTCTGTCCCTAAGCAAGGCAGTAACCATAATTGCTCCCAGCTTCTTGCTTAAAAATAGAATGTTTTCTCAGTCGTACCTACCTGTCAAAACAAGGGGGGAGATATGAACAATGTTATAATGCTGAATCTCTGTACTGTGTGTGTGTGTGTGTGTGCATCTATTTTTTTCAATGACAAATTAGTCCTTTAAAATCTTCTGGGGTACTAAGACTAGATTTGGAGGGAACAGCAAAGAGCTGTGGGAGTGTCACCGGCTCGTTTCCAGTCCCCCCTGCAACACACCAAAGGGAGTTAGACAGCAGAATTAGAGGGAAAGGCCTTCAATCTCTGTCTGAAAGAAATTAGCGAATTGGGACGACACAGCGCTTGGCAAAGCGCAGAACTAAAAGTTGACTCACCCGTTGGCTTGATACCGGCGTATGGCTAACATCCAGTCACTCAACTTGTGTTTCACTGTTTTAAGACCCCCCCCCCCAACGCAATGTGGATCACACATTGCGTTAGGATGCATACACATACTCATCCGAATCCTGGATTGGCACTATTTTCGACTGATGCCTCTCTCTTCCAATCAGATGAGGACAGTACCAGCCAGGGAAAAGGAGAGAGCCTATTGGAGAGTCTCGGGAAGAGTCTCCACCCTGAACTCATGAAGGTACTGTATGTTACTGTCATTAGCACCAATCATTATCACAGCTCTGCTGTTATGTTTTTATGTTATGTTGTTATGTTAAGAAAGTAAGGACAGTTGGTCAGGATTATACTAGCAACTTCCCAACGTTCATATGTGAGTATACAGTATTCAAAGCCCTTGATGATTAAGGGAAGACCTCGGTTTTTGTAGAGCCTTCTGCTAATTAATTCAGCCTGTTGTGTTTTTCCCTTCACCACACAGCGGTTTTCTTTTTCCGATAGTGTGGATATCTGCAGCTCTGGAAAGAATTAAGAGATCACTGCACCTTTTTCTTTCCTTTCCAAAAAAGTTGAAAAGGAAAGTTTTGAGTGAGGAACAGAAGCATTCAATTTGCAGTGGTCTCTTAATTTTAACCTTTCTGTTCCTCACTCAAAACATTCCCTTTTCGACTTTTTTTGGAAAGCAAAGAAAAGGGTGCAGTGGTCTCTTCATTTTTTCTGGAGCTGTATTACACATCCTTTACCTCACACGCACAGCAGGGCGCGTGGCTTTAGAGTGGAGTGTTCAGACAGAGCGTATTCTTCTCAGGAAGACAAAGGGCTTGTTTAAACACGATAACCCCTCCGAATACATACATATTGGTAATCTGCAATGATTGCTGAATAGGAACGTGTCTCTAGTCCGTAAGAGAAACAAAATGAATGTTCTCCAAATGGAATGCAGACACTGCCTGCACCTGAGAGTGTGTCTGTAGCAGGTGCTTACGGCTGGCTTACCCATTATGTCCCAATTCCCCATGGGCCCTCCCGGGCAAAAGTAGTGCACGCAATGTAGGGTGTAACTTGGGATGTAGCCTGTGTTTATCCCTTAGAGAACTACCTCCATGCTTTACTGTGTCTATGAGCCCAGAGCATCACAGAACAAAGAGGACTGTCTGCCCGGTGTGAGGAGGCTGGTAACAGTGTGCTCTGTTTTAGGAAGGCTGTTTACTGTCTCCTCTGAGATGTCCTGGCCCTCAGCTCTCCTCTTCACATGAAAGACCTGATGGAAGAGGAGGAGAGGGTGTAAGACCTCTGTGACCTAAGGCTGTTCTTTGTTTCTTTGTCTCTCTCTGTCTCTCCACGCAGTACGCCAGGGAAACAGACCAGCTCAATAAAATCAACAGGAACGAGGGGAGACAAAAGCTGTTCCTGCTGGACCCTGAAACACAGGTTAGGACCATCACTATCTGACCATATTCATTTACAATATGATTGTTAATGACTGGCCGAGCCTATTTACACAGGCATATAATATGACTCTAGAGCAGTGTTTCCCAATTCTGGTCCTCGGGACCCAAAGGGACGCACCTTTTGGTTTTTGCCCTAGCACTCACACACCTGATTCAAATGTCACCCTGCCACTTACACACTAGATTGACATAATCAACTCATCATCAAGTCTTTAATTTGAATCAGGTGTGTGAGTGCTAGGACCAAAACTAAAACGTCACGAGGCCCAGGATTGGGAAACACTGCTCTATACTACGATGTCTATGGTCTGGGTGGGCCCAGGGCCTGCTGAATCCACTGACGTCAACCAGACAGTTTACATTTTAGGGAATCAGAACGCGTTTCTATGGGGATGAATGCCCCTAAGGCCTTCCTTCTCTATCGTGGTCTGTTCATGTTTCCTCGACCCTCCAGAGGCTGGACTTCTCGGGCATCGAGCCGGACGTGAAGCCGTTTGAGGAGCGTTTCGGCAGGCGCATCGCTGTCAGCTGCCATGACCTGACCTTCAGCTTGCAGGGCTGTGTCAGCGAGAAGGGAGATGGGGTCCTCACCAACGTGAGCTCACACACACGCACACACACACTCTTCTGTTCACCACTGTCCCTCTGCACTCAGAGGGGGAAACCTGGCATTCCGTCCTCTACTCTATGTTTATAACCTTTAGATCACGTTAAGCCTCGGATTTCTAGTTTTCTCCCAAAATGTTGCGTATTTCGTTGTAAATACTGTACTGAGGCCCAAGTTACAAATTACGACCTACATGTCATTCCCTGATGTAAGCAGCCTGCGTTCCACCGACTGTGACAAAAATGCTGAGCCGAGCAGACAACAGCCAGGAGTGTACAGCCAGTTCACTGTGTCCCTCTCTCTCCTTGAAGTGGATTACACTAGACATAAAACACACTGCTGAGAAACATAACGCTGGCCAGAGCAGACTTGGCTTCTGGGATATGGGCTGTTGGACCCCACCTCTTTATCCTCCCCTTGGCTATAAAACCAAACGCAGATAAAATAACGGTTTCTGGATGGGGTTGCGTCCATTGATTTTAGTCCGTTTGTTTTGCTTGATTTGTATGCACACAACACACACAGTCATGCACATCATCATTCCCTGCTGTCTCATTTCCAGGTGGAGCCGTTCTTCATCAGCCTCGCTCTTTTTGACGTGTCCAAGAGTTGTAAAATCTCCTCTGACTTCCACGTGGACCTCAACCCTCCCTGCGTACGGGAGATGCTGACCGACACCGGCCCACTCTCTCCTATGTCAGAGGGAGGAGAAGGAGGTGGAGGGGTGAATGGAGGTGTCAACGGAGGCGCGGGGAACGGGAACGGTCTTCCTGTTCTTCAGAGGGTGTCTGAGTCTCTGCTGCGCTTCCCCACTCAGGTAAGACCGTGGTGTCCTCACAAGCCCTGGGTTCTGTCAGTAGGGTTAGTAAGACTGTGGTGACCTCACAGGCCCTGGGTTCTGTCAGTAGGGTTAGTAAGACTGTGGTCACCTCAGAGGCCCTGGGTTCTGTCAGTAGGGTTAGTAAGACTGTGGTGACCTCACAGGCCCTGGGTTCTGTCAGTAGGGTTAGTAAGACTGTGGTCACCTCACAGGCCCTGGGTTCTGTCAGTAGGGTTAGTAAGACTGTGGTGACCTCACAGGCCCTGGGTTCTGTCAGTAGGGTTAGTAAGACTGTGGTGACCTCACAGGTCCTGGGTTCTGTCAGTAGGGTTAGTAAGACTGTGGTCCCCTCAGAGGCCCTGGGTTCTGTCAGTAGGGTTAGTAAGACTGTGGTGACCTCAGAGGCCCTGGGTTCTGTCAGTAGGGTTAGTAAGACTGTGGTGACCTCACAGGTCCTGGGTTCTGTCAGTAGGGTTAGTAAGACTGTGGTCCCCTCACAGGCCCTGGGTTCTGTCAGTAGGGTTAGTAAGACTGTGGTGACCTCACAGGCCCTGGGTTCTGTCAGTAGGGTTAGTAAGACTGTGGTGACCTCAGAGGCCCTGGGTTCTGTCAGTAGGGTTAGTAAGACTGTGGTGACCTCACAGGCCCTGGGTTCTGTCAGTAGGGTTAGTAAGACTGTGGTGACCTCACAGGCCCTGGGTTCTGTCAGTAGGGTTAGTAAGACTGTGGTGACCGTGGGGATTTAGTCATTAGGTATTATGCAGTCATTAGATACAATGAGCCACCCGCGTGGAGGTCTCCTCCTCTTACTCCTCTTGATCTCACCGTTTCATCATATTGTTTGACTTCGTTAGATTGCATTCCTGTGTAAGGTTTTCTGATAGGGTTAAAAAACATTTGAACCAACAGTTAACAGTTGACATGAACTCATTGCCAGGGTGGTACATCTATAAAAGGAAAGAAAACAGAAACGAGCGTCGCATGCGCTGCTGCTTTGCAGTGGATTTCCTACAGTGGCTGTAAGCCTCCATAGCTTCCCGGAACAAATCCCCTGTAAGCCAGTAGTTTTATTCATTTATGTTGTGAAAATGGGTCACCACTCAGCATTTGAGGGACCTAGCTAAGTGTCACAAGTTGCTGTGTATTTTATTGGCTACCTCTGTGCTCCCGGTCAACGAGGGATCCCAAGGCTGGACATCCAGGTCCAGCAAAACCTCACCCACCTGCACACACAAGCCTACAACGTGATCAGTGGTTACATTTCCACTTTATTCAAAGCTTGTTGAGATTCAGGCTGATACAGGACTATGCTGTTTACATGGGGACTTACATAACGTGGTTTGTTACTAGAGGAATTTGTTAACCAAAGTTACTAGATATGCATGTCTCAGTGCATTCCTGTTGGATTTAGACAGACTCAAGACATTGGGTTAAAGTCTATTGAGTATTTCCGTTCCGTTTTTCTCCTTAACATTATTCAGCCACTGATTCAACTCAAAACTGCAGCTATGATGTGTGCTCACTTGAGCCTTTCTATAAAGCCTTTCAAAGGCTCGCTGGAATACCCAACATTCTCCAGTAGCAGTAACATAAGCCCTGCCCCATTCTTCCAACACTGTAAAACAGTTAGAAGCCAGTTAACTAGGAAGTACCTGACCAGTTTTTCATGGTTCTCTTATGGTTCTCCTAAGTTCTCCTCATGATAGCCTATTTTATAAACCCGTAAAGGAGCTGTGTGCTCACAGACACACACACATAGACATAGCAGCATAGGCCCCGAATGGAAAAGAGTGTGTCAGCGTTAAGACTGAAGCAGACTCCGGCAGCATTAGTCAGACACGGCTACAGCACGCACAGAACCTCACCTCCCTCCATCCCAGACAGCATGGAACCATGGCAGGGCTCCCTCTGAAACACATCCCAGTAGTGGAACACAGATGCAGAGAAGAGAAATGGAACTACTGCATAATATCTCTGGACCCCGACGCAGAACCGGGCTTTCAGCAGGAAAGCGGTCCAACCAAGTGTGCTGATGACACTGAGAATGAGGTGGGGATATGCTTGTGCATGTGGGTGGACCTAGCGCGGTCTTGAAGGGCATAGGGAGATGATAATAGGCTTCCCCTATTCGCGGTCAGCGCGTGATTATGCACATGAGACCGGCGTAATTGAGGTGCTGTTTGGGTGTAAGTCCAAAATACGTCCCTCTGCCCTCATCTTCCTCTCTCCATTTCCCCAGTCAGGGTGTGGTACTGAGACCGGCTCATCGGGTCATGGCGGTATTATTCTCCAACCATACCCGAGTGTTCTTACTGTGCTGCCACTAGCAGGAAGAAATTGTATGTGCCGAAGTGTGGGCACGTGCATGCGTTTGTTTGTGCGTTTGTGTGTGTGCGTGTGTAGGCACATGTGTGTGTGTGCGTTTGACATAGAAAGAGCCTCATTTTGCGTCACCTCACAAACCCAGAAATAGTTTATGCCCTGTTTGGGTTTTCATGTATACAGAAAACCACTAAATACAGTCAAGGCAGCCACTTCCCAGCTCTAAATTTACATTATTCATTTAGCTGAGACTCCACAGCGACGTAATCCACAGCGACTTAAAAGGATTTTTTTCTCTGCTCCTCTGTTTATCTATATATGTCCTGCAGTATGGTATTAACATATGTGCCAACAAAGTTGTGAAATTTCCTTGCACAATCAGGATACGAGCGTTCGTCCATTTCTACATATCCTGATTGTAAGCAAACCGTAATATCCACCATAAACAGGGATTTCAAAATTTGCAATTTTCACAAATCAGAAGCATTCATTGTTTCTCAGGTTCAAAAAGACAGGCTACCTACAGTGGGAAGAACAAGTATTTGATACACTGCCGATTTTGCAGGTTTTCCCACATACAAAGCATGCAGAAGTCTGTAATTTTTATCATACATCTTCAACTCCAGTTAAAATCAGAGAAGATCTAATGTCATGTGACGTTGAAATGTTATGGTTACAAGTTCACCTACCCCATTTAATGCCTATGTTGATGGCATGCTCTTATAGGCCACCAGGGTCTGGCAGTCAGTATCTTGATGTTTTGGGAGAAATGTTTGAGCGAGCATGTGATGAAAATAGGGACATTTATATCCTGGGAGACCTTAACATTGATTTTCTTGCATCAAAATTTTCACTGAAAAAGAAAATTCTTACTATAACTGGGGCCTCTAATCTGGTTCAGGTTATTAACCAGCCAACCAGGGAATGTATTAATAAGATTATTAATTGCTGTTCATTAAGGGCTAATGTTAACAAAACGCACAGCAAACTATACTGGTTACCGGTTGATGAGAGCTTAAAAGCATCACTCCTTGGCTTTATGAATAAAATTAATTGAAGGAAAACTCTGGATTGTCTGTATAGGCAACGTACTCTGAGCTCTAATGTACATACATAATTCACGAGGCATGCCATTATTGGTAAATATATAATTCCAAAATCTAGAACAAACTCAAAACAACGTGCTGTGTTGTATAGAGCTATGGTTGAATGGAATTCTCTTCCAGGTCATATTGCTAAAATTCTAAATAATATGAGTTTTTAAAAACAAACTAAATATTTTTTTATGATAACTTATATTGGTAGATAGAGTATATCATATGTGTATGTAGATGTATATGTATGTTTATGTATGCATATGTGAGTGTGTGTGTTTATGTATATGTGTATATTTGTATTTCATCAGAATTTGTTGTTTCCGTGTATGATTGTTTTTTTGTTTTTTTTCTGTTTGTATTCGTGTTATGTTTTATGTATGGACCCCAGGAAGAGTAGCGGATGCATTTGTTGCATCAGCTAATGGGGATCCTAATAAATAAATAAATAAACTGTGAGAGACGGAATCTAAAACAAAAATCCAGACAATCACATTGGATGATTTTTAAGTAATTAATTTGCATTTTATTGCATGACATAAGTATTTGATACATCAGAAAAGCTGAACTTAATTTTTGGTACAGAAACCTTTGTTTGCATTTACAGAGATCATACGTTTCCTGTAGTCCTTGACCAGGTTTGCACACACTGCAGCAGGTATTTTGGCCCACTCCTCCATACAGACCTCCAGATCCTTCAGGTTTCAGGGCTGTCGCTGGGCAATACAGACTTTCAGCTCCCTCCAAAGATTTTCTATTGGGTTCAGGTCTGGAGACTAGCTAGGCCACTCCAGGACCTTGAGATGCTTCTCACTCCTTAGTTGCCCTGGCTGTGTGTTTCCACGACCCATCTTCAATGCTCTTACTGAGGGAAGGAGGTTGTTGGCCAAGATCTCACAATACATGGCCCCATCCATCCTCCCCTCGATACAGTGCAGTCGTCCTGTCCCCTTGTCCTTACAGAGCTCTCTGGTTTTGGCCATTGTGGAGAGGTTGGAGTCTGTTTGATTGAGTGTGGACAGGTGTCTTTTATACAGGTAACGAGTTCAAACAGGTGCAGTTAATACAGGTAATGAGTGGAGAACAGGAGGGGTTCTTAAAGACAAACTAATAGGTCTGTGAGAGTCGGAATTCTTATTGGTTGGTAGGTGATCAAATACTTATGTCATGCAATAAAATGCAAATTAATTATTTAAAAATCATACAATGTAGTTTTCTGGAGTTTTGTTTTAGATTCCTTCTCTCACAGTTGAAGTGTATCTATGATAAAAACTACAGACCTCTACATGCTTTTTGTAAGTAGGAAAACCTGCAATATCGGCGGTGTATCAAATACTTGTTCTCCCCACTGTAGCAAACCCCAAAATGTTAAAATCCTAAAAGCTGACCTTTGATTGTGGAAACAGGGCTCCCGTCCGGCTGTAGTCTAGAAATAAATGCAAGAAATACAAAGAATTAATCAACTGACCTATTCTGCAATATTGTGGCTGACAGGAACATCATTGAGGTTGAAGTCCAATGGCTCTATTGAACAATGACAACTTCCTGCCACTTGTGTGGTGGAGCAATCAGCGAAACACAAAGACTATAATAACTGCTACAAAACACGACTTTTGGTCAGACAGCAGGCTTGTTCAGCCAGTGAGTTCTTTGGTTGAACTTTCGTTGCACTAAAATTCTAAAAGCATTACGCTGTGGTGAATAACTGAAACACCTCGAGTCATTCATCATTAAGTAGGATACATGGAGGTGTCATCCTTAGGTAGGTTGTCCCCAAATCGTGTTTTGAAGTAGCTTTTCCCTAAGTATTAAGAAGCTGTAGGCATTGAAGAAGAGGTGGTGGATCATATGACTTGGACCTACATACTGTCCCGAAGGTTAAAAGTAGTGTTTTTCTACAGTAAACAGTTATATAAACTGTCTCTGATCCTTACCTGAGACTAATTTCTCCTCCAGGGGATTTTCTCAGTGACCAACCCCCATGCTGACATCTTCCTGGTGGCCAGAGTGGAAAAGGTCCTTCAGAACGGCATCACTCATTGTGCAGAGCCCTACACTAAGACCTCAGACATCAACAAGGTCTGTTTGCACTTTGAGACACCAACAAAGATCTTCGACAAGTGTTTGTCTATAAGCCTTCTGTTATTCACACCTACTGTGTACGATAATCATTTCCATTACTTTATAGTTGGGCTACAACTATTCAAACCACTCGGTCCTTGCTGGAATTTTGTTGCGTTACAAATGAAATGTATTTTATAGTGATGTTTTTGTCAACGGTCTCCATGAAAACATATTATATTGTAAGTGTAAGAACATTTTTTTTTTTTTTAAATATGTAAAACATTGAAGTATATTAAAAACACTAATCCATTACAATGATTGGATACAGTAAGTATTCGCCCCGAGGTAAGTGGTCTTACATTAAATGAATCTTTGCATAAAATGTTATAGTTAATTAAGGAACCTTCCAGATGTTTTGCGTATGGGGGACAGAAGAAAGATTTGTCATTTATACAGAGTGCACATGAATCATTGGATCATTTGTTTGTAAATTTGACCTGGGAATTAATACACCGTAATTCCCCATTCATAACCCGCACCGGGAATAAACCACACCATTAGTTGTATGGCTTTGTCTGTATACAAACCTGAGTATTAACCACACCCCGTATATTAAACCGCATAGAATTATGACTCATACTGTACACACATTGTACATTGCTATTAAACATCTGTCATTTTGAAAACCTTGTAACGCTATTTGAATCCTATTTGTCAAGTAATCATCTGTGAAAAGGTTTGCCGGTTTTCAGTACGACGTGAATACTTATGCAACATCTATTTTTGTACTTATTCCCAAACCTGGCGGTACCTCGACACAACTCTGGTCTATTAACAAGTTATTTCAATGGCCTTGCTTAAAGACCTTATTGGCTGACTTGAATTGTATTTCTGTGTGTTCCTCCAGACAGCCCAGAAGGTTCTGAAGACTGCCAAGCAGACGTGTCAGCGTCTGGGCCAGTATCGGATGCCTTTTGCCTGGGCTGCTAAGTAAGACCCCGATCACTCACATACCCTGTTTAAAACACACCAATTAGGTCAAACAGAGTTGAATAATTCACTCCCTATTTGGGAAACCGACAGACTGCCAGAGAGTATTTGGAAAATAATGTTTACTTTCCTTAGGCAATGTGGTGATGATTTGCCTTGCTAAATATTAACGTTTTACATTTACATTTTAGTCATTTAGCAGAAGCTCTTATCCAGTATGACTTACATTTTAAGATAATTAAGCAGTAAGTACATTCTACTTATTGAAGCAGCAAAGTCAGTTCTAGAAGGAACAAACTAAAAAATGTATAATAAACAAACAATTTACAAACTGTACTTCTTTAAGGCACTATTCGGGGGAGGTGGGATTATTACTCTACTATTTGAAAAGGTAGGGTTTGAGATGTTTTCTGAAAATAGACAGGGTTTCTGCTGTTCTAGCTTCGAGGCAAGCCTGGCTCACCCATTGGGGTGCTAGGACAAAGACGAGTTTTGTCTGGTTTAACCTGGATCCAAGAGATCAGAGGAGCCAAGAGACCAGAGGTGGCAGAACATATTGCCTGGATAGGGTTATAATGTTTGAGCATTGCCTGAGGGTAGAGAGGGGAGGTTCCTGTGTTCTTTTATCTTCATTATACATCACACCAGAGTAAATCCTTTCTGTTGTTCTGCAGGCAGGTGTTTAAAGATGCCCAGGGCAGTCTGGACATGGACGGGAAGTTCTCTCCCCTCTATCGCCAGGACAGCAGCAAGATTTCCACCGATGACCTCATCAAGATGCTGGCTGATATCAGGAAGTGAGTCATCAGTCAATAAGACATGCAACCGTTATTTCTGCGGTGGCAAGGTTGCCTAGTCAAGACATTTGGGCTGGTGAACGAAAGGTTTCTGGTTCCAATCCCTGGGTCGCCAAGGTGAAAAGCCCTGTCGTTCTGTCCCTGAGCAAGACACCTTGATTCTTCACAGTTTGTTGCTGTAACTAAGAATGTGTTCTCAGTATACATACCTGCTAAATAAAACATTGACATACGTTTGTTGGGTACATTAGCCCAGTTAGTCTGTCTGTCTGCTAGTGTCGTTTAGCACAGCAGGCAACCATGTACTGCAGATATACAGGCTACTGACTGACTAGGTGTTTTCCGTCTTTAGGCCAGAGAAGAGCAAGCTGCAGACCATACCTGGACAGCTGAATGTCACAATCGAGTGTGTGCCTCCAGACTTCTCAAGTGGGTAGTTGTGTTCGGATATCATAAATGACCAATAATTTGCCTGAACAGGTGTTTTAATAACTGCCATTATGACAATAATGACAACCACATATTGATACTTTATTATTAATAATGACAAATATATATTTTTACCCTTATTATTAATAATGACAACAATATATTGATATTTTATTATTAATAATGACAACCGTATTTTGATACTTTATTATTAATAATGACAACCATATGTTGATACTTTCTTATTAATAACGACATCCATATATTGATACTTTATTATTAATAATGACAGCCATATGTTGATACTTTATTATTAATAACGACAGCCATATGTTGATACTTTATCATTAATAACGACAACCATATATTGATACTTTATCATTAATAACGACAACCATATATTGATACTTTATCATTAATAACGACAACCATATATTGATACTTTATCATTAATAACGACAACCATATGTTGATACTTTATCATTAATAACGACAACCATATATTGATACTTTATCATTAATAACGACAACCATATATTGATACTTTATCATTAATAACGACAACCATATGTTGATACTTTGTTATTCATAATTCCCCGGTACCCCCTCAGACACGGTGACCTCGTCCTACATTCCAGTCAAGCCTTTTGAGGAGGACTGTGAGAGGGTCTCTGTGGAGATGGAGGAGTTCCTCCCTGAGGAAGCCAAGTACAACTACCCCTTCACTGCCTACAAGAACCATCTATACATCTACCCCCTGCAGCTGAAATACGACAACCAGAAGACCTTCACCAAGGTGGGAAAGAGAAGCGAGTGGTGGTTTTACAATAAAGTACTGTGTGCAGAAAACAAAGTTAAGCTGAGTTGGTTGGGTCATTGAGCTTATATAATTCACAATGTTGAGCCAAATCTTCAGATCATTTCCTGTTCCAGGTTTCATCCCCACACACGCTTAATTTCCTTACATTCCGGTAGAATCACACTGACTGACTTGTGATTAACATCACATAGGGGCTGCTGTAACTGGCTATGGCCAGACACGTCTTGACATGATGGGCTTTCTCCCACGACACCCGTGTTCACCCCACTGCAAAGTTTTGAATTTACTGTCCTTTATGCTTTCAGGCAAGGAACATAGCTGTGTGTGTTCAGTTCAGGGATTCTGATGAAGAAGGTGCAGCTCCTCTGAAGGTGAGCGTTTAAATGAGACGGTATATGTGTGATTTAGTGAAAAAAAGAAGAACACCAACTGTAAAAGTAGAACTACTGTGGATTGGTGAAGTGGCCAGGGAAAAAGTTAGAGAAGTCGGTTATTACAGCTGGCAAGGACAGATAATGAGAGCTCTCTTCCTCCCTGTCTGTTTCTCTCTCACTGAGCAACATTCACACATGTCAAATATTTGTGGGTGGAAATCTCCATCAGACTACCATGGAATATGTTTTTTCCACAAGACAATCCTGATAGAAATGCATTATATTCTGACTGAATACTCACATTCACTGCACCCAAACTGGCTTCCACAGACATTAACACTCACTGTTCACTGCATCTAAACTGGCTTCCACAGACATTAACCCTCACTGTTCACTGCATCCAAACTGCCTTCCATAGACATAAACACTCCCTGTTCACTGCACCCAAACTGGCTTCCACAGACATTAACACTCACTGTTCACTGCATCTAAACTGGCTTCCACAGACATTAACCCTCACTGTTCACTGCATCCAAACTGCCTTCCATAGACATAAACACTCCCTGTTCACTGCACCCAAACTGGCTTCCACAGACATTAACACTCACTGTTCACTGCACCCAAACTGGCTTCCACGGACATTAACACTCACTGTTCACTGCATCTAAACTGGCTTAAACAGACATTAACAATCACTGTTCACTGCACCCCAACTGGCTTCCACGGACATTAACACTCACTGTTCACTGCACCCCAACTGGCTTCCACGGACATTAACACTCACTGTTCACTGGCTTCCACGGACATTAACACTCACTGTTCACTCCGTGCAAACATGCTTTTATAGGCATTTGTTTTTTTTGTTTTCTTTCCCACTGTCTGATTGGGAACAAAGATTTTCTCAGACAGAATTAAGTGTTTACACAGAGCAGGACCGGGGGCTAAGCAAGGACCACAACACTTCTCTCCAGGGGGGTGCAATCAGCAGTCAGCGGAAACACACTAGCACAGTTCATGACCTTTAAATAACTTGGGCTCTGAAAGAAGAAAATTATTAACAATTGAAAAATAGGTAGCTTGCAATTACAGTACACCATACTGTAGACCTTTGTTCTGCCTGTTTTGTTGTGTTTTTTCCTGTGCTGGTGGAGACACGAATGTCCCTCCCAACTTCAAGATGATAAGATCCGTCAGATCCCGTAGCCAGGACCATGGGTCTCACCCTTGGCCTTCCTGTGTAAACATCATTCTGATCAGACAACACTTTCACACGTTGTTGCCCTAGCAATGGAGCTCCTGAATGTGCTGAGGATTTTCCACGCTGGTACATAAAGTATAATCGAACAATATGAAACTACAGATTTTCTGTGTCTAAAAACTCACCTTTCTCTGACTGAAAACTCTTCTTCTGACTGGTATCTAATCTTTCTCTGACTGAAAACTCATCTTCCTCTCACTGGAAACTAATCTTTCTCTGACTGGAATCTCATCTTCTTCTAACGGGAAACTAATCTTCCTCTGACTGGAATCTCGTCTTCTGACTGGAAACCATATTTTCTTGAGCTGTTCCTTTGATTATGATGGCATAAGGACCTTTGTATGTCTATTTAGTATCTTTTTAGGACAGAATTTCTTAATTGGACTGACAAAACCTTCCCTTCAGACGAAGCTGCTCATTTCAGCTCGGTCCTTTTCAATGGCCTCCTTCATTCTCATGCTTTGGTCAGTTAGATAATGACCCAAGCAAACAACATCCCAATTAACGCACCAAACAGAACCCGCCCTTCCCCCACTCCATGTCCAGAGAGGTTAACTTCAGCGCATGTATTCACAACTAAAGTTCAGAATTCCGGATCAGTTTTTACTTTCAGATGAATAATTAACAAATGTATTCTGACAGCTCGGACACTAATCCTTGATCAGCACTTCTGCTCTGAGACAGAATAGTGGCTTAGGCCTTAGGTTTACATCAGGTCAGCCAGCCGTCTAGTTCAGTCACCCAGGCCAAAGTCAGTGGGTCTGGCTGGGTCAAGGCCAGATGACAACATCACATGTCTGGGCTTGAGGCTGCCCATCCTGCCCCTCCTTCTCTCTCCCCTTCCCTAACCTGGGGCTCCTCCACTCCACCGAGTTTAGCCATACGGCTTCAAATGCAGCTGTTGTTCACTTGTGGAGGTTTGCATGAGAGGCCTATTGTGTCCCAGGTGTTACTGTACACTCCAGTTCTGTTGCCTAATCCTTAGCGACGCTCACAGATCGCAGTCTCAGTCAGTGACGTGCCTTGACAGGAGGTTGCTAATGACATGTGTTCCAGTGCATCTACGGAAAGCCGGGCGACTCTCTCTTCATCACCGGTGCCTCTGCGGCCGTCCTTCACCACAACCAGAGCCCTGAGTTTTATGACGAGGTGAGTGAGGTCCTCGTTGTTTTGTAAAAGTGTTGAAAATGTGTGACAAGCAATGTTGTTGAAACAAATACAACCTTTAAATGTACGTTTCTTCCGGCCTTGGTATATCTACAGCCTGGTAAGTTGCTGAAGTTCAAAAGTGGCCAAAGGTCTGTCCAAAGGTTATTCCTGGATTCATCTTATAAATCTCTCTCAGGGAGGAAGGGTTTTTATATAACAGGCTGGTTAGAGCCACTGTTGCCAGGGAGGCAGGACAGAACAGAGACTGAAGGCCACATTGGCCCCTTCACCTTCAGCCCTCAATGTGTGCATTCAGCACTCCTACTCCATTTGCAAACCCAAACCTGTCCCACACCCGAGGCAGTGAAAATGTTCAAAGGTGTAGGGGCTGATTATATCCTCCATCGGCCAATCCAGCGAGTCTGAGCGAAAGTGAATCACTAACATTGTCTGACCACGTGACGCAACATTTCTCATAGGAATTACGTCACAGTATCATACTTTGGAAATCACATCTTTGGAAGGCCAGGGTGGGGACTTGGCATCTATTGGACAGTCAGGATGGAAAGGGAATCCCTTAAGGCACCACATAATACATTTGCGCAGTTTCACGCCTAATAATTAATTGGCTTGCCTAATCATGCTTTTCTGGATGTCTCATTTTTAGACATAACACGTAAAACAGTCGGTACCATGAGTTCGAAAGGTCTATATCTTGTAAAATTACTTTAGAGAATTTTTCAAGATGTAGAAAATGTCTTACTTCTTATCATTTGAAAGTGGGACACAAAGTTGCAAGTGTGTCCTACAGCTGAAGGGTATATCCACCCCACCATTCTCTTGCTGTCACCACTTTAAGTTTTGTCAAAAATCTGTCCCAATAAAGGGCAATTTTTCAACTAGCCAGGATAGGGACAGGAAATGAGAGTGGATGGTGACACGTGAATAAGTCATGCACTGGATTGTGGTTTCACTGGAGTTAGATTAATGCTATAGGGGGTGTGTCATGTCTGTGTCACTTCCTCTGAACACTCACCGCTCTCAGTCGCTGCCCCCTTCTGGTTGACATTGGAATAACTTCATTTCCAGTGAGAAACATACAGTGGTACAGGTGATGGTCATAAAATTAGAATATCATCAAAAAGTTGATTTATTTCAGTAATTCCATTCAAAACGTTAAACTTGTATATTATATTAATTAATTACACACAGACTGATATATTTCAAATGTTTATTTCTTTTAATTGTGATGATTATAACTGACAACTAATGAAAATCCCAAATTCCAAAAAGACCAATACAAAAAAATGATTTTTAGAAATGTTGGCCATGTACAGCACTCAATACTTAGTTGGGGCTCCTTTTGCCTGAATTACTGCAGCAATGCAGCGTGGCATGGAGTCGATCAGTCTGTGGCACTGCTCAGGTGTTATGAGAGCCCAGGTTGCTCTGATAGTGGCCATCAGCTCTTCTGCATTGTTGGGTCTGGCGTATCGCATCTTCCTCTTCACAATACCCCATAGATTTTCTATAGGGTTAAGGTTAGACGAGTTTGCTGGCCAATTAAGAACAGGGATACCATGGTCCTTAAATCAGGTACTGGTAGCTTTGGCACTGTGTGCAGGTGCCAAGTCCTGTTGGAAAATTAAATCTGCATCTCCATAAAGTTGGTCAGCAGCAGGAAGCATGAAGTGCTCTAAAACTTCCTGGTAGACAGCTGCGTTGACCTTGGACCTCAGAAAATACAGTGGACCAACACCTGCAGATGACATGGCACCCTAAACTATCACTGACTGTGGAAACTTTACACTGGACTTCAAGCAACGGATTCTTTGCCTCTCCTCTTTTCCTCCTCTTCTCCTCTCTTCCTCTGGGACCTTGATTTCCAAAGGAAATGCTAAATGTACTTTCATCAGAAAACATCAATCAATCAATCAAATGTATTTATAAAGCCCTTTTTACTACAGCAGTTTTCACAAAGTGCTTTACAGAGATACCCGGCCTTAAACCCCAAGGAACAAACAACAGTAGTGTTGGATTTCAGTGGCTAGGAAAAACTCCCTAAGAAGGCTGAATTTTAGGAAGAAACCTAGAGAGGACCCTGGCTCAGAGGGGTGAACAGTCCTCTTGTGGCTGTACCGGGTGAGATATTAAGAGTCCAATTGGAATAATTAATAAATGCACGTGGGCTAAATCCAGAGTCTATTTGATTTTAGACTAGGTCAAAAGTATGACCAGGTGGACAATGACAGCAACGGGTCCCCCAAACCAGGTACTCCGCAGGTGTGGACCAGGACCTCATGTCCTCCTAAAATTTTAAACTGGAGGAGACTGAGAAAAGAAATAAACACTTGAAATATATCAGTCAGTGTGGAATGAATGTATACATTATACAAGTTTCACTTTTTTAATGGAATTACTGAAATAAATCAACTTTTTGATGATATTCAAATTTTATGACCAGCACCTGTAGAAGGATGGGCATGTCTCATTCATATGGAGTGTATTAATGGGTATTGGAAAGGCAGTTCCAGGAGGGTATCTTTTTTTTTTTCACATCCGCGTTGGTTGTGTGTGTACGCAGGTGAAGATTGAGCTGCCGGTCCACGTCCACGAGAAACACCACGTCCTCTTCACCTTCCACCACATCAGCTGTGAGATCAGCGCCAAGACCAGCGCCAAGAAGAGGGAGGGAGTTGAGACACTGGGTAAGAACGGAGGCGTGTTTCTGACGATGACCAGGGTGCCAGCGAAGCTGTAAATCCCTCTCACCGCTGTGTAAAAAAGAAAACACCTCAGAAAAACACAGAGCTCTGTCTCCTCCCCCTGCAGTAACCAGCATCACACTGGTAACATGTTGTGTGTTTTCTGTTTGTTTTCAAATGCTGCGGAGAATGACAGCGTTGGTTTGTTATTAAGTTATTCTTAGCGTGTGCGAGCGAGCGTGCCTGTCTGCCTCCGTTAGCCGACATGTCCGTCTCCGTCTGTGTAACAGTGGGCTATGCCTGGGCGCCACTGCTGAAGGATGGCAGGATGCAGTCTACGGAGCTCCAGTTGCCTGTGTCCGCTACCCTGCCGGCAGGGTACCTGCATGACAAGTCCCAGGACACCAGGAAGGTAAGGCCCTCCCTACCCAGGAGAACAACTCCCATCAGGGACCAGCGTTCCCCCGCTTCTATTCCGAGGTCATTCAAGAGCTAGAAAACCAATATGACTTTCAAACTGATTAAAAGATTAAAAAACGTCTGGACGTCCTAAAGTTGGATAATCTGAGTGTGACCCTCCCCACAGTCAGCGCCTGATTTAAAATGGGTGGAGAACGGCAAGCCTCTGTTCAAAGTGAGGACCAATGTGGCATCAACGATATATCCACAGGTGGGTCTTTGTACCTTCACAGACCTGTATTCAGTGGCTCTCTGGAGCAGTTCTTACTGGAAAGTTGAAGTATTATTTTTAAGATACTGTTCGGTTCATGTTGAAGTACTATTCGGTACCTGTTGAAGTACTATTTTTGAAGTACTATTCAGGACCTGTTGAAGTGCTCCTTTTTGAAGTACTATTCCGGTACTTGTTGAAGTACTCTATTTTCTGTTGGTTGGTTCATAGCGTCCTTTGTGTTGCTTAGGATCTGCACCTCCACAAGTTCTTCCAGCACTGCCAGCTGATGCGCTCATCGTCGGAGGGCAACCCAGCGGAGCTCATCAAGTATCTGAAGGTGAGAAAGGTCGACAGGGGATGAGTCCCCAATACACAAGAGGCACAATATCAATCTCCCTCCGTCACTGGTTTGTCTATGTTAACGCTCTGTCTCTTCCTCATCCTGTTTCCTTTAACCCCGCCCCCCCTTCAGTGTCTGCATGCCATGGAGACTCAAGTCATCATCAAGTTCCTCCCCACTGTGCTGGTGCAGCTGTTTGAGGTCCTCACCACGGCAACCAAAGAAGCCACTGAAATTGCTGTCAACTCAACCCGGTGAGTTTTGAACTCTGACCCTGTTATTTATGTCGTCATGACCCAAAATGTCCGCTTGGGTCTGACCTGTAAGTGAAAAATCAGTCATTCTGTCCCTGAGCAAGGTAGCTGGTTGCTGTAAGAGGCTTATGAATAAACAATAGTATTCATAAGTGTGATCATGCACAATGATTTAAGTGATGATACTGTTTTCTTCCTTCTGAGTGAGCATAAACACTGAGTTAAGTGATGATTAGGTTGTCATCCTTCAGGGTGATCATACACACTGAGTTAAGTGATGATAATGTTGTCATCCTTCAGAGTGATCAAACACACTGAGTTAACTGATGATGATGTTGTCATCCTTCCGTGTGATCATACACACTGAGTTAAGTGATGATAATGCTGTCGTCCTTCAGGTTGATCATACACACTCAGTTAAGTGATGATGATGTTGTCATCCTTTAGAGTGATCATACACACTGAGTTAAGTGATGATGATGTTGTCATCCTTCAGGGTGATCATACACACTGAGTTAAGTAATGATAATGCTGTCGTCCTTCAGGTTGATCATACACACTGAGTTAAGTGATGATAATGTTGTCATCCTTCAAGTTGATCATACACACTGAGTTAAGTGATGATACTGTTGTCATCCTTCAGAGGGATCATACACACTGAGTTAAGTGATGATGATTAGGTTGTCATCCTTCAGGGTGATCATACACACTGAGTTAAGTGATGATAATGTTGTCATCCTTCAGAGTGATCAAACACACTGAGTTAACTGATGATGATGTTGTCATCCTTCCGTGTGATCATACACACTGAGTTAAGTGATGATAATGCTGTCGTCCTTCAGGTTGATCATACACACTCAGTTAAGTGATGATGATGTTGTCATCCTTTAGAGTGATCATACACACTGAGTTAAGTGATGATGATGTTGTCATCCTTCAGGGTGATCATACACACTGAGTTAAGTAATGATAATGCTGTCGTCCTTCAGGTTGATCATACACACTGAGTTAAGTGATGATAATGTTGTCATCCTTCAAGTTGATCATACACACTGAGTTAAGTGATGATACTGTTGTCATCCTTCAGAGGGATCATACACACTGAGTTAAGTGATGATGATGATGTTGTCATCCTTCGGGGTGATCATACACACTGAGTTAAGTGATGATGATGTTGTCATCCTTCAGGGTGATCATACACACTGAGTTAAGTGATTATGATGATGTTGTCATCCTTCAGGGTGATCATACACACTGAGGTAAGTGATGATAATGTTGTCATCCTTCAGGGTGATCATACACACTGAGTTAAGTGATGATGATGATGTTGTCATCCTTCAGGGTGATCATACACACTGAGTTAAGTGATGATGATGATGTTGTCATCCTTCAGGGTGATCATACACACTGAGTTAAGTGATGATGATGATGATGTTGTCATCCTTTAGAGTGATCATACACACTGAGTTAAGTGATGATGATGATGTTGTCATCCTTCAGGGTGATCATACACACTGAGTTAAGTGATGATGATGATGTTGTCATCCTTCAGGGTGATCATACACACTGAGTTAAGTGATGATGATGATGATGTTGTCATCCTTCAGGGTGATCATACACACTGAGTTAAGTGATGATGATGATGTTGTCATCCTTCAGGGTGATCATACACACTGAGTTAATTGATGATGATGATGATGATGTTGTCATCCTTCAGGGTGATCATACACACTGAGTTAAGTGATGATGATGATGTTGTCATCCTTCAGGGTGATCATACACACTGAGTTAAGTGATGATGATGATGTTGTCATCCTTCAGGGTGATCATACACACTGAGTTAAGTGATGATGATGATGTTGTCATCCTTCAGGGTGATCATACACACTGAGTTAAGTGATGATGATGATGATGTTGTCATCCTTCAGGGTGATCATACACACTGAGTTAAGTGATGATGATGATGTTGTCATCCTTCAGGGTGATCATACACACTGAGTTAAGTGATGATGATGATGTTGTCATCCTTCAGGGTGATCATACACACTGAGTTAAGTGATGATGATGTTGTCATCCTTCAGGGTGATCATACACACTGAGTTAAGTGATGATGATGATGTTGTCATCCTTCAGGGTGATCATACACACTGAGTTAAGTGATGATGATGATGTTGTCATCCTTCAGGGTGATCATACACACTGAGTTAAGTGATGATGATGATGATGTTGTCATCCTTCAGGGTGATCATACACACTGAGTTAAGTGATGATGATGATGTTGTCATCCTTCAGGGTGATCATACACACTGAGTTAAGTGATGATGATGATGATGATGTTGTCATCCTTCAGGGTGATCATACACACTGAGTTAAGTGATGATGATGATGTTGTCATCCTTCAGGGTGATCATACACACTGAGTTAAGTGATGATGATGATGATGTTGTCATCCTTCAGGGTGATCATACACACTGAGTTAAGTGATGATGATGATGTTGTCATCCTTCAGGGTGATCATACACACTGAGTTAAGTGATGATGATGATGATGATGTTGTCATCCTTCAGGGTGATCATACACACTGAGTTAAGTGATGATGATGATGTTGTCATCCTTCAGGGTGATCATACACACTGAGTTAAGTGATGATGATGATGTTGTCATCCTTCAGGGTGATCATACACACTGAGTTAAGTGATGATGATGATGTTGTCATCCTTCAGGGTGATCATACACACTGAGTTAAGTGATGATGATGATGATGATGTTGTCATCCTTCAGGGTGATCATACACACTGAGTTAAGTGATGATGATGATGTTGTCATCCTTCAGGGTGATCATACACACTGAGTTAAGTGATGATGATGATGTTGTCATCCTTCAGGGTGATCATACACACTGAGTTAAGTGATGATGATGATGATGTTGTCATCCTTCAGGGTGATCATACACACTGAGTTAAGTGATGATGATGATGTTGTCATCCTTCAGGGTGATCATACACACTGAGTTAAGTGATGATGATGATGTTGTCATCCTTCAGGGTGATCATACACACTGAGTTAAGTGATGATGATGATGTTGTCATCCTTCAGGGTGATCATACACACTGAGTTAAGTGATGATGATGATGATGTTGTCATCCTTCAGGGTGATCATACACACTGAGTTAAGTGATGATGATGATGTTGTCATCCTTCAGGGTGATCATACACACTGAGTTAAGTGATGATGATGATGATGTTGTCATCCTTCAGGGTGATCATACACACTGAGTTAAGTGATGATGATGATGTTGTCATCCTTCAGGGTGATCATACACACTGAGTTAAGTGATGATGATGATGTTGTCATCCTTCAGGGTGATCATACACACTGAGTTAAGTGATGATGATGATGTTGTCATCCTTCAGGGTGATCATACACACTGAGTTAAGTGATGATGATGATGATGTTGTCATCCTTCAGGGTGATCATACACACTGAGTTAAGTGATGATGATGATGTTGTCATCCTTCAGGGTGATCATACACACTGAGTTAAGTGATGATGATGATGATGATGTTGTCATCCTTCAGGGTGATCATACACACTGAGGTAAGTGATGATAATGTTGTCATCCTTCAGGGTGATCATACACACTGAGTTAAGTGATGATGATGATGTTGTCATCCTTCAGGGTGATCATACACACTGAGTTAAGTGATGATGATGATGATGTTGTCATCCTTCAGGGTGATCATACACACTGAGTTAAGTGATGATGATGATGTTGTCATCCTTCAGGGTGATCATACACACTGAGTTAAGTGATGATGATGATGATGATGTTGTCATCCTTCAGGGTGATCATACACACTGAGTTAAGTGATGATGATGATGTTGTCATCCTTCAGGGTGATCATACACACTGAGTTAAGTGATGATGATGATGATGATGTTGTCATCCTTCAGGGTGATCATACACACTGAGTTAAGTGATGATGATGATGTTGTCATCCTTCAGGGTGATCATACACACTGAGTTAAGTGATGATGATGATGATGTTGTCATCCTTCAGGGTGATCATACACACTGAGTTAAGTGATGATGATGATGTTGTCATCCTTCAGGGTGATCATACACACTGAGTTAAGTGATGATGATGATGATGTTGTCATCCTTCAGGGTGATCATACACACTGAGTTAAGTGATGATGATGATGATGTTGTCATCCTTCAGGGTGATCATACACACTGAGTTAAGTGATGATGATGATGATGTTGTCATCCTTCAGGGTGATCATAAACACTGAGTTAAGTGAAGATGATGATGTTGTCATCCTTCAGGGTGATCATACACACTGAGTTAAGTGATGATGATGATGATGTCATCCTTCAGGGTGATCATACACACTGAGTTCAGTGATGATGATGATGTTGTCATCCTTCAGGGTGATCATACACATTGTTTCCCGGTGTCACGAGGAGGGACTGGAAAACTACCTGCGCTCTTTTATCAAGGTAGAACAACATGAGTGACACGTGCAACCAAATGTATTCCCTTCCAGTTGAAAGTATTCTTTAAATTATAATTTAGAGGGCTGTGTGAAGGTTGTGTGAAGGTTGTGTGACAGTTGTGTGAAGGTTGTTTATGAATGCCTGTCCCTGTGTTGTGTCCTCAGTATGTGTTTCTGACCAACAACTCGTTATCTGGAAACTCTGCCACCACTCACGAGGTGCTGGCCACGGCCGTCACTGCCATTCTCAAACAAACAGCAGACTTCAACACCAGCAACAAACTCCTCAAGGTGGGTGATTGTATGCGTGTGTGTGTGTGTGTGTGTGTGTTTACACATGGGCACTTTCAAATATATTTTTCAGTCAGAAAATTGTAATTCCCTTCTTGGCCAGCTGGTCGCACTGTGCGACATTAAAACGAGTCAGCCGGTCTAGCTCCTTGAAAGAGGATTGGACCCTTTTTCCAATGCATTACTATTGTATGGTATTTTTATAACCAGGCTCCATTGACCACCACATTAAACAGTTGAAGGTCATTGGTGCTTTGTCATTCACGTGGGTCAACATTTCCGGTCAAAAGTAGTGTGCTATGTATACTAATGTGTACAGACTGTCATTTAGGACGTAGTCAAAATGTTTCACAATTGAGATGGAGGTCAAACATCTTCTTTCTCTCTTCCTCTTTTCTAGTATTCCTGGTTCTTCTTTGAGACCATGGCCAAGTCTATGGCCCAGTACTTGCAGGAGGGCAACAGGATCAAGGTTCGCACCCACACATTCCCACACACAAAAGCCATCAGGATGGAGGGGTGGAGTTTGTGCATTTCCACATGATGGAGTTTTCATGCCTTTACATGCATATATTTTTCAATCCAGAGTTTCTCTTCACACTGTCCTAGCTCACCGCACGAATGTCGCAATTAATACTTCCTCATTCTAAGCAGTACAAGCATTTAGCCGCAAATAAATGTGCTCTACTACTCCCCACACCCTGAAACCCCAATTCGGAAGACTATTTTCCCTTGCATATAAACCTTAACCTAACTTGAACCTTAACCCAAAACATCTAAACTTAACCCCAGCCCAAAACTCAAACCACAATCGCAACCTTCAGCTTAAATTCAACACCTGACCCCAGGAGGTTGAATGTTCCTGGTTTTATGGCCCCTCTGGTGATCTATGGTCCTTACAAGTATAGTTTAACACGCGTAGTTAAGCACACACTCACAGACAAATGCACAAACAAAGGCACACACATATACAAAAACACACAAGGGAATGTCCCTCCAGCTCATCTACGCTCACTCTTCAGTTTAAATTCAGTTAGTCACAGGGATATCTCTGTTCATACTCTCACCAGCTCACACATTCCAATCTGATCTGTGGCTTTTTTGTGTTGTTACAGTATGTTATAAAATGAAAATAAGTTCTGTATATTCCAATTCTGAAGATTTATTTTTATTTTTATATTTGACATAAGAAATGGTCCTTCTAGTGTGGACTTGTTATGAAGTGGGTTTCCATGGTTTAATATAGTACCAGTCTCATCCTTGATTTCTTTCTCCACTTTAACTACTGTCAGTTAAAGCATTGCAACAAAAAATGTCAAGGCGAGACGATCCATTGTACTTAAAAAAAAAAAAAAAAGAAACTGTCTTGTTGTCCTCTGAGATAAACACAAGTTGTCCTCTGAGATAAACAGCAACTTGCTGAGTTTCAGCAACTTGTGTTAAACCAAAGGACGTTACAACCCCTGCACATTTCAGTGAGTCACATCTAACCTCTTGGTCATCCTGCTGTTTTGAAAGAAACCATTTCCTCCCGTCCTATTAGGTAATATGCCATTGGATCTGAAATTAGATTCTAGACTTTTGAGAACCACAAATCCATGCGTTCTCTTTCCATAGCACAGCCACGTGCTCAAGTTAGGATCTATTTGTCAAACGGATGCAGAGATGAGTGACGTTCATCACTTTAGGTCTCCTTAAACCGGGTCCTGGCATTTTCGTCAGTATCTGAGCCTGTACCCTGTTATGTCCTACCAGATGCCCCGGGCCCAGAGGTTTCCGGACAGCTTCCACCAGGCACTCCAGTCCCTGTTACTGTCCATCATGCCTCACATCACCATCCGCCACGCAGAGATCCCTGAGGAAGCCCGCTGTGTCAACCTCAGCCTGGCTGGCTTCATTAAGGTCCGGCCCCCTGTACTCCGCCAGTACCAGACACTGAAGGACGGATGATATCGAAAACCTGCTGCTCTCAGAACGGGATCAGTTGATATAAAGCCGGGTGTTTCTGTAAAAGCACTTTGTGACAACTGCTGTTGTAAAAAGGGGCTTTATAAATACATTTGATTGATTGATTGATTGATTGATTGATTGATTGATTGACATGGAGACGGCGTGGTTTCCCCTTCTGACAGCAGGGGTTCATTTTATGTTGTTATGGTGTTCTGGTGTGTTTTATTTTGTTGGCTGGTCCTGTTAACGCCCCCATCTGTGTTGACCACTGCAGCGCTGCCTCACCTTCATGAACCGAGGCTTCGCCTTCAGCCTGATCAACGACTACATGTGTGGTTTCACCCTCAAAGACCCCAAGGTATTCCACCACAGGATACTTCTCCAGTGCTATTGTTGGAGGGTACAGGGGACTGAAACACAACCTTCTATTCAGAACAGAGCTGCCTTGACTGGGAAATACAGTATGCGCAAAAATAATAATGGTGTCCTATATATACAATATATACGTATATGTCTTAGCGATTAGCATCCAAACAAAACAAGGTATCCCCGTTACAGGCATAAAGATATAATGTTATTTCACGTGGTCACAGATTTTATTGCTACTACGCTTCTCAGCATTAGCTAATAGACGATAATCCAAGCCAGATGCCAAAGTATTTTCATTATGATTCTTCAGTCCCACCGAGTGTGACCTCCCTTTGGTTAGCGTAGTGTAACGCTGCTTTGTGTACGGACAGGTGTGGACGGAGATGAAGTTTGACTTCCTGATGACGGTGTGCAACCACGAGCATTACATCCCGCTCAACCTGCCCATGGCGTTCGGTCGCACCAAGCTGCAGAGAGTCCAAGGTAGGCGCGCTCGTCCGTCCCGTCACACGCCCACCAGCGCTCGCCCCCGGCCCGCACCGCACACAACCGTCCGTCGGCTGGCGTGCACAGCTCAGGCCCTCCCGTCTACATGGGCGTACGTGCCCGTGCGGTCACGTCCGGGTCCCTCCTCCCGTTGGAAGACATCGAGCCCAGGCGGTTCATGTCAAAATGAATAGAACTGATGAGGAGCCCCGGTGTTCACTAGGCAGACCATGAAGGACCAGAGCTGTGCAACCCCCCACGAAAACACACTAATCTGCCTTGTTGGTTTGGCCCACTCACACACAAGCCTATTAGAGATCTTAACATGTCCTGCCGAGCGGAGTATACATTACATTTTTTTTTGACAGTTAAATGATATTCACCCAGCCACAGTATGTTCTGATTGTTCCGCTGCATGGTACAGTATGTTTATTTATTCATCCTAATTTCTACCCCCCCCCCCCACCCCACACCCTCTTGTTTTGTTTTGCTTGTGGTTGTCAGATTTTATTTCGTACGCGACAGAGCTTTTCAGTGCAGTAGGTAGGTGGTACCTCCACGCCGTCAACCGCCACGTTCGCCGTCTGGACTGACAGGCCTCTAACCCATTTCAGCTATCCCCCGAGTCCTTGAACCACACTCGCTCACACTTCCATAGGGTCTGCTTGGGCTGTTGCTTCGCTGAGTTCTCACATTTCTCTCTGTGCCTTCGCTGTCCCTCTATCTTTTTCTCTTTCTATGTTTCTATGTTCCTTGCTGTATTTGTATCTCTCTCCCTCTCTCTCTCTGTGTCTCTCCTATTCCAGTTCTCTAATCTGGTTTGGCCTCTCTTTCTGACTGTACTAGTATAGCACCCGCTAACAGTTCAGACAGACACGGGGGGGGGGCTCAGAAAACAACCTGTGAGTTTTTCAATGTTAACTTGAACATTACCGTCACACGTCTGTCATCGTCTTTGGCCCTAATCAGAAAGGCCACGGTTCTAAAATATCATCCACATTTCAGTTTTGTACAGTGTGGCAGTAATTCGATTCATTCCATCTGCGCTTTTCCCAGGGTCCCGGTCAGGTATTTGAACATTTGATAGGAGGTCGGCCCATTTTCATCCGGATAATGAAATGGGCGGACAGAGAGACATAGGTTTTTTTTTATAGTTATTCTGTGGATGCAGCCAGATGTTACAAGCTTCTCACCCACCCTAACTGTGAGATTCTTTCTTTTATAAAGGAGGGGCAGGCGAGACCAAAGGTTTCTGTCTGAAAATAGAGCTGGGTGCAATTATCTTATTTGCATGATCCTGTAGCTCTGTGTTGTTTTCATATCGCAGACGGCCAATAACCAGTGTGTCTCTTCGCTGTGTCCAGACTCCACTGCTGGCCTTGTGTTGACTCAACCGCAACAAACGTATCAGCCGATCAGAAAGTTCAGAAAGGCCTCGCTATATGATGGCATATTTCAGAAGCATAAGCAAAGCCGTGGAAATACACTGAGATGATAGAATGGAAAAGATCAGAATATTAAGTCATATTCCCATTATAAGGTGTTGATGCTATCACAGGTTTTTCTCTGATTTCCCTCAGAAGCGTCGGTGTTGTTTTGCACTGGAAGAAAACCATTGCGCCAGTGTTCAAGATGTGGTGTTGTGGTTTTTCAGGAATTGACTGGATACATGGTTTCCATTAGTGCAACACAACAATAAGATATATATATATATAACAGGATCTGACAGGATCTGTCAGTGGAAAGCTGCTTTTCAAACCCAAGTTAAAGAGCCTGGTTGACACATAGATGCACTCCCAGACAGTACATCACTGTTGACTTCACCTCTGTTGTCTGAGCACCCTGCTCTCATTTTAGTACACCGCTCTTGGCATGGAGAACGGGGGTGTCATACATAACGTGACTCAACCGTGGTGACCTCTGACCCCTGACTTCAGATCAGAGCCTGGAGTGTTCGCTGACGGAGGAGTACTGTAAGAACCACTTCCTGGTCGGCCTGCTGCTCAGGCAGGTGGCGGAGGCCCTGCAGGGGCCGCCGGAGGTCAGGCAGCTGGCCGTGGCCGTCCTGAAGAACCTGCTCATCAAACACGCCCTGGATGACCGCTACAACACGTACAAGGTCAGACTGCAGCGCTGCACCCCGGGAACACTCTGAAAACAACGTCCCAGACGTCAAGTCAGAAGGGGCCCTTGGGACATCTAGGGTTGATATCGGAAATAATAAAGTTTACTCACTCCAAATGTTTAAGGTTTCAGGTTTGACAGTATGAGGTGTGTTTTACGATTCCATCTCACCCGTGATGATAATGGACTGTTATTAATGTCCTGTAGATCTGGTCATTCTACCAGAGGCTAGGACAGTGGTGAGCTAGCTTTGGGATACATCTAATATACTGAATGGCTGGCGGGGCCCCAGGAGAGGTTTGGGAACTACTGGGCTGGTATGTAATAGTATGAATTTCCCCATGACACATATCCACTGGAATCCAGCACAAGACCCTCTCAGCTTATCTGTCGGCACGGAATGTAAACTGAAACCTCGTAAATCATTATGGAAATATTATCCTTTTATCTATGTTTTACTCCTTTGTAGTGTATTGTAATTGATAAACACATTTTAGATTTCCTTATTTGGAAACAATGTGAAAAAGACTGTGTCGGGCCAGTTGGACTGTAGTGCCTTCACCCTCGGTGTGTGACATTGCCCATATAACCGTCAAACCTTCCTATTTTCGTTGTAATCAGGGTGATGCACATGGTCTTAATCTTCCTTCTGTAAGGAACATTTACACGGGTGGAAAGGGTTAACTACAGTAAGGACTGTAGGGTCCACGTTCTTTCCTGGGTCAAGATAAGGAATTAGTCTGTTATGCAAACCACACCTTTATCAGAGTGGTGAATGCAAATAGACTGTGGCAGCCAATCAACATGCGGATAGAAAGTCCAGCCTTCCAGTCCTCTGTAGATTAGGGTTGTTTGGTTTGGCACGGACCCTGACAGCCTCAGTGGTATTTTACAAGAGGGTACAGGGGCAGGGAAACCTGTTCTATAACCTGCACAGATCCGGTTGGCATGCCAACAGTTTGCTGACGCAACAATAAACAGTGCTGGCAGTAATCAATCTAATGAGTGAAATGTAATCCCTACGTTAACCTGATATTAACTAAGTTGAAATTGCTTTTCTGAAACCAGCCGTCAACATTGGCACAGGTGAATGACAGCTCTAATCTGATGTTTGTTAAACCACATTAACTCGACCCGGGTTCGTTCCCGGTCTGTATGTCAGAACCAGCAGGCCCGTATTTGTCTGCTGTACCTTCCAGTGCTGGAGCTGCTCTACCAGAACCTCAAGCAGCTGTCTGCCCAGCAGTACACATCCAGCCCTGGCCTTGCCTTCAACGTGAGTCCCCTTATATCCGACCACCCCGGGGGTCCTTGTTTACTTTGGTCTGGGTTGAGTAGGATCTTCAGTGAGTGATTGCCCCGTGCTCTTCCAGGGATCCAGAGACGACTTGAGGTCAGCTGGCCTGCTGGACAACCGGAGGACCAGCGCAGCCTTGGATAAAGACCACGGTGAGTGGGACGCCTGGCCCACTGGGCCCACGGTTTCACATACAACGCGCTCCGCTTCATTTACACCAGCGACAACGCAGAAATATAAGCAGCATGATGAAAAACAAGTGTAGACTGAAAGGCACGTCTAGATTAGACAAAAATAAGACAGTGAATACAACACCCACCGGAGCTTAGTCCTTCATCAACTGTCCTGCCCCCCCCCCCCCATAATTGAAGTGTTCCAGCCACCAACCTCCCATCTCCTACAGCTCGGTTCATAGGGCGGCAACAAACCGCAGCCAAACAATGAATTTTCCTCATTTTCTGTGGAATTGTGACTCTGATGTTGCTTTAATGAAGTACAGTTGTACAACACATATTTCATCGTCCACCCAGTCAGGATTAGAATGTGTGTCCGACATTTTTTCCAAACAGCACAGGAAGCCTGGTTTGGGAGGATGTGTGGAGCTGAGTATGGGAACGCGACGGTAAACAACAGGTTGAGACCATGTCATTGCACTAGATGTTAGATACGGTCCTCTCCATCCTGTCCCTTGATCAAGGCCACATCTCGGTCTCATTTACAACAGCTGCAATCCTCCGATTAGCCAGTTCAGTCCCATCTTTTTCTTCATAGCCTAGCGCCAAACTTTAAGCAGCAATCTGTCCACCCCTAAGCTTCCTGTCTCCCCACCGCGTTACCTTATCTCACCTCCCGCCCTCCGATGCGAAGCTAAAACACTATGTCACCGCGCGTCTCTGTTCTCCCCAGGCCCCGTAGCCCAGAACGGGCACCCGGTGAGGAGAGAGGACTCCCGAGGATCTCTGTTCATGGAGCCTGGCACCCCAGACAGCGCCGAGGTAAGGGGCCACGGAGGGCTTGTGGAGGAGCGGCACCGACGTTTCAAATCGTTTTAAAGAAAGCGGAGAAAACAACATTTTTCAATATTCTGGTGTTAGGGTGCCGTTTGGCACCCAAGGGGGCGTGGCAGCTTTGGAGTCGGGTGCATGGCAGCTGAAATCAAATATTGAACGTGTGTACATCCTGTTCCATTGAAAAGGATGATAAAAAGGGTGTGAGTGCCCCAGGTTCTTATGCCATGTTTTCTTACCGTGGCCATGTTTTCATTCCCTTTGCTCTACAGAAAAAAATAATCAATCCAGTGTGTGACTCATTTCCAATTAACCATAAAACACCCATGTTGGATGGAGATGAGAAGAATTGGCTAATGCATGAACGTTTTTTGAGATGAGACCAGATGTCATTCTACTTTTAACTAAAACTTGCTCACCCGCCTGCTCACACTCTGGCTGAGACAGTCTTTGTGGCTGAGTCGGTGGGGCACAGTTTGTCAGAAGACTGTGGGTTTCATTCCCACTTTGCCACCCATACTGTACATAATACAATTATAATGATGCACTTCTGACCGTGGGTTGCTTTGGATAAAAGTGTTTGCTAACTTGCATAAGTGACATATTATTAAGTGATATATTAGTGTTAACTAATGCCACTGTTAAATATCATTTAATTTCTTACTCTGTGGAATGAAAAAATGCCACTGGTTCCCTTTCTTTGTGTTTTTTCTCACTCAACTCCCCTGTTGGGGCTCAGAGGTGAGACAAAGGGCAATCTTATTTTGCTATTCTCACTGTCAGGCCGTTATGTGACACTGCTGTCAGTAGAAAAAGTTAAAAAAATATGCTCCATTTCCAACTTTAATTTCCTCCAACTGAATTGGATGTATGTTTATTGCTTTTCTTCATTTCATGTCTAATTTAGTGGTATGAATACATTGCCCTTCATGTTGTTGTTAATCAGCTTGGTTTTAATCAAAATGACATGGGTTATTATTAATAATAATAATAACAATTTGCATACCTAGAATTTCTTTTGAACCAAATCTAATAGAAGTGAGCATCCATGACTAAATATTTTTCAATATGGTAAAAAATATGAGGTCATGCACTGAATCTATTAACTCAGGGAGGACAGAGAACACAGCAATGAAATGAGACAAACGGTTGACCTTTGTAAATAAGCTAATGGCAATAAAAATAAAATAGCTACATGCCTGAAACTACCCATTTCCACTGTTAGGGCGATAATTAAGAAGTTTCATTAAATCGACTTGAGCTGCGATGAACCTGCCTGGATGAGGACATGTGTATTTTAGATATGATTCATAAGATACAAAGGATCTCGGGGTCACAAAGTCTCCAAAACTACAGCTAAAACAACCTCCACACCAACATGCTTTTATCTCTAGAAAGTGTCTGGAGTTTTGTCATTAAAACTGTCTGGAAATCGTATATCTGATCAGATCAGAAAGGGATATTTTTGGCCCCATAAACTAGTCCCATTAGTGTTGTGGGTGGTCATGCAGATTAAAATATACTCCTCATTGTGAAGAATGGTGGTGGATATTGATGCTTTGGGGCTGTTTTGCTTCCAAAGCCCCTTGGAACCTGGTTAGGACCGTCAAGTTTCAGGAATGGAGGCAGGGCCAGTGGCAGGATATATGGGTGTTTATTGGAACCCAGTTGGGACGAAATCCAAAGTAAATCTAACCTGTACCTAGGCGCAAAAAAATAACTATACTACCGTAAGGCAGCTCTATAATCTCAAGGGGATATATTAGCGCACAGCATAAACACATAAATGTAACATACACAGTAACCAACAAGGCACACAAGGAACAGAGGGACATATATACACACAGCGAATGGGTAAGAAACGATAATGAGAAGTACTAGGAGATTTTAGATCAAATTCTGTCTACTATACCTGTGCTGGACCTGATCTTACAGGAAGAATGTTAAAAAACATCCTCCAGATCCACATAGAAATGGTTTACTGGCCACAGAATAATTTTGTGCCACAACATTCCAGTCCCATAACCTGAATCCCATTGAAAATATGTGGGATAGGCTGAATAGAAGAGTGCACAAAGTACTAAATGCAGGTGAACCAATAATTGTGAGATGTAGTTGAGAAGAATATTTATTTATAGATCAAGAATTATTTTATCTTTTAACAATTACACCACAATTAAAGATCCCTCTCATTGAATTAAGCTAATAAACAACAATGCATTTTATGCATAGCTTTTGGTGTTCATCTTTACCAAGGGTGTCAATTATTCTGGAGGTCATTTAAAATGGCATTTTCTTTCTACCATCCCTCCGCTCCACAGAAGGGGCTTTGAGGTGGAACAAACAGAGAGCCTGATCTAATGCTTTCCAATGTCAGATATTGATGCTTTGCATTAAAAATATACACCAATCAGCCATAATATAATGACCAGTGGCAGGTGAAGTCAATAATACTGATAAACTCGTTCTCATGGCAACTGGCAGTGGGAGCGATATATTAGGCACCATTTGAACATTCTGGCCTAATTTGATGTGTTAGAAGAGAAATTTGAAAAAAAACATTACATCACGTGGATGGCCTGGTGCGTGTGTGTCGCTTACCTGGAGAACAAATGACACCAGGATGCACTATGGGAAGGAGTCAAGCCAGCGGAGGCAGTGTGATGCTTTGGGCAATGTTCTGCTGGAAAACCTTGGGTCCTGCCATTCATGTGCATGTTACTTTGACACGTACCATTTCTTGAGCATTGTATTCCCTGATGGCATTGACCATGTTCAGCAGGATAATGCGCCCTGCCACAAAGCAAAAATGGTTCAGGAATGGTTTGAGGAACACAACAAGTTCAAGGTGTTGACTTAGCCTCCAAATTCTCCAGATCTCAATCCAATCGAGCATCGATTGGACCAATTCAATGGAGGCCCCACCTGGCAACTTACAGTACTTCAAGGATCTGCTGCTAACGTCTCGGTGCCAGATACCACAGCACACCTTCAGAGGTCTAGTGAGGTCCATGCCTCGACGGGTCAGGGCTTTTTTGGCGGCAAAAAGGGGGACCTACACAATATTAGGCAGGTGGTCATAATGTTATGGCTGATCGGTGTATACACAGAGCCTTCAGAAAGTTTTTAGACCCCTTCACTTTCTCCCCATTTTGTTGTCTTCTAGACATAATGCATAATGAATGAGTGTTTCTGACGCCATGTTTCCTTTCTCTGCGGGGTGTTGCTCCCCAGCTCCACCGTCGGGGCTCCACCATGAGCACCAGTACCACTCTCCCTCCCACTGGCAGACTGGGTCCTTATGAGATCAAAGGGCTGCTGCTTTGTTTCCTCCACATCATCAGGGCCATCTCAGAAGGTCAGTCAGCACAACATCTCCGACACCATTTTTTTCATTTGTTGCTGAAGGGCAGTAATAGGCTGAGCAGAATTAGGACGCCAACCAAAAGGTTGTTAGATCGAATCTGTAAAGAAAGGCATTTTAACCCTAATTGCACTTAGGAAGTTACTCTAGGTAAAGGTTTCTGCTAAATTAGTTAAATGTAAAAAACTACTGTTATATTCTACGTTGATGATTATGATTTTAGTTTTCTGTACACTGACACAAGAATAAAACTTAAAAGCAGCTGTGCATGGTCTGTAGGTCCCTGGGTTAGAGTGGTACGTCAAACATGCTCCCATTGTACATGACACGTATGTAAAGCTTGGGAGTAATACATGATTTGTACTTTCAGGGGTGTTATATGTGTTTGATATATATAAACATGTGTACTGCATTTGCTAAATTTGAGGCCACTGAGGGAATAACACCAGTGTTTAAAGCAATGTACTTTGTCTTGTGTTTGAGCATCTTGTTATCTGTATCTTGTTTTGTCTGTACACTGTGTTTCTTTTTTCTTTTTACTGTTTGTCTTTAATCGTAGAAACTAAACTGTATGTGTAAACAGGTATATGCAGGTCCCATCTGTAAAAGAGACATTGGTCTCAGTCTGTATTCCTTGTTGAAATAAAGGTTTAATAATAATAATTCTGTGCTAACCTGTACAGTTACATCTACCTCTTTACTGTGTAAGTTAGATAGGCCTACTCTTTGATGTGTATGTGTTTTACATCACATGTTGGGTTCATTTACTCTATGCTATTCCTATTCTATTATTGTTATAGTCTTCAGGCATTTCCTTGAACGTCTGTACTTGGTGAATTCCTGACTGTTCCTGCGGTTGTAGCAGATGGGCTCTATCCTTAGTCACCCTGGTCATTACAATCCTTTCCACCAGGGCCTGTTGAAACATTGCACACTATTCCCCACTGGTGGTGTATTGTGTGATGCCGCTGTGGTCATTGTTTAGTAGCCTGGGTATTGTTGTCTGTTAGCCTGCTCTGTATCTAATTATCTCCATCTCTGTGTCTCTCTCTCTCCAGATAATCTGCTGGCCTACTGGAACAAAGTAAACCCTCAGGATGTCATGAACTTCCTTAGTCTACTAGAGTGAGTACACATCTGAGGGGATGTAGGATTGCAAAATAATAGAAAGCGCTGATCTCCCTGTTTGGTTCATTCTGGACAATTACACATGATTACACAGATTTTATCAGATTTATCCTTTAAAGCTGGAGTATATATTCAAGAACAGGAAGTATTTCCGTATAAATTTCCCAGAATTCTTGCCTGTCGCTGGTGTGACCTCAGTTCACTCTTAAAGCCCCACACGTTATCGGTTCACTTTATTCAGCTCATCTAAAAATGTTTTCCATCCAAACAGGTGAGTTGACATGCCATTCTTTTAATTATATATTAAAATGAATGACTTAATTATCTAAGAGAGGAACTGCCACATCAGCGTTGCAGTGTAATGTATTTTGCTCCTTGAGTTCCATCCATCGTGGATAGGCCAATAGCATCCAGCTGTACCAATGTTCACTCCTGCTTTCAATGGCGTTTTTTCGCAGATTTGCTTTCTTTTGATATGAAACACATTTTCTTAGATACCGTACAAAACATTTATAAAATTGGCTCGCTAGCGTGTCTTGCTGTTTGATCCATAAAATGAGAGTCACTTCCTTATTTCCGCCTCAGCTCTTTTTCTGATATGTCAAACACATCACTTCCTTTGTGCTGGAAAAATTTTCCCGCCACTGCAAGAGCCGACCACGGTATACAGAGGTTTTCAGATGCAGGCCTGGGATCTGATATGAATTAATCCACATTCCAGATTAATAGGATAGCGATGTGTTAATACAATACGCTTCAAGTACCCCCCCAGCATTTCGAAAGGATTGAGATCTGTGCTTTGACTCAGACATTCCATAACCCTCCATTTCCCCTTTTTGAGCCATTCTGTTTTTGCTCTGCTTTTGTGTTTTTAATTTTTGTCATGGAACATCCAGTTACATTTCTTCCCACTATACAGTTGTGCTCAGACATTTGCATACCCTTGGAGAATTGGTAATAAATGTACCATTTGTAAAGAAGACAAAAGTGAGCAGGCAAAACACAAGTCTTTTATTTCTTAT
The DNA here is from genome assembly GCF_011004845.1 of Esox lucius. Taxonomy (NCBI): domain Eukaryota; kingdom Metazoa; phylum Chordata; class Actinopteri; order Esociformes; family Esocidae; genus Esox; species Esox lucius. The sequence continues at coordinate 14,112,551 of NC_047592.1, read as the reverse complement.
GGGATTCATATTCAACTGTAGGTCATAACAGAATGGCACAATCATAAAACCAAACGTGGCAACAAAGTAAAGGTCAGGCTACTGCGATGGCCACGCCAGAACCATTTCCTGCTGTAACCACTGGAGGGTCAACTTGGCCTTGTGGTTAGGGTCATTGTCATGCTGGAAATACCAAGAGCGTCCCATGCGCAGCATCTGTGCAGAAGAATGCAAAGTGTCTGCCAGTATTTTTGGATAACATGCTGCATTCATCTTGCCATCAATTTTCACAAGAGTCCCCGTGCCTTTAGACCTCACACACCCCCAGAACATCAGTGAGCCACCACCATGCTTCACTGTGGGCATGGTGTTCTGTTCACTACAGGCCTTGTTGACCCCTCTCCATCGTCGTATTGTGCTCCTTGAAACAACCACACAGTCTTTTTCCAGAGCAGCCTGTATTTCCCCTGAGGTTACCTGTGGGTTTTTCTTTGTATCCCAAGGGTATGTAAACGTTTGATCAGGGCCATTTGGGTGATTTCTGTTATCATTATGATTTAAAAAGGAGCCAAACAACTTTGATAAAAAATTGATTCACATGACCACTATCTTTAAGTAAAATAGTTTTTTTGCATGATCAGTCATATTTTCAAAATCAATGCCAAAATTTCACAGTTTCTGCCAGGGTATGCAAATTTATGAGCACAACTGTATTGTTGTGCGTTGTTGTCTCCAGATTTTAGCACCACAGCTAACTTTCAGTTAGCTAGCCAGCTTCTAGCAATTACCTAATAAGGATTGCAAAGCAGTATTAACAACAAAAGTGTAAATCCATAACAAAACAAAAAATCTCAAAGACAATTTTCCTGATACTACACTCTCATTACTAGACAGATGTTTTAGGTGAAACAGTTCCAAGAGCTGTCAAACTGAAAAGACTTGGACTTGGATGTTTTTTTTTGTGTGATGGGAATCAACAGGAATGTATATTATTGCAGTGTACAGCCCTTTTGAAAGCTCCAATTTAAACAGCACAATGCGTCATGTCAGATAACATTAGACAGAACAGAAAGCCAGCAAACAAAACCCAAAATGTCTAGAGGAATGCCAACCAAGCCAGAGGACTTTGCCTTATTCATAAAACATTACTGCTTCTTTAAGTTTGACAGGTTTGGAGGTTTTAAATAAAAATATGCATTTGTCAGTATTGTACATTATGTTTGAGTATTGTAGAATTTCGGATGAATCTTCTTAGGGTTTTATTGTATATATATATATATATATATATATATTAACTGGTCTGGATCGTCCAAAGGTCCCACTTTTCCCGTATCAGAGATCCCTTGTACCTCAGTGTGGATATGTATGAAGTGTTATTCCATCCTCTTAAATATTTTCCAGAACGTGCCTGAAGCAGTTTCGTTACGCTGGCAAGAGGAACATTGGCAGGTGAGAAGTTAGGCTTATAAGTCTGTACAGCAAGTTGGGGAAACCCATGGTCCAGTGAAACGTGAACACATTACAGTGAAATATCCTTCATAACATTTCTTGACTGTTCAAAACGTCATGTAATAGTGAGTGGTTCCAGATCCATCTTCAAAAGGAAAGCTCAAGGTTAACCTCACTAATCCAGTGACAGGTAGTATTATCATGCCAGCCAATGCTTGTTATTTCTTGCTTTTCTCTTGTTCCTTCCTCATCTAATATATGATGTCATTGTCCTCCTCGGTCCACCTAAACTATCGTAGTGGACCTGTGTTACCAGGTCTGGGTTTTCTAGTTACAGTCCTCTGCTTGTCCATAAAATGACTAATTCACTCTTCAGTCATCTGTAGTAGATGTAAATCTCTGTTTGTCTGCTAGTTTATCAATCAGTCAAACATATTCATAAATGTGATGTCTGAATCTTACAGTACTGTGTCTAATAACAGTGTTACTGTGTCTAATGGTGTGCGTGGGAGACTGTGACGTGTTTCCCTGCATGTTTGTCTGTGTGTGTGTGTTTAGGAGCCAGGATGCCTGGGTTTCCAAGCTGTTTTCATCAGACAGGAAATCCCAAACCATGCCCGTAATGCGTTGCAGACCCGGACTCATGCAGAACAGACTGCAGCAGTTCGGCACCATGGAAACCTCTATGACTCTCAACATAGGTCAATACCGGATGCTTTATTTTCCCTCCCACTGCCCCAGTCTTGTCCTCCGAACCTCCTGACAGGACCGTAGTACCCCCACCAACCCAAAACCCACTGTCCTCCCTGAGTCCGCGTGGCGGTGACACCATGAGTTTGAACACCTCTCCACCTGTAACACACATCCACTGTATTACCCTTTCCAGATGTCCCAGCACAACATGAGTAGGCCCCTGCTGGACAAGCGGTCTGTTTGGTTTTGTGGTGACTCTCTCTCTCTCTGGTCCAGGGGCAGGTCCTTCAGAGGCAGAGGTCCACCACCAGGCTCTCTTAGAGGGCTGCATCTCCACCGAGGCCTGCCTCAGTGTTCTGGACGTCCTGTCGCTCTTCACTCAGTGTTTCAAGGTCAGTCCTTTAATCCAGGTGTAATTTCCTTCAGGCTCCACACCTCAGTGTTGAGGTACTTCCCATTTGTTTGAATAAAGGCAAGGGGACATAATGTGGAAGATCCCTATTTTTGGAAGGTCATGACCGAACAGGTAGTGCTCTGGGATGCACAATTTATTGCCCAAGTATATACTGTTTGTGTCTGCTAAAATGTACCAATTATAATTCAAAACATTTATCTGTGAACACAACTGAGAGTATTACTTTGAAAAAGAGCACTGTATTTACTCATTTCCCAATAGGTTTGATTAGTTCAGAATGAGTAAATTGATAAGAAACAAAATACAGAAAGAGATGTCTGTCTCTAACAGTGAAACAATGCTTGTCTGTCCACACTGTTGGCTTGCTTAGCGGGAATCAGCGGTTTTCCAGCTCCTTTCAATACAAACCTCAGGAATGTGGTTGGAGAATTTTACCCCTGACTTTCATGGAACATTGGTTGCTACATTATTCATTTTAAATGATACTTTAAGGGTCCGGAGCGTGAGGGTGTACACTGTAGTTAGAGTCAAACACACTGGTTCTGCTTGGGTACAATTGTTAAACTAGGCTCATGGATATGCAATGTACATTTTTAAATAATAAATGTATAAATACAATATACGTGTAGGTTCAAAATCTGATGCAGTATAACCCCAGGATGCCCGTTTAAAGCATCATCATTTCTGTAAAACTTTATACAATATCCTACTTAAGAGTAGGATATATAAGTAAAACAACAAAAAATATGTCTTTTCAACAACTTTTCAATGTCATTTGCCCAGTGGCTTTGGCATGACTTAAGAGGTTTGCCAGAAATTCTTTCAAGCAAAGTTCTGATTGTAAAAAAGATGCATTGCTCCTTTAAGCCAACAATACCTTGGCCTCAACATTACCAAGCTATTATATGCTTTTACATATAGTATAAGAAACTGATACAATCAAATAAATAACACAAATAATTGAAGCACACTATCCCACCCAAGCATCTCTTATAGAATAAGAGGTCTTACTCAAAAAGAGAACTTTTCTTCCAATTCCTAATCTTCCCTTCTTGAGAAAATGGGATTTTCAGTGTGCTTCCTAAATTGACCCCAATGCAAATGTTTTACTGTGGATATTATCATCCCAATAATAGGAAAATTTTGAGACACATGGGATTGCATGTACGTATTTGTTATGGAAAATTTGATGAATCTAAACAACAGTTTAAGCAGTAAAAATATCAGTCAATTCATTGAACCTTTTTTAAATTAGACATCACACTTTTTCCTGCCACTAGAAGGGTGGTGACCTTATCCTGTGAGATAAGGCCATCTTTGAATGTTTAATCCTTGTTGAATCCTCTTAACAGGCTGGAGTCCATAGTCACTGGCCTGAATCCATAAATTCCATGAGTTTTTCTTCTCATATTAAATATTAATCTAAGTGATGGTTTGTGATGACAAAACAAGAAAACCAGCTGCTGGACTGGTCAGGTGTGATTTATGAATGAATTCCTTGTTTGTTAAACTCAGAACCAGCTGCTGGACTGGTCAGTTGTGATTTATTAATGAATTCCTTGTTTTTTTTTAAATCAGAACCAGTTGCTGGACTGCGACGGCAACAACCCCCTGATGAGGAAGGTTTTTGACGTTTATCTGACCTTCCTAAAGGTTGGCCAGTCAGAGTATGCCCTCAGACATGTCTTTGCCTCCCTCAGGGCTTTCATCAACAAGGTGGGTACAATATGACGCCCCACTTTAGAAGCAGGACATAAGCAATGGAGTGATTAGCGCAGTAGATGGAATGAACCGATCGAATGAAGTCATGTAATGAATACTGACCTAACAAAAGCCCTTTTGGCCTCGTCCTGCCGGTGTCTGAACAGTTCCCGGCGTCACTGTTCAAAGGCCGCGTAACCCTGTGCGAGGCTCTCTGCTACGAGGTGCTGAAGTGCTGCGTGTCCAAGATGGCCCTGCTCCGCGCCGAGGCCTCGGCCCTGCTGTACCTGCTCATGAGGAACAACTACGAGTACACCAAGAGGAAGACCTTCCTACGCACTCACCTGCAGGTCAGGTCCAATTAAACGGACCGGGAGGGGATGGGGCGGACGGGGCGTAGGGGCGGCTCGTAGCGGGTTGGAGGGTGGGTGGGCGGGGTCTTTGCCCGGCAGGTCAGATGCAGCATCCCTCTAAATGGAACGGAGATGCCAGCTGTCTCTTATCATCCAGTGAACTAAACGGTGCAACTCTGATGCTGCGGTTGCATTATAAGCAGTCGTCACTGTTATGATTATGAATGAAGTCTCCACTCGTGTAACAGTATAACTGATTCATCCACCGCTAATGTGATTATGTATGAAGTCTCCACTCGTGTAACAGTATAACTGATTCATCCACCGCTAATGTGATTATGTATGAAGTCTCCACTCGTGTAACAGTATAACTGATTCATCCACCGCTAATGTGATTATGTATGAAGTCTCCACTCGTGTAACAGTATAACTGATTCATCCACCGCTAATGTGATTATGTATGAAGTCTCCACTCGTGTAACAGTATAACTGATTCATCCACCGCTAATGTGATTATGTATGAAGTCTCCACTCGTGTAACAGTATAACTGATTCATCCACCGCTAATGTGATTATGTATGAAGTCTCCACTCGTGTAACAGTATAACTGATTCATCCACCGCTAATGTGATTATGTATGAAGTCTCCACTCGTGTAACAGTATAACTGATTCATCCACCGCTAATGTGCTCACAAGTCCTCGTTATGCAGTCTAAACTGCATAAACTGCATAAACAAATCTAAACATATAAGATGCATTCACAAATGAACAGTGACTAGGAACGTTTGAGAAACAGCTGCGAACGTTTTAAAGTCCATGTAGACTAAGCCGCACAGCACTGACTTTGCTTTGATAATCTGTCCCAAGAACATTATGTGAATGGAAGTTCACATACAGACTACATGCTGAGTTTCCACACAGTGCTGTGTTCTTCAGCAACCCGGCTGTCCCGTTGCTTCTTTATTGGACAGGATAATGAGAACGGTTGGAGTGGACAGAGAGGTGGTCAAGCAGTGGTTCGGTCTGTCAACACAGCTGTACACAGTAGAGGGGAATCAGACTGCTGGACCACCCATGGTACCAGGAATGTTAACCCACCCACACACACACACACACACACACACACTGCTCTCATTTCCAATTTCCTTGTCCAGATCATCATCGCTGTGAGCCAGCTGATATCAGATGTGGCGCTGACTGGAAGCTCCCGTTTCCAGGAGTCTCTCTCCATCATCAACAACTTTGCCAACAGTGACAAAGCCATGAAGGTGACCGCTGACCTTCGAATGTTTTCACAGATGTCTGCCGTCTGCACGGCTTTAGAACGGGACCATTTCAAATTGTTTTAGTTTTTCTTCAAAACACTTGAGTGAAATGTGTACACTCCCATCGTCCATCATTCAAAACAACTTGTTGGCCAACATAGACAGAGCAGCAAGGATACGTGGCTTTTATAAACTTAGCCTAGGATGTTCAAGGCACCATTAGAAGCCCAGGAGCTCAGTTAGATCCCATAATTATTATAGCAAGTCTGTTGTTGGTTCTTTCCTTCATGAAATTAACATTACTGTTGCCTTTGAGAAGGACGTATTTTATTACAGGATGTGTCAATGATCAGTTCTCACTGCTGCATGTAAAGGTTTAATGAAGTATTAATGAATTTTCACACTCACACATCCACAATATTCTATGGTAGCCATCTACGTTGGCCCGCGTGTGTGTTGGTGTCTGTCGTTTGTTTTCCCGTTTCCCGCGAAACGGGGAAACAGATCTCTGCCTGTTTGTAGTCCACAGCGTTCCCTGGCGAGGTGAAGGGACTGACCAAGCGTATCCGGACGGTGCTTATGGCCACGGCACAGATGAGGGAGCACGAGAAGGACCCGGAAATGCTGCTGGACCTGCAGTACAGCCTGGCCCGCTCCTACGCCTCCACCCCCGAGCTGAGGCGGACCTGGTTGGACAGCATGGCCCGGGCGCACATCAAGAACGGGGACTTCTCCGAGGTACCGTCAATGGTGTACAGAAACGTAGATGCACCACTGTGCATGTGTGATACCACGTAATCCAATCCCAGATCTGTGCTTGGGAATTCTTGGCCTCACACGACCCAATACTACAGCAGATCTGTGGCTAGGAAAACCCTACACTCTGTTTTGTGTTAGTAAGGACCGTGTGCTTTGAAAGTAAAGGCTTAAACCCAGAGCAGATGAGTCTGGCTTCTTTCAACTGCAGGGCATGAGGGAATGAGGAAAGAGCTATTTTTACCCTGGTGTACAAGGGCCGAGCTGGCCAAGTCGACTGCTAATCCATTGCAGTCTGCACGCATGGTTTCGAATACCATCCTCGTTGCATTTTTCATTCAGCGTGGCTTCGTAGGTACAGAAGGAACAGCTGTGGATTTCCTGCCCTGCAGGGTCACTTACCGATAAAGCTTACAAAGTGTGTACCTCTGACTGATCTGTACCACTGACATTGTGTACCTCTGACAGGTCTGTACCACTGACAGTGTGTACCTCTGACAGATCTGTACAAGCGAGTGTGTACCTCTGACTGATCTGTACCACTGACATTGTGTACCTCTGACAGGTCTGTACCACTGACAGTGTGTACCTCTGACAGGTCTGCACCACTGACAGTGTGTACCTCTGACAGGTCTGTACCACTGACAGTGTGTACCTCTGACAGGTCTGCACCACTGACAGTGTGTACCTCTGACAGATCTGTACCACTGACAGTGTGTACCTCTGACAGGTCTGTACCACTGACAGTGTGTACCTCTGACAGGTCTGTACAACTGACAGTGTGTACCTCTGACAGATCTGTACCACTAACAGTGTGTGGCTCATTGCGGTCTATCGCCCTCCTTAACTAACTACCTGCTTTTTGAGTGAACTTACGGAAATTCTTTATCAACCTCTTTTCATGGGTGGTTTATAAAAAAAATTAAATGTACTGAATTGTTTTGATTTTTGGCAACTTATTCCATTTTACCACTCATGTTCAAGGACCCATTCTGGATCTAGTCCTAAATCTTACCTCAGTTGACTTTGTCTTTTCTGACCTGAAGGCTGTTCTCAATACCACAATACCAACCTTCATGTAAAATGAGACCGATATCCTCCCTGAATCTAAAATCTGCTATTTGCAGAAGCATTATCTGATGGGCAGTCACTTTCTACACTCTCAACCAGAGTTGAAATGACAGTAAATGACAAGAATATTAAGCCCCATGTTTTAACAAGTATCTATGTTAAATGAACGCTGCTGGGCATAAACTGGAAATAAGCAGAGAAAATGTAACTTGAGAACACAACCCTAACCGTGCAGGCCCTAACATATCAGACTCATTATTAAGGCAAACTATAATCACATTGCAGAGGGTGTGACAACCCTGTGTACCTTTTTAACCAGTTCATTCTGAAGCACTGGCATGCAAGTCTTAAACTTGGCCAATAAGGATGTTGAGGAGTTTTCCCCTCATCAGGATTCAAACATAGAATCTCTTCACGTGGTTTGTGACTATTAGTTAGGCTGAATAGTAGTAAAATAAAAATCTTCTTTGTAAGTAACGATAACATAGGGACCTGTCCATCTTTACTATGGAAAACACTAAAGGGTAATCTGAGGGGCTGCATTAGAGCATTTCTCGCATCCAAAAAGAGATGCCGTATCTGGAAGATTTGTCTTCCAACTCTATGGGAACACAAAAAAATAACCAGTTTTAGTAATGTGGTCATATGTTTTTTCAAGTTATTGATATGTAACAAGCACCAATTTACGTCCAAGTTAGAGTTAGCAATAGATTATTGTCTCTTCCAACAAGGTCTTTTGACAACACCAGTGCATCGTCCAACTGGCTAAAACCGGTTTCTTTCCTTTTTCTTTTGTTTTCAATTCATGTTAAAAGTCCCCACCTTTGGCAGAACGATAATGGATGTCGCCTTGCAAAGCTAGCCTAACACACCCCGACAGACCCAGCACGCCAACTCCCTTTCCCCTGAAACAAACCCTGATCCACCTCACAGAACAACCAGAAACACAACCCTCAACCGCTTCCCTCCCAGGAGCTACAGTCATGCAGACCGAGCTACACACAACTAGATCTGTACCTCTGTACCTCTGACTGATCTGTACCACTGACAGTGTGTACCTCTGACTGATCTGTACCACTGACAGTGTGAACCTCTGACTGATCTGTTCCAGTGACAGTGTGTACCTCTGACAGGTCTGTACCACTGACAGTGTGTACCTCTGACTGATCTGTACCACTGACAGTGTGTACCTCTGACAGATCTGTACCAGCGAGTGTCTACCTCTGACAGATCTGTACCAGTGAGTGTGTACCTCTGACAGATCTGTACCAGCGAGTGTCTACCTCTGACAGATCTGTACCAGCGAGTGTGTACCTCTGACTGATCTGTACCAGCGAGTGTGTACCTCTGACTGATCTGTACCAGCAAGTGTGTACCTCTGACTGATCTGTACCAGTGAGTGTGTACCTCTGACTGATCTGTACCACTGACAGTGTGAACCTCTGACTGATCTGTACCATTGACAGTGTGTACCTCTGACAGATCTGTACCACTGACAGTGTGTACCTCTGACAGGTCTGTACCACTGACAGTGTGTACCTCTGACAGGTCTGTACCATTGACAGTGTGTACCTCTGACAGATCTGTACCACTGACAGTGTGTACCTCTGACAGGTCTGTACCACTGACAGTGTGTACCTCTGACAGGTCTGTACCACTGACAGTGTGTACCTCTGACTGATCTGTGCCATTGACAGTGTGTACCTCTGACAGATCTGTACCACTGACAGTGTGTACCTCTGACAGGTCTGTACCACTGACAGTGTGTACCTCTGACAGGTCTGTACCACTGACAGTGTGTACCTCTGACAGATCTGTACCACTGACAGTGTGTACCTCTGACTGATCTGTACCACTGACAGTGTGTACCTCTGACAGGTCTGTACCACTGACAGTGTGTACCTCTGACAGATCTGTACCACTGACAGTGTGTACCTCTGACTGATCTGTACCACTGACAGTGTGTACCTCTGACAGATCTGTACCACTGACAGTGTGTACCTCTGACAGATCTGTACCACTGACAGTGTGTGGCTCATTGCGATCTATCGCCCTCCTTAACTAACTACCAGCTTTTTGAGTGACCTTACAGAAATTCTTTATCAACTTCTTTTCATGGGTGGTTTATAAAAAAATTTAAATGTACTGAATTGTTTTGATTTTTGGCAACTTATTCCATTTTACCACTCATGTTCAAGGACCCATTCTGGATCTAGTCTTAAATCTTACCTCAGTTGACTTTGTCTTTTCTGACCTGAAGGCTGTTCTCAATACCACAATACCAACCTTCTGTAAAATGAGATCGATATCCTCCCTGAATCTAAAATCTGCTATTTGCAGAAGCATTATCTGATGGGCAGTCACTTTCTACACTCTCAACCAGAGTTGAAATGACAGTAAATGACAAGAATATTAAGCCCTATGTTTTAACAAGTATCTATGTTAAATGAACTCTGCTGGGCATAAACTGGAAATAAGCAGAGAAAATGTAACTTGAGAACACAACCCTAACTGTGCAGGCCCTAACATATCAGACTCATTATTAAGGCAAACTATAATCACATTGCAGAGGGTGTGACAACCCTGTGTACCTTTTTAACCAGTTCATTCTGAAGCACTGGCATGCAAGTCTTAAACTTGGCCAATAAGGATGTTGAGGAGTTTTCCCCTCATCAGGATTCAAACATAGAATCTCTTCACGTGGTTTGTGACTATTAGTTAGGCTGAATAGTAGTAAAATAAAAATCTTCTTTGTAAGTAACGATAACATAGGGACCTGTCCATCTTTACTATGGAAAACACTAAAGGGTAATCTGAGGGGCTGCATTAGAGCATTTCTCGCATCCAAAAAGAGATGGCGTATCTGGAAGATTTGTCTTCCAACTCTATGGGAACACAAAAAAATAACCAGTTTTAGTAATGTGGTCATATGTTTTTTCAAGTTATTGATATGTAACTAGCACCAATTTACGTCCAAGTTAGAGTTAGCGATAGATTATTGTCTCTTCCAACAAGGTCTTTTGACAACACCAGTGCATCTTCCAGCTGGCTAAAACAGGTTTCTTTCCTTTTTCTTTTGTTTTCAATTAATGTTAAACACAGTATGTAAGTTTTCTTAATAACAGTTGTGTTTGATGAATTGCCCACTCTAACATCTGCTTTTCATTTAGTTTCTTTTCTCACTATTGAATCAAGTCATTATTGGACGCTTTGATTTATTTCCTTAGAATTGCCTTTATCACACTGACCTTAACTTGAACCCAACACCATAAGCAATTGCAAGTCAACATTTCCAACTTACCCTTTCTATCAAAGGACCCTGAAAATGTGGTCTTAATACAGCTACATGGGATGGATAAAATAACGGAAACACCTAACAATAAATCAATGACCTAATAAGGAGTATGGCCCCCTTTGCCTTCCTGAAATGCTGTCATAGTGGGATGTTGCACCATTCATCAAGAACAAAAGCCTCTAGTTGTTTGATGAAAAGAAGAGGGTATTCACTTTGCATAGAACTTCCCACAAATGTCCAGTGTTTCCCAAAAGATGACCATCATACCATCATAGAACCTCCGCCATGTTTGTCATTTGACAGCAGCCATTTTGGCTTTCTCCTAATGTAAATCTGTCCAGATGTAGGAAATGATGCATGGTGACTTATCAGATCATATTACTTTTTTCCATTGATCAGGGGTCCAGGTTTTTTGCTCCTTACACCAATTAATGCATATTTGCGTGTTGGCCTTGAATACAAGTGGTTTACCTGAATGGCAGCCCTGCTATAAATTCCAGCAATGTGAAGCCTACAGTTTTTTTTGAGACCTGGTTACAGAGGTGGTGATTCATCCTGCTAAATGTCCATCTATCCCTGTCGGTCACCTTTGACCTCTGAAAAAGCGTTATTGTCTGTTCTCCATCCATGGCACAGGACAAGCAGTGACTCTCAATTGAAGCACACGTTTGTAACCTCAAGAAGGTGTCATTTTTACCCCTCTGCAATATCCTCCAACCAGGTAATTACTGCCTAATATGGATGCTGAGAAACGATAGCGTGCTCTCATCAAATCCGGACTCGATTACCATAATGCACTTCTGAAAGCTAGTAAGGTCACTAGTAAGTTTAGGCTGCTCTCACAAACATAAAAAAAATAACATTATTAAACAGCTTCCTGTTCAGTGCAGGATAACGTGAGATTCTGCTGCTCAACTTGAATAGTCTTTGTGGTAATGGACTAACATGCAGAGAACGACTGCCAAGCACGCAGACTACTCTTCAGGGTAATGGACTAACATGCAGAGAACGACTCCCCAGCACGCAGACTATTACCATCAGACTCAAACAGCCTGGTCAGATCAGCCGCAAATATTTGCATTATGGGTGACAGGGCATCTCTTCTGGAGCCCTCAGCTCTTGAATACATTACCTGTATATACAGCATTTGAAAATCTATTTTGTAAACATTCCAAAATTGAAACAAAACTACGTAGAGGTTATTTTGGACCTGTAATTGTTACAATAACATGTGCTTTTCTCACCTGCAAATGGATCGTACACCTAAAAGCCAGGGGCCTCCGAGACAAATGTTTGTCCACCTCGGCACTAAGCATTAGTAACTATAAACACTGTCTCTGTAAACACAGAATCATACTGTCACTATGTGCCAGCGTCTGAGGTCAGTTAGGGTTTCAAACTGTTCAAGTCAAGGGTTTTATTTAATGTAAACTTACTGTAGCTGAGTCCTTGGTGACCTGATATTGACTCCACTGTGCTGTTGTCATTAATGCCTCCCAAATGGCGTGCTATTTATGTATATCTTTTTGATCTTACAGTGAAATGTAGTGCACTGTATGGGGAATAGGTGCATTTTTTATCCAAATATAATTATAACAAACACATGTTTTCATGAGCTTTTATTGATGGAAAATACTCTGGAAATACACATACACTTAACAGGAATCCCAACTTTTGAACTTAATCTTTTGAAGTTTGTGCTCTGATATTCCGAGAACTGACATTCTATATATGCAGATGTATAGAGTTTGGAACTCAAGCTCTAGAGGAATGTAATCCATTGCAGTTACACGTTACCTGTCCACATTTGTAATCAGTAACGTAACTTTTTGATGACTCAAACTCAGTAACGTAATACGATTACTTTGAATTACTTTTAGATTACCTTCATATTTAGAGGCATTAGAAAACAAATAGGAATGGCCTGCAACCAAGTGAACACCTTTTGCGGGATCAATCAATGTTTTACATAGCTGGCTTAAAACAGAATTAGCTGTTTTCCCTTATGGGTTATGTACAGTGCCTTTGGAAAGGCTTTTAAACCATTGCTTTTTACTTCAATATGATTGAGGTACATCTCTACATTACATGCGAAAGGTTTGTCAGATATTCAGTCATTCCAATTAATCCAGTAACCCTCGATCTTCCATAATCTGAACTTTTATCAGAAAAAAATCCTAAATCTAAGGATGTGTTAGTCTATTCTGTTATTTGTGTTTTATTCATATTTTTAAATCCTTCAAAACATTGTTGAAAAATAAATAGCAATTTCTCTAAAAGGGTATAGACATTGTTGTAGCCTATATAAAAATCAAGATATGTGTAGCTTTTCGTGTGTACACTAAATCTGCAGTAGTCTGATGTTTTGCTCCACAACCACCAACATTGTCAAAATGTTGCAGAAAGCTCAGGGACGCGAATGCACGTTCGCAAACTTGAACACCCACACACAAATTGTACCCGCCCAAACGTTGCCTGCGATTATTAGGGTCACCAGAGATGGATTTTCAAAACGCAAATTAAAGAAATACACTGTGATCATACACCTGCACTCTTAACTTAATGTCAATGTCATCAGCAGTCAATGATAACCAATGAACGCAATATTCTGAGATGCAAAGCAAGCAGAATCACATGGCCTACCTTTATCTGACGGATTTGAGGGGGCTGCATCAAATGCAGATCATCAGCCTTTGGCAGAGTGTTTTCCAACACCTTTTCTCCTCATATGTCGTAATAAATTCCATATAATGTTTTATCTTGAAGGCAGTGCCATGTTACAGCTATCTAACAAATAGTTAAATAGTTATCTAACAGAATCTTCAAAACCACTCCTGTCTGAGTTGTTCAGTGCAACTCTTCCTGGCTGTGTTGTTCGTTGCATTTGACAAATAAACTTTGAACCTTGAAAAAGATATAACACCAGGTAGATGTGTCAATAGTACATTTACTCACATTTTATATGGGTCGGCTAATATTATTGTAGATAGGCCTATATTATTGTATAAAAATAAAACTAGCGCTTCATCGTCACTAATCTGGTTATGCGCACCCACCTCACACACACAACAACTGAGGCACACAATTGTTGTTTTGGTTTATAAACATAAAAAAACAAACATGCAACGTATCATAATTATTTCGCTTTTTCAATTGAAGTAATCCAGAAGTAATCATATTTATTTCGAATATATCTGTAATCCGATTACAATATTTTAGTTGGTAACGTAACAGATTACAGTTAGTTTTTTTGTTATCCATTACCCCCCAACTCTGCAGATAAGTATGGAAATGTGATAACAGATGTAGTTTCAACCACCGACCTGTTATAAATATGTATTCAAATGGCCTGGGAAAGTAGCCTGGTTCATATCTGTGTGAAACGTTTGGGTAGGGGTCCCAGGAGAGGGTTGTGAAATGCATTACTTGTTTAGGGAAGTTACAGCTTCAAACGGCTTCAAACACCCCTCGTTTACAGCCGCTTTATCTAGACACTGATCCATGTAACCTCCACGCAGATAGTCAAAACCAGGTGCTCCGTTACTCATCACATTTTATGACTGATTGATACGGGTTGTGTCATGTGTGTGTTCATGTGTGTTTATGCGTGTCTGCTTCATGCTGTTCGGTGATGTGGCTCTGAGGAATGCGGTGGAGCCACTCCTTTGTCAGGTGACTCTCCGCCTTCTGATCCCTGCTCGTTCTGTCTTCACAGGCCGCTATGTGTTACGTTCACGTCGCCGCCCTGGTGGCTGAATATCTCCACAGGAAAAGTAAGACTGGCCTCCCCACTTCCCGTTTAACCCATCCACCTACCTAGGCTTGTCAAACACACTCCAGAACCTTCAAGCATTCTTACATGCTTTTTTTTACTTTAGATTGTCTGTTAACATTATTGTAAAGTTTTTACATTTATAGACCAGCGTGAATAGTCCACTATGGATTGCTGTCAAGCTGTGAGATCAGTTGGTGTAAGCCTATCAATGCCTTTATGTTGTTTAGTCGTTTACAGCTCAGTCCTCCTACACATTTTCTTGTCTGTCCCATTGACAAAACTAGGGTTTTCCAAACCCTTTCTTACCTTTCTTATGTTTCACGTTTTTGTTTTAACCCTAAACTGGCGCACCAAAGTAATTTATGGATGTTTGTTGTATTGCAAATGATCTGTATGATATAAGAAAAGAAGTGTAAGATTAGGTGTTTGCCTTTATTTTCTGTGATAAACAGGCTTTCAAAGACATTTCAGAGCAATGGTAATTAGCTTAACTTTAGATGGAGAGAAAAAACACAAACATCCTTGTGTTCCTTAGCCACTTTGGATCCAAAGAATGTATTCAAGAGTTTGTTGCTCCATCTCTTAACTCCTAGTGACCAGAAACCTTCAGAAAACAGCCATTGAAATTTGTATATTCCTTAGGCTGTGAACTTCATAGCTCAAAGATTTGGGGAACGACATACATTTTCCAGACTTTTACAAAAACGTTGGTGTGGTAAAACCCTATAAACACAGCATACTATGAAAAGCAATACACAAATGCTATATATTGGCGGACTCACAAGTGTTGTTAATGTTCACCATAATGATGACGCTGAGGTGGTGGATGTTCTCCTCCCAGAGATGTTCTCCAGCGGCCTGGCAGCCTTCAAAAGGATCACTCTGAATATCGAAGAGGAGGCTGCCATGAAGGAAGACACGGGCATGCAGGATGTTTACTACACCGAGGTGTGTGTGGGCTAGTGAGTGTGTGTGTGTGTTGGTGTTAGGCCATTTAAGTCTTTATGTTGTTTAGCATTTTATTGTCTGTCTGTGTCGCTTTGATCAAACCTGTGTGTCACTCACCTTCACTTTGGCCTCCCTAGATGTTTCACATTTAGTTTCTCCACTAAACTGATAATATAAATGTTTGTGTTTGTATTTCTTCAGAACCAAAATTCACCAAAATGTTTTGACTTTGCATGTCCTGTCTTTAAAAACGCTTTTGTGTGATTATGAGTTGGGTCAGGATTAGGTTAAGACATGAACGTTAGGTTGTTGAGGTTAAGGTTTTTTATGAAAGTTTCATTTTAATTAAAATTTGTGTGTGTGTGTGTGTGTGTGTGTGTGTGTGTGTGTGTGTGCAGGTGCTTGAATGCATTACACACTGTCGAGCAAATAGAACTGTGAAATGATGACTCATGGTAAAGAATTGGTTTCAGTAGCCCTGTCATGTGATAATACATGATAATTTTGACCCTGGCGATTCACCCTGGCCCCACTTGTGTTTCCTGGCCTGACTTACAGGAGGTCTTAGTGGAGCATTTGGAGCTGTGCGTAGAGGCACTGTGGAAGGCCGAGCGATACGAGCTGATCACACACATTGCCAAACTCATCATCCCTGTCTATGAGAAACGCCACGAATTTGAGGTATGATCTGTCTACAGCTATGTAAAGTCTTTACAATTCCCCAGGGCTATTCTGAACATGGAAGCTAGACTAAATTACGTAGCTATAACAATGATTCAATGTAGTTGAAAAATCCCACATTAATAATGAAATTGTCTGATGGAATAATAGTTCATATTTTCTGTGCTGTCAAATGACATATTTCCTGTTTGTCCCTGTGCAGCTGTCTCTTGTCTTGAGGCATAAATATGGTCTAATGGCCCATTTAGCCACTAGTCTAGTTTATGGAATAAGTCCTCATGCATAAATACATTCCAAGTTTCCCCAGATAAAGATCAACCCTTCTCGAGCTGGGACTGTCTTAAAGGCCCACTATTCTGTACGTACAGTTGTGCAATGCTTCTAGCTGAAGACCCCATGTCCCTGGTCAAAAGAGCTTCTCCAGATGCAATTTAGAACACTTGACTCTGAGTCGTGACTTGGCAGTGGCTGATTTCTCTGGCTTCTCTCTGCTCTCTATTATTTTCCCCAAGGAGTCCCATCACACCCATCACCACATGTTATCCCTGGCTCAAACGTTTGCGTACCCTTGGAGAATTGGTAATATACTGGTTTGGAAAAAAGTAAGAGACCACTGCACCTTTTTCCTTTCCCTTCCAAAAAAGTTGAAAATTTAATGTTTTGAGTGAGGAACAAAATCATTAAATTTGCAGTGGTCTCTTAATTTTAACCTTTCTGTTCTTCATTCAAAACCTTCCTTTTTTGGAAAGGAAAGAAAAAGTTGCATTGGTCTCTTAATTCTTTCTGGAGCTGTATGTGCCCACTTGAATGCCATGAATGAGCAGGCAAAACACATTTTTATTTTATTTCTTATGGGATTCACATTCAACTGTAGGTCATAACAGAGTGACACAATCATAAAACATGGCAACAAAGGAAAAAATGAACTGACCCCTGTTCAAAAGTTTGCATACCCTTAGTTCTTAATACTGTGTATTGCCCCTTCAGCATCAATGACAGCATGCAGTCTTTTGTAATAGTTGTCTGTGAGGCGCTGAATTCTTGCAGGTGGTATAGCGGCCCATTTGTCTTGGCAAAATGCCTCGCATGAACCGCACGTTTGAGATCTCCACAGAGTGGCTCAATAATATTAAGGTCAGGAGACTGTGATGGCCACTCCAGAACCTTCAACTTTTCTGCTGTAACCATTGGAGGGTCAACTTGGCCTTTTGCTTAGGGTCATTATCGTGCTGGAAAGTCCAAGAGTGTCCCATGTCCCGCTTTTGTGCAGAAGAATGCAAATTGTCTGCCAGTATTTTCTGCTAACATGCTGCATTCATCTTGCCATCAATTTTCACAAGATTGCCTGTACCTTTAGAGCTCACACCCCCCCCAAAACATCAGTGAGCCACCACCATGCTTTACAGTGGTGATGGTATTCTGTTCACTATAGGCCTTGTTGATCCCCTCCAGACAGAGCTTATGGTTTTGACCATAAAGCTCTATTTTGGTCTCGTCACTCCAAATGACAGTGTCAAGGTGTTGTCGGGCATATTGTAAACCAGGCTTTTTTGTGGCATTAGCGCAGTAAAGGCTTCTATCTGGCAACTCGACTATGCAGCTCATTTTTGTTCAAGTATCGTCGTATCGTGCTCCTTGAAACAACCACCCTGGAAATACAAGCAGCTTGTATTTCTCTTGAGGTTACCTGTGGGTTTTGCTCTGTATCCCCAACAATTCTTCTGGCAGTTTTGGCTGAAATCTTTCTTGGTCTAACTGACCTTGGCTTGGTATCAAGAGATCCCTAAATGTTCCACTTCTTAATAAGTGATTGAACAGTACACATTAAGTTCCATTACCTTGTTACGCAGTTTGTTTTACTGTTCTGTTCTTCTCCCCATGGCTCAGTATCTGGCCTGCTCAGTGCATAAACGTGAGAGCTAACACACTCATTGACTATTTATACACAGACACTAACTGCAATTTAAAAAGACACAGGGAAATGTACCTTTAATTTCCATTTTCACATTTATGTATTGCCTTGTATGTCTGTAACACGGCCAAATATTCAAGGCTATGTACACTTTTGATCAGGGCAATTTGGGTAATTTCTGTTATCACAATGATTTAAAAAGGAGCCAAACAACTATGTGATAATGAATGGCTTCATATGATCACTATCCTTCAAGAAAAGACAGTTTTTTTTGCATGATCAGTCAAATTTTCAACGACAACATTTCACAATTTCTGCCAGGGTATGCAAACTTATGAGCATAACTGTACATTTTTATTTTCAGATATACAGCTATGAAAAAAATTAAGAGATCACTGCACCTTTTTGTTTCCTTTCGAATAAATCAAAAAAAGGTTTTTTGTGAGGAAGAGAAAGGCTAAAATTAAGAGACCGCTGCAAATTGAACGCTTATGTTCTTCACTTAAAACATTCCTTTTCAACTTTTTTGGAAAGGAAAGAAAAAGGTGCAGTGGTCTCTTCATTTTTTTTTCAGGTTGCTTAAGATCAAAACATGATTTTGTTTTGATCTTAAGCAACTGGCTCATTCACGGTAGTCTAGTGCAGTATAGACGTTCTGGGAATTATCACACCAAACATGCATGCCAACTCACGTCGCACATGACCGCCGTGTAAACACCATACACACCATACACCAACACTTGGTGGGTGCATGCCTTTCAGGTAGTTCATTTTGCCCAACAGAGAGTGACACATTTCAATGAATGTGGTTTATTGTGTTTACCTTATAGAAGGCTTGTTTTGAAACATTAGGTGAAGTTTTTTCAGGGCATGGCCGTCATTGTGCCCATTTTGGGAACCTGTCAGAGTGAATGTAATTTAAGTTAAACTTTTCGGGTGTATTCACACTTTTGAACACTTAACACTGCCTGCATTGAGTCGATAATGATACTTGCATTAGTGACCGGAGAGTTTCCCAAGATCTCCTTGAGATATGATACTTTTGGGAAGCTGGGCTGGGATTCAGGGCTTCTGCTGCTAGGGATTCACCATTGGAATGCAATATTATGGCCAGCATATTGTGAAATTATTACGTAAAGTTCACCATTAGGGGCATTCTAGTAAGTCTGGCAAATGACACATTTTGTCTTTACAGTAAACTTAAGAAATTAGAATAGGTTATTGAAAGTAAAAAAAATATTATATTAAATGTAATATATAGTTTGGTAGTAATTAAATAACAGTTGGCATTGAATCATATTTATTTGGTTTCATTATGCACCGTATTTCTCCATTGAGAAAACCTAACCACACTCGTTTTAGGTCATTTTTTAATGCTCTAACACCTAATTTCTTTTGCAGCTCAACCGCATGTGTGTCATGAATTTTCCTGACCATGAACCACCACTTTGTCCGTCTGTGTTTCCTTCAGAAACTGAGTCGTCTGTATGACACGCTGCACAGAGCCTACAATAAGATCCTGGAGGTGATGCACACAGGCCGTAGACTACTGGGGACTTACTTCAGAGTGGCTTTCTATGGACAGGTGGGTTGACATCTAGACCAGGGTTTAATGTCAGGACTCGGGATACAGAGAGCTCCCACTAAACTCACTCTCTTTTCCTGGCATGAAAAACATTGAGGTATATTATAATACATTTTTAATATGAACAGCCTATCAACGTAAAATGGAACCGTTAAACGTATGCGGTGTGTAAATATTGCCTTTTTCTTTAATCAACACTCAGGGTATTTGCTGGGTTAAAAACTGTTTACTTACACCGAGTCATCATGAATGCAAAGCGCCTGCATTGTTTGTTCAGAAACTATACACACAACCTTGAAATTCAGTTAGTACAGTAACACTACTGGCTTAACCTGTATTGCTAATGGCAGATGTAGTTGATGTTATATAATCATCAGCTACAAAGCAATTTTTGGCAAAAGCTTTATAAAAAGGAATGCCACAGACTAGATGTTAACTACAAGTGAAAAGTAAAATGTGCACAAGATATTCATCAAGCCTAAACCCCCAATGTAACAATGCAAGTGCAGAAAGGTCTTCTTGACTTATTTATTTAGAAAATGTTATTACAATATATTATTACAAACTATATTTTATTATAGTTTCTTTGAGAGAGCTTTGAGTTAATCAAATGTAACAAGTTCAGGAAAGAAAATCTTGACATTCATGTGTATATTTCTCAATTTGTGGTGGACAATTTTTTTTTTGGGGGGGGGGTGAGTGCCCTTTGGGAGGGCATACTTGAAACAAGCCTACTAAATCAGACAGTGAGACACTTAAGAGAAACTCGTTCATATTGCCTCCTTTCCGATATCCAACGGATTGGGCATGCATTCTAAAGGGTATGATAGTATGAACTGTGGAGATGAAGCTAAGGTATACTGGTTTAACTAAGGAACTAACATTGCTCCTCTATCAAGGAAGCTGTGCCTATTGCCTGAGGAACCCATTACAGTGAGAAGGGGCGGGTCCTTTTGCCATATATCTTTAAGATGGTAACTTCCTGTCAATCCAAAAAATGTACAATAGTCTTTTTTTGATGTTTACCGAAGAAAGACAAAAGACACTGCATTTTTATCATGTTGATGTTAGTATAATTGAAGCCGTTGGTTGTGGGTTTTGTCATATTATAAACTTTAACTGGTAAATGTCAGTTGGGTTAATCGAGCATCTAAGAACCCTGAAATGTGGAGTTCTCTCTTGGTAACTTCCCTACCTGAGAGATGGAGATTAAGTTAAGTAAATTCCTTTGAGACTAGTGGCCTCTAAGGAGGATGTTTTGTTGGGGCTAGGTGATTGTCAAGGGATGGGTGTAGTTTCACTTCTCTCTTTGGACATATAAACGATTTTATATATAGAGTTGTTGGCAGTTTCATGAAGCCAAGC
The DNA here is from genome assembly GCF_011004845.1 of Esox lucius. NCBI lineage: Eukaryota > Metazoa > Chordata > Actinopteri > Esociformes > Esocidae > Esox > Esox lucius. The sequence continues at coordinate 14,091,307 of NC_047592.1, read as the reverse complement.
CAAAACATCAGGTCATTTACAAATCACATACAGGACATCCTGGTTTCAAACAGATGGCTGTTTGACAAATTTTACGAGAGTTACGAGAGAGTTTGCTAAATTACTAAAATGTTAACGTGATATCGTTCATTGTGACAAAAGAACATATTTAACAGAATAAATTCCAGAAATATGAATATTTCGTATTTGAAGGAGTTCATATTCAACTAATTTCGGGAATTAATGTTTTCCTCCTAAATAGTCCGCATTTGATTTTGTTATATTCTAATGTACTATATCAGTGTCTCCCAACCTTTTTCAGTTACTGTACCCCCAAAATGTTTTTGCACTGCTTTCAGTACCCCTGAAGTACCCCCTCATGTTAATTTCACTAGTAAGTCTATGGTGTCATGAGTGTTTTCAAGTACCCCCCATGGACAGGCCAAGTACCCCCAGGGGTCCTAGTATCCCTGGTTGGGAACCACTGTACTATATAACCGCCAACTTGAATAACCCCATTGCCGTTTGCCAGTTGGAACTTGGAACGCTGTCAGTTTTCCGAGATGATTGTTATGTGTTGTTGTCAGGGCTACTTTGAGGAGGAGGATGGGAAGGAGTATGTGTACAAGGAGCCTAAACTCACCGGCCTGTCTGAGATCTCCCAGCGCCTACTAGGGCTCTACGGTGACAAGTTTGGTGCGGAGAATGTCAAAATCATGCAGGACTCCAACAAGGTAGTAACTAATTTTCTCTCAAATGGCACCTGATTCCATATGTACATACTGTAAGGGGTCTGGTCCGAAGTTGTGCATTATATGGGGAATAGGGTGCCATCTTATAAGGAATAACTAATACGGTCTCCTTCCTCTATTATGAGTTAGTAACTCCCTTCAATTGTGTTTAAGATAAATGTCAGTTAATGAGCTGAAATATATTTTTAAAACGAGCTATATTTTAGCTAACCACACCAATCTCCCGCTCAATCACAAACAGGTAAACCCCAAAGACCTAGACGCCAAGTTTGCCTACATCCAGGTCACTTTTGTCAAGCCTTACTTTGATGAGAAAGACTGTCCGGAGAAGAAGACCGACTTTGAGAAGTGCCACAACATCAACCGCTTTGTGTTTGAGACGCCGTACACACTGACTGGGAAGAAACATGGCGGCGTGGAAGAGCAGTGCAAGAGAAGGACCGTGCTCACAAGTCAGTTGTATTCACTACGTATTTAGAACTTCTTCATAACCATAAGGCTCTAGATAGCTATTGAACAATTCACACACTTTAAACCAGTTAGTTAGTTTATTGAAGGACCTCCTAACAACCCAACAACCTTGTGTACAAATATGAAATACTTAAAAAAATTTAGTTGCAGTACAACCTATTTCAACTTGCAACTACCATTTTATGACATATCTGCTACTAGTTGAACAAGTGATACGTAAGAAATCGTTGCTTTTAATGTCATATTATACACTCACCTAAAGGATTATTAGGAACACCTGTTCAATTTCTCATTAATGCAATTATCTAATCAACCAATCACATGGCAGTTGCTTCAATGCATTTAGGGTTGTGGTCCTGGTCAAGACAATCTTCTGAACTCCAAACTCAATGTCAGAATGGGAAAGAAAGGTGATTTAAGCAATTTTGAGCGTGGCATGGTTGTTGGTGCCAGACGGGCCAGTCTGAGTATTTCACAATCTGCTCAGTTACTGGGATTTTCACACACATCCATTTCTAGGGTTTACAAAGAATGGTGTGAAAAGGGACAAACATCCAGTATGCGGCAGTCCTGTGGGCAAAATGTCTTGTTGATGCTAGAGGTTAGAGGAGAATGGGCCGACTGATTCAAGCTGATAGACGAGCACAAGTATTTGATGCACTGCCGATTTTGCAGGTTTTCCCACTTACAAAGCATGTATAAGTTTGTCATTTTTATCATAGGTACTCTTCAACTGTGAGTGACGGAATCTAAAACAAAATCCAGAAAATCACATTGTATAATTTTTAAGTAATTAATTTGCATTTTATTGCATCACATAAGTATTTGATACATCAGAAAAGCAGAACTCAACATTTGGTACCGAAACCTTTGTTTGCAATTACAGAGATCATATGTTTCCTGTAGTTCTTGACCATGTTTGCACACAATGCAGCAGGGATTTTGGCCCACTCCTCCATACTGCTGTTAGATTCTGTCCAAGTTTGATCCATGAACAAAATAAATGCAACCAGAAGTCAGGGGAGAGCCTTTATTCAGCATGAGGTTTACGATGATAACCTTCCATAGTTCTTTCATTGTTCTCTCCAAATGCTTACAACGTAAACACAGTCATTTATACCAGGACACATAGGAGGTGGTCAGTGTTCATAGCCAACCATTACACAGACTATTATAGGTCCTACAAAATACCCTTGTATGGCGTATTCCAACCTATGACCCAAGGGTCTATTCAGAGAGTCCTATGACAGTCACATACACAGTTCCTAACAGGTGGTATGGACAGGGTGTTTGGGACCCATCAGTAATGGGACATCACATTTCCTACCTAGTGTCCTACTAGTCCTACTAGTACTCTCATACATTGTGTCATGCTTAATTCAATTACTTTCATGCTCAATATCTATCAGTCCCCCCTTCAATCATGTAACAATTAATCATTACATGTTGATAAAACTAGCTAAATAAAAGTACAGTCCAATTCTTAATGAATTGAAAAGGTCCAAACACTTCTGTAAAAAACAATAAAGAAAAATAATAAAAAGGACTATCTGGCCTATGAGGCTTTATTATTCCTTAAATGAAATGAAAATAAGATGCAGTGGACACAGCTTGCCCAGACACATACCACTGTATGGCACTGCAATCGTAGTGACCATCGTGATCAATCTTTACCATACACATCAAGTCCCAGGCTACTATCAGTCTAACCTGTGTCCAACAGAAACAGACCTAACAGGACATATTAATGCAATGCATAGTTAATTCCCAATAAACTATTTAAACAATCAATGTCCCCCCTTGTCCATATCATAAGTCATGCATCAACATCATACCTACAACCCAACATACCCTGAATATAACACAACACTCAACTCCAATGAATGTTCTAGTGACAGTTTCTACCTTTGAAAAGGAATATGGCACTAATAAACATATCAGGATAGCTGTTGTAATCATGACTATGAAGCAACTTCACAAAAAGACAAGTATCAATGACCGATATTTGGGTAGTGATCATATGTAGGTCCATCTGCCTTGTGAGGACTTAACATATATTCATAAGAGATCAAAAATACCAGTCACTTTAGGAAAATTATTGATTGTTAGGAATGACCCTAGATTCTCATCAAATGTCCTGTAGTTCTAGTCTTCAGTCTTCTCTGTCTTGCATCAGTGATGTAAAGTTCCAATATCAGTTATTGCAGTCAGTGTGATGTGGACCCAGCAAATTGCCTGGTTGTCCTAACAAGTCAGTTTAGGTGTGTAGTGGAATAGTGAGTTTCCAAAACTTCACTAATTCAAGATTAACACCACAACAGTGTCTTCCACTGTGTTGGGACCATGTGACCTGTCCAGTCAACTGGCCCGTGGTACTCTGACCTTTAGTATGTGGAGTCCTTCATTACTCAGGTGGATTCTCCTCTCATCTTGCTGTTGATGATTCATACACTCAGTTGTCTGTGTTCAGTTAGTGATGTGATGTATCATCAGAAAAGGGGTTGTGATGTCCTGATCTGTTGAACGTATAACTACAAAACAACGATTAGTGTGGTTCAACAGTCCATCGGACTTTCATCCACTGGGTATGGTTCCGTCAACTCCCAACAATGAAGACAATGGATCAGTCCTGGAAACTTGTGGATCTCAGAAGTTCCATCATCAGAGTGAAGCATACACCCCTATTCAGACAGGTTTCCATAAAAGTCTATGTCAAATTACCCTTTCCATCCAGAACTGGCTTGGTTGTTTTATGACTCCTTGTGCTATATTAATGCCCGATAGCAGCTAGCAGTGGAATAAAATTGTCAGACTTGACTTTGCTTAGCCAAATCAGAAATGGTTACATCTATGCTATTCCACCATTAAAATGTTAGACCTTACGTCAAACAAACAGTTTCCAAATAAACAATTAAAACAAATCCTAAGAATAGAATATGTTAAACATAGCAGATTCCAATGCACCATTATAACTATGCAAACAGAAAAAATACTAAATGTTCATGTAACTCCTTTTAAGTACCAATTTGATTTGCTTTGAGCCCTAAGCTCAACTCTTTCCAATCATAATCAATGATCATATCATACATCCCCCCTGCTTTCACTTCATTAAGTCAACGGAAAGCGACACCATGAGTGAAAGCAGAATCATGGCGAATATGGCCACAGGAGGCGCCATCCTGAGCCTACACTGGCCATCATTTTGGGACGGACATGTAAAAATAGAGAACTGGTAACAGGGATGGATCTAGAATCCATTCAATATGGAATTGCATACTGTATATTCATCAAAAACAACAAAGTGGAAATGTTAAAAACACAAACATTCACTAACATAATCAAAGACATCAATGTGCACCAGTCTTGTGCGAAGGAATTATAAACCATATAACCCAGTGACACCTTTGTCTTACAGAGCTAAACCGCTCTCATATTCTTTAAATGGCTATCATGAATTTAGAATACCCTGAAGTTTCTTGGCACATGCCTAACTAAATTGGTTTGCCCACTAGGGGATAAGCTGAGCACCTAAGTTGTAGGAGAAAAAACTCCAGCCCATGTTCCAGTGGTATACCTACTGCAACCACCAGGGCGATTGTATTAGCATATCTACAGCACCCAAATTTAGCATTTTCAAAGGCAACGACCAAACTACCTTGTGACAAACAATGTCTTGATTAACCTTCTGCATTTAAGTAAAATTCTCCAACTTTGATTCATTTTTATTCCAAATAGTTGCATTCAGCCAAACACTAAATCACAACTTATATTTGACCATGTCTGTGGTTCTATTGACATTGAAATGACTCTGTCATCAACAATGGAGGATGACTTTTGGTCAAAAGTCATGCATTTCAATGTTAAAGCTATTGGGTAGAAAATGTCTCTAACCTCTACTCAATGTTTGATCATCCCAAAACTGAATTTGCTTACGTTGAGGAAATTACCACAGTTGAAACCAGAGGTTGTTTGGGGTCGTCCTAGGGGTCTGCCCCCCTTCCTGGAGCCCTTGGCTTCACCCACTCATGGCTAGCCATAAATAAAGGCCAAATGGATTATTTAAAATGTATATGAAATTTAGGTTTCCACATATAAAAAATCCATACATGGTCCTCAGACTGTCTGTAGCAACATATGTTATTCTTTCAAATTAGCCGATATCCTTTGTTAAGTGAAGGTTCAGATTTACTGTTTTGTTCGCAGTTAGTAAAAATATGCTTGTCATATCTATACAATAACTTAACAATCTGGTGGATATTCCGAAACATTGGTGAAAATTATGACTAAACCAAAAACAGACATGACCACCCAAGTAAGCCTGTGTTACTCTCGCTATCCCAGGGTGTGGGGGTGTGTGGGGGTGTTGGCTCAAGCACTCCTCCCCCCTGTGCTGCTCTCTGAACCAAGGGACCATTTTAGTCAGTCAACTTTTTAGTATCTAACTTGCTCTATAAACACAAATGTCATCTTAGTTGTAAGAGAAACACAAAAAACTAACAAATTCAAATGTTCCTAATTAACCAAAGCCAATTCAACATTCAAAATAAAATATAAAATGTTATTGTAGGGGATAAACTCGCTTTTGGCAGTTTTCACCCTTTTTGTCATAATTTTAGACTTTAATCTCAATCTTTTGTCTAAAACCAATGTATAACATACATTAGAATCAAATTCAGTGCACATGGAAAGCCATGTGTCTACTTCAAAAAAATATTACCCTATGTGTATTGTTTCCCTCTCACCAGTTGTCCTGTGACAAGGCAGAGAACACACACATTCCAACTTGGGGGAAACCCTCTGTAAAGGCTTATGGCTGTTTTGGATTCATATTCAATCCTCATGGGACACAGCGTGTCTTCTTAACGTTAAAGATTATCACCATGTGGATTCTTCATTCTATCACTGATATAATATTAAGGAGAGAGAACACACAATATTTTAACCTTTTGTAAGAAAACCATGAGACTATTTTACTAGATTACAAAATCATCATTGTACCAATTTCTAATTTATCACTAGGGTTAGATGTACCCACGTGTTAAAGCCTGTAGTGTGACACTCCTTGAGGCCTTACGGTTTTAAACATTATCATCAATGCAATAAATACGTTTGATTTAAATGTACATAGTGAACATGACAAAGCACAACAAAACAGGCTATTCCTTGAATACCTATTAAAACATGTTCAAGCATGACAGAACAAAACTATTTCCAATGCTTATTAAAACATGCTATACACCATCAAAGTGCCTTCAAATTAATATTCACTTGAATAAGCATGGTCATTATCAAGGGAAGTGATCAGATTTCCTTGATAAGTTCCAGCTCTACTCAATATTTAGGTTAGATACATTTTTGTAAACATATTTAAAACTCTTAATCAATGATTATAAGTTCACGTCAGTTCCCGGTATCACCAGGAAATCCTCTGTCTTTGATTCCTGAATTCCATACATGGGAGATCTTTCCTTGCTGCTGATCGGAATGTGGGTAGAATGTCTCATGTTCCAACTGTCTGTGCATCCTGTCCTTTTCCTTTGGTTCTTCTTCTTCTTGCGACACTCATCCTGCCAATGTCCAATGATTCCACAATAGTGACATGATCATGATTTCTTTTTCAATGGGCTTTGAGTGTCTTTAGATGTTGTTCCTGCTTTCAATGTTTCCAGTTCCTTTTTCCAACTTATCCAGTTCAGCCATTTGTTCAGCCGACGCCGGAACACATTTCTGAGGAATTTATCATTCCATTTTTCAATTTCTGATAACACAATCATTGACCACTGTGTTTTTTGTAATTCATCAGGCATTCTTTGAAATTCTTCCCATATTTTCTGTATATCAAAAAAACTCCAAAAATCTTCTTCTGGAACAATGGCATATTTTTGAATTATCTCTTGGTGACAGTCATCTATTTTCAAATTCTTTTTGATCTCATAGGCCAATGATTTCACCATTTTCTAAATTACAACGGGAGGGCTGCAGTCCCTGTATTTACCACGTTGTTTAAAGATGTCTTTTTCTTCCCCTTACTTGTACAAGATTTAAATAATTACTACATACGCGTCAACCTGCTATCCAAATAACAAGGACTTCTAGATGAAGACCGAAGCTTTGCACTAAACAGTGGCCTATATTAGGACTTTACACATGTGTCACTTACTACTCAGTCTAGTAAGTACTTCCCATCACAACAAGGAAGATTTAGCAAGGACTTCTAGATGACTTAACGAAGATTTATCTTCTTCTGTGGAATCTCTGGACTAAGTCTAAGAACTTGACATCTTTCAGTGTCAACGTAAGTCTTGCATGTCCTCACCACAGGTTTCCATTGCCTAAAAAATGACATTTCTAGGTCTTCTTATTGTTCCAGATGTGTTCATCTGGATACTCATGCTGATTTAACTGACTTGTTCTTTTAGAGTGGTTTGACTCACCATTCAGAGTGAAATCCATCTATCCGGGTCACGGCACCATGCTGTTAGATTCTGTCCAAGTTTGATCCATGAACAAAATAAATGCAACCAGAAGTCAGGGGAGAGCCTTTATTCAGCATGAGGTTTACGATGATAACCTTCCATAGTTCTTTCATTGTTCTCTCCAAATGCTTACAACGTAAACACAGTCATTTATACCAGGACACATAGGAGGTGGTCAGTGTTCATAGCCAACCATTACACAGACTATTATAGGTCCTACAAAATACCCTTGTATGGCGTATTCCAACCTATGACCCAAGGGTCTATTCAGAGAGTCCTATGACAGTCACATACACAGTTCCTAACAGGTGGTATGGACAGGGTGTTTGGGACCCATCAGTAATGGGACATCACATTTCCTACCTAGTGTCCTACTAGTCCTACTAGTACTCTCATACATTGTGTCATGCTTAATTCAATTACTTTCATGCTCAATATCTATCAATACAGACCTTCTCCAGATCCTTCAGGTTTCGGGGCTGTCGCTGGGCAATACAGCTCCCTCCAAAGATTATCTGTTGGGTTCAGGTTTGGAGACTGGCTAGGCCACTCCAGGACCTTGAGATGCTTCTTACGGAGCCACTCCCAAGTTGCCCTGGCTGTGTGTTTCGGGTCATTGTCATGCTGGAAGACCCAGCCACGACCCATCTTCAATGCTCTTACTGAGGGAAGGAGGTTGTTGGCCAAGATCTCGAGATACATGGCCCCATCCATCCTCCCCTCAATATGGTGCAGTTGTCCTGTCCCCTTTGCAGAAAAGCATCCCCAAAGAATGATGTTTACACATCCATGCTTCACGGTTGGGAGTTCTTGGAGTTGTACTCATCCATCTTCTTCCTCCAAACACGGCAAGTGGAGTTAAGACCAAAAATCTCTATATTTGTCTCATCAAACCACATGACCTTCTTGCATTCCTCCTCTGGATCATCCAGATGTTTATTGGCAAACTTCAGACGGGCCTGGACATGCACTGGCTTGAGCAGGGGGACCTTGCGTGCGCTGCAGGATTTTAATCCATGACCGCAAAGTGTGTTACTAATGGTGGTCCCAGCTCTCTTCAGGTCATTGACCAGGTCCTGCCTTGTAGTTCTGGGCTGATCCCTCACCTTCCTCATGATCATTGATGGCCCACGAGGTGAGCTCTTGCATGGAGCCCCAGACCGAGGGAGATTGACCATCATTTTGAACTTCTTACATTTTCTAACAATTGCGCCAACAGTTGTTGCCTTCTCACCAAGCTGCTTGCCTATTGTCTTATAGCCCATCCCAGCCTTGTGCAGGTCTACAATTTAATCCCTGATGTCCTTACACAGCTCTCTGGTTTTGGCCATTGTGGAGAGGTTGGAGTCTGTTTGATTGAGTGTGTGGACAGGTGTTTTTTATACAGGTAATGAGTTCAAACAGGTAATGAGTGGAAAACAGGAGGGCTTCTTAAAGAAAAACTAACAGGTCTGTGAGAGCCAGAATTCTTACTGGTTGGTAGGTGATCAAATACTTATGTCATGCAATAAAATGCTAAATAATTCATTAAAAAATCATACAATGGTTTTTTTGGTTTAGATTCCGTCTCTCACAGTTGAAGTGTACCTATTACAGACCTCTACATGCTTTTTAAGTAGGAAAACCTGCAAAATCAGCAGTGTATCAAATACTCCCCACTGTATATTGTCAGTACTTTACATCTCCCTGAATAACGTCTGCTGAAAGACTTATTTACGCTACGTCAATTGTTGTCAAAACATTTTAACATTTACATAACGTGTGAATACAATTTCCTATTTACACTTGCAACGAGAATGTGTTCACAAATGTCACACAGCACCCTGTCAAAATAGAATCTGTTGCTTTTGGGCTACAGGATCAGATAGTTGGCTGGCTTTCTTGTTTGATTCCTTATATACAGTGCATTCGGAAAGTATTCAGACCCATTCTCTTTCTCCACATTGTGCTATAGACTTAATTTATATTTAATGAGGTTTTTGTCATCAGTCTACACACAAAGCCATAAAGTCCAAGGAACTCTGTAGACTTTGAAGAAAGAATTGTGTCTAGGGTTAGGTTTGGGAATGGTTGCTGTAACAACTTCACCACTGTCTCAGATAGACCACAGACTACAGTTAGTGAAGAGGAATATCACAGTAATGATTACTTGTAAGATGATCTTGCTTTGCAAAAAACTACCAGAGGCCCATTATATACTATAAAGCTATCATGCACATTTCATATGCACACACAGAAAACTATCCAAAGACAGAACATTAATTATTGAAAAACCTGTCTCTCAATAAAACCTTCAGCATCCTTTGAAGATTTAAGCAAAACAAAAAAAAAACTTTTTGTAACAGTATTTGTAATGAGTTGTTGTAATGCACATTTTAATAGAGGATTACATTATGAAAAACTGCTGAAGCATTGACATTTCCCAGAAACACAGTGGACTCTACGTCGTGAAATGGAAGAGGCTTGTATCCTTCAGCATTAAGATGACCTATCACTGGAACTAAGGGGCCTAGCCCAAACCCTGAAACACAGCCCCAGACCATTATCCCCCCACCAACAATAGGAACAATGCATTACAGTAGGTGGCATCTGCCACACCCAGATTCATCCATCAGACTGCCATATAGTGTAGGGTGATTCATCACTCCAGAGAACAGGGTTCCACTGCTCCAGAGTCCAGTGGCGGTGTGCTTTAAACCACTCCAGCTGACGCTTGGCATTGCGCATGTTGACGTGAGGCTTGTGCACAGCAGCTCGGCCATGGAAACCCATTTTCTGAAGCTCCCGATGCACAGTTCTTGTGCTGATGTTGCTTGCAGAGGCAGTTTGGAACTCTGTGGTAGGTGATGCAACAGATGATGGCCGATTTTTATGCGCTAAGCGCTCCAGTACTCAGCGGCCCCACTAACTTCGTGGCTGGGCTGTTGTTGCTCCTAGACACTTCCACTTTTTACACAATGTTAACACTTGCAGTTGACCAGGGCAGACCTAGTAGGGACGAAAGTTCCCAAACTGACTTGTGGCATCTTATGACAGAGCCACATTTAAAGTAATTGAGCTCTTCAGTACAACCCACTTTACTGCCAATGCTTGTCTATGGAGACAGGCAGATATTCAATCATTTTGGGGAATTATGTGTCAAATTTTACTAAGAAACCTGTTTTGTGTCAGGTAGAGTTAGCAGATATTATTAAGCCTCATTTAAAAATAGATCTCACTTTAGCCTAGTGTAGTTTTGGGTCGTTATCAACAACTTAATAACTACAGGAAGCGTCCTGTTACTTCCCATGTCACCTCTCAAGTGTTTCAAATGGAGATCGACACAACTGTTCTTCCTCATATGAATTGAAAGACTGTAAAGACTGCCCTAAATGTTAAATATAAATAGCCCTTTTTATGTGGTCAATAGACCAAGGCGTTTTCCGAGCTTTACAATGAACCCCAACCCCCCCCCCCTTGTTTTAGTTATCATTATATTAGCTACACAGCAACACAAACATCTAAACAATTTGACGAAGTTCATAAACCTTTTAAAAAGTTTACTGTTTAAAGCACTTGCAGACTGGAAAGGGTGATTACGATGGTAACATCTGTTCCACATTATATTAACAGCAGTAAAAAAGAAATTAACGCAGAAGGCCTCCGGCCTACCGGTTGCCGACCCTTTTCATGAGAGCCACTGTATTGGTAACAGCAGGTTTGGTTTTTTCTGACGCAAAAGGAAAATTATTCTGTAGCCACAGGAAACTGACCCTCGACCGTAAAGCACTTCAGAGGGTGATTAAAACAGCAGAGCGCATCACAAGATCTGAACTGCCAACCCTGCAGGATCCCTACACAGAGAAGTGTAGGAGCAGGAGCAAACGGATCCTTACAGATCCCAGTCACCCATGCCATGGACTGTTTACCAAGCTGCCGTCAGGCAGAAGGTACAGGAGTATTCAGTCCAAAACAAACAGGCTACGGGACAGCTTCTTTCCTCAGGCCATAAGGCTGCTCAGTTCAGGAACCCCTCCTCCCTTCCATCCAAAGTCCCCATGCACACCTGTCACTTTATATCATGCTCATCTCCCAATCATATCACGCACACCTGTCACATTTACATTGCACTACGGTTGTATACTTAGTTATAGTTAATATTATTGGTGTGTGTTTTTGTATAGTGTTATCATTGATAGTTAATGTTATATTATTATTTATATATTATAGTTACTGTTACTTTTTCACTTTTAACTGCACTGTCGGGAGTAGGAAAACCAAGCATTTCATTGCCACAACTTGTTATTGCAAATGACAAATAAACCTTTTGAACTTTTTGATATAGGCCTTGGTACTGTAGGTCAGTATACAGTTACAGCTTTTTCATGTGTGGTTTTGTTTGTCTAGATATGTTTACTTAATGTTATTTCGGAATTCTGACACGGCACAACCAGTTTGAGTATTTAGATAGGAGTCTTTGCCACTAACAACAAGCGTTAGTGTGTCTCAGTAAGGCCATTTCAGAATTATCTTTCTCAGAAAAATAGCCAGCGTTTAACCATACAAAGAGAATAGCAAAGAAACTAGTTAGGAACCCAACTCAGTATTTTCACAATAAACTAACCTTATCATTTTTCCCATGAGTCCTGGCAGTGTCTCCTGGAATTGCGGGAACATCCAGCTGAAGGGGTTAGGGTGTAGGAGAATATGTGTCATTCCTGACCCTGTGCTGTTTCTTTTTCTAGCTGCCAACACGTTTCCGTATGTGAAGAAGCGTGTGGAAGTGACTGGGGAGAAGCAGGTAGAGCTGAAGCCTGTGGACGTGGCCATCGATGAGATGCGAGCGCGCACAGCCGAGCTGACCAAACTCTGCTCCTCTCAGGAGGTGGACATGATTCAGCTGCAGCTCAAACTGCAGGGCTGTGTCTCTGTACAGGTAGACAGGCATCACTGTAGTTATATCACTGTGTCTCTGTACAGGTAGACAGACATCACTGTAGTTATATCATTGTGTCTCAGTAACAGGTAGACAGGCATCACTGTAGTTATATCATTGTGTCTCTGTACAGGTAGACAGGCATCACTGTAGTTATATCACTGTGTCTCTGTACAGGTAGACAGGCATCACTGTAGTTATATCATTGTGTCTCTGTACAGGTACACAGGCATCACTGTAGTTATATCATTGTGTCTCTGTACAGGTAGACAGGCATCACTGTATTTATATCACTGTGTCTCTGTACAGGTAGACAGGCATCACTGTAGTTATATCATTGTGTCTCTGTACAGGTAGACAGGCATCACTGTATTTATATCACTGTGTCTCTGTACAGGTAGACAGGCATCACTGTATTTATATCACTGTGTCTCTGTACAGGTAGACAGGCATCACTGTATTTATATCACTGTGTCTCTGTACAGGTAGACAGGCATCACTGTATTTATATCACTGTGTCTCTGTACAGGTAGACAGGCATCACTGTATTTATATCACTGTGTCTCTGTACAGGTAGACAGGCATCACTGTAGTTATATCATTGTGTCTCTGTACAGGTAGACAGGCATCACTGTATTTATATCACTGTGTCTCTGTACAGGTAGACAGGCATCACTGTATTTATATCACTGTGTCTCTGTACAGGTAGACAGGCATCACTGTATTTATATCACTGTGTCTCTGTACAGGTAGACAGGCATCACTGTATTTATATCACTGTGTCTCTGTACAGGTATACAGGCATCACTGTAGTTATATCATTGTGTCTCTGTACAGGTACACAGGCATCACTGTAGTTATATCACTGTGTCTCTGTACAGGTAGACAGGCATCACTGTAGTTATATCATTGTGTCTCTGTACAGGTAGACAGGCATCACTGTAGTTATATCATTGTGTCTCTGTACAGGTAGACAGGCATCACTGTAGTTATATCATTGTGTCTCTGTACAGGTACACAGGCATCACTGTAGTTATATCACTGTGTCTCTGTACAGGTAGACAGGCATCACTGTAGTTATATCACTGTGTCTCTGTACAGGTAGACAGGCATCACTGTAGTTATATCACTGTGTCTCTGTACAGGTAGACAGGCATCACTGTAGTTATATCACTGTGTCTCTGTACAGGTAGACAGGCATCACTGTAGTTATATCACTGTGTCTCTGTACAGGTAGACAGGCATCACTGTAGTTATATCATTTTGTCTCTGTAACAGGTAGACAGGCATCACTGTAGTTATATCACTGTGTCTCTGTACAGGTAGACAGGCATCACTGTAGTTATATCACTGTGTCTCTGTAACAGGTAGACAGGCATCACTGTAGTTATATCATTTTGTCTCTGTAACAGGTAGACAGGCATCACTGTAGTTATATCACTGTGTCTCTGTAACAGGTAGACAGGCATCACTGTAGTTATATCACTGTGTCTCTGTACAGGTAGACAGGCATCACTGTAGTTATATCATTGTGTCTCAGTAACAGGTAGACAGGCATCACTGTAGTTATATCATTGTGTCTCTGTACAGGTAGACAGGCATCACTGTAGTTATATCATTGTGTCTCTGTACAGGTAGACAGGCATCACTGTAGTTATATCATTGTGTCTCTGTACAGGTAGACAGGCATCACTGTAGTTATATCATTGTGTCTCTGTACAGGTAGACAGGCATCACTGTAGTTATATCACTGTGTCTCAGTACAGGTAGACAGGCATCACTGTAGTTATATCACTGTGTCTCAGTACAGGTAGACAGACATCACTGTAGTTATATCACTGTGTCTCAGTAACAGGTAGACAGGCATCACTGTAGTTATATCATTGTGTCTCTGTACAGGTAGACAGGCATCACTGTAGTTATATCATTGTGTCTCTGTACAGGTAGACAGGCATCACTGTAGTTATATCATTGTGTCTCTGTACAGGTAGACAGACATCACTGTAGTTATATCACTGTGTCTCAGTAACAGGTAGACAGACATCACTGTAGTTATATCACTGTGTCTCAGTAACAGGTAGACAGACATCACTGTAGATGAGTCTTCTTGAGTTGGTAACCGGTTTATAATAGCATCTCTTGGATTTGTGATACATTACAAATACTATTCCACGGCTAAGTGCTGTATGCAGGTATTCTGTGATCCGTTGTACCTAAGAACATTTCTTACCTGTGGTATATTGGCAACATAGCGCTCCCCGTCATGATTTAGGTTCACCACGCCATTATGCAGAACCTTTTATTGTTCATTGTAAGGTATGTTCCTCTTGCATCACGTCGTTCACTTGTTGCCCATCTGCATGTACTTTTTGAGGCCGCAAACAAAAATGCTGGCACATTGCTGTCATGCCTGATTGCAAGACACATGCCACAGCATGACACAGCCTGCTAGTTGGTGTGTTGGTTTGGTTACTCTGCCGCCGCTGGTCAGAGTCTGCCCAGGGACTTCCAAGAGTTTTGGGGAGGGGGGTGTAGTACACACAATTGAAACAAGGTTTGGGCCATCACAACGAAGCGCTCATTGGCTTGCCTTTGTGCACGTCAACCCCGTTCCAGCTGCATAGATGTCAGACCTCAACACAGGCACACATCATAGCACAGATATGCACGCGGTTAAGAAAACTCTGCAGAACAAAGCTTGTTAGCAATCGATTTTTGGAACTAGATCAGCTTCTCCAAAACGACCCAGGGTTGTAGTCCAAGAAGCCAGGCCTAACGATGGCCTTGGGGGGAGCCTCGATCTGTCTGGTTTTCACTCTAACCCCTGTCTAGCACACTGTAATAATGGCTGGTCCTGTCAGCTCAAAGAGGTTTGAGCCAACGGAGGTTTCAGGCTAACTGAGGTTGGGCTGAATCTCTACACAATGGTATGTGTCCCTGCCCTGTCTTAGTCTCTTCAGGGACATGTACGGGTTGGCCTACTTACTATTGCCTACATGCAGGCTTGGACACACATACTGTACATAAACCAGTGTGGCACCTAGTTCATATCTAACAGTGTGAGTGGTGCTGCTGTTTGTTAAACTACGGTAGATGCCATTGTAGGCAGCACTACTTGAAGGGGGAGAGGAACTGCGTATTAATCATGCCCTTGTCTCATGTGCCTCAGGTAAACGCTGGTCCCATGGCCTATGCCCGAGCCTTTCTGGATGACTCCAGCAAGTCCAGCAGCAAGAAAGCAATCGAGCTCAAGGAGATATTTAGGTATGTATAGTTTCTGCCCCTTTGGCTGAGTTACGCTACTAACAGCACAACACACTGCCAAGATATCAGCTACATCCCAAAGCTCAAACTCAAGTTGTGAAGCAAATGATTTAATATCCTATTGATGGATAACATTTAGGGGTGTTACTACAAACATATTCCTAACATTACCGTTACGGCACAGGGGTCTCTTCATGGTTCCCACGTGAACCCACATGAATACATTTAAAAACAAATAGCAGCTAAGCTGTGGTGAATGCCCCTTGAGTGAATCTGATTGAATCTGTTGAAGTGCGAGCATTTGCACACTTAGTAATTTAAATTATAATAACTGTTAGCGCTTTTCCAACTATTGTTTTTTGAGCCAAAGTCGAGGAGCAGCTGCAAGTACTACGAAAGCCAAATGATCGTATTTAAAACAAACATTAATCAATTCTCCGGGTTCTTTTAATTCTGGATGTCATTCTGACTTTCTGATAAATTCCAGCATTGATTGAGAGGGAGCTGATAAAACGGTATGTCGCAACTACTTGACAAAACGAGCTCGCTCGGCCGCTAACACCTGGTAATGTTGACACAACTACACTGATATCAACCCAGTATCAGCATCTCCGAAGCAACATGGAAACACAGAGAAACAACACAACGTTGTCTCCCCAATGCATTCAGACAGCCCTTAGCACCAATATAACCGGACCAAAGAAATGACAAGAGCAGTGTGTGTGTAAAGCTGCTGAACCGCGCTTGCACTCTGTGGAGTATAGAGGGGTTCCCCTTAGGTGGTTGAGCCACGTAACGAATTGTCTGTCTCTCACTTATTTCAACAAACAGGTCGTACCCACAAGTGATTGTAAATACAATATTTATGCCCTATTTATGGCACATTATTTTATTTTAGATTATGTTAACAGTGGATCAGTGTGGCATATTTTGCCAAATAAACTAAATACAGATCTTCAGCAAATGTTGACAGTCCATTTTGCACTGTACCGAAACCACACCAAACAGTGGCCCTCACAATGCAAACAGCTATCTTTTATGGCTCTTGGTGAACACCACCTACTGTCTCTGTGTAACTTTTGGCATGTGCAGGTGCATGTGCCTGATTTCACTGATGAGGGGGGAGCCCACCAGGAGGGGCCTTTTCTTATTCCCTCCAACGATTTGCCTTGAACCTGTACATTCTGTCCCCCCCCCCCAGCCCAAGTGGATAGAAACATACCTATTGACCTGATCAACCTCACCCCCAAACGATCTCATTTCCACAGATCTTTCACAGCATTTTATAGTTTTACTTTTTTTTCTTTTGCAGTTTACAGGGGATGGAAAAAATACTGGAAACACCAAAATATTGGAAACAATTAATATTAATTAACATATTAATATCATGGACCTAATAAGGGGTGGGGCCACCCTTTGCCTTCAGAAGAGATCCAATGCTTTTTGGAGTCGTTTATACAGTACTGAACTGTGTGGTGCATTATTGAACCATTCTTCAAGAAGAAAAGCCTCTAGTTCTTTAAGGGATGTAGGCTGTTCAGTGACGTTCAGATGTGGTGATCGGGGAGGCCATAAAAGGCAATTGACATCATCCAGTTGTTTATAAAATCACTCTTGAATTAGTTTAGCAGTGTGTTTGGGGCACTGCCACCATGGAACATTGGAACGTCATAAGGGAACAGTGTTTGCACCAGTGGGTCCTGTAAAATGGCCTAATTGTCCTTGGCCATATACGACTGTGTAAAGCATTCATCGGATTCGGTGACACCAAATGAGATGGCTGGCCATACCTTCTGAGATACCCCACTGTGTTTACTAGTTGGCAGCAGACATTGTGCGCTGAAGGAATCCTTTGGCTTCCTCCAAACGTAAACCTGTCCCTATCTAGGAAAGTGTGCAAGATGACTCATCAGACCACATTACTACAAACGTATTCCTAACATTACCGTTACGGCACAGGGGTCTCTTCATGGTTCCCACGTGAACCCACATGAATACATTTAAAAACAAATAGCAGCTAAGCTGTGGTGAATGCCCCTTGAGTGAATCTGATTGAATCTGTTGAAGTGCGAGCATTTGCACACTTAGTAATTTAAATTATAATAACTGTTAGCACTTTTCCAACTATTGTTTTTTGAGCTAAAGTTGAGGAGCAGCTGCAAGTACTACAAAAGCCAAATGATCGTATTTAAAAACAAACATTAATCAATTCTCCAGGTTCTTTTAATTCTGGATGTAATTATGACTTTCTGATAGATTCCAGCATTGATTGAGAGGGAGCTGATAAAACGGTATGTCGCAACTACTTGACAAAAAAAAAAATTACTGTTCCCCTTTTGCTCAGGGGTTTTGTGCTCTTTACACCAGGTTTTGCATATTTGTGCGTTGGCCTTGGATACAACTGGTTTCCGAAAGACAACCCTGTGATAAATTCCATCTTTGTGAAGCTCACAACATACTGTTTTTGTTTAGACTGGGTCACAGAGGTGCTGATTCAATTATTTTGTACATTTTGAGGATGTGCCTTTAGTGCATTAAGCAACTGTCTGTTTATCCCTGTTAGTCAGCTTTGACTTGCGACCTCTGATCCTCTTTGCCGATGCCATTTTGTCCATGTTAGGCATCAACTGAAATGATGTTTTAGACAGTTCCTCTTGACACATTGAAGAATTTAGCCATTTTTGTGACCAGTGCACCAGAAACTCTGTCTATTTGGCTTCTCTTGAACTCTGTTAGTTGCCAAATATTACACTGTAAACTCAAACATCAGTGCCAATTGTCAGACCTCTTTTATAACTGGCATATGCTGTATGTACAGCTATTTGGAAATCAACCAAATAGCTGTGGGAACCATATGACAGCCCACCCCCGTATCTGTCAACTATAGCTCATCAGTAACTGTAGTGGTCCAGCGATGCTAGTTGGTTGTACGATTGCCATTACGACCTTCTGAAGGATGCACACTTCTGCTGTAGTCTTAAAGGTTTTCAAACAATTCAGGATCGTCATCACTTTGTCCATATAGGTCACACATCTGGATCTATTGGTTACTTTCAGTGCAATCCATCTTCCTTTGGGATCAAGTTAATTAAATGAATTTGACCTTATGATGTGTTTTTGTACAATCATAATTATTGGACATTTTGTTTACCCATGACAAAATGGATTATACCAACAAGTGTTTTTCCCAAGCCACTTTGTCGGATGCTATAAAAATGGGTTCCTGTGAACAGTAAATAAGGCAGTCCTTCTCATGTCGTCATGTAAACACTTTGAATTATTTGCCTGGCCAGTGGAATTGTAACCCACGGTACTCAATGCAGCAGTTCCCATGGCGAATGAAATGTACGAATACTTGACCGCTGTTCCTAGTTATATTGTTGGATGTCTATACATGTTTAGCGGTAAGCTGAAACTGAATGTGCGTGTTAACCACACGGGTGAACCGTAATGGATGAGATGTCACCCTGAGCGAGCTGTCCACGTACATTTCCCTAACCAGCGGACTCCTTTTAGAATGTCAGGAAGCCAACACACATCTGTTTTAAAGGAGTCTTTAGGCGGCTGGGACACAAAGTTCGAGGAAGGTATATAGTGCTGCTTGCGGCGCGGAGCGGCGCAGCCCTTCTATCAATGCTTTGTTTAAGTATCAGTCACTCACGTTTCGCCCGATAAGCATCTGTTACCTGTTCAGAAGGCCGGCCATCATAATTCAAATGCAAAGCGGAATGCAAGTTACCGCTCGGTGTCGGCGGTCATGGGCAGCCTGGCAACATAGAGGACAGAGGTGCTGTTTGCATCCTTGAATGCATTGCGAAATGTTCAATGCTTGCGCCCTTGTGTGTTCTGTCCATGCAGGGGTTTTGTCGAGGCCTGCAGCGTGGCGCTGGACATCAACGAGCGCCTGATCAAGGAGGACCAGTTTGAGTACCACGAGGGGCTGAAGGGCAACTTCAAAGAGATGGTTAAGGAGCTGTCGGACATCATCCACGAACAGGTGACATGGGGGAGGGGGGTTTGCCCTTTCACACAGCCGCTGCGCTGTTCATCCGGACATTCATCAGCACTCATCCACTGAATCAGCCTCCAGCTGTAATACAGGCTGGTCATGAGCTCTCTTTTTCTCCTTTTCTTTTTTTCACACACCCACACAATTTAGTAACACAGTCAGACACGTACTTTAACTGACTCCTTTTCTTCCTCAAAATGTGTATTATCTTTCTCACCCAGACAGGGCATCAGCAAAACCCATTATTAATCCGCGTAAACGCACTATCTTAGTCAAACCACGCCATCATTGTTATGGCATGGACTTTGGTCAAGCTTTCAGATGGGTCTGTCTATGTGTGTACAGACGAAGTGGTGACCACGCAGAGGCTTGGCCTAGTGCGTCACGGAGCCTCTGGTAAACAGCAGTTTCCTGCCAGAAGCACACCACTCTCATTAGCACAGCATTCCAGAAATAGAACACTGCGTGTTTTCCCGGTTCTCCAGCCCTGCTTACCGGAGTATAACCCTGCTACGTCTAGGGTTGAAATTAGCAGGCAGCGTGTTGTATGTTGAGGTAGTCGGCCTAACCTCGTGGTGTATTTTAACCTCAATAGTAGGCAGAGAAGTTGCCTTCTGCTTGTAAAGAAACCACCTTGTTGTGACAGAAACGCTGGAAGGTTAGTCTGTGTTGCAACAAACCAGTTCTCAGAAAGAGGACTTCTGCATTGAAATTCCTCGGCGGCCTTCTACATGTGCTGCTACTGTTATGGCAAGAAGAAACATGCCTGTCTATACGCTCAGACTCACACACTCACACATGCCCATTCTCTCCTTCACACTAAGTCAAAGTGAATGCCCACCCAGTGGCCATCAGCATCAGTGGGTGTCTTCATTCATACTTTAGCATTCCTCTTGTTTTATATGCCGCCTCTTCTCTGTTTTGGATTTTAAAGCCGCGGTGCATGATTCAAACAAGGGCAAAACAGTTTCCCCGCCACCCGTACACTTGAAGAACGGGCCAGATAAATGTTGTCTTATCCTTATCAAAGGACTTACAGGCTATCGCATCCACTTGATAGTTGTAACCATGTTTTGAAGCACTACATCTTACCTTATGTTTGGGTTCTGATGGAGCAGTACATTTGTACTAAGCTCATAAGTGATTTGTAAGTTATATTCTGTAAGGATCAATAGGTGAATGGATGTATTTATCAGAGACTGCCACTCTCTAAGTATCTGTACACGATGTTGCTCTTTGACCAACGTAATCTGTCATGGACTACATCCATTGTTTACTTTTAATGCCTTCTCTTTCTCCTGATTGTATTTTGGCAGCAAACTCAGTGTTCCTGTGTCGTAACTTTTACTTTGCTTTGTAACACTCTTCCTGTATAACACTGTTGTTTCTTTTTCTTCTGCTTATGCTGGTCTTTCCTCCTCCTTAGCTTTAAGGAAGCCAGGTAATTTGAAACCTTCTGTTAAGTAATGTTGCTTATTAATTCCTAGATGGTTCATGAAACACACCTGTCATAAACATTTACTTCTAAAGACATTTTGTAAGAAAGTCAGATTTTCGATTTTCGTTATTGTTTTTTAATTAGTGTTAAATAACAATAATTATTCAGATAATTCCATATGAAATTTCATGCTGCTAAAAAACAAACAGCATTTACATTCACATACTTTTCCATGATTAGCATTTGGGATGGTGTTTATCCAAGTTTATACACTAAAAAAGAATAAGAACATCACAACCCTGTAGTGCGAGGTATCACATAGCAACGGATAGAGAAGAGGGTTGTTCCCCCATTAGTCAAACTCTCTCTGTTATACTGTAAGACGGCCAACCTAACCCTTTAGTCAGTGTGTCAAGGTGTCAGTTGGATAATAAATGCATGTGGCAACATTGTGCCTGGGTGTGTAGGCATCAGATCTCAAATCAAACACTGTTGGCATTCCAAGCAGGCCAGAACAAACACCAGGTTTGTGTAGATTGGTATAATGCATGGTGCTTTATTTGCATGGTACATTATTTGCATTTTATTTGAAGAACGAGAAATGCTGGCATTTATTCACAACAGGTATATATGATTGTTAGGTGTGTAGAGTTTGTGTGTGTCTGCATTGTGTATGTATGTACGTACGTGTGATCATTTTAATGCATGTGTTGCTGTCACGTAATTGTCTGCTGGACCACTGATGGTATTGATAACTGACAGTTGATAACTGCTGGTAATGATATCTGATGGTAAAGATAACTGATGTTAAAGATAACTGACGGTATTGATAGCTGACGGTAATGATAACGGATCGTAATGATAACGTATGGGAATGTTAACTGACGTATTGATAGCTGACGGTATTGATAACTTATGGTTATAATGTGTTCCTCTGTCCGACACTGCAGATCTTCCAGGAGGATATGATGCGTTCCCTGCTCCAGAACTCCTTACACGTATTCCGTGCCATCAGTGGAACGTCTACAGAACTAGTCTAGACACACTGTTTCTTTCTCATTCCACCTTATCAACTGTAAAGGTCCTGTCATCAGTGTACTTTGGGATGTTCACTGTTCAGTAAGCCAGTTTGCTAGAGAGTATGACTGAAGACTAGAGTCTTGGAGAATGTACCATGTATTGCTAGATTACCAAGCAGATAACAGTCAGACTTTGCTGCATTGTCACCTTTTGGGTTACAGTGTTTCCGTTTGTTGTAACTACAAGCATCATGAATGACTTGTATTTTTTTTAATGAGAGGAGGATGTTATTTTGCCATGTTTAATCACTTTTTTCAAATTTGGACTTCAACTCGAAGCTCTATGCAAAAATATCATCCTCATCAACATTTCACCACTGTAGTCTACCTAGCCTGCCTGCTGAGGAATAAGCCACATACTTGGTCAATCACTCTGCTGTTTTCAGTAGGGGTGAAACCTATTCAGTGCAAGGTGACACAAAGGCACTATACCTGAATTAATCCAATAAGAAAACACATTGTTGTTACATTACAACGTGTAAGATCTTCTTTACTGAATACAAGCCAGGTGATGTTAGCTGTTTGTCCGTGGTCAGTGCAGATCTGTTGTTTTTGCATACTGTGTAAAATGTCTGTTTTGGTTTTAGGTGAGAGTAAATGCATTTTAACACTTAAGTGCTAGTTCTTATTCTGCAATGTTAAGAGGTGGCTAATACTGCTGACGATCCAGTGTCAAACAAAGAGTAACCCAGCTGATATCTACGTTAGATAAGGAAAGTCTATGGTAGGGGAAAATGTGTAATACTACATTATATATTTTTTTCTTTGCTGTAGAGTGCAAGGCACTTGAGGATGTAACTTTGTCAGTCATGCAGTAGCGCTGTTCAGTTGTTGAGATAATTTGACAATTCATGGTTACAACCAACATGAGGTGTGAAAACAACATGACTAGAGCTGGCAAAAGACAAACCAATGTGGGACCAGACACGTTAAAATGATTGATGACTGTATCAGCTGGCTGGATCTGGATCTAGTGGTAAATAGATACATTTCTGTTAAGAAAAGTATCTTGCCGTTTCAAGTTATAATAAAATTCCAAAAGGAGCTGATTGTACAGTATTTCACAAGTGCTACACTGAAATTAGTGGATGGATGATAATAATAATATGCAGATGTATATAATATATTGTTAAGCTGTATAAGAAGAAAGTTATCAGTGTATGTAATGTATGTATTTATATTTGTACTGTTTTTGGACTAGTGCATGGTTGCATCAGGTCTGATGGAAACATATTATTTCTCTGATTGTCTGATTTGAATTAGCATTTTTTTACAGTACAGATGCTTGTTCAATATATCTTTGTAAAAACTTTTTTTCAATAAACCTTTTTTTGCAAAATGTAAGTCGTTCATAATGTATCAATTAACATTATTTGTATTTATTATTTTAACCTTGTTTACGGTGTGAATTCAGGGAGAGACATACCAGATCTTACACGGGATCCTCCTATTGGCTGAGCGCCAACCAGGGCACGTCGCGCTCTGGACAAACGTTCTCTGTAACAGAGATGTCATTATTGGGATTCCATGTAACTATAATGGCACATACTTGGTGTAATAACATTTATTTTATTCGTTGTAAATGGACTACAGTACCAGTATTCTTTAACTTTTACTATTTTCCATATAAAAGAATAACAGTAAAGATATCAAAACTATTAAATAACACATTTTTGGAATCATGTATGTAAAAAGGTGTTAGACTGTGTCACCAGGACTGTTGGAAAAGCTTCCCAGGTTTCTACGTCATTGAGAGATAAGGCCCAGAGTGAGGAAAGCTGTCAAAGAGGCAAAGGGAATCTACAAAATGTAATGTATTTTGATCTGTTTAACACTTTTTTGATTACTAAATAATTTATCATGTTATTTCATAGTTTGGATTTCTTCAATGTTATACTGCAATGTGGAAAATAGTGTAACTAAAGAAATAGACCTACCATTTAATGCGTAGGTGTGTCCACATTTTTGCCTGGTACAGTATGTATTTGTGTTTTAAACTGTTTAAATATGAAGGAAATTGGCATCAAAACAACACAATTTTACTCTCCGGCTTTAATCCATCGGCACCCCTGCCGGTAGCACTACCCACTGCTCCAAATAGGAATAACCCGGTTGGAGGGGCGAGTATAGTGTCCTTACCAATTTCGCAACAATAGGGAAAATATTTTTTTATTTGAAAAAGATATTATTCGAGGCAGTGTAAAAGTTTGGGAAGCGGTGGGACCTATTTTAGTGTCAGTTTCAAAACACCTTTAGACAATTAAAAAAATCAATGAGTGAAACAGACTGACCCGGTCTTCCATTGATCACCGCTATCCCCGCCCAACTAGTCAGTACACGATGCGCTACGCATCCGCACCAGAAAGTGAATAGCTCCCAAATCGATCGTGTTTACTTTTTATGTTTATCTGAACGCTAGGCACTTGTATTAGTTTGTGAGACAATTGCTCAACTGTTCTGGGGACCATATCTTCGGAATTCCGTGAGAGTTTTGCGAGGGCAGCCATGATTTTAACACATTTGGGATATCTCTTGGTTCTACTTTGGATTCGTGAGGTTACAGTTGAGAAAGGTTGTACTAAAGCTATCGCGTTTACTTTGCATGACATAATAATGTGACACCAGCTCGTACATTTTCTGAATGCAAAACATGTTTTCGGAAAACTAGGATTTCCTTTCGATTTCCCAAAACCCACGTGAATATACCCACTGTCAATTTAATATTATTTTCTGCTAAAATTGAAGTAGCCTATTAATCTCATGTAAATGTTGAATTGAATATTTTCGCATGCTAAATTTAACATGGCATATCATTATTTGATTTGATTTTGATTAGGCCTAATTAAAAAGTATGTTACTAGTTTTACTTGTTTGGCATGATACTTTGCCCCCGTGAATCATATCGTTGTGTAAGCTAACAGTTTATGGATCACGCATAGCTAAAATAAAGCCTTTGGTTTTCTCGTAGTCATACATACATTTTACAGAGCTCTTTTGTCATTTCTTCAGTCCTTCCTCAGCCGCTCGACCTGTCATTGACCTGGTATAATGAATTTTGTGTAAAGCTGTCGTGGAATGCACCAAGGGATTTGGACGCGTCATGCGAAGTGAAATACATGTTCGATGTTACACGCAATGGACGGGTGAGTGAGTCGCATGTTTCACCAAGACCCGTGACAATAAGTTATTCTAATCAACTAGCCTATTGAAATATATTTTTTTCTAAAATGTGAATAACGATTAAATTGCTTTTCCAACTAAAATCGTATGTTAAAGTAATTTGCGGCAGCCTGCCGAATGATAGGCTAAATGTATTTTCAATGCAAATACCAAACACCTTCGTGTCTCATTCCTTTATTAATTCAATAATTAAATGGGAATAACGACGTATATAAAAAATTGCTTGATTTTATTTGTTAGATTGTCACACTACGCACGCAACTCTGCTCTGGTTGAGCAGGGTCGAGATTCTGGGCTTAAGTGACCCGCATCTGTTAGTTCACCACTTCCCAAACCTGAATCGGGCAAATCAGCGTGTAGCTGCACAGCTTCGCTTGTAGTATTACAAAAATGTTTATTATTTGACTCTCTGTGAAAATTGGGTTTCTGGGTAAACTAAATACGTGCACGTTTCCGGTGTGTGTGTGTGTGTGTGTGCGCGCGCGCGCCCTCGCCTCTGTGTGTGTATTTGTGTGACACTGAATGTTGGAATGGACTTGGAATTGTGCTCCATGACAAAACGTATGACAATGAAATTCAGTTTAACTCCGGATAAGTTGTAACATTTTCTTGTGCGCTATTACAGCTAACCCTAACCCTTGCAACCATGAGCTATTTATTTTTTTTTTTTTTTCATTTTAGTTTCATGTTAAAACATTAGCACTGCTAACATGCATTAAACATCTCTAGGCAGGCCGGTTATTAACCTGATATTTGGTGAATGGAACTTTTGTGAAGTTGATGGCTTCACAAATTTTTTTTTTAAAAAATCAGATTTCCATCAATATAGTCTGCAGTGTTTATCACTGGCACATATAACCAAATGACGCTGCACTCACCGGATCCTGGTCTCCCTGAGTGGGAGAGTTGCATGCATAGAGAGAAAGTCAGACAATTACTTCAGCCCATTTAAGAGCTAAAACAACCTGTAGATTATCATTGTTATTCGTCTTTAACACTAATACTTTGTCAAATGTCAAACAAACACATTTTCCACTTTTCGTAGCTCCTCGCATCCGAAAGAAAGATGAAGACAGAGTTTGAGAGATGTCTTTCTCTGGAGGGAGATGTACATTTTTCAGTGCAAACCGAGTGCAACAAAAGTTCAAGAAGCCAACCTGTTGTTTACACCATTGCTGCTCCAACAGGTTGGTGCTCAACATGATGTTCTCTATACAGCATTCTCACTGTAGAAGGGATAAGTAAACCTATTTGTAGACACAAAGCACTTTTAAGGAGTTTTTCTATGAGCGTCCCGGGACGTCCCGGGACCTCCAATGTCAATGTCATCGACCTTGCTTTAACCTTCCCTCAGAATTGGTGAAGAACTTCTATTGTTTCATAAACTCTACTGTGGACATGAACTGCATGTGGATTGCAGCTGATCAGGCCCCAGAAAACCTTCACCTCTACTACAGGTGAGGACTCTTCTGCTTCCTGCTTCTCCACCTACAGAGTTCCAGGTGTTTAGAAATAATTGTAGACCCTAATTACTTCAGCAGCAATGCAACCTTAGCCCAGTCATTTCTGATGTTTCAGCTATGCCGAAACCAGGACAACTGTGAGTAACTTATCAAGATGCAGTGACTACCTACACAGAGAGGGTAAGAAGACAGGATGTCACATCAGAGGACATTTTGGTGCACTTGTCTTCCTCCAGGTCAATGGGACTGTCAACGGTTCATCTTTAAGAAATACCTTCGAGGTCAGTCCATTATATAATGGTAAGAATGGAACACCTCTATCCTCAATTCCAGTCGCTTTAATTAGTCTACCAAATTCCAGTTAGTTTCTTATTTTTATATGATTTTAGACAACTAAGTGCCCATTCCTTGTTGACCAAAAAAGTCCTTCTAACCTCTTGTCATATTGTGATCAGTAGTGTCAAAGGCGCTGTTGGACGTAGGCCTTCTGTGGGGGAAAATAATCCCTTAAGAGGCTGTATCGACCTGAATAATCAGCAAAAGTCTCTAATTGACTGAGCGGGCCCACATTAAATTGGGCTCTAATGCATGACAATCAATGCTTTTGATGACACCATAAATGAATCAAGGTGTCGTGAGCCAGAGTATGTATGAGCGCAGGGGAGCTGGAGTGGAGCACACGTCATTGGGTTAGAGTGGAGAGCGGTTTAACATTTATAGTATGGCAGGCATAGCCTACGACCTGCTGTTCAAAGGTTGAGTGTGTTTTCTCAGATGGCCTACTTCAAAAGCAGTCTAAATAATTACAGTAGATGGGGGTGTTTGTTAATTTATGTTTGAAAAATAAAACTGTATGGAACAAGTGTGGAATAATTTTTAGCAGAGTGGGACATTTTGGGGAAAACTGCTTGTGCTTAGAGCAACTTGTTCTTGTAACAATAACCACAAAAGTCATGGACACAGTGGACGCATGTGACAGCTAGAGTAGGCGGGGCACATTTTTTAAAACTGGTTTGTTATAGAAATAATTACTAAACAGCTAAAGATGAACAGGATATAACAAGCCAGTAAGCCCAAATCATGAAAATACAAAAACAAATATCCTAATCAAAATGTACTACTCTTATGTCTTGTTACAAACATCTTCTATCAAGTTCAACTCACTGATCCCATGATCAGTGGTGGTAGGAATACTGGGATCTGTTATATCTGGGAGGATGTCTGCGGTTGAATTCTGGCACAGCTCTTTCAGCTACAAACTCTCCTCTGTTTCTACAGACGATATATAGCAACTAAAATTAAATATATCTGAATATGAAAAATTACAGTAGATAAATAAAGAAACGTTTGATAACATAGTCTGAAAATAGTAGATTTAACAGGACAGGAGGATATATTAACAACATCAAGGACATAATAGCCTCTAGCATACTCGCAGACATGTGCGGGACAGTGATACATTCTAACCAATGCCAAGAGAAATCACTGTCTTTGTCCACATCTACAGTACATTCAAATACCCCAGAATTAGGTTTTTATCAAATTTGATTACGAGGTGTGATAAATACTCAGCCAATTCGGTCAAAAAGCCAGTACACTGCCCAGGTGGTGTGTGCAAAGTGATACATGTTTAATAATTTAGGTACAATCATGGGATGATTCAGAGCAAGCACTTCAAAGCAGGGGGGGAGGAGTAGAGGCTGGGCTCGTCAATGATGTCACTTTGTCCTGTTTCACCATATTACTGTGTATTAAAGAAATTCTATTGGTTTTGCTTTGCCTTTAGAGCACAGGTGTCAAACCGGTTCCACGGAGGGCCGAGTGTCTGCAGGTTTTTGCTCTCACCTTGTACTTGATTGGTTAATTAGGTCACTGATTGGTTAGTTTCTACACTCACCTGGTTGTGTAGGTCTGAACTGGGAACCAATTTATGGGAAAAACCAAAAACCTGCAGACACTCGGCCCTCTGTGGAACCGGTTTGACACCCCTGCTTTAGAGCAACACATCAATGATTTAGCATTTCCTTTTTTTTTTATGATTTAATGTTTTCTATTAAATAAACACCTCACTTTCAATACAAATAAGCTGTTATTGTGAAAATAAGCCCTAGGCATTTTTGGTAGAACAATCCATAAAGTTATTGTAGTAAGCACATTATTACATTATTAAAACAGTAGTTGGAGGTAAAGTATGATATAGCTCTTCTTCCCATTTGCTATCATGAAATATAATGTGCAATATATTTCCTTTTCAGAAAAGTAAAGCAGATTTTGGTCCCTTGGTTCTTCCTTATATCTTTTGATAATGACAAAGTTTCCGTCTGCCTGCAACGTAATTTAAAAATGATCTTCTATTGTAATCAAAAACATTTTTTTTTTCTGAATTGTCGTAGGAATATCAAAGAAGATTCAAATTATTCTTATTATTCTAATTTCTAGATTTCGTGGTAAAAAGTTACAAACAAATATCTGTTGGGTTTTACATTCTCAAATATCTGAGAATGTAAAACCCAACTTTTACCACAACCTTTACTTGGAATAGCTGATTTCACAAGAAGTATTACAGCAATCCTACAGTATGTCTCTGTGCTGTAAATAGCTAAATATGTTATTCTTCAAATGATATATTACCAAAAGGACCAATGAATATTAACATGATACCACTATACTCCATAGTAGGCAATATTGTTGACATAACTATCATCATTTATCAAATATTACTGTATGTTTGATTCTCTTCAGTCAAGCCTGCAGCCCCTATGGTTAACATCACAAAGGAAGGGACGGAACTCAATCTGAGCTGGGACTATCCAGAAATCGGTGCTACCTATTGCTGGGATTACATCTTAAACTATAGCAAGTGTAAAGAACATCTGGTAAGGTCTGGATATGTGCCTCATTTGTCAATAAAGTTATGTATGCAGCCCTGTATTTATAAAATTAGAGCCTTTGCATTTACAATGACAACTTGGCAAGAACATGTACCCTACCGTTCAAAAGTTTGGGGTCACCGAGAAATGTCCTGGTTTTTGAGATCTTCGAGATGTTCCGTTTCTAGGCAGTTTCTCACATGGGATAGCCTTCATTTCTCAGACATTTCTCAGAACAAGAATAGACTGATGAGATTAAGAATAAAGTTATTTGTTTCTGGGCATTTTGAGCCTGTAATCGAACCCACGAACGCTGACGCTGAAGGCACGGAAGTAGTCTAAAGAAGGCCAGATTCCTTGTTTCTTTAATCAGCACGAGTTTTCAGCTATGCTAATATAATTGCAAAAGGGTTAGCCTTGCGTTTAAAATGATCAACTTGGATTAGCAAACACAACATGTCATTGGAACACAGGACTGATTGCTGATAACAGACCTCTAAATGTCTATGTAGATATTCCATTGAAAATCAGCCATCTCCAGCCACAATAGTAATTTACAACATTAACAATGTCTACACTGTTCTGATCAATGTGATGTAATTTGAATGGACAAAATGTTTTCTTCTCTTTCAGAAACAAGGACATTTCTAATTGACCCCAAACTTTTGAATAGTAGTGTATGTTGTCTTGCTTCTCAGTGTTGTGTATAGTTTCAAATTCAGGTTTTACATTAGTTGCACCTACTTTTAGTCTCACTAAACAAATGATCAGATCAAGAAGCCTATGTTTGCTTGGCTAAAGACACAACATACGTACAATGAAGGGTTTTCTGCTGTTGTAACCATGAGATTATCAATGAGTTAGACCAATACAAATAAAACATTGTTGTTCACTGGAACATGTCGCAGTTGCAAACCTACTGTAGACTGCTTTATGACAAAGAGCCTTTTACAAGCCTACTGTTGACTCTGCTTTATGATAAAGGGCCTTTTTCCATCTGCTATTTATGTCTTCAACTATTTGAGTTTCCCTTATGGTTTGTGTATGTTACTTTCAGAATAAGTTGATAGAATCGAAACAACCGAAGGCGAACATACCGTATGACCCAAGATGCCAGTACAGAGTCCAGGTTAAAGCAGTATATTCCAAGGACTGTGGGCTGGGTGGGAGTGACTGGAGCAAAGTGGCAGTCTATGGTACATTCTCCTCTATATGTCTTTCTTAATACTCTTACAGGTAGCATACAGGAATGTGTTTGTATTAGCATTGAAATTATTGAAACGTAGCCAATTATCAATCAAATGTTTTTATAATGCCCTTTTTACATCAGCAGTTGTCGCAAAGTGCTTTTACCAAACACCCAGCCTGAAACCCCAAGGAGCAAACAACAACAGGGTTGAAGCACAGTGGCTAGGAAAAAGTCCCTAAAAGGGGCTGTAACTTACAACCGTGTTTCCAAAAATGTTGTGACACTGCGTAAAAAGCAAATATAAAAAGAATGCAATGGTTTGCCAATCATTTGTCCCTATATTTGATTGAAAATAGTACGAAGACAACATATCAAATGTTGAAACTGAGAAATGTTAGTGCTTTTGGAAAAATACATTGAACATTTTAGGAGTACAAATTGTGTTAATTAATAAATGTATGTGGACTGTGCCCAGAGTCTATAAAACATAATCAAAGTCTGAAGCATGACCAGATGGACAAGGACAGGGACAGTCTCGGGGGGAAAGGTCAGCAGAGTTGCATTTGGAATTGTCAGGTATCGTCTTGATCTGCATCACCACCAGGAGGACTTTGGGCAGGGACAGCACAAGTGTTTCGAGCCTTGTATTCCTGAGGTGTGGTCCAAAACCTTGTCCTCCTAAGTTTAAACGGAGCAGGAGACACAGAAAATGTAGAGAGCTCATTCCTTTGATTAACAAGGATTTACAGTGGAAAAGGAGAATTGACCCTACTCCCCCGGCACAATAATATAGCAACATAAAACCTTGGGGCTGAGACAAGTCTAGAATGTATAATAAAGTCTGCATTCTGTAAACTGGTTGATAATGTTTGTATTCAGTGTAGTCTGAGTGCCTGTATTTGGACACAGAAATGTTTGTTCTATTACCAGTCTTAAACGAGTGAACCAACTGATATTTTGTCTTGTTTTCAGGTGAGGATGAGTGGTCAAATATTGTGATTGCCATCGCCATTCCATCCTCAGTCTTCTTATTAGTCATCCTGTTTTTTTGTTGTTTAATGAAGTGAGTCAACCTCCACTATATACTGTACTCTGCATTCTGAGTGAAACCAAAACAAATGAATTGTGCAGTAGGATTCATATGGAATTTTGGACTCAGCTTTGTGGATTTTTTCCAGGCACAGAGAAAAAATGTTTCCCAAGATTCCACAGCCGTCATTGATTTTCAAGGACATTCTGAACAGCAGTAAGGAACAGAAGGTGAGAACAGCAACATCTTCTGAAGTCTTTCATAATTTTCAGTGTAATATTAATCAGTGTGGTGTTGCTAGAATGTTGCTTGAATATCAGCATATACTGTAGTCAGTAGATACTAAACTTCCTCTTGCTTGGCACTAGTCGTTACTTGGCACTAATTTATATTCTCATACATGAGCATTTAATATTCTAACACATACACACATGACTACTTGTAAGCATACACAATACACATACAGTACACACACCAGGGTTTTCTCAAAGTGCTTTCCTCACCCCCTGCCTCTTCTCTCCAATGTGGTCTTGGGGACTTTTTGAAAAAGTTTAAAGGTATATGAAGGCTATGACTGAAAACTTGCACAGAAACGCTTCTGTATGAAATACAATAAATTAAATAGGAAGGTGCTTCTCCCTCTTCTCCACAAATGTGTCTTTAAATGTTTACAGAAGTGGACCCCATAATAAATGAGCAGACAAAAAATATATTTAAAAGTGGAGAATTGTTTTAAAACATGCATGACTCAATAGGAGTATACCGATTTTTCACGTGAAAGACACTTCTATGAACAAACTAACATCTCTTTGGCAATCACTTCTCAGGTCAAGACAAAATGTATATGGATGACATATAAAATGATTTAGGATGACATTTTATGGAAAATATCCCACATACACAACAGATCAACACACACTAACACACTCCTCATTATTTCTGTGTCCCAGACCTTCATAGGGAATCTCTATGTCCCAGTTGAGGAGGATGTGGAATGTAAGATCAGCCTGGAGAACAAGCCACCTCTTCCCATAATGCAGCCTGACTCCTGAGTGACGACACATCCCGTAGTGATAACTGTTGTACAGACAGCTACAGATACTGTCTGACCAGGGAGACATGTTACTTCAGTTTCATTGACCCTGAAAGCAAGCTTTCTTAAGGTGGAACCAAACTGCACTGCTGATGAGTGTCAGGAATTGGGATCCGCAATCCATGGACCACCTTAATGAGTTATATACAGAATGGACGGCATTTCCTCTGGAACAGTCGTGAGGTGTTGACTGTCAGGACTAACTTACAGGCTCTTTGTGTTGGAAATGATGTTTGTGTGTGTGTCTGTATGTTTGGAAATAGACTGTTGGAAAAATAACTCTTGAAACTCCTGCATCCCATGGCTTGAGTTCAAAGGATATCAGAAAGACAGTTCTGGTAACAAAGAGGGGCTGGTCTCAACCGTCACTCCCCAACAAATTATGTTTATTGCTGGGCAGGACCCAGAAGAGGCTCCCCCGGCTTTATCTCACCAGCCATCCCAGTTGAACATGTACTGATTTAGGCGACAAAGGCAAAGAAAAGGTTAAACCAGTGATCCTCTGTATATTGGGTGTCCTTTTGCCATAAATCCTTTGGCACAGGCTTTAGTAAATTTTTATACTGGTAGGCTAAAATGACTTGATGTTGAAAATGGAGAGCGTCTGTGCACATAAAATGTGTAAAATAGATTAGATATTGTATTTATTTTTATGAGTTCAATCCAAAGTACGGTCACGTGTATTTTGAGTTGTGTGGGTCAAGGAAATATATTGTACAAACCACTGGTAAAATGTCTGGCATGTTTGGCTCTTTATTCTACTGCATGCATCATGATTGGGTTAATTTCGGACCACGGCCAAGAAGAGTGAATGTCTCTTACTGAGTGAGTGAGCGAGCGAGCGAGCGACCGACCCGACCGACTGACTCTTGTTACATTGTGTAGTGGTTAGAGAATGTCTCTTACTGAGTGAGTGAGCGAGCGAGCGACCGACCCGACCGACTGACTCTGGTTACATTGTGTAGTGGTTAGAGAATGTCTCTTACTGAGTGAGTGAGCGAGCGAGCAACCGACCCGACCGACTGACTCTTGTTACATTGTGTAGTGGTTAGAGAATGTCTCTTACTTAGTGAGTGAGTGAGTGAGTGAGCGAGCGACCCGACCGACTCTTGTTACATTGTGTAGTGGTTAGAGAAGTGGACGTGCGGACGTGCAATCTATACAGTGGATATAAAAAATCTACACACCCCAGGTTATTGTGATGTAAAAGAATGAGACAAAGATAAATCATGTCAGAACGTTTTCCACCTTTAATGTGCCCTACAACGTGAACAATTCAATTGAAAAACAAACTGAAATCTTTGAGGGAGAAAAATGTAAAACTCACATAAACCTGTTTGCATAAGTGTGCATACCTTTAAACGAATACTTTGTTGAAGCACCTTTTGATTTTATTACAGCACTCAGTCTTTTTGGGTAGGAGTCTGGGTACCCACTCTTATTTTGCAAAAGCGCTCCAAATCTGTCAGATTGCGAGGACATTTCCTGTGCACAGCCCTCTTCAGATCACCCCACAGATGTTCAATTGGATTCAGGTCTGGGCACTGGCTGGGCCATTCCGAAACGTTAATCTTCTTCTGGTGAAGCCATGTTTTTGTGGATTTGGAGGTGTGCTTTGGGTCGTTGTCGTGCTGAAAGGTGAACTTCATCTTCAGCTTTTTAACGGACGCTTGAAGGTTTTGTTCCAAAATTGCCTGGTATTTGGAACTGTTCATAATTCCCTCCACCCTGACTAAGGCCCCAGTTCCAGATGAAGAAAAACAGCCCCAAAACATGATGCTGCCACCACCATGTTTCATTGTGGGTATGGTGTTCTTTGGGTGAAGTGCAGTGTTGTTTTTGTGCCAAACATACCTTTTGGAATTATGTCCAGAAAGTTCAACCTTGGTTTCATCAGACCATAACACATTTTCCCACGTGTTTTTGGGGGACTTGATGTTTGTTTTTTGCAAAGTTCAGCCGGGCTTGGACGTTTTTCTTTGTAAGAAAAGGATTCCGTCAAGCCACCCTACCCCATAGCCCATTCATATGAAGAATACGGGAGATTGTTGTGACATGTAGCACACAGCTAGTACTTGTCACAAATTCCTGCAGTTCCTTTAATGTTGCTGTAGTCCTCTTAGAAACCTCCCTGACCAGTTTTCTTCATTTTTGGAGGGACGTTCAGTTCTTGGTAATGTCTCTGTCTTCAGTTGTTCACATTATAGGTCACATTAAAAGTGGAAAAAGTTCTGACATGATTTATCTTTGTCTCATTCTTTTACATCACAATAACATGGCATTTTAACAGGGGTGTGTAGATTTTTTATATCCATTGTAGATCCCGCGTTCGAAGAGTGCATTATGAATTATTCTGTGTAGACGTCACCTTTTTATTGTATCAATATCATTCACGAATGAAAGAAAAATGTACGTTGTTATGCCATGAAATGAAATAGCTTTGGCAGTGTGAAGTTCAGACTCTCTAGCAATTGCTTAATTCTTATGACTATTCCAGTAAGTTAGTAGATACTGGCAAAGCCTATTACTGGCTACGCTGTTAAAATGGCTGGTGGCAAACGCCATAAAATTCATAGACTCTTATTGTGGTTGAGGTAAGCTTAGTAAGAAACGTTAGTCAGATAACTGTATCAATGTCATTCACAAATGGCTAATTAGCTGTTAAAACGGCCAGTGGCAAATTAGGATTCGTTAAGGATAGACAAAACTTTGCTGGCTACAATCTTCCATAGCTACGTTATGGGAAGCCTAAAATGAGAGAGTATACTGTTATATTTCTGGTGGATTTTCGATTCCATTCTTACCCTTCATTCACACATAAGCAGTGATATCGCTTGCCGTTCGGCTAGTGACAACGGGAGGCAGCCGTCATTGTCCCGCCTTGACCAATTAGTTACTTTAAGCTGGGAAAGTAGCCTATTGCGTTCAAGGAAAAAGGCAGGTCCAACATAAACAAAATAGTATCTCCGTTCATCAAAATGAAAGTTAGTAAAAGAAAACACAGGGGATTGCAATTCAAGAGAACCGTGACAGCCCCGCAGAAACAGTTCATTAACGAAAATGGGTGCATGCCAGTTGTTTTAAAAACTACATGTACTGTAGCCAGTAGCTTCTAACTCGTTTTGGTTGATAGCAAAAGCTAGCACTACTTAATGCATATTACGTGTTAACTGATCAAGGGTAACTATAGGTCCTAGACTCTGAGCGATCCTTGACTACGCTATATTGTTTCATATATTGTCTCGATAGACCTTGAGTGTGACGTTAAAGATTTCCTCCAGTTCTTGTACTTGTAAAAATAGCTGTTCATCCGAGGTGTTGGTTAAGTAGTGGACTATTCAGTATTGTAGTATCTCCTATTGGTTTTCCACTGTGCTCTTATTGGCTTGCTGCACTTAACACGCCAGTGGCCCACCTGCGGCCCAGTAGCTTTATGCCGCTGAGCGTTTCTGCAAAGTGTCTGGCCACAGTCGGGCCCCCGGTCGGCCGCTTTCATTACAATGCCTTCTAACAATACCCTGATCAACGGCTCACCAGCAGCTAGTCGCTTTTATGCACTAAACCCAGCGGGATGCCTCACGCCCCAATTATGTTTTATTTATAATAATACTTTATAATAATTTTGGTCATATCACAAATGACAACGAACTGAATAAAATGTATATCAAATAGTGCAAGATGCATACAAAAAAACATGCATTATACAGCAAGCATACAAAATAAAAATGTGCACTTATTATTATTTTTTAATCAAATATTGCAAGAAAACGTGTCCAGCAATAGATATAGTAAAATTACAGTATTTGAATGTGAAAAAGTACAAAATAAACATAATACAATACAAAACAAACAAGGGCTAGAATGGCAGTAATATACATAAGTGTGACCTAGCAGCAATCGATAGTTATTGAATATTATAGATACATCAGTACAACAAGCTTATGAATGGTGGCATAGCACACTACAACTTCAGTCAGAATTAAGAACATTCACACACAGCTTTTAAGATATTAAGAGGATAATGTGATCATTTACATAACTGTACACAGCAGCAGTTTAAAAAAAAAAAGTATACTGTAGATTAGCAGCTATATTGGTTGTGCTGGAGATGTCATTCATATTCATGGCAGGTCCCTTGTACCGCCGCAACGTCTTCTCCCACCTGCAGGGTCAGCTGCCCCATTCTGGTACCTGGGGACCAGCCTCATCAGTGGCATCCTGGTTGGAAGGATTCTTCCTTATAGCTGCTGTAATACAGTAATCAGATATTGTACTTAAATGGTCTGACATGATTTGGAGAATTGCATGACATTCAAGACAAATGAAATGTATCATGATGACAACATGCTAGCGCAAAAATAGTCTTGTTTTTACCTGACTTTAGAGCCAGCTATGCCCTCAGCTCGACATTCTCTTCAGTCAGACGTTTATCAGAAGCTAAAAAGTACAATGAAACAAAACTACCGTATACATGTAATTTCAGAAAGGCTGTACAGTATTGCATTTCAGTAAAGGGCACATGATCAGACAAATGTAGTTTCATGAAGACAAGATGCTAGCATAACTATAGTCTTGTTTTACCTGATTGTAGAGCCTGCTGTGCCCTCAGCTCGAAGTTCAGTCAGCCGTTTGATCTTCTCCAAATGTTCTGAAAGTAAAGACAGACAGTTAATTATATCTGGTTATTTTACAATCAGAACTCAAATCGCCGTGTCCACCAAAATGTTCATTCTTACCTTCATGTGCAGAGCTAAAACGTCCCCCAGCCTCTGCCTTCTTGCCCTTAA
The DNA here is from genome assembly GCF_011004845.1 of Esox lucius. Lineage (NCBI taxonomy): Eukaryota > Metazoa > Chordata > Actinopteri > Esociformes > Esocidae > Esox > Esox lucius. The sequence goes on along the minus strand of NC_047592.1, from coordinate 14,053,312 downwards.
AAATAAATTAAAACTGACAAATAAAATTGGAAGCAACATGTTTTAATAACAAGTTAAGCATCTGGGTTAAGTGAATGAACCCACACATATTTATGTAGCAGTCCTCCACATGGTGGCGTGCAGTACCTCTCTGGTGCCTTTGAGTACTGTGCTTGCTTTATCCTAAAAATAAACATAAAAGTTGGTGAACAGGTGTTATGGAAATTCTTGAACTAATGTACATTTGAGAAATGCTTATTTGAGTCTGCTTTTCTATTACCTGGTATGTAACTCTGGCCTTTGGTTGTGACACATGTCTGTATAATATCAGAGCATCACTATGTACTCTGACCATCTGTTCATCTGCCTAGACCAATAAGGGTATCTGTCCTTTGTTCCTTAGGAATGTAGGAGAGGGGGATCTGGTATTTGCCTAGGGGGCATCATTGACTGGTATTGGAAGATTATAGGGTAACTCATTAATCTGCCCATCTGTATAACTCAACCAGGGCATCTATTGTCTGTCTAGATGCTGTAAATCCTCTCCCAGAGTTGAAGAGGTTACCCGTGTGGGGAAGGTCAGCCTGCCCCTTGTGTGAAGCCTAGGTAGTAATAGAACAAAGGTAATGTATTCTATTGAGTTAGGTCAGCATCTTACCACAGCCCTTTAACTGTAATAAATATGGACTGTTCATGTATATTCCTCAGAGGATTATTTTGTAAGCTTTTGACGCGTCTCTGTATTTGAAAATAAACTGCTAATTATGCCAAGAGAATTTTGTCTCTGTACTTACTCCTTTAAGAATTTTGATTGATAGAATTACCATCGCAACAGATAAATATGGTGAAATCAAGAAAAAATTCCAGTAGGGTTGTATGATATTGGAAATAACTGACATTGCGATATATATTGCGATATGAAAAAATACAGGATGTCTTCAGAAAGAGCGTTGGCTATCAACCTGACAGTACGTATCCTTCATTCTTCCCCAGCTCCATCCTCTACAATTAAAATGTATGAAACTCATGAACATTTTTATATTTCAGAACAGGTTGCTAGGTAATAATATGTAATTTTAATAGTATAGCAATAGCAACAGTAGTAAAATAGAATGCACAATTGGGCATAACTTACCAATTGCAAGATGCAGTCTGTGGCCAAAGCACTGCAATCTGGTCCACTTGTTCAGGTGCAGCCTTCACCATGTTCGCGGCATTGTCTGTTGTTATAGAGACTAGACGACTCTCATCTAGGCCCCAATCAGCTGTGATCCTCTGGGAAAATGCAGTTTGCAAACAGCGACAAACAGCGACCGGATAATGTTTTTAAAACCCTCTTTGGTAACCATGTTAATTGGTACCATGTCTTCGGCGACGTGAAATGTTATTGAATCTGTGATTTCTCTCTGCCGTTTGGAACATCATATGGTGTTATACTGGCAAATGCTTTCAAAATTGATTTTTTGCTTTGGACAGCATTGAGATGCTTTGCACTCATCATACAAAAATTGTGGTGCCGCCTTAAAAGATTGAACCAATAGGTCATGTTGTGGCAACAATTGCAAGGCACTCTCGACAAAGTACCTTTTTTTGGTCAACATCATCCTGTCTGTAGCCGAAATATTTCTACGTAATTGACGTTGCATTTCTTTTTGCAACCAAATTCTCAATTTTGGTCTTTTTTTGCCTGTTCCTCGCTCATCATTTATTCACGCGCAAGCAGACCCTACATGTCAACTAAGTGCAGCAATGAACTCCGTGTTTAAAATAATAATAATAATAATAAACGGTGTATCCAATAACCCATAAATCAGAGTAAATCAGATAGATATAATGCTGGTTTTCCATTTGAAAAAAAATAAAATTGTAGACTGACATATGATTACCTTACTAAATCACACCTTCTGCAATGTTACTATTGTGGATGCGTACATCGCAATGTGGAAGCTGAAACTATATATCTTGCAGCCCTACATTGGAGCAAATACGAGATCAACATGTAATTCACATACCTCCAGGGCTGCAATTCACTGGGTTTTGTGTTGTAGATGTGTGTCCTTGGGGTGGTAGGGGCCCACGCTGGAACGATGTTCGCTCCTCTGGCGATACACATGTCCGGTCTCTCACGTGTTGTCACGGTATGGTGAGCAGCAGCGCCACCGTTCCGTGCACCCTCAGTTCCCGTCACTCATGAACGCATCCCGGACTTGTTTTGTGTCACATCTTCAATCATGCACACCAGGTCCCTAACATCTCGTTTGTAAGTGTTTAAATGTTTCCCCTCTGCTCCCCGCATTCGTGGATCATTGTCGTTGTGTTTGATGTTGTCGTGTGTGTTGTTGTGTTTTGTTTCTGCTCGGTTATAAAGGTCAACACCGACTACCTCTACCTGCGCCTGGTTCCTTACTCCCTCAACCCATGACGTGTCTAGGAAAAGTTACGGTTTTGTAAGCATTTACCCTGCAAAAAGTTTCAAACTGTTATTACGTTTTTAAATTCACCTGAATGCTTGATGAGCTTATAAGGGACAGCCTCCCAGGTGTCTTCAGGTGGGGAACAAGTTCTGGAAAACTTCCTGCTGGTGATACTGTGTGGTGGCCAGTAGCAAAGTCCCCCTTTGAGCCACAGGCGTGGAACTACTGCCACACAGTCATCCTCTTCCGGGAACAAAACTACTGAAAACATCATCACCTGAAAGCAATGAGGTTTAAAAAACTGGCAGCATAAGACACACACAGGCTAGCTAAGAACAATGTGGATACAAAAAGACACAAGAAACCTCATTAACGGAATTGTAACAAGTGCAGGTTTAGCTAGTCTAGCTAACTGTTACTGCCAAGAATAACGTTATCCACATGAGGTGGATAACGTTACACAAAGAAACACGATTTAGCTAACTTTACGTATCAATTGATAGAAGTTACAAGGAATAAGCACATATAACATATGTATAACATAAGAGTGGTTATTTTTCCTGAACACGACTTAAGGAACCAAGTCACTAAAATTATCCAGTTTTCACATTACTAGAACGTGGGTTCCTAGCTTGCAAAATGGTAATCGTCTTGCCTTATGTGCAATTCACATTTGCTACAGCGCCATCTACGGACACGGCAGTGTTTAAACACTGTAAAGAACTGTCCCCCATGAAGCGATTAAAGTCGAGGCTATAGGCAAGTAGTTGGAAAATGCAGTGGAAAATGGCCATTAGTTAGGAAATAAAATTACGGTAAGCAATGGCGAGAGACGGCTGTTTCTATATGCTTACTGTACATATCTACACAAAGGTCCTTTACACAACCAATAGTTTAAAAGTCTATTTTATTTATAAACTACCAATGTTGACCGAATTTCTGTACATTAAGATTCAACAATATTAAAATAAAGTTAATACAAATAATCAGTACAAGAATACAAGGGGTACAATAGCATCTCTGCTGGAAGAAAATGGCAACACAAGCAGATACAGCAGATCACAGCATACGCCTCTCGGCAGCTAGCCACCAGCGTAAAGCAGTCGGGCCACTGGTGGAAAGCCGCCTGAGATGCAAATTATTATGCAAATTGAGATCAGGAGAAAAGCGGCAAAAGCTGGTGGCCCGCTGGCTGTAGGCAGGTGCGACTGGTCATTAAGGGCAGGTGGGGCACATCCCCACCTGTTCTCAACAGAAAGAACTGCAACAACATTTTTATTTTTATTTCTTGAAGATTACTTCCTATAATTTATTATCTATGAATTTAGCATCTTCCTAAATTGCATGTAATTTTAGGATTTTATTTCATGTTCATTGATAACTGCCTTGCTGCTTCAGACTGCGTTCTCCCGATTCAAGTTCGCAGTAGTAGGCCATAGGCTAAGCGTGAATGTGGGGTTAGCTCCTCTCTCTACAATGCAATGTACATTGTATGTGTGAAAATATTATTATACATGCTCAGAATGTTAGTGTGATCAATGTAGATCACACAAATTTGATGCCAAAGTTTGGCTGTCTGTCTGGCCCCAACATTAGTCGGCAAAAAGAGCGAGGTGTGTAGGTTGTCTTAGCTAGCTTGTTAGCTAGCTTGTTAGCTTCACAAATGCCAGATAACTTAAGAAAATGTAGAAAATGTCATACTCAAATGCCAGTTTGAAACCCTTAATTTGGAGGAGAAACTTGAAGTAAAGCAACTTGGTGCCCATCAGCCAGGGGATTTTGTCATCACTTAAACTGCTGGTAAAAGTAACCGTGGGTTTAACGTGGTTTTTGAAGAAAAAGTGGCATACAAAATAAGACATTCTTCTGTTTTCCATGTCTGCTATTTGGTGGAGATGGTGCTTGGTCGAGGACAGGTTACGAAGATTTGAAACATCTTTCTGAGAGGATTGCAAAACATGAGAGCAGCAGGAGTCATCTGGAAAATGCTGTGAAATTGGGCTTATTTAGAATGGTAAATGTTGCATGTGTGAGGGCAATTCGAGACTTCAGAGCCACTATGGCGCTCAGCCCATCTTCATAGGGACATCTAGCACTGTACAAAACAAAATGTTAGACTGTATGTATGAATTGTACAGGGGGTAGATAGCCAAGCAAGTGGACGGGACATAATTAGTTTTCTATACAGGCAGATGAGACAACTAATGTCTCCTATAAATCACAACTGGTGGTTGTGTTGCGATACATGTTGCCTGACAATACAGTGACAGAGAGGTTTTTGGAGTTTGTGGAAGTCAAAGATAAAACTGGACTCGGCCTCTCTAATAGCATCAAGGGTGTGCTGGAACTGAAAGAGACATGGTTTGTTCACTGTTGTGCTCACCAGCTGAACCTGAACTTGCAGCAACTTTGTTCAGCAAGGATGTGCATCCTGAAGGTTTTTTGCATATTTAACTGCTTTTGCCACCTTTTTCTCTGGCGCTCCAAGATGTGTTGCGGCACTTGCTGAGGCAACACAGATACGCATTCCAAGGCCACCCGCTGTACGATGGAACTTTAAAAGTAGAACTGTCAAGGCAGTTTGGGAAAACCGCGCTGCTCCTCTGTATGGAGGACATACGCACACAACCAGGATGGGATGAGGCCACCATAAGTGAGGCATAAGGCCTGTCAAAAAAACTCAGGGACCGAGCCTTTCTGCAGTTGCTGTCATTTTTTTTCTTCCTTATGACAGAAGTTGATGTTTTATACAATACTCTGCAAGAACGGAGCATCGATGCATCTGGGATTAGCAGTGCGCTCACACGTTTCAAGGAGAATGTCCAGAATATGTGGAAGCAAACTGATGAATGGGCTGCCACCGTTCACGATGGAACAGACGAGCCAGGCCGACGAGTAACCAACACAGTGCCAGTGATGAAGGAGGCTTGCGACACAGTCAGCTTCCAGGTGGAGCACAAGTTTTCACAAAGTGACCACCTGATTTCTGCCAAGCTGGTTGACAGCTCGCTCTTCCCACAATTTGTCCTGTCATTCCCTAAATCTGAGCTTGACTGTACGGTGAAACTATGGCCTATAGGAACAAAGGAAAAGTTGAAGTCTGAGCTGACCACTCTGTATTGCCACATTGAGCTTCACACTGGTAAGACGTCCCTGTCTCTGTTAAGATCCATCCATGAGAACAACCTAGAGGAGGCTTTTGCTGAGACCGTCACTCTGCTGAAAATTATCATAAGAACACCTATGACGACATCCGAGTCAGAGAGGAACTTTTCCACCTTGAAGAGAAGAGGGTAAAAACCTTTACTCGCAATACCATGGGACAGCCGCGACTCAACGCATTGGCCACGTTGTCCTTCGAAAAACCAAATGATTCAGCAGCAACATTACTTAATTCCCAAAGTTATCCAAAATTTTGCCCAGAGGAAGAACCGCCGTGCCACCTTTCTCTTCAAGTGAGCCTTGGTGAGTGAAAGCATATTTTATCATCCTGCCTTTGTGGTGCTGGTACATGCATTGGTCAAAATTTTGTGCTGGATGGAATGATATAGATGGTGACGAGTGTCAGTGTGTCCATGCTTATCTATTAAGGTTGTTGTCATAGAATCGATCTACAATAGGGAGAACAAGTATTTGATACACTGCCGATTTTGCAGGTTTTCCCACTTACAAAGCATGTAGAATTTTTATCTTAGGTACTCTTCAACTGTGAGTGATGGAATCTAAAACAAAAATCCAGAAAATCACATTGTATGATTTTTAAGTAATTCATTTGCATTTTATTGCATGACATAAGTATTTGATTCATCAGAAAAGCAGAACTTAATATTTGGTACCTTTGTTTGCAATAACAGAGATCATACGTTTCCTGTAGATTCTGACCAGGTTTGCACACACTGCAGCAGGGATTTCGGCCTGGACAGGCCTGGACATGCGTTTTCTTGAGCAGGGGGACCTTGGGTGCGATGCAGGATTTTAATCCATGACGGCGTAATGTGTTACTAATGGTTTTCTTTGAGAGTGTGGTCTCAGATCTCTTCAGGTCATTGACCAGGTCCTGCCGTGTAGTTCTGGGCTGATCCCTCACCTTCCTCATGATCATTGATGCCCCACGAGGTGAGATCTTGCATGGAGCCCAAGACCAAGGGAGATTGACCGTCATCTTGAACTTCTTCCATTTTCTAACAATTGCGCCAACAGTTGTTGCCTTCTCACCAAGCTGCTTGCCTATTGTCCTATAGCCCATCCCAGCCTTGTGCAGGTCTACAATTTTATCCCTGATGTCCTTACACAGCTCTCCGGTCTTGGCCATTGTGAAGAGGTTGGAGTCTGTTTGATTGAGTGTGGACAGGTGTCTTTTATACAGGTAATGAGTTCAAACAGGTGCAGTTAATACAGGTAATGAGTGGAGAACAGGAGGGCTTCTTAAAGAAAAACTAACAGGTCTGTGAGGGCCGGAATCTTACTGGTTGGTAGGTGATCAAATACTTATGTCATGCAATAAAATGCTAATTAATTACTTAAAAATCATACACTGTGATTTTCTGGATTTTGGTTTTAGATTCCGTCTCTCACAGTTGAAGTGTACCTATGATAAAAATGACAGACCTCTACATGCTTTGTAAGTAGGAAAACCTGCAAAATCGGCAGTGTATCAAATACTTGTTCTCCCCACTGTATATGGGCCAAGGGAAGGTGTAATGGTGTATATGGTTCACTTTCCTTTAAACAGTGATTGCCAGCTAACTTTAGTCACTGCTAGCTGATAATAAAAAAATGAAGGACATGTAAGTAAAAACATGTAAGCAAAGACATGTAAGGACATGTAAGCAAAAACAAAAAAAACATATAAACTCAACAATATATTAGATTTAATGATATTTACAGGTGATTTTTCCATTATAAAATAAATACTCATATGCCCACATTATGTCCATTGACTTTTAGCTAGCAGTGGCTAAAGTTAACTGAAAGAACTAAACCATGTGGTTTCTCTTAAAGAACTCCCATGGTTCTTTAATGGAAGAAAGTAAAATTGTACTAAACATTGATTTGTTTCAGTAGCTCTTATCCAGAGTGACTTACAAAAGAAATTTCGGTTGAGTGCCTTGCTACATTTTCATCTTGTCAGTTAATGCCTTTGAAAAGAGACACCTTTTGGTTACTGGCCCTGTAGTTTACCACTAGGTTATCTGCAATGGTTTTCATATCTGTTTTTAAACAGGCTGCTGATTTACCTTATGGTTGGATTTAGTGTCAGTTGCAGTTATCTGGTCAAAAGATGCTTGTTGATATGAGAGGTTGAAAAAGAATGGCAAGAAGATCTGGGGTGTTTTTATAACAAAATGTGGGCAGGAGTACTGTTGGGTCAGGAATCTGGGACTGGCCCAAATCATTCCTGAACCATCTCAGAATGTTTGAAACATAACATTATCCCACCCATTATCAATTAGGAACTAGGTCCAACCACCTCTATGACATCTTTGGATATGGCTGCAGATGTTTTGACCAGAATGTAAAGACACTTGGTGGTTGCATGTGGCTAGTGATATTACACCCACTGCAACCTGTTAGTCAATAAGAAACCAGGCAGATAACAGACTTTTTCGTCAAGTGAAAAGACAACAGAATCGTGTAGCCAGTGAAGTTTCTCTATCCTGAGACATAATTCGAAAATCCACCAGAAATAGTTGCAATATAGTAAACAGTTTCATTTTAGGCTTTTCATAACGTATCTACTCAAGGTTGTAGCCAGCAAGGCTGGCTGAACAAATCCTATTTTGCCACTGGCCGTTTTAACTGCTAATTAGCCATTTGTGAATGAAATAGATACAGTATCTATCAATATAGGTGTTGATAACTAGTTATGGCCATTCAAGGCTTCATTAGCGTTATTTTAGCAGCAGGTTATTATGCTGGCAGCACTGAGATTGTCTTATCACAATAAAAGCCATAATTGAAATGTATTAGGCAATATAGTTAACAATCTAGTCTGTGAAAAAGTTAGCACTGCTAGCATAACATCCTGCTGCTAGAAGGACGGTAATCACTGACGATAACTGAAAAGACGAGAGAATCGTGAAGCCAGCGAAGTGTTTGTCTATCCTGAACAAATCCTAACATCCACCAGAACCATTTTATTTTAGGCTTCCTATTACGTAGCTACGTAAAGTTTTTTCCTGTCCTGAACCTCAGGCATAATGCGTTTTGACTGTTATGGGAGGCAAATGCGGGACCTGTTGTTCCAGAGAGCCCGTGTCTCTAACTACTACACTATTTAACAAGGGATAGTCATTCAGTCACTCATTCACTAAGAGACTTTCGCTCTTATTAGCCGGCTCTGCTTAAGCAGTCTGGCAAAAAGGGTGAGATGCTTGTTTGATGCTTCACAGTAAATCACTCTTTAGTTTTGATGCTGGCCCTGGTGTCCATCCTGCTCCATGTTCACACCCCCTCATATGGTTACCAGTTGGGGTTGCTACCATTTGAAATAAATTAGCAATGTAGTTATGGATGGTAATCACTGTATTTGTATTGTACATATGTCTTTTGTGGCTAATTTGTTAGCTGTTATGAGGTCACATAATAATCTGGGATGGTGATTCTGTACTTTTCAATCTGAATATACAGTAGTAGGCAAATACACCGCCAGCCAGAACATTATGTGCGTCGCCTACCTGGAGATCACATGGCACCAGGATGCACTATGGGAAGAAGGCAAGCCAGGGGAGGCAGTGTGATGCTTTGGGCAATGTTCTGCTGGGAAACCTTGGGTCCTGCTATTCATGTGGATGTTACTTTGACACGTACCACCTACCAAAGCTTTGTTGCAGACCATGTGCACCCTTTTATGGCAACAGTATTCCCTGATGGCATTGGCCTCTTTCAGCAAGATAATGCGCCCTGACACAAAGCAAAAATGGTTCAGAAATGGTTTGAGGAACACAACAACGAGTTCAAAGTGTTGACTTAGCATCCAAATTCCCCAGATCTCAATCCAAATGAGCGGCAAAAACTTAATTTACTTATTCTCTCTCTCTCTGTCACTCTCTCACACACACACACACACACACACATACAGAGTACACAGAGTACACAACAGTTAACCAGTGTGAAGCCTTTGCAGCCCTTTGTGGCTGTTCTTTGTTGTGAATAGAGAAGCAGACCTGTGTGTCATCAATTGATAAGCGAGCCTCAGGCCAACACGTAACTTAACAATAAAACAAAAACACTGGGACAGACTGGGAGGGGCTGCTACCTGTGGTCTTACAACAATACAGGTTGTTGTGTTGCTGAATGTTATGCTACGCTCTTCCTATCCAAACACATAACCAAGGAAATTACATGTTCAATGCAAATCTGCTGTTTGCTTTGCACGCTCCAACCAAATGGCTGTGTCGCTTCATAGTAAACATATTATTACCTAACTTTATTCTGCTCTCTGACAGTAAATGGTGATTTATTAGCCTGGTCCCTTGTCTGTTTGTGCTGTTGTTCTAACACTGTTACACCATTGTTTTCATCAGTCAAGGCTGGTACAGGGACCACACCATAACATCAATATTATGTTCTCCGGACCTGGAATCTGTTTCCATTCAGTGCAAACCTTACAGTTCAACCCAGAACTTCTGCTCAGTCATTTTGGCAGGAGTTCACATCACCTCAAGTCCCTGTGCCATCTGAAGACAACAGCTACTGGCTGTCCCGATAACTGGCAGGGTCTCGGCCCCCCATCAAGGTGAGTAGGAATCTGAATTGTATCCAAAACGTTTCTGTGACCCAGCAATTCAATTAGAAATCATTTTCAGTTCATTCAGGCATTAGATCATAGAGTTTCACCCTCCGCTGTTACTTAGAAATCTGCCAAACAATCTCATACATTTTTACTACTGTTTTTTATCATCAGAGGCCATTATGTCTCTAGATTACTTTCAACAGGGATCTACTTTATTGCTGTTAAAGGGCTGATGGTGCAATTATTATACAATACATTCAGAATGTACACTGATCAGCCATAATATTATGACCACTGACATGTGGTGAATAACACTGATAATCTCGTTATTGAGGCACCTGTCACTGGGTGGGACAATTTAGGCAGCATGTGAACATTCTGTCCTTAAAGTTGATGTGTTAGAAGCAGGAAAAATAGGCAAGCATAAGAATCTGAACGATTTTGACAAGGGCCACATTTTGATGGCCAGAAAACTAGGTCAGAGCATCTCCAAAACTTCAGCCCTTGTGGGGTGTTCCCGGTCTGCAGTGGTCAATACCTATCAAAAGTGTTCCAAGGAAGGAAAAGCAGTGAACCGACGACAGGGTCATGGGCAGCCAAGGCTCAGTGATGCACGTGGGGAGCAAAGGCTGGCCGGTGGGGTCCGATCCAACAGACGAGCTACTGTAGCCCATCTGCTGAAAAAGTTAATTCTGGTACTGATAGAAAGGTGTCAGAACACACAGTGCATCGCTGTTTGTTGCATATGGGGCTGCGTAGCCGCAGACCAGTCAGGGGGCCCATGCTGACCCCTGTCTACTGCCAAAAGCGCCTACTGTACAATGAGCATCAGAACAGGACCATGGAGCAATAGAAGAAGATGGCCTGATCTGATGAATCACGTTTTCTTTTACATCACATGGATGGTCAGGTGCGTGTGCGTTGCTTACCTGGTGATCACATGGCACCAGAATGCACTATGGGAAGAAGACAAGCTGGCAGAGGCAGTGTGATGCAATGTTCTGCTGGGAAATCTTGGGTCCTGCCATTCATATGGATGTTACTTTGACATGTACCACCTACCTGAGCATTGTTGCAGACCATGTGCACCCTTTCATGGCAACGGTATTCCCTGATGGCATGGGCCTTTTTCAGCAGGATATTGCACCCTGCCACAAGGCAAAAATGGTTCAGGAATGGTTTGAGGAACACAACAACAAGTTCAATGTGTTGACTTGGCCTCCAAATTCCCCAGATCTCAATCCAATCATGCATCTGGCCCCACCAGATGGCCCCACCTCGCAATTTATAGGACTTAAAGGATCTGCTGCTAACGTCTTGGCGCCAGATACCACAGCACACCTTCAGAGGTCTAGTGGAGTACATGCCTTGAGGGCTCAGGGCTGTTTTGGCAGCAAAAGGGTGACCTACTCAACATTAGGCCGGTGGGCATAATGTTATGGCTGATTGGTGTATATCCTAATTAAGAATACTTGAAGGGGCATTTCGCCATAGCACAACTATTTCATGTACTAATATATTGTTGTCGTAAATTTTTTATTATATTGTATGTAGGGGTTCATTCGGAGTCTTATCTGTCAGTGCATGTTGAAATGTTTTGTGAGTTTGTAAACATAACGTAAAATTCATGTAATCTATATTTAAAATCCAAATAAAATCATAAAAAAATTTGATTTTATATCAGGGAGGCCTGATATATATATACAATATAATATCAGGGAGGCCCCCCTCCAAGAACTGCCACCTTAACGTGGTGGAGGGGTTTGAGTACCCGAGTGACCCTAGGAGCTATGTTGTCTGGGGCTATATGCCCCTGGTAGGGTCTCCCAAGGCAAACAGGTCTTAGGCGACGGGTCAGACTAAGAGCGGTTCAAACCCCCCTTAATGATGAATAAAATTATGAGCACCGTGACGTCGCCCGGTATGTCGCAGCCGGGGCCCCACCCTGGAGCCAGGCCCGGGGTTGGGGCTCGTATGCGAGCGCCTGGTGGCCGGGCCTTCCCCCATGGGGCCCGGCCGGGCTCAGCCCGAACGGGCGACGTGGGGCCGCCCTCCCGTGGGCTCACCACCCACAGGAGGGACCATAAGGGGCCGGTACGAAGAGGATCGGGTGGCGGTCGAAGGCAGGGGCCTAGACAACCCGATCTCTGGACACGGAAACTAGCTCTAGGGACGTGGAATGTCACCTCGCTGGCGGGGAAGGAGCCTGAGTTAGTGCGTGAGGTTGAGAGGTTCCGATTAGAGGTAGTCGGGATCACCTCTACGCACGGCTTGGGCTCTGGAACCACACTCCTTGAGAGAGGATGGACTATTCACCACTCTGGAGTTGCCCATGGTGAGAGGCGGCGGGCTGGTGTGGGTTTGCTTATAGCTCCCCAGCTCTGCCGCCATGTGTTGGAGTTTACCCCGGTGAACAAGAGGGTCGTTTCCCTGCGCCTACGGGTCGGGGATAGGTCTCTCACTGTTGTTTGTGCCTACGGGCCGAACCGCAGTGCAGAGTACCCGACCTTCTTGGAGTCTCTGGGAGGGGTGCTGGAAAGTGCTCCGACTGGGGACTCTATTGTTCTACTGGGGGACGTCAACGCCCACGTGGGCAACGACAGTGACACCTGGAGGGGCGTGATTGGGAGGAACGGCCCCCCTGATCTGAACCCGAGTGGTGTTCAGTTATTGGACTTCTGTGCTAGTCACAGTTTGTCCATAACGAACACCATGTTCAAGCATAAGGGTGTCCATCAGTGCACGTGGCACCAGGACACCCTAGGCCGCAGGTCGATGATCGACTTTGTTGTCGTCTCATCTGACCTGCGGTCGTATGTCTTGGACACTCGGGTGAAGAGAGGGGCGGAGCTGTCAACTGATCACCACCTGGTGGTGAGTTGGATCCGATGGCGGGGGAGGAAGCTGGACAGACTCGGCAGGCCCAAGCGTACTGTAAGGGTCTGCTGGGAACGTCTGGCCGAGTCTCCTGTCAGAGAGATCTTTAACTCCCACCTCCGGCAGAGCTTCGACTGGATCCCGAGGGAGGCTGGAGATATTGAGTCCGAGTGGACCATGTTCTCCACCGCCATTGTCGAAGCGGCCGCTCGGAGCTGTGGCCGTAAGGTCTCCGGTGCCTGTCGAGGCGGCAATCCCCAAACCCGGTGGTGGACACCGGAAGTAAGGGATGCCGTCAAGCTGAAGAAGGAGTCCTATCAGGCCTGGTTGGCTTGTGGGACTCCTGACGCAGCTGACGGGTACCGACAGGCCAAGCGGGCTGCAGCCCGGGTGGTTGTGGAGGCAAAAACTCGGGCCTGGGAGGAGTTCGGTGAGGCCATGGAGAAGGACCATCGGCTGGCCTCGAAGAGATTCTGGCAAACCATCCGGCGCCTCAGGAGAGGGAAACAGTGCCCTACCAACGCTGTTTACAGTAGAGGTGGGCAGCTGTTGACCTCAACTGAGGATGTCGTCGGGCGGTGGAAGGAGTACTTCGAGGATCTCCTCAATCCCGCTGTCACTTCTTCCATTGAGGATGCAGAGGATGAGGGCTCAGAGGTGGACTCGTCCATCACCCGGGCTGAAGTCACTGAGGTGGTCAAGAAACTCCTCGGTGGCAAGGCACCGGGGGTGGATGAGATCCGCCCTGAGTACCTCAAGTCTCTGGATGTTGTGGGGCTGTCTTGGTTGACACGCCTGTGCAACATCGCGTGGCGGTCGGGGACAGTGCCTCTGGGATGGCAGACCGGGGTGGTGGTCCCTCTTTTTAAGAAGGGGGACCGGAGGGTGTGTTCCAACTATAGGGGGATCACACTTCTCAGCCTCCCCGGGAAAGTCTATGCCAGGGTTCTGGAGAGGAGAATACGGCCGATAGTAGAACCTCGGATTCAGGAGGAACAGTGTGGTTTTCGTCCGGGCCGTGGAACACTGGACCAGCTCTATACCCTCTACGGGGTGTTGGAGGGTTCATGGGAGTTTGCCCAACCAATCCACATGTGTTTTGTGGATTTGGAGAAGGCATTCGACTGTGTCCCTCGCGGCATCTTGTGGAGGGTGCTTGGGGAATATGGGGTCCTGGGTCCTTTGCTAAGGGCTGTCAGGTCCCTGTACAACCGAAGCAGGAGCTTGGTCCGCATTGCCGGCAGTAAGTCAGACTTGTTCCCAGTGCATGTTGGACTCCGGCAGGGCTACCCTTTGTCACCGGTTCTGTTCGTAATTTTTATGGACAGAATTTCTAGGCGCAGCCAGGGGCCGGAGGGTGTCAGGTTTGGGGACCACACAATTTCGTCTCTGCTCTTTGCAGATGATGTTGTCGTGTTGGCCCCTTCTAACCAGGGCCTTCAGCATGCGCTGGGACGGTTTGCAGCCGAGTGTGAAGCGGTGGGGATGAAAATCAGTACCTCCAAATCCGAGGCCATGGTCCTCAGTCGGAAAAGGGTGGCTTGCCCACTTCAGGTTGGTGGAGAGTGCCTGCCTCAAGTGGAGGAGTTTAAGTATCTAGGGGTCTTGTTCACGAGTGAGGGAAGGATGGAACGGGAGATTGACAGACGGATCGGTGCAGCTTCTGCAGTAATGCAGTCGATGTATCGGTCTGTCGTGGTGAAGAAAGAGCTGAGCCGCAAGGCGAAGCTCTCGATTTACCAGTCAATCTACGTTCCTACTCTCACCTATGGTCATGAGCTTTGGGTCATGACCGAAAGGACAAGATCCCGGATACAGGCGGCCGAAATGAGCTTTCTCCGCAGGGTGGCCGGGCGATCCCTTAGAGATAGGGTGAGAAGCTCGGTCACCCGGGAGGAGCTCAGAGTAGAGCCGCTGCTCCTCCACATCGAGAGGGGTCAGCTGAGGTGGCTTGGGCATCTTTTTCGGATGCCTCCGGAACGCCTTCCTGGGAAGGTGTTCCGGTCCCGTCCCACCGGGAGGAGACCCCGGGGAAGACCTAGGACACGCTGGAGGGACTATGTCTCCCGGCTGGCCTGGGAACGCCTCGGTGTCCCCCCGGAAGAGCTAGAGGAAGTGTCTGGGGAGAGGGAAGTCTGGGCATCCCTGCTTAGACTGCTGCCCCCGCGACCCGGACCCGGATAAGCGGAAGAAGATGATATGGTATGGTATGGTATCAGGGAGGCCACTAAGAGGCCTATAGCAATTCTAAAGGAGGAGCCGAGTTGGGAGACCCTGTGCATTACTGCCACAACAGTCCGCGAGCTTCACAGAAGTGGTCTTTCAGAGAGATGGGCAAAAAAGTATTGGCTAGAGTCTGCCATAATTGGGGTCTGATGAGACCCAAATACATACCCAAAACACCATCCTGAGAAAACCATCCGTTGTGGGAAGCCGTGTGACGACAGCATACAAAAATACAATTTACCTGCTAGATAATAAAATACCTTCTTGCACAAAGTTTGCATGATCACAATACAAATTGAGCAAATAACCAGCTAGTTTGAATTATTACAATGCAAAATAAAAGACCAGTTGGCGTGGCAAGGCACTGTAGATTTGTGCAGGGTCTATAACTTTTTAGATGACTTAATAAAGCTGCCTGTCAATCATTATTAATGATTATATGTAAATCCTTATTTCAATATGTTGGTAGATCAGTGTATGGAAATGAAAATGCCCCCCAAACTGTAGTTTGGAGGTTTAACCCTCATCCTACCGACTGGGCTACCGAGAGACCCATGAGGGGTACTTTCCATCTCACAGGGGCTCACAGTCATGAAAAATCATTCAAATTTTTCATGACTTTGTCAATCAGTTTGTTCCTAATTGCTTCATATCATTGTTTTCAGTTTCTGTTCTTTTTAAAAATACCAATGTATTGGGGTCCTGGGGGACCCAGTCAAAAACACCCAATATCGCCTATGCAGTTTTAATAAATGGAACTATTCATTGAGTTAATGCTTCCCGTAGGTCATAATTTAAAGTATCACAAACGACCAGGAGGGGTAGGGGCAGTCTGTCAGTCATTTTGAAGGAGACAGACACAGATGTAGCAGACAGATTTCCTACCATCAGGCAGGATGTAAAGTTATTTTTGTTCCCACACCAGCAGGCTCAGGAACATTTTCTTTCCGGCTGCTGTAACCCTGCTGAACTCTGTGACCCAGCACTAACCATACCCACCAAACTGCCCACCGCTTAGTACTGCCTCTCAGGGACCTTGTTTGTACTACTGGACTCTGACAATGCTTTCCAAACTCTGATAAGGATGTTTTCAGTTGTTACATGTCTACCTTGGGAACCTCATTGCTGCTATTCCTGTATTTCAGTTGCACATGCCACCTTGCACCTTCAGTTTGCCTTCATTGCACATTTTGAACTGCCATTTATACTTGCATTTGCCTTCATTGCACATTTATAGATCCCACTTATAACATATATTGGTCTGAATTGTTTCACTTATACATTTCTTCTATTTGCACTTCTGGTTAGATGCAAACTGCATATTGTTGTACTGTACTTGTACATGTTCATTGACAATAAAGTTTAATCTAATCTGGGTCATTTAATCAACCAGGGTCATTTATATTTTAAATGACCGTGGTTGATTTCATCCTATAAATATAATACAACTAATGTTTATTTGAAATTACTGAAAACGAAATGATACCAGAATGGAAAATAAGCTTATAAGTAATAATGTGGATTGTACTTGGTAAAAAGGCTGCAATTTGTATTAAAGAAAAGTCTATATTT
The DNA here is from genome assembly GCF_011004845.1 of Esox lucius. Lineage (NCBI taxonomy): Eukaryota > Metazoa > Chordata > Actinopteri > Esociformes > Esocidae > Esox > Esox lucius. Next base: position 14,036,509 of record NC_047592.1, on the reverse strand, counting down.
TAGTTTTACTCTATATGCAAATTAACTGTAACTTTGCGAAAATAATAATCAGTTCTCTTTTTCAGATAACATTCATTACATTACTAATAACTTTCTACAAAGAAATAAGTTAACATTTTGCTATGATGTTTGTTTATTAAAGTAGTTCATTCTTGGGGTCCGCAAGGGACAGCCTCCCAGGTGTCTCTTCGGCGGCTAGCCGCCAGCGTAACGCAGTCGGGCCGCTCGTGGAAAGCCGCCTTAAATGCAAATGAGCTTATGCAAATTGAGATCAGGAGAAAAAGCGGCAAAAACTGGTGGCCCACTGGCTGTACGACATTATAGCCTCCTGTGGCCCTGCAGCAGCAAAACGCCGGCGGTCCGCCATCGATTGGTCACTGGGTACATCTATGAGGTTTTACCGCCGCTGTGTTACAATTCTTAACCTGGCACAGAGGGCTTAATTACACACATTTGTTCACATTACTCCAGCATTAGCCTCTTTACACTGGCTACCTGTTAAAGCCAGGGCTGAAAGTTTCCACCTGGTTATGAGGTGGACCTGGATTCTGTTTGACGACTCTGGTAAAAGCCCACTTGCATTTATTGACCTGCTAGTCTTCTGATTATGCAAAAACATTAACTTGGCTCATAAGTTATGTACTCCTCAACCAGCACAGCCAGAAGAGGACTGGCCACCCCTCCGAGTCTGGTATCTCTTTTTTGGACCCTACAATAGAGTTTCACCTAGCCACTGTGCATAAACTATTGTTGCTTTCTCTTTGGGGTTTTAGGCTGGGTGTCTATAAAAGCACTTTGTGACCACTGTGACATCACTTTGTGATGTAAAAAGGGCTTTATGAAATAAATTTGATTGATTGACTTAACAAGAATGAAAATAAAACGTTAGATAGACTTATCTGAGTTTGCAGAATGATTTCCATATTGTTTGAATTTCAACCGGCATGTTCCAGATGTACTGCGTGAAAATCAAGCAATGCGCGCACACACACACTGCCCAAAAAGGAACATCATTGTCTTAATACTTGCAAACCTCCAGGGGGGCGGGGGTTCAGTCCAAAATGTAATGCACTATTTTCTAGGAGTCACAATGTTTTTTAAACCAGTGTGATATGTACAGAATCTGAGCCAGTGTAATGACTATTAATGCACAGTTTGAAGTGTCTGTGTAAAAATCTCTAAAGCTCAGACATTCAGAAGCAATGTTATTCAAACTAAAATGCAATATGATAAATATAATTTTACATGGGAACTGTCTGACTGACTGACTGACATTATTTAGGCTGCTTTAAGCTGCATTCATTATGGCAATGAATAACAACATCATAACAACCTGGATTTTGCAAGACATCGTCCTGTGTGGCATTGAGAATCCTTGCGACCAACCAAGTGACGGACCTCTTAAGTCCTTGTTGTTTTTTGCCATAATAAATGTGGAAGTCGAGTTGTTGTCTTTGCTGTGGTAATGAAATGGAGAGAATCCTAATTGGATCCCTTTTCATTCCAGATTGTTACACAAGAATATGTGAAAGAGTCCTTGAGAGTTTAACAATTATTATAGGCCTACCTGTGTCTGGGAGGTCCCATGGTTGGCTTGTACAATTCCTAAGAAAAACTACATCACAAAGACAGATTAATACGGAAAGGAAATCTGGAATAAGTGTCTTCAAAAGCATCAATCAATGGGTGGATATAAGGCCTTTCCAATGTATTGAATATCCCTCAGAGCACAGTCAATTTCATTACTAAGAAATGGAGAGAAACTGGGAATCTGGCACATAATTAGTGCCTTGTGATTCAGGCTTTTGAATCCTTTTTAAAGAAAGGAGTGTTTTCTATCTTTTCATTTCTTTGAATGGTGATTTATTCGAGTATATTTGATACAGTGCTCCTGGCATTTTCATCAGCCATTAAATGAAAAATCCACTGTAAGACACTTTGGGGTGTTTTTTCATAAAAATGAGAAATCAGAGGTGTTTCAGACATAATCATACAATACAGTATTTTCTTTAACTTCCAGGAAAGTTCAACCAATTTTGTCATTGGTAGACTAAGCCAACTGTCTGATCTAGAAATGAGTCATGTTTTGTTACAGTTACTGTGGCCTTTGTGTTTGCTCGATAAGTGGCGATATGGTTGTCCTCGTTCAATACAGCCATTGGAGTTCTAATACCCCAAACCATTATGGGATTGCCAGGTAGACACATTTTCGTTTGCTTTTTAAAGATTACTGCAGCCAGGCGGGAGTCATGTTCCCCTCTTGAAGTTGGTACAAAACGGGGGGTTGTGCTAGTTTTTACAGATTCGGGAGCTTGACTATTTTGCGATTGCGAAACAATGACAACTTGTTATTTTTGAAAACCACTATAATATTACTACGGTTTACTTACAACCAGAAAATGTAAATGGCCCGTTTCTACCAGTGAAATGCAAAAATTCTTGTATTTCGATTACATGAGGAAATTCACAATACTTGATGGCACATTTGAGATATTTATATCATATTATAGGACTTATTTATGTGAATAGAACAGTGAAAAAAATCCCTTTAAGGAATAGGGTTACCTACAAGTTTCATGAAATGTAGAGGTTATATTCTCAATTGCTGACATGCATGTTCATTGTGTCTGGTGTATTAGGTTGAATGTCACCTTGACATGATTCTGATGGCAAGGCAACTAATTGCTGTGTTTGTATTCCTGGCTTGAAAGCTAGCTAGCTAACTACACCAAAGTGGCTACATTTGTGTTAGTTTAAGTTTTCAATTGATTTTAATTAGCAGCGCTTTTTTCAGTTTCAACTTGATATTTTGTCTTTGTACTATTTTCTATTGAATATATTATTTTAATGATTTGCATTGCATTTTTTCATTTTCTTTTTTTTTTTTACACAGCGTCCCGACTTTTTTGGAAACTGGGCTGTATGTAATATTAAAAACAATAAATAAAATCAAACTCAGAAAGTTGTGGTGTATCAGACCCTCATACACCCCTCATGCACTATTCCTTTTAATACAAGATGTAACACTAATGCTTTGTCAAATGTATGAACACATGTTTTATATTTCTTTGCAGAGAACTCCTGCAACTCCTCAACATTTGTTGATTTGAATGTCTTTTTGGACCGAGCAGTGATTTACACAGTGCAAACTGTTACAGAGAACTGTGGAAACAGAACCATAAGCAAAGCTGTTAACATCTCTATTGCTAAACCCACGGGTAGGTAACAATCAAATGTTGTCTTATCAAACCAGCTATTATAAAATTCACATTAATGACAGGTATTGTGATGACATTTCAATTTAAATAATTTCTTAATACACTTTTCCATTCACATATGCAACTGTGGAATGTTTTGGACTAACAGAGATTAGCGATTGGTTTAACACATGTGCAATGCCTTGACCTAACCAAAATCTCAGCATGATTTGTCCAACATTACTAACTAGCGAGCTAACATCAGCTAAGCTAGGAAACTTAACTGTGGCAGCCAGTCAAAAATAATATACAGTTTCATAACAAACACAACCAACAACGCACAGATTGGTTTTAATTTTACTTGTTCAAAAAAAGACTAATTTTGAATGTTGAATACATTGATCTTAGTACTTGGCTGGCACCAATTCAACTTGCCTGAAAACAATAACCAGAAGCAGCAGTAATTTTCAGTGTTCTTGGCATCTGGTCTGCCACAAGCATGCTGTGCATCACCTTCATGCTGTAATGTTGACCACCAGTTGGAAGTATCTTTTCTGAACTTATCCTTTGTGTCATTGTTGACAGTAGTTGAATACAAGCAATGTGCTTGTTGAATTCCATTTATGAATGACAGATATTGAGTCTCACTGCGTAGTCAGTCTGAACTCATTACTCAATGGTGCCTTTCAAGACTAATGTGGTATGTACACTCACCTAAAGGATTATTAGGAACACCTGTTCAATTTCTCATTAATGCAATTATCTAATCAACCAATCACATGGTAGTTGCTTCAATGCCTTTAGGTGTGTGGTCCTGGTCAAGACAATCTCCTGAACTCCAAACTGAATGTCAGAATGGGAAAGAAAGGTGATTTAAGCAATTTTGAGCGTGGCATGGTTGTTGGTGCCAGACGGGCCGGTCTGAGTATTTCACAATCTGCTCAGTTACTGGGATTTTCACGCACAACCATTTCTAGGGTTTACAAAGAATGTTGTGAAAAGGGAAAAACATCCAGTATGCAGCAGTCCTGTGGCGAAAATGTCTTGTTGATGCTAGAGGTCAGAGGAGAATGGGCCGACTGATTCAAGCTGTTAGAAGAGCAACTTTGACTGAAATAACCACTCGTTACAACCGAGGTATGCAGCAAAGCATTTGTGAAGCCCCAACACGCACAATCTTGAGGCGGATGGGCTACCACAGCAGAAGACCCCACCGGGTACCACTCTTCTCCACTACAAATAGGAAAAGAGGCTACAATTTGCACAAGCTCACCAAAATTGGACAGTTGAAGACTGGAAGAATGTTGTCTGGTCTGATGAATCTCGATTTCTGTTGAGACATTCAGATGCTATCCTATCAATATGGGCCAACATTTCTAAAGAATGCTTTCAGCACCTTGTTGAATCAATGCCACGTAAGTAGTTAGTGTAGGGTATATTGTGTCAGAATGGTGATTTATGGCACTGGGGGGCGGGACTTCCGTTATGACGTATGTTAGGGTGGGACTTCCTGTATGACGTATGTTAGGGTGGGACTTCCGGTATGACGTATGTTAGGGTGGGACTTCAGGAGTGACGTATGCATGTCCGGTGACTTTGTGATTTATGATTACATTGATGTGTGAGTGTTTGATGTTTTACAACGCCTGATGAGCAAACCAGACTAGTGTTATAACAGGTGGGCTATGATGATTAACAAAGGGGCTTAAGGGTTCTGGAATGTTTTTCTGTTTTGCAAAGTGGTTGTAACATGGTGTTTTTCCACAAACACAGAGTTACATGTGAGAGACGTGTTTTTCTGTAAGATATAAAGAAGGGGATGGGACGGGACTTACGAGTTTGGATAGTTTTCAGCCCAATATTCATTTTAACAAGAGATGGGCTTCAAGGTTATATCTGCCCAGTAGTAATGGTCCCTAAATAACCACTAATACAAACTGTAGTATATGCAGGTTAGAAACCATCCCGTGTCTCACGGTTTGTAGTCCAACACAGAATTACAGCAAATTAACATCACATGAGCAATGCTTTTATTTTGAAGGAACATCCATGGCCCAGGGCCAACCACACATTTCGCAAAGGTAGATTGTGTCGTGGTTGGGGGTTTTTAAAATATTGTTATAAATAGAAACAAGTGTATGTATGAGCAATGTTGAGTTTTGTAATAAAAATTGTTAAGTCAGCATTAACTTCTAAGTTGCATTATATGGCAAAACGTTACAAAGTTACCAGCAAGGTCGCGTATAAATTTGCATGAACAACGGGGAATCGTTGACAGGTAAGGATCATAGACTGTATATAAAATGGACGACGCCCTTTCGCTCTTTTCCATTGGTGAAAAATGAAGCCACCAGTGTCCCGATACGGCGCGGACATCTTGGACTTGCGTCTGCGCAGATAGCGATCTTGGGACCAGTTCTGCGCAGTAGTTATGCGCAGTAGCGAGCAGGAAGTAAAGCCGTAAAGCCGTGAAATCAACGGCCCCTCCCCTGTGCCCCGCCCTCACTCTCCCTCGCAGAATGCGCATACCGTAATCAATCGCAAGTCCAAGTACAGTACAACCTTTGCTTGTTAAACCTAGACGATATGTTATAGCCTAACTTACATCATGTTTAACCTTAATTTAGAATAGGCCTAATACAAAAATAATTGGTAACTTCTAGCTAACAATCCCCTGCTAGCTATTAACATGGCTATTAACGAGGCTTGTTGTCTTTTAGCTAACGTTAGCTTGCCCATTACATTTATTTACTAATTAAATAGCTTATAAATTTAACTTACCGAAAAAAAATTCAAAGATCGATTGGAAATGCCAGATCGGTTAGCACAATGTACTGCAGAACAACCCATTATGTCCGTGTGAAATTATATCAATTATAGAAATTTAGAGATTAAATGTAAAGCTCCAATCTCCTCAGTCCTCCGAAGGAGGATGGCGCTTCAGTGGCTCCTTGGCTCAGATAGCTGTCAATCAAAGCTGTGAATCACGACGTCACACCACCGTTTTTAGAGCATTAAATAACTAACTAAAAACCAACTTATTTTAAAAACTCTTGAATTTACATTAGCGTGATACAAACTACAGTAAATGACAGAAACCAGCTTCGGAAAAAGGATAATTGAAGGGTAATTTAATTGTTTAGTTGGTCTCGCGTCCCATTGAATAACATGTGGAGGGCGGGGTTTATGACCTATACTGGGACCACTCACCAGGGGGCGATCGAGACGTTTTGGCTTCACTTTTCAGGGCTTGTGCGGCACGCTTGGTAAGGATAGGTTATTTCAGGTAATTAAAACATTCGTAAAGGCGTCTTTTGAAATTGTACAACAGAGATCAACGCAAGATTGTTTTCTACACATTGGTAGAAATGTTTAATAATAGGCAAATGTTGGTTAAAAAAAAAATACTATAGTATTTGTGTTAGTATGGGGTTATGCTGTCACTTCCGGGTGAAGATGTGCTGCATTCTCTTAATGAACAACTCGTGAAATCTGATTTTATATTGCTGCATTATGGTCCTGTGTTTGTTAAATGTTGATCTAAATAATATCGATATGGTGACAAAAGCAAGCGTTTATATGTAAGCAGATGAGTTTATCGTTAATATATACAATTATATGACGTGTGTCACGGCTGAGCCGCGAAAATTAACGAGAACGGCTGTTCTACCAGACGTGATATAGCAATATATTTGGTTGCCAAGTGGCTACAAAATCAGAACTAAATAGTTAAGTTTTATCCTGAATTTGTATCATTGCAGCATGTATAGTTCTAACACAATTTGAATCTAACGTGAAGAACGATGACATGTAACCAATGACAAAGTTAAGAGGCGTGACTTGCTGGAGAAGCCCCGGCTGCGATGTGAAGACAGTAATTAAACCCCGCAGCATCCGCAAAAGAAAGCTGGTGTTTCAAGCGTGGAGTATATCGTTTCTGATGTAAGTACAAGTTATTTTATTTGAAGTAATTTATTTGAATTGTGATGCAACTTTTTAAGAATTTTTACAATTGCGCAATCCATTCATTTTTAGCTGTCTTTCATATTGCCTGTTTAAATCTCCGGTTTAGGTTGAGCGGATTTGAACACCGACCGTGTTTGGTAAACACATTTTTGGACCTCCAAATCTTGGTAAGTAGACTTTTGACATTATTGTTAATCAGCTTTAATTACCTGTATACGCTTGTTAATCCTATTTGTATTTAGTTCAAGTGACCGGCATCTGCATCAGTTGGACTGGGTGGTCAGACTGTGATCTTACACAACCTGAGCAGATACTTTGTGTAAGTTTAATTATTTACAGACATTTTTAGTCATGTTCTAAAGTGTTATTAACAATTATGACTATGTATACTGACCCTTGGTACAACATTCTATATTCCAACAGATTGAGGACAGCCGGGTGATGAGACAAAGTACATTACCACAATGGGGTCAGTTACGGACACCCGTCCTTGTGGTTGCACAGAGTGAGGGGGTTTTTGTTTTCTTTCAGGCTTGAAAGCTGAAGGTAATACAGCCAACTCTTCAAAACTGCTGTATGTAAATGTATGTTTGAGTTAGAATATTCGAATCTGAAAAGTGGATTGTTATTTACACGTTAAACCAGAGAAATGGCGAAAGATAATGCTAACGACAGTCCAGACACGGAACAGCCAACAACCTCTACAAATAATCAATCGACCATACCCCAAAAAAACAAATGAACCAACCGCTACTTTGTTACACAGCGATGCGCACAATAATCCTCAGATACAAGGCGTGTTAACCGAGCTTAGTAGCCCCCATTTTTCACACGATCTAGTTGACACTCCTTCGAGCTCTCTGATGCAAACTCAATGCAGTGCTGGCGATGTTAGAGTTATACAGCGTAATGCGTTTGACAATGTTGAATTACGACAGTTTATAAATTTACAAAATACTGGTGAAGTTGGTGATTTTGGCACATTCTACACAAGTATTATGGCAGGCTTGGATACTTTGATTGTTAGAGCCTCAGACTTTGTACAAGGGCCCGGTGATCGTCTGCAGATTGAGTTGATTGGTGAATCTCTGATAGATCCCGTACATGTGACCATGAGAGCGGATGAATATAATGAACGCACGTTTGGTAATTTACTTGAAAGTGTTATGCAGAGTAATACGGAGCTTATGATTGATGAATCACTAGAACTGGTGGTACAAATTGTCAAAAACCGTGAGGGTGGTGCCCCACGACGTAAAGCTCAAACATTGTTGATAGATCAGATTATCAATAAAAAAAGAAGACATTTATATGTGGCTGTGAATAATGATTCTACGTGTTTTTCTGTTTGTTTGATGGGTATGTTGAACCCGCAGTACACATATCCCGAGGCCCTGGTTAGTGGTCGTGAGCTACATAAGGGGGCTGGTTTAGCGTTAGATGAATGTGTGTCATTCACAGATATTGTTCGGTTTGAAGAAATGACAGGGTGTAAAATTGTTGTCTTTCACCGAACACGGGATGGTCACTTTACCAAGTTTCAAAACAGCAAGGAAACCCACCCTAGAACTGTCTTTATGTACTTACACGATAACCATTTCTACGGTATCATGAATCTGAAGGGTTTTCTGGGTGTGTCTTATGTTTGTGACTGGTGCTATACCGGTTTCAACACACGTGGTGATCATGGTTGTAAACATAGCTGTAGTGTCTGTCTTCATGAAGATTGTCATACCCAACCCCGTAACACAAAGCAGTGCCCTGATTGTAAAAGGATATGTTATTCAGATTTTTGTTATAGCCAGCATAAACGTTTGAAGCACCACAAAAGTGTGGATCGTTGGGTTAGCAGGTGTGACCAGAAGAAATACTGTGTTGATTGTGGTCGCTATTACAATGTCAGTATTACCAACTATAAAGCACACCGGTGCATTGCTAACATGTGCCCCAATTGTAATGTGGATCTGGCTTTTGAAATGAATCATCAGTGTTTTATAAAACCCTCCAAGCCCGAGGACCCCAGTGAGCGCTACATATTTAATGATTTTGAGACTATTGCCAATCCGGTGAATGGTGTACACACTGCAAATTTTGTGTGTGCAATAAGCTTTGATAACAAGACGTGGTGTTCAGCCGGAGATGGTTGTGTCACTGCTTTTTTTCAAAAGTTTAGGCAACCGAAATATAATGACTATACATTTATAGCACACAACTCTAAAGGTTTCGATGGTTACATCTTGATGCAGTACCTTGCTAACAATGGTATTAGCACGACACTTATTGCTAATGGTAGCAAGCTCATGATTTTTACAGACAGCACATTCAATCAGAGATACATTGATAGTCATTGCTTTCTACCTATGAAGCTGTCAGCCTTGCCACGTGCTATGGGTTTTAAGGATTCGAAAAAAGGCTACTTTCCTTACAAATTTAACATCAAGGAGAATGAGAACTATGTTGGCCCCCATCCGGAACCGCATTAATATGGCGTGAATACCATGATGGCTAAAGAAAAAGATGAGTTTTTGCAATGGTATGCAACTGTTTCCGCAGACCCCTTTGTCATGCGGGATGAAATAAAGGCTTACTGCGTGAATGATGTGGTCATCTTGAGAGAGGGTTGTATGCGCTACAGACTCGAGTTCCTGGAGTGTGGTGGTGTTGACCCATTCCGGTCAATTACGATTGCTTCGGCTTGCATGATAGTCTTTTGCAACAGATTCCTCACCAAGGACACCATTGCATTGGCCCCCTCAGACAACTACAACCGTTGTCAGAAGACATTCTCAAACAGCTCAATACAGTGGCTTGAATATGTGGCCTCCGATGAGAATATATCAATACAGCACGCCCTGAACAGGGGTGAAGTGAAAATCGGTCCCTACTACGTTGATGGTTATGCTGAACGTGATGGTTTTAGCACGGTCTATGAATTTCTAGGTTGTTTCTGGCACGGTCACCCAAAGTGTCATTGTTCAACCAGCATCAATCCAATGACAAAGATTCAGTATGGGTTGATGCACCAGCAATGGTTGACAAAGCTAGAGGCTTTGAAAGAACAACACAACGTACATGTTCAATACATATGGGAGTGTGAGTGGAACCGGCTTAAAAATACATCCGCAGATGTCAAAGCTTTCTTGAAGACCTTTGGTTCTCCAGAGCGCCTTGACCCTCGGGATGCTCTTTTTGGTGGTCGTACTAATGCGATTCATCTGAAGTTTACGGCTCGAGAAGGGGAGACTATTCAGTATAACGATGTCTGTAGTCTTTACCCATTCTGCAACAAGACAAAGACTTATCCGATTGGGCATCCAGACATAATCTTTCGAGATTTCAAACCCCTTGAAGAAATAGAAAAGCCAATCACGTGTATGTCAACTTTATTATTAAAAAATAAAAACATTTGTAAAACCACATCAATGTTTACATATTATTTTTCATACAACATTTATTCAAGATAAAACAAACATACAATGTATCACAAATCAAATAAAAACATTAAAATGGAAGCCATTTTGCGGGGTCCGTGGTATGAGGTTCAAAGAAAGCTTTGGTTGTTTGAAAACCAGTTGCTGGTGGTGTGGCTAAATCATCCATTGTGTCACCAGACTTTTGTTTATACAAATTGATTTTACGTCTTACATGCGCATTTGGAATAGTTGTAAAAGGCATGTTGAGACATGCCATGGCCTCTAAAAACACACCCCACCCCAACGGTCTTCCATCGTCAGCAATTTTATTGGTAGCTGTCACACTTTTAACAAGATCCAATAGGTGCAAGCCCTTGATTATCTCTCCTTTGAAAACAAATTCACCATTTGAATTCCATGAAGTCAAATCTTTAGACCTGTGCATTCTATTAAGAATATATTCAACATTCTTTCTACGCTTCACAGGCACATTATCCAAAATTTCATCAACAAGGTCAACATTTCGGTCAACAGTTTGCTTATTCTCAGTCACGTTTACTACAGCAGAACCGGTCTCAGACCCAGGTAGACTTAAAGTCAGGGTGTTTGTATCAAGCTCCCCCTGGCGCACAACAGTCAAAAATCTTTGTAAAATGGCAGAGTATCTTTTAGCTTTCTCATGTAAATCCATATCAGGCTTCAACAGTATATTGCGAATCGATGAGTCCAAATCATTCTCAACAGATTGTCTTACATCGGTGCTAGTCGTTTTGGATTCTCGCAGTTTTTCCAACTGATGTTGTGGCACCAGAAACATTTTCTGAGCATGCTCCATGTTGTTTAACCCTGTCTCGATGCAATTAGACTGGTTAAGAATGGAACTGCAACGCTTAGTAACGGCAGTAGAAAACCTCCAGATTGGTTGATGGTTTTTCTTTTCCGTGCAACTGAAGTGTTCTTTGTAGACATGTATATAATTTTGGCTTTTTGTCTCTTTACTTTTCGGAGCTGCGACTCGGTTAGGGGTATATTACCGCACCTTAGATTAAGCGCTATTTCACAGAGTGATAGAATGAGGTCGGTGGATGCTGATTCTAAAATAACTTTTCGTTGACTTGCCGGTGCCTTAAATATCATTTTCAAAAGTGGTAAATTTCTACGAATGCGTTTAGACATGATCAAACTTTCTTAGGAACGTACACGACAGGCCAATCCCCTGAAAATAACCCTGTTCTCAGACGGTAGTCTTCTGGTGTTGTAGCTTTAAAGTCAATAAGTAAATAACCAAAAGGTTATAACAATATGTAAAATCCGGGGGGTTTCCAAAACTGTCATAAAACCTTCCAATGCCATCATCCGTTATGTAAACAGCCAGCCAGTGCTCCCCAGGTTGATTGCTTGGGTGTGTATTAACAATCGTCATTGATGCAACATCTCGGACAGGCACCCTAGGTAGTTGGTCACTTGCCAGCACACCATAGAAATGGGTCCTAGATGAAAATTGGTTCACCACACTGGTCAACTCTGCGGTATTCATTTCCACACCGTTCTCCTAATAGTAGTCAACCATGACTTGTCGCCGGTTTGACACTTCGATAATGGAGTCAAAGATTGAATAAACAACTAAATTAATTGTGTGGGGTAGCCGTGTAAGAAGTCCGACCTGTCAATAGCCAAGGCTTGGTCCTTTAGGTGTTTTCATGAAGCTAAGGCCAATTGGTAAAATTCACGCACTGCTGACCCTGTTGTGTAATTTGGTTGGAATGGTTTGCTAGGAAATTGCTGACCATCTACATACATAGCCATAAACTCCAAATTATAATGTTTGAAATTAAATGGATTCTTTGTGTAACTTCCAGTAAAACTGTCATTGTCCACCAATCCTATTACAATACATTTTGGCAGAGGTCCTAAAAATAGGTTTTCCTGGTTACAAACACGACCCCCAGCCGGTAAACTAAATGTCTTCATACACACTCTTTCAATTGGGTACTTGGCATTGGTTGAGAGTAGCGCTTGAGCGTGTCCAAGTTTCACGGCTGGCGAAACAGACACTTTCTTGACAAATAGTGATGCTGATAGTATATGCAAACGATAACGCACATCCCCGACCCCCATAAGGCAGAACTCATCTTTACCGCGCACCATCCTAACCTTTATGTCAACGCCGTTTAACATAAGTTTCTCTTGAAAGAAGATATCGCTATGAACAGGGCCGATCATTTCAAATGTTGTGCTATCCGCCGAATAGGCTGCCCTTTTCGTAAGTCCATCGTTCTCGCCTGCAGGGTCCGTAACATCCATGTGACCTGCGGCATCCTTGTAAAACAACCCAGCTGAAAACTGTGTCTTTAATGTATCACATCCATAATTCAGAATGCTCTCTATAACGGCTCTGTAGGGGTATGTGTTGCTACTCTGGCTAATTAAACGATCACCCAAGGAGACATCCACTTGTGAAAATAGGGTGGCTATCGGATAGTTGATAACCCCAACACGTGCTCCGGCATCAATATTAGTTCCGTCCGGTTTAGTGATTTTTACACGTAGGTACAGCAAAGTATTGTTTAGATCAACGTAGTCTTCGCCATTCCCGGCAATAAAGAACTCCAGAGGGGCTGCGTCTGATATTGCTGATAGGGTCGGTATTTCAATGTATGTATTTTTCTCAATAGATGTCTGTGTGAATGGAACTGTGAATAAATCCAACTCTGTCTTCATACATTCGCCAGACATACGGTGTAGGAGTGCCATCTCTCTAAAATATATTCTTAATCAGATTTGTCGTGTTCCCTTTGAGCGTCCTCCGGGGTGTTTGTCCTCTTTTAACCTTGGCTCTTGTTTTTGTCTCATTCTTGCGTTTTTTACTCTTGGGTAGGCTCCGCCTACCAGGTGGTCTCTTTCTAACACCTCGAGACATAACCATTAATCCAGAACCATCCTGCTGTTTTGTTTGTCGTGTCATAACACTGTTGACAACATCGCCGACTATATTCCTAGCCGCACTCTTCAGATGTGGTTTTGCTATGGAGAACCCACACTTCAACAAAGGTATTGCCATCCGGAAAAGCCCTCGGAAAAGGCCCCCTAGACCGGCCCCATACATTGCAGCGCTACCATGATACCCTGATAAACCGTTACCGGCCTGTGTTGTGTAGTATTCAACATACCTTTGAGGATCATCATAGAGCTTCTGCATCTGCATCTTAAACTCTAAAAGATTGTTTGACGGGTCTGAAGTGTAATTTTGCAATCACCTTCCCCACTACAAATGAAACCAGCTGGTTTTGATCAGATTTTACTTCAATACAGATCTCATCAAATTGTCTCTTACTAAGAGGTACGTAGTGTGGCTTGTCGTACGTCACTGTGACAACTTCATTCTTTCTCCCTGTAATATGTACAGTTCGCAGCAGTGGGACATGACTGTCACCAACACATTGATAATCAATTATATCTGTGTAGATGTATAGGGTGTTAAACCCTGCCAGAATATCTGTGGGGTATGTTCCGTACCATGTGGCGGACCACCGCTCGCCTGGTTTTAACCCCAATATCTGTTCCAGTTTATATCTGTTCCAGTTACACTAACTACTCACGTAGAATTAAGGCAGGCGAAAGGGGGTCAAACACAGTATTAGTATGGTGTTCCTAATAATCCTTTAGGTGAGTGTATATGTACATATGTTTCATGTGTTTCTTAACAAAACCAGCATTCTCACCTTTGAGCATTTTTTCACCACCAACTGTTTTTCAGCTTCAGCTCTACTGTTTATTTTGGGTATGTCAGGGAAATTTCTTTAATAATGTATTCTAACTGATTAAACGACTGAGCAACTGTTTAGATGAGAAAAGGAATGTTGGTTGTGCTGTGGGAAAGGAAGTATGAGGTGTTGAGGGAAACATAAAGCTCCAGCAGGACGAGGGTAGATGCAGATCAATGGGTTTTAAGACAGGATAGGAGAAGATACACAACAGGGGGTAGGAAGGACAAGGAACATATGTGGTTTTATGGTGCGACCATGTGGGTTCCTAACCCCACCCATTTCTCTCTAAGTATTGAATGTATTTCCCAATGCTTGAGAGACTCCTTGGATGATTATGTATGTAAGTGTTTGATGCGTCTCTCATATTTGCAAATATTAATAAAACTGTTAATTGTGCCCAGAGAATTTAGTCTCTGTACTTCCTTCTTAAAGAGTTCTGATCGATAAAATTACCATCACAGGTAATCTCTGCAGTGTGTTGTGTCTGAAAGTAGCCACGGTTAATGTTGCCCTTCTTTTCTGGGAGTCCGTGGTTTGAATACAGGTGTCGGATTAGCCCAATGGAACTCAAACTGGGTTGAGTTGCCTCATCACCCTCTAGCAACACCATGTTAGCTCAATCAAGGTAGAAGTCCAGCGAGTGTGTTTTGTTTTCTCTTATGGACTGCTTGGTTGAGCAAACAGTGTGAGAACCAGAACGGCCTTGGAAGACACGCATCCTCAAAATCGACAAATCCAAGTCCCCCTGGGACTAGCTGTGAAGAGGCAGGGCCCGGTATTCCCACCAACAGCATTTGTTTTTCTCCTCTGGACCTGATCCAGTCCATGGATATTGTGTGCAGGCCTATTACGGACTCATTTTGCCCCTCTTTGGTGAGAAGCCGTGATTTGGGGATGCTGTCAGCCTCTTGGGAAGCTGTCATGGTGCCAGGACTTCAAGATATGTGGACAGAACAAAATGTCTGTGTCTTTACTCATACATATGTGGAGAGGGAGGTGTATGTGGCTCAATGTTATATTTCAGGTGTTCTCTGCCTGTTATGAACGCACCTCTACTGTACATTTGTACCCATTGGCCATTTCGAAGTGACGCTTCCTGGATGCCAATTTCTGGCTAAGTGTCCTACAGGACTCCAATCGATGAACTACTTCCCTTTTTTGGAATACCAACAGAGACCATGTGAGCAGTGCGTGCAAGAAACACAATTCCTTATTAGCCTGGAAAGATATTACTGAATAATGAGTTCAGGCTCCAGGGTTATTGACATAATCTAACTTTTTAAATGTTTGGAATTGCATTATTATATATTTACGGTTTGCCAAATATGTGTCCATCCAGTAAAATATTTGACATAACATCCCATTCCTCCCCTCTCTCCCCTCTTCCTTTCCCCTCTTCCTTTCCCTCTCCCTTTCCCTCTCCAAAAAAAAGAATTAATTAAGAAATTCCATTGGATCTTATACTCATCTGTGACTATGACCTGTAACTGGTTTCCAGCCAGTCAGGTGCCAGAAGACCTCCAGCTCTACTACAGGTAAGAACTAGTCTTCCAGTCAGAATATCTGAAACTGAAAACAATTCTAATACTATTTTGCAAGTGACACGTTTTCTTTTACCAATAAACTTTATTAGGGAGGAAACAGTGAGGTCAAATATTCCAATACACACTGAGTGATACATCGTCTTTAGACCTCAGTGGCCATGGGGAATATCTGTCAGGAAAGTGTATTGCATAACCTTGGGGAGGTAGCATCCAACACTTTAGATTTTCACCTGTTTTTGACAATACATTTCTTTGATGCTAATCTGTCTGCAAATGTCATTCATTTAGATAAAACCTTCATAGTGAAAATAGCCTCTTTCTTGCTGTTAATGCCCAGTTGGAATAGTAACACCTCTCCTCTTTCTGTTTGGCAGTGAATTTTCAATTTGCTAAAACACCCCCCCAAAAAAAAAATCTGAGTAAGTTTTCCCTTTCAAGCTCTCTCTGTGTATAATAATATGTCAATGTCTGAGTGTTTGTCAGTGTTGTTAGACTCAGCAGTGTTAATTATGCAATGTTACTCGAGTGGTCCAGCTGCCTCCATTCAGTATTTTCACCCCTTTCCTCTCTAATGTTTTAGGTACTCTGGTAAAGATGACATAGCAGAATGCGGTGATTACCTGTACAGGGCCGGTCAGAGGACTGGATGTCATCTGAGAGGAGACTTAATTGATCGTGATGTCTACTTCCAGGTTAATGGACTCTTAATGGCTTGTCTGTAAGAAATACGTTTCTGGTGCATCCAAGCAATAATGCTAAGATTAACTCTATAACACATTCTCTAAAATAATAGTTTGGGATTTTGGCAGTGACATCTTCTATCTAGCCCAGGGAATTGTGCAAAGACAAATGAAGTTCTTAACTGGAAAAATATATATTAATATCTACAAGTCTCCCAAGATGAAATCAGGGAGGGGTCTATGGATCTGATTCTGTCTGCATGTCATACTCTGTCAGACAACACTGGAAGGATTTAGATGTATTTACCATATAGACACAGGATATACAAAACTCTCCAAATGAAATGTATTCAAGGGCATTCGTCTCAATCATATGATGTCACTATAATGGTCCAGTTACATGTCGACATGTTTGACTGGAGTGACATTTGGTACACATGCTAAGGGCAAAAAATCTCACAAACAAACCCAACATTTTAGGCACAACTGGCAAGTTGTCTTTACATTGGTTCAATTATGTGCTTTGTCATACAGATCTGGTATTTACAACATTTGCATGCAAGTGTATTTATGTAGCACAATACATGCATATTATTATGTAGAAGCAATTCAATGTGCTTGACAAAGAAAAATAAATAATATAAAAATACAATAACATAAAAAGAAATACTCAAATGAAAACATCAAAACAACATCATAATAATAAAACATAGAAAAATAAAACATATAAATAATAAAAACGGGATAAAAACATAGGAAGCTATAAGGCTAAAAAGTGTGTTTAAGTTTAAGTGCTCAGTCATAGGCACGTGAAAAGATACGTTTTATTTACCTGGATTTCAAAATGTATATGTTTCAGGCATGTCTAAGATCTTCTGGTAGTTTATTGTACAGCAGTTGTGTACCGCATAACTGCTAAACACAGCTTCTCCATGTTTAGTTTGGACTCTGGGCTCTACTAGCTGACCTGTGTTCATGGATCTAAGAGCCCTGCTCAGTTTATATTCTTCAAATATATCAGAAATGTATTCGACTCCTAAACCATTCAGAGATTTATAAACTAAAAGCACCACTTTAAAATCTATTCTGTAACTGACTGGAAGCCAATGCAAAGATTTAAGAACCCGGGGGGTTGCGCTCTGTTCTCTTGGGCCTGGTTAACATTCTAGCAGCTGCATTCTGAATGAGCTGCAGCTGTTTTACAGTATTTTTAAGAGGCCCAGTTAAGAGGCCATTACAGTAGTCAACCCTACTAGAGATAAAATCATGGATGAGCTTCTATTGGTCTTTTTGAGACACCAAGCCTTTGATAGAATGCTGTTTTGGTGACCGCTTTGATATGATATTAAATGTGAGGTCTATCAGAACCGCAGATCTCAATCCGATTGAGCATCCGTGGGATGTGCTGGAGAAACAAGTCCACAACGGCTCCACCTCACAGTTGACAACTGAAGGATCTGCTGCTAACGCCTTGGTGCCAGATACCACAGCACACCTTCAGAGGTCTTGTAGAGTCCATGCCTCAGCAGGTCAGTGCTGTTTTGGCAGCACAAGGAGGGACAACAGCATATTAGGCATGTGGTCATAAGAGATTGGAAAGCATTTAACCTATTTTACTCTGTAAAGTTGTGTTTTCTTTTTAGGAACAGTTTACTTTCAGGATAGTAAAATTATACCAACCAGTGAGCATTTACATGATACCGCTCTCCTCTATAGT
This sequence comes from Esox lucius, assembly GCF_011004845.1. Lineage (NCBI taxonomy): Eukaryota > Metazoa > Chordata > Actinopteri > Esociformes > Esocidae > Esox > Esox lucius. The sequence continues at coordinate 14,018,225 of NC_047592.1, read as the reverse complement.
ATGCAATATTGTTATTATAACCAAAACTTTGAATATCTATTGCTATACTTTGTTTGATTCTCTTCAGCCAAGCCAAAGGCCCCTAAGGTTAACATCAAAAAGGAGGGGAATGATCTAATTCTGAGGTGGGACCCTCCGAATTTAGGTCTTCCCCACTGCTGAGATTACATCTTAAACTACAGCAGGTGTCAAGAGACTCTGGTAAGGCCTGAATATGTGAGTCATGTGTAGATGTTTTTTGTGGTGAGCTTTTCTTCCTGACAAGATCCTTCAGAGCACATTCTTAGAATAACAACCTGACAGGTGAAAAGTGTCTGTTCTGCTTCCCAGTGTTGTTTTCCATAGTTTCATGTTTTACTGTAACCTTTAACGACATGGAAATACAGGTTGGTCTTACTAAACAAGTCAACAGATACAGAAGCGTACACTTAGCTTGGTTTGTGTATGTTTCTTTCAGAGTAAGGTAAGATCGAAACAATCAACAGAGAACATACCGTATGCCAGATGCCAGTACAGAGTCCAGGTTAAAGCAGTATATTCCAATGGCTGTGGGCTGGGTGGGAGTGACTGGAGCGAAGTATATATTTACTGTAATGTGTCCTTTCTTTCTATCTTCTCTCTCTCGCTCATTTCTTTTCTCTCTCTACACTCATATTTTTTGTCACATAAAGCGATGTTATTGTATTGCCATTGAACCTTGTACAAAATTTAGCAAATACAAGAGTAACCGAATACAATATGTATAATATAGGACGTACTTGTGTATGAAATGTAGTTGAATGCGGTCTGTAAGTACCAGTTTGTAGACACTATTTAAGTTCAAAACGAATGCCCTGCTACTGATGTTCTGTCTTGTTTTCAGGTGAGGAGGACTGGTTAATTACTGTGATGTCCGTCATCATTCCTGCCTCATTGTTTTTATTCGTCATTCTGTTTCTTTGTTGTTTCATGAAGTAAGTCAACCCCCACTACTGTACTGTACATAGGTCTGTGTGTGTGTGTGTGTGTGTGTGTGTGTGCGCGCGGGGGGGGGGGTGATGTTTACATTCATAGATTGTTTTAAGAGACATACAATAACTAGGAAATATTTGTTTGGCCTCATTTCTTTGGATCTTTTCCAGGCACAGAGAAAAAAACACAGCCGTCACTGATTTTCAAGGCCATTCTGAACAGTAGCAGTAAGGAACAGAAGGTGAGACCAACAACATCCTCTGAAGTCTTTCATAATCCAGTGTAACCGGAATCTGTGTTGTTTCTGGAATATCTGAATATGCAGTACTGCAGTCTGTAGATACTAAACGTCCTATTGCTTGGCACTAGTCAACATTATTACTAAATCTACATCTACATCACATTTACACATTTTATAGCCACAACTTCCCATAATGCAGCCTGATTCCTGAGAGATGACACGGACATCCAGTAGTGATAACTACTGTACAGACTGCTACAGATACTGCCTGACCAGGGAGAGAAGTTACTTCAGTGTCATTGACCCTGAAAGCAAGCCTCCTTAAGGTGGAACCGAAATGCACTGCTGATGAATGTCAGGAATTAGAAATCCACGGACCACCTTAATGAATTGTATACAGACTAGGCTATATACAGAGGCCTTTTCCTGTGTTTGTCTTGGAACGATTAGTGCCAGCGGTCAGGAATTACCATGTCTTTGAATCGGAAATGGTGTTTGTTTATGTGAGTGTGTGTTTGTTTGTTTGGGCAGATACCAGAAACAGTTTAACACTTGGTATCCCACAGTTTGAGTACAAATGTCAGAGGTTATCAGAAAGACATTGCAGGTAACAAAGAGGGGCTGCACTCAACTGTCACTCCTGATGGGCAGGGCCCAAAAGAGACCCCCCCCCCCCCCAGGCTTTCTTACAGTTGTATACAGGTGGCTACAATGACACAGATACAGAAGATATGATACAGAAAAGAAAGGAGATAATGTGCAGATAATGTTTAAAAAAGCGAAGATATTGATATGTTTGTGCATGAGTACAATCAAAAGCATGGTCAAATGCATATTTTAAGTTGTGTGTCTCAAGGAAATATGTTTTAACCGTGTTGAATATTAAGATATCAGGCATGTTTGTATCATTGTTCTTCTGCGTTCATCATGAATGATACAATGAATGTCCTTAAGAGACATAGGTCTATGAATGTCCTTAAGAGACATAGGTCTATGAATGTCCTTAAGAGACATAGGTCTATGAATGTCCTTATGAGACCCAGCCAACATCCAGGCTCAAATTCCATTGAAGATATGTGGTGGAGACCTGAAGATGCCATTTGAGACACTCCCTATTCCAATCTGGCAGAGCTTGAGAGGATCTCCAAAAACGAATCCAGGTCACAAAACTGGTATAAGCATACCCAATAAGACTTGAAGGTGCAATTGCTGCCATACGCACACCTATAAAGTACTGAATAAAGGGTATGAATACTATGTCAGAATCATCAAGGTCTTTGCATGGCCCAAGCTGACCCTACGTCCTCTGAGGGCAACATCTCTGCTCTCCCTTGGATTAGGTACTTCTGTGTGACGTGACCCTGCTACGCGCCTTCCTCTTCCCTCTACACACGGTCACTTTGCTCCATCATATCCTCACATGGTCTCGTCTATCATTGCTGTGCGAATCTCCTTTGAGATCCTTCTGTGGCGACACACATTCCATGCAAATGGATTGTTCCTGCAGATAGTTGGCCCAACATACTAGTCTGGTTTATTCCTGTGTTCGTGCACCAACCATGACTGATACTACCCAGAACTTGTATTGCCCTGCTACCCTTCATGTTCTCAGTACAATGGCTTATTGTAATATGTACAATAGTGTGACTTGTACTGTTGTGACTTGAAGTTGGATCGTTGTGGCACATCATGCCTGTTAGGTCATCCTGTTGGATCAGCCAACAGCTCTTGACCTTTTCTAGAAGTGATTGTCAAAACAAAAGAGCCGACAGGCTCCACAGATAAACCAGCTCTCTTGGTAACACACAACCTTTTAAACAAACACGCATACACTGTCAATAATCTCGATTTGATGACTTACACGCACACAGTCATGCATGTACACACCCACACGCATGCACACGCAGTGTACAAACAGTACACAACAGTAAACCAGTGTGAAGCCTTTGCACCCATTTGTGGTTGTTCTGTGTTGTGAATAGAGAAGAAGACCTGTGTGTCATCGATTGATAAGCGAGCCTCAGGCCAACACGTAACTTAACAATAAAACAACAACACTGGGGCAGACTGGGAGGGGTTGCTACCTGTGGTCTTACAACAATACAGGTTGTTGTGTTGCTGAATGTTATGCTATCACACAATCCAGGAAATGTTCCTTGCTAAATGCAAATCTGCTGTTTGCTTGGCACTCTTTCCCCAAAAGAAACATTACTATGCACTCGAGTCCACTCACAGATGCAACAAGGTGGCTAATATAACTGATGATTCAAGAATGGTCACGTCCTGAGATGGCAGGTTGGAATAAATAAAGTTGGAATAAACGTCTCTTATAGACACAGATCAGTCTCTGACATCTATTTTTGAGGGACTTTTGCTCACTTGTCCTTACAAAACAAATTGAGTGAGGTTTGAGGGGTGTTTGGCATGTACTGCCAGACCTCAGGTCCTGCCACAGTATCTCGATTGGATTAAGGTCAGGACTTTGACTTGGCCAATCCAAAACACAAATCTTATTTCTCCTGAGCCATTGTTGGGTAGATTTGCTTGAATGCCTTGGGTCATTTTCTTGTTGGAAGACCCATTTTTGGCCTGGCTTCCTTACATTGGCTGCTTGTTAGGGTTAGGGCTGATTTTAAGGTTTTACTCTTAACCTATAAATCAATACATGGACTTGCTCCTACTTACCTTGCTGAAATGATCCAGCCATACATACCTACACGTAACCTTAGATCGCAAGATGCAGGCCTTTTAATTGTACCTAGAACTTCTAAACAAACAGTTGGGGGCAGGGCCTTTTCTCATAGAGCTCCACTCCTGTGGAATGATCTGCCAATTAAGGTTAGAAATGCAAACTCAGTGCAAACTTTCAAGTGTCTACTAAAAAATCATCTCTACAGCACGGTTTATAATTAGGTGTAGCCTGGCCCGGGGGCGTGAAGGTGACCAGTAGGCTTGATACTGTCCACCCTTGCTGTCTTGCCAGGTGGGCTTTCGTCGCCACTGGGATGCCCTCCCTCCATTGCCTTTCGGGGGAAGAGTCACTGGCTTGTTGTTGACTCTCTGTTGCGCACTTGTGCAATTGGGCTGTACGCTGCTAGCAATACTTGGCCCTCATTCAGGGGGGTTGCGGTTGGTGGGTGTCCCTTTGGTTGATGCCTGGCAATGTGGTTGGATTGATTTCCTGCCTGTTGGGCCCTGTCCGGGGCCTCCCCCGGGTAGGGCCACAGTGTCACCGGACCCCCCTGTCTCAGTTCCAAGGTGTTACGCTGCTATATTATTGTGTTGGGGGATATGAGGGATGCACTACTAACTTTTCTCAGTCTCCTCCAGTTTTAAATTTTAGGAGGAGATGAGGTCCTGGTCCACACCTGCGGATTACCTGGTTTGGGGGGCCCGTTGCTGTCCCTGTCCTTGTCCACCTGGTCATACTTCTGACCTAGTCTAGAATCAAATAGACTCTGGATTTAGCCCGGAGAAATGTATTTATTATTCCAATTGGATTCTTAATATCTCACCCGGCACAGCCAGAAGAGGACTGGTCACCCCTCTGAGCCTGGGTCCTCTCTAGGTTTCTTCCTAAAATTCGACCTTCTCACTGAAATTCAACACTACTGTTGTTTGCTCCTTGGGGTTTAAGGCCGGGTGACTCTGCAAAGCACTTTGTGACAACTGCTGTTGTAAAAAGGGCTTTATAAATACATTTGATTGATTGATTGAGTTTTAGCCTAAAATATCAATTTTGATTATGACCAAAAAAGTCAATTTTGGACTCATCTTTGCAAATTATGGACTTCCAGAAGGTTTGTCCAGGTGGTTTCTGGTAAAGATAAGATGGACAGTTTGGTTATTTTTTTGACAGTAGAGGCTTCCTAGCAATCCTCCAATGTATGCTATTTTGATTCAGGGTCCTTCTTGTTGAAGCATGCAGAATAACCTGGAAGGAAGGTCTGTAAATATGCAGATTTTAGGTTTGGGTTGGCATTTCTCTTTTTTTTTTGGATTGGGCATAATTTAAAAGGGCATCCACTTTCAGGCTGAGTTGCTGTCATGTTAAAGGCTTTCCATTTGTAGATGATTTGCTTTACGGTGGACTGTTGGAACTTCTTTTGGAGATGATTCTATAGCTTTCCCCAGAAGTGCTCTCACTACCTTCTTGCTGATGTCCTCCAAGATTGTTCTCTAGGAAAGGCGGGATGCATTCACATATATGAGTAACGCCAAACTGTCCAGGTTTCTTGTCTCCAGTTCATCCCACCCAAACTCCTTCCTAAAGATCCCACTTTTGATTGGTTAATTTGGTACCCAATTATTTACCCACCTGATTCTAATTACCTACTTGGTTACTCTACTGCCTCTACAACACCACTTTTCCAGCAGCATATGGTATCTCACCCAGGGAGGACCCAGCACAAAGGCTGCTTAGCTTCATAGGCCAGCTAGCAGTGTGATGCAGGATGTAACTGTTTCAATGTCAAAGGCTATATTAAATGGGTGGGAGACTTACTGTCTTGTCAGTATTCTATGCAAACGTCTATTATCCAATGAAGAAAACTAATAACTGACACACACTCTCAAACAAATTACTGAGCTAATGATACCGAGCTGCCTTTTAGATTTACCAACTATCACCAAGACCATATTTACTAACCCGGATAGTTTGGTCCTTGGCATTCATGTTGCTGCACCATTTGGTCATGTTGAAGCAAAAAACATTTCCTATGAGACTTCTGTGCACGATTCCAAGAATGTGCTGGCTCTCTACAATACACTAAAATTCATTAGCAAATATAAAATGCTTCATCAGCTTGTTTAAAATGTAGTCAGTGCTTGTGGTGAAATTCAAAGAGTTGTAAAACTGGTCTAAGAAAGGTAAAACAGGAAAACATGCCCTAGGACACTGGACTAAGGAGGTGTCCCCTTTATAACACAATATGATCTCAAATTCGTTTCAATGAGATTCATTTTCAGAAAACTTTCCTGGCGCCAGTTCAAACGAGTTAACATGATTAAAATACAGGATCTTATTGACAGGGTCGCCCTCAAGCACAAGGCCAACTAGAGCCATAGTGTCAGCATATTTGAACACGTTGAAAACATTGTCTTTGATCGTTTTTTCATTAGCTAGTTGGCTTATTGACTGAGGATCATTCAGTTGAGACTCCTTGTGTGGTTAGCTCCAGGCCTTTTCAGTTCATGTATAATATATAATGATACTGAACTGTATCCGTGAATTGGGTGCAGTTGAATTAGTCCGAATAAGACATGGTGAATGACATGGTGAAAACGCCTTTCTGTTGTTAGAGACAGACTGTGGTTTCCGTCATCTGTGGCTGGCTGCTATCTAAAGTCTCATATTGAATCTTTGTTTAAAGTCATTTAAGTCATCGGCGAGTGTGGCAATATTCACCTGGGTGCGATGTTTGCTTCCTTGCTTCCCTGTCCGGTATAGAGTTCAGGCAACTCATGTTAAGATTAAGTGTAAACAGCTTTTCTAACCGTATTTCAGAACTGAAGGAACAATAACAACCAGAGAAGACTTTACCAGCAAAAGGACATAGGCTACACTGATGGTGGAAGCCATTTGTAAGCCTCCAAAAACAGCGCTGACAGGTTATAGTTTGCTAAGTACACAAAAGCAGCGGTAAAATCATACAGTGCCAGTGGAAGCAAAACCTAGGGAAAAAGCAAGCAAGTCTCTGTGCAAACACAAGTTTTATCCGAGATCCGATATGATAAGACATTATGTGGTTGGGTATGATGCTGATCGCGTGACATTACTTTCATGAAAAACACTGGTAACCTTCCATTGAATGCGCATTAACAACAGAGTTTACATGTTAAGTGTGCCCTGAGGCTCAGAGTCTACAAGGCTCACACACTGCAGGCAGAGGAGCGCCCTGCAAGAAACCAAGAACTCGCGCCTGCCAGTACCTGCGCAGTAGGGATGCGCTTGTTGACTCATTTAACCTGCAGTTACAACGGCAGTGCAGGCAGGTTTAAGGTCATGAAATGGCCCGCTATTTGGATTAAGGGCAGGCGGGTTTAAGGTCATGAAATGGCCCGCTATTTGGATTAAGGGCAGGCGGGTTTAAGGTCATGAAATGGCCTGCTATTTGGATTAAGGGCAGGCGGGTTTAAGGTAATGAAATGGCCTGCTATTTGGATTAAGGGCAGGGGGGTTTAAGGTAATGAAATGGCCTGCTATTTGGATTAAGGGCAGGCGGGTTTAAGGTAATGAAATGGCCCGCTATTTGGATTAAGGGCAGGCTGGTTTAAGGTCATGAAATGGCCCGCTATTTGGATTAAGGGAAGGCGGGTTTAAGGTCATGAAATGGCCCGCTATTTGGATTAAGGGCAGGCGGGTTTAAGGTCATGAAATGGCCCGCTATTTGGATTAAGGGCAGGCGGGTTTAAGGTCATGAAATGGCCTGCTATTTGGATTAAGGGCAGGTGGGTTGCAGGAGGGTTGAACGTTGAATGAAATTGTGAGGCTTAACCGATTTGTTTTGCAATAATCCTTCAAAACTAGAAAAATAGGCCAATATATGCTTCTCAAAGGAAACTTAATATTTATGCTGCCTGCCCGCACCTCATTCGAAAAGTGTGAAGCACTTTACAATGATCTACACAGCACTGATGAACTGATATTGAGAGCAGCATTTTCTATATTTTTGCGGATTTAGGTCAGAATTTGCTTTGTTATTATAGTCAGGCGGCTGGATGTGGATGCAGTGCGAGTAGCCTGTCATTAACGTAATTTCAGTGTTAGAAACGTTCATGTTTAATTCCACCTTACAGTTGCTACATGACACTGCATTTTAGAAAAGGCTTCCCTACACTATGGACCGGTTTCGCAGAAATGGATTAAGCCTAGTCTAGGACTAAAAAAAGTAGTTCAATAGAAAACTCCATAAAGCTTGTCTTTTTAGTCCTAGACTAGGTTTAATCTGTGTCTGTGAAACTGGCCTTAAAGGTCTGACTGGTGCTTTACTAAGTTTGGGTAGAGAAAGAACAGATTTGAAAAATCTGTGGTTAAAACTGAACATGTAGTACATTTTTCTACATTGCATGTTAATGAATTTACCATTGCCAAATGCGTTGGTAAACAATACTACACCTATTCAACTCCAGACAATTCTGTAAAACACCATTCCAAATTTCCAATTGACCAAATAACAAAATTAAAATGTAACATCAATAGCCTAAAATTTAAATGGGCTGCTCACCAACATGCTGAGGGCATAGGATGTCTTATGTGGCTTGCTAATAGCTATTATCACACTCCCTCAATTCAAATATTTGAAAATGTATTTTTTTGTATGGAAATGTTCTGGATACATATCAGTCCTGTAACAAAAATGAACTGAGTTGTATTGGGAGGTATTAAGATGGAATTCCGAATGTTGAAGCTGAATGAATTTCCCCCAGAATTTTTGGCACCTAATAAGCTTTTTTTCTCCAAATTGCTTAAAAGTCCAATTGGAACCATGAGAAAATGTCTGATCTCAAATGTAAACTCCAATGTCTACCTTCACTTCAGATTCTGAAAAGCCTGTTAAAATGTGTTACATTTTACCTTGCTTAATTATCAAGGGGAAACATATGGCCATTATCCCACTGTTATTATCAGACTTTCTGCAGCTAAATATACTTACAGAAATATTTAGGGTATTTTTGTAATGAGGGCTAAAATAACATCTAGATAATGGACCCTGATAAGCAGTTGGTTAATTTGTTTGTGTTCACATTTCATTCCAGCCTACAATCTTCTCACTGCGTTTCCAGATCTTTCAGAGCTCAAAAAGCCTTCTTTATCCAGCAGTAGAATTGTCTATAAGAAACCAGAAGACTGGTCTTGTCATCTTGTTCACTGAAATAGAGAAAGACCAACTGGAGCATTGTTGTTATCTTTTTCTCCTGATGATGTTTTCCTTCAATTGATCAGCTTTCTACCATCTTCTTGAACTGCATGAATACCAAGTGGGTGTCCTAAAACTGGGAGGGAGTCATTATCGGATTTTGGCCAGGATATGATTCTGGTCAAATGAAGACATCTTCACACCCATGTCTCTTGAATCTGAGTTAGGGTGCGGGCTATATTTCCTCACATTATGTTAAGGTTAGGCATCAGAGTAATGAGGTTAGGGTTAGGATTAACATTAGATTATGGTTAAGGTTAGGCATCAGAGTACTGAGGTTAGGGTTAGGATTAACATTAGGTTACGGTAAAGGTTAGGCATCACAGTACTGAGGTTAGGGTTAGGATTAACATTAGGTTACGGTAAAGGTTAGGCATCACAGTACTGAGGTTAGGGTTAGGATTAACATTAGGTTACGGTAAAGGTTAGGCATCACAGTACTGAGGTTAGGGTTAGGATTAACATTAGGTTACGGTAAAGGTTAGGCATCACAGTACTGAGGTTAGGGTTAGGATTAACATTAGGTTACGGTAAAGGTTAGGCATCACAGTACTATGTAAGTACAATGGAATTGAACTCGCAAACATCAACTTGAAAGTTGGTTTGCCGAAACATTCACCAACCATCCATGACCACAATACCCTAGATATCACACACTCTATTTAACAACTGATGCTTTCATAACTTCCCGTAGTGGTCAGGTTCCAGCAGTAAACAGCACTTCTCATATGTTGACACCGAACATGACCGTGAGCCTTTAAAGACCAATAGCACTGGGAAACGCTGATATTGAACAACAGCTCTGTTGATATGGTCATACTAAACGTAATTGCGTTTTCCAAAATAGTTGAAAATGCGCTTAACCCCTGCGATGATGGTTTCTAACATGAGCAAAAATGGTTGCTTTTCGTAAAGACTCATTTAATCTGCAGTCAACCTTGTAGAACACTGCTCCTTTCTGTTGCAGGTGGGTAAACATTACGTGTTCACATTTTGCCTACATAAAATGTGAATGATCATTTGAACATCATTTTCGAATTATTGAAATCATTCTAACTAAATGTACTCCAACCGTTTTCTTTTATTTTAGGTATGTAACACCACTGGTGAACATGTTGCCCATCCTGTTTCTCAGGATGCCAACCATTCCTACACCGGCAGAGAACCAAGAAGGGCAAGCCACTGCTAGGTGAAGGTCTGTCTGTTTACTTTGAAACGAGACAGCACAATGAATATACCTGATGCCATACGTGCGATTTTCCTTTTTATTTTGCTTTTTGCGTTTCAGGACTGAGATGTTAGTATGGGATTTGTACACTTTGTAGAACCGTAGAACCTTTCATAGAAAATTCCAGGACAAACCTTTCACTGATAAAGGAGTTTTTAGTAGAAACCATCTGTCATGTGGAGAACACACAGAACCAAAACCAAATTATTGGCTTCCGTTTTCCTTCTGCTTTCTCTGTGGGTCAGGCATCTGACTCAAGGGCGGTAAGGTCAGGCGTCTGACCCGAGGGCGGTAAGGTCAGGCGTCTGACCCAAGGGCAGTGAGGTCAGGCGTCTCATTCGAGTGGTGAGGTCAGGCGTCTGACCCGAGGGCAGTAAGGTCAGGCGTCTGCCCCAAGGGCAGTGAGGTCAGGCGTCTGACTCAAGGGCGGTGAGGTCAGGCGTCTGAAATTAGGAATAGCAGCCTAACATTCGGAATTCCATCTTACATTTGTTTGCAAATACAATTAAAGATATGTATTTCTTTTAAGCCTCATCATAGTCCCAAAGGCCCCTTTTAATTGCAAAACTCCTTCTCCGAACCTGACCAGGCTTGTTGGACATAACACAATAAGTATTTACTTTTTCATCTGATTGTCAAACAGTTGCATCATGGCACATCGTTTAGCCATCAACGTGTTTGGTTTGCCCAAAATGTGTTGAATGGAAAGAAACAAAATGTATAATGACATTTGGCAAATTTCATTAGCTTCTACATGGAGAGAGACCACATTCTGTTTGCCAGTCACACAGACACTATATTTTTTATTTAACACAGTGCAACAGTGCAAAGTTAAATCCCAAGTCTGATCCCAATGAATTGCCTTCACGTTCTGTATTGAGTCAGGGTTTGTGAATATTTATTAAAATCACTGTCTCATAATCATTTTGATTACCCTGATTTACGTATCCTATGATACCATTGAGACCACCGCGGTAAAGTTTCATATTCATACATTCACTCATTCGACTCCTCCCATGTACCGGTTAAACTGTCTTTGGTCTGCCGTCCGCACCGGAGAAAGGACCACTTAGGGACCAAGGTAAAAGTGCAGTCCTCAGAACGATGACATTTTGTGATACAGTTGTTAGCTTCTTTAAAGTGGTGCTTTTAGTTTATAAATCTCTGAATGGTTTAGGACCCGAATACATTTCTGATATGTTTGAAGAATATAAATCGAGCAGGGCTCTTAGATCCATGAACACACGTGAGGAAAATTTTAAATATTAGTAAATTAGATAATGTACTGAAGAATATACTAATGTAATTTGGGTTGAATATCTCAAAATGTGAAAAAGCAATTTCAAAAGGATTCTTTAAAATATTAGTACAAAATATGTGGTTGATCATTTATAATAAATCACTGTTGAGACTATTAGATAATGTAATGGAGAATATATTGCAGTGATTGCTGATGAATATCTCCACTTTTGAAAAATCGATTTCAAGTTATGCGATACAAACTGTATCATTAAAAGGCTTAATTCTGAGGACTGTACTTGTACCTCCGTCCCTAAGTCACGGTCGGTGTCAAATCTGGTCCTCGAAGCCAGTTCCACTACATTTTTTCATTGCAACCCCTCTAAATCAGGGACCTATTCAGACTTAATACACCAAATGGGTCCAATTAATGTAGAACAGAAAACCAGCAGGCTCCGGCCCTCGTAGAGTAAGATTTGAATACCCCTGCCCTAAGTAGTCCGTCCGCTGGCACATAGACACAGTCTTGTCCGGCATTCGGCACTCGGCGGTCGGCAGACCAAATACAGTTTTACCGGTGCTTGGGAGTAGTCGAATGTGTGGATATGAAACCGCGGAAATCTTTACCGCGGTCTTGAATCCAGGTTTGTCGTTACGCTGAAGGTCTTCTTCAATATCGAGCTTATCACCCCACCTCTCCGAAAATTGCTGTCATTGTGGTTAATGGTTTAAACCATGACAGAAAGGTGGGGGGGTTTTATTTTATTTTGGAAGCTTTCGTTTTCACATTTTAATGAAAAATAAATAAAAAGGTCATATTAATACACGCTCGATTTAAAAAAATAACAGGAATTATAAAAACAATTATATTGTGTGAAGACACCCCTACGTTCGAATTTCTTTCAGGTTGCTGTCCATCCCCACCCCATTCTCACTAAGTAGTCTACCTTAGATTCGTGAAGGCTATTTCTTCTTACAAACTCCATCCAACCTGTCATTCCGCTGCGTGATACAGGTTTCACCTGCGTCATTTAATTGAATAGAATTTAATGGAGCCCCAATTACTTAATTGCCAGTGTAAATAGTGTACTTGCATTTGCTTAAGCCCATCTGAGTGTGAGATTGTTCTATTATTCGCTCAGTCTGGGAGACAATTAGGCACACTCTGGACTCAAGAATACTGCGACTTCCCGGAGTTTTTGGAAGCGCACCAGATCACAATTACACACCGCACCGGACGTCATGATGTGGAAACATTTGGAATGTCTATTGGCTCTACAATGTTTTATTTGTTTGGTGCGACCGGCGTTTGTAGATGAGAAAGGTATGCCGAATTCGATTTATTTTACTTTGCATAATCTAAAACTACAGCATTTTCTATATCATCAATGCTTTATCACAACTTAAACATGAACTGCTTGATTCAAGTGGGGAAATACTGTATATGTTCCAACCAGGTTCGAAGTTGTGGAGAAATGCATGTGTATTTCCTAGTTGAGTGATTAATTTATTGATAAGCACTAGACCTCCCATATGGAAAATAAATATATTTTTGCAATGCAAAATATATGTAGAATATATGCTGAATACATTTAACTTAAATCAAAATACATTTCAGGTGTCAAAATGTATTTCACCTTTTATTCTGAAATGTATTTAAAAATGTATACATACATTTAACTTTATTCAAAATACATTTCAGTTTTGTCCAAATGTATTTCACCATGAACAATGCTCTCATTACAATTGTAATGTATTACAGAAAATACATGACAACATTTATTTTGAAGCCCATATTAAAATGCATTTTTCAGGTCCTGTGAAAGTAAAAAGATGAAATGTAATTACCCACGTATTGATTATATCACATTTAGGTGTTGAAACACATTTTATAGATGTGTACATTACCAAAATACATTTAATCTTAGTCACAAATACAGTCTAACGTACTAAGGTAAACTTGGTAATACCACTACTTGCCTCTGCTGTCAACTTAATCCTGTTTGTAGTAGTGGTTGGCATGCTTACCTGTGGAACATAAGGTCGCAGGTTTGAAACACCACCTTGCTGAATGTCTGACATATTTAAAAAATGCATTAAATACATTTTTTACAAATATTTAGGGGGTCAATTTCTAATATTTTGACATATTAACCAAATGTATTCAGGAATATTTTTCAAATGTGTTTGGAAATATATTTTCAGTCCTTCGCTCCCCACGTGCATCAGTGAGCCTTGGTCTTCCTTCCTTGGACCACTTTTGATTGGTACTGACCACTGCAGACCAGAAACGTCCCAAAAGGGCTGAAGTGTTGGAGATGCTCTGACCCAGTTGTCTACCCATCTCAATCCTTACGTTTGCCCATTTTTACTGCTTCTAACACCAACTTTGAGGACAGAATGTTCACTTGCTGTCTAATATATCCCACCCATTAATAGGTGCCATAAATAATGAGATTATCATTGTTATTCACTTCACCTGTCAGTGGTCATAATGTTATGGCTGATCGGTGTATCAGTGTTATTCGCTTCACCTGTCAGTGATCATAATATTATGGCTGATCGGTGTATGTAGTATGTGATTTGAGATTGAACCTAAATGAAAGTACCTGTTGCAAGGATTGAGTCCAGTTCCATTGAAATTCTTATTTGTAATAGTTGATCTAACCAACTTCTTGGATCCTGAGTCAATTTTGCATCTGTCTAATCATATTTCTAAGCTCTATTTGACAAATATATTACTACAGTTATTAGGTTATAATTGATGCAACCTAATTATAAAGCATGGATAAATTATGATTGTTGTATGGTCTCTGCTTCTCCAAGTCATGGCCTATTGTTGCAAAGTCGAAACTAGTCTGATCTAAATATAATTTGCTTTGATGATCATGTCCTGTAAATTTTTCAGCACTCCCTGAGCCATGTGACCTGTCATTGACCTGGATTAATGAATTCCAAATAAAGCTGTCATGGAACCTATCAAAGGATTTGGACCCATCATGCCGGGTGTCATATGAGATCAAAAAACCAGAAACAATGGTGAGTCAAATGTTTCACTTGGGCGCATGAAAAGGAATAGGCAAAAAAAAATGTATTTGAAGATACAGACAGAAAATATTTTGAAAGAAGAGTGGACCAGATTTCAAACCCAAATTGAGTTTAAACAGACTTTAATCCATGCTGATTCAGCACATTTGCACCAGAGGTAGCAAATGAAACTGAATGACCACACTGTGGTCTTAAAAAAAACATCCCCGGAGCTTGGCCATTTTAATGGTGCGATCATGTATCTCTTATTCCCCTTAATACCTTTTTTTTTAAAAACTTTTAAAGGTGCTTCATGTGTTTTATTGTTGAAGGAAAGTGAAAGGAAATTATGATCCTCCACAATTGTAGGGGAGGGAACTATTGTTTACAAGAAAGTATAACAAGGGACGAAATGTAATGTGTATCACCTTTATTGCAAATTTGCTTGGACATTGTTCAATGCTCTTTTTTCTGGCACCTTGTTTCTTTCATAAGTAGTAATACATAAGGTTTTGTCAGTATACTTGGCTAAGATCTGAAAGGTCATTGCTGCAAATTAAGGAGTTAGCGTGTTGAAAATATCAGTTTCCCTGTTTGGAATAGCATTTCTGCTGCTACAATGAGAAAGCTACCCCACAACCAGACAAACCAGAATTGGTCACGAAACACCTCCTGTTGCTAGTTTGACTAGATTCTATCAGTAACTTGTTTTGTTGAATTCAAGTCAGCCAATGTGCTAGCAACTAAATGTGTTTTCAAATGTGTTTGTAAGTGTTTCAAGGAATGACATCCAATTGAGTATTTTTGGATATCTATGGACGTGATCGAGTTGTTCATTCCACATGTTACATTGTCATGCTGAATCGCAGCGTTCTTATCGCTTGCTTGGAAGTTAGTAATCTATGGCTAACACAGTCCGCCAACATACAGCCATAATAATAGCAAAATGAATACATTTGAGTTTAAGCTGCTTCATAGTGATTTTAAATTAGAAATTAGTACAGTACATACAGTATTACTTGGCACAGAGAAGTTTACCTTCACATCAGGAATCTGTTCATTGCAATATCGCATTGCAAATGAAACCTTAGGATAGAAGCTATCTTAAGAATTGTTGCCCCGTCATCAAAACCAGTCACATTCTTAACTGAAAATGTCATGCGTAACCGGTATGATAGGGATTCTACTTTCTGATTATACACATATAAACAACATAATACATATCCAGCCCAAAAAGTTAGGTTTTGAGTATACTTTTGGTAGAAGTCCCAGACCGCATCTTTAATATTCATCACATTATAACCAGAGGGGTGGAATCCTGAATGATTATTTGTCTGAAAGCTGTTGTATGTCAGAAAGCATACCACAGGTATGACAAAGCATTTATTTTTAATGTTCTAAAGACATTGAAAACTGGTTCTTTGTATAACTTTGGGTTTGTGTTGTATGGCCAATATTACCCAACATGCCTAAGAGCTACAGGTGCTGGTCATAAAATTTTAATATCATCAAAAAGTTGATTTATTTCTGTAATTCCATTCAAAAACTGAAACTTGTATGTTATATTCATTCATTACACACAGACTGATATTTCAAATGTTTTTCTTTTAATTGTGATGATTATAACTGACAACTAAGGAAAATCCCAAATTCAGTATCTCAGAAAATTTTAATATTACTTAAGACCAATACATGAAAAGGATTTTTAGAAATGTTGACTAACTTAAAAGTATGATCATGAAGAATATGAGCATGTACAGCACTCAATACTTTGTTGGGGCTCCTTTTGCCTGAATTATTGCAGCAATGCGGCGTGGCATGGAGTTGATCAGTCTGTGGCCCTGCTCAGGTGTTATGAGAGCCCAGGTTGCTCTGATAGTGACCTTCAGCTCTTCTGCATTGTTGGGTCTGGCGTATTGCATCTTCCTCTTCAAAATTAACCATAGATTTTCTATAGGGTTAAGGTCAGGCGAGTTTGTTGGCCAGTTAAGAACAGGGATACCATGGTCCTTAAACCAGGTACTGGTAGCTTTGGCACTGTGTGCAGGTGCCTAGTCCTGTTGGAAAATGAAATCTGCATCTCCATAAAGTTGGTCAGCAGCAGGAAGCATGAAGTGCTCTAAAACTTCCTGGTAGACGGCTGCGTTGACCTTGGACCTCAGAACACAGTGGACCAACACCAGCAGATGACATGGCACCCCAAACCATCACTGACTGTGGAAACTTTACACTGGACTTCAAGCAACGTGGATTCTGTGCCTCTCCTCTCTTCCTCCAGACTCTGGGACCTTGATTTTCAAAGGAAATGCAAAATGTACTTTTTCATCAGAGAACATAACTCCGCAGCAGTCCAGTCCTTTTTGTCTTAAGCCCAGGCGAGACGCTTCTGACGCTGTGTCTTGTTCAAGAGTGGCTTGACAAAAGGAATGCGACAGCTGAAACCCATGTCTTGCATAAGTCTGTGCGTGGTGGTTCTTGAAGCACTGACTCCAGCTGCAGTCCACTCTTTGTGAATCTCCCCCACATTTTTTAATGGGTTTTGTTTCACAATCCTCTCCAGGGTGCGGTTATCCCTATTGCTTGCACACTTTTTTCTACCACATCTTTTCCTTCCCTTCGCCTCTCTATTAATGTGCTTGGACACAGAGCTCTGTGAACAGCCAGCCTCTTTAGCAATTACCTTTTGTCTCTTGCCCTCCTTGTGCAAGGTGTCAATGGTCGTCTTTTGGACAGCTGTCAAGTCAGCAGTCTTCCCCATGATTGTGTTTCCTACAGAACTAGACTGAGAGAGCATTTTAAAGGCCTTTGCAGGTGTTCAGGGTTAATTAGCTGATTAGAGTGTGGAACCAGGTGTCTTCAATATTGAACCTTTTCACAATATTCAAATGTTCTGAGATACTGAATTTGGGGTTTTCATTAGTTGTCAGTTATAAATCTAAAAATTAAAAGAAATAAACACTCGAAATGTATCAGTCTGTGTGGAATGAATGTATACATTATACAAGTTTCACCTTTTGAATGGAATTACTGAAATAAATCAACTTTTTGATGATATTCTAATTATATGACCAGCACCTGAATACATAGGCACTTGGCGTTGCTTCAAGCAAAAGAGCCTATAGCCTTATTGCTTAATAAATTCAAGACGTGAAACACATGCTCTGTTAAATGTGAAGATACCGATTTTGTCTTTCTTTGCAGGTAACACACAAGTCTTTTGTAGAGTTGTATGTATTTTTGGTGGACGCAGTGACTTATACAGTGCAAACGAAGCCTGAAGAGTGCAGTGACCGAACCATAAGCAAACCTGTTAACATTACTGTCACTAAACCCACAGGTAGGTGATGTGGTCAACAATGTCTGCTAATCCCAGAAACGTAATAAAAACATAACAGACTATAAACTGTTCAAGAAACCACTATAATCTAGTCGAGATTATTACAAGCTTGTAGGTGATACCACAGTTGTTACACATTGTGTACCTGCCTAAACTCCACTGTGTGTGTCTGATCACATGCCATCACTGACATTTTATACTATACAGATGCTTCTTAGGTTATTAGGTAATGCCTTAATCACCCTATCTTGAGCCATGAGTAGATCACTCTCATAGTATGTTGTCAGGAAGCATAGATTAGAATATGTCCATAGTGGATAATTGTGGCTACTCCGTACTAGTCCTGTGATTCTCAGGTTAGTGAATTTAAAAGTTAAAAGTCCAACTAGCCTGACTGATGAATAATGAAGATGCATCCTCTCACAGAATGTGCTTATAACAGAACTGTTATGTAGCTGGTTTGTTCATGCCTAGATGAGAATATTCGAAGACATGCAGAATTAATACATTTTAATAGTATAATATGAATCACAAATGTAAGATTACATTTGATATGGAAAAAAAATAAACAGTAATGGGACTTTAAAAATCTTCCAAATAGTAACAGTCCTTGTTGGCTCAATCCTAATTTTCCACCCTAACTTCATATAGGCCTATTTATGAACAGCCTACTCCCATTAATGGGAGTTATTGGTTCAACATTTCACTGTAAGTAAACATTTTCTGTTCATATTGTGACTGAATGGTATCAGGCCAGAATAGTTTGATTGGCACGAAGCTAGTTAACTTGATTGATCCAGCTCGTCAAAGTTCACAGGTATAGGTAAAATTAACAAAAATATATTGCAAAGTATGCATAGAGGTTAAAGTGCCTGGCTGACACATGCACTTAGCCAGAAAAGAATGACCAGGAACTGCAGTCATTTTCAGCATTCTGCCACGAACATGCTACGCAAATTCTCACAAAACTGTCCTTCTATTAGTTATTATAATAAAAGATACAAAAAATGTGAATGCAAATAAAATACACATTCAATTTCTGTAATTGCATATTGTACAATGACTCATTTATAAATGGAATGAAGAAGGTATTTCACTTTAAGATTACTAGGGCAGATTGGGCTTCTATGCGAATGAAAGCACAATTGGTTGGAAACAATCGTACCTTTTTAAAATAATTGGCCAATACCAACATCACATTTTTGCCTATAATCAGTCAAACCCATTTGCTGGCTGTTATGTTGGTTCATCCCTTTAATAATTCAGGCAAGTGGTGCATTCAGGCGATGAATACAGTGATTGCTGATTTTGTACTTTTGCCCATTGACAAAGAAATGATCAGTCTATAATTTTAATGGTAGGTTTATTTAAACAGTGAGAGAATAACAACAAAATCCAGAAAAACGCATGTCAAAAATGTTGCAAATTGATTTGCATTTTAATGAGTGAAATAAGTATTCAATCCCCTCTGCTTAGTTCTTAGTGGCAAAACCATGGTGGCAATCACAGAGGTCAGACGTTTCTTGTAGTTGGCAACCAGGTTTGCACACATTTCAGGAGGGATTTTGTCCCACTCCTCTTTGCAGATGTTCTCCAAGTCATTAAGGTATCGAGGCTAACGTTTGGCAATTTGAACCTTCAGCTCCCTCCACAGATTTTCTATGGGATTAAGGTCTGGAGACTGGCTAGGCCACTCCGGGACCTTAATGGGCTTCTTCTTGAGCCACTCCTTTGTTGCCTTGGCCCTGTGTTTTGGGTCATTGTCATGCTGGAATACCATCCACGACCCATTTTCAATGCCCTGGCTGAGGGAAGGAGATTCTCACCCAAGGTTTGATGGTACATGGCCCCGTCTATCGTCCCTATGATGTGGTAAAGTAGTCCTGTCCCCTTAGCAGAAAAACACCCCCGAAACATAATGTTTCCACCTCTGTGTTTGATAGTGGGGATGGTGTTCTTGTGGTCATAGGCAGCATTCCTCCTCCTCCAAAAACGGCAAGTTGAGTTGATGCCAAAGAGTTAGATTTTGGACTCCTCTGACCAGATGATTCAGATGTTCATTGGCAAACTTCAGACGGCCTGTATGTGTCCTTTCTTGATGAGGGGGACCTTGCGGGCGCTGCAGGATTTCAGTCCTTCACGGGGTAGTGTGTTACCAATTGTTTTCTTGTGACTATGGTCCCAGCTGCCTTGAGATAATTGATCAGCCCAGAACTACCAGGGTAGTTCTAGGCTGAGTCCTCACCGTTGTCATGATCAATGCAACTCCACAATGTGAGATCTTGCATTGAGCACCAGACCAAGGGAGATTGACAGTTATTTTGTCTCTTCAGGGGCAACAACTGTTGTCACCTTCTCACCAAGCTGCTTGGCGATGGTCTTGATGCCCTCCCTCCAATGCCTCTCGGGGGCAGAGTCACTGGCTTGTTGTCTCTGTTGCGCACTTGTGCAATTGGGCTGTACTCTGCTGGCAATACTCGACCCTCATTCAGGGTGGTTGCGGTTGGTGGGTGTCCCTTTGGTTGATGCTTGGCAATGTGGGTGGATTGATTTCCTGGCCCTGTCCGGGGCCTCCCCCAGATGTCACTGGACCCCCTCCCCCGTCTCAGTCCCAAGGTCTTACGCGGCTATGTTATTGTGCTGGGGGAGTAGGGTCAGTTCTCCTTTTCCACTATAAATCCTTGTTGATATGAGGAATGCATTTTCTGAATTTTCCCAGTCTCCTCCTGTTTTGAACTTAGTAGGGCATGAGGTCCTGGCCCACATCTGCGGAGTACCTGGCTTGGGTGACCCATTGCCGTCCCTGTCCAGAGTCCTCCTGGTTGTGTTGCAGATCGAGACGATGCCTGACAATTTCAGCTGCCACTGTGCAGACACCTCCCCCGTGTTGTCCCTTTCCTTGTCCATCTGGTCATGCTTCCGACCTGGACTAAGTTTAAATAGACTCTAGACTCAGCCCACACGCATTCATTAATTATTACCAATTGTAATCTTAATATATTCACCTGGCACAGCCAGAAGAGGACTGATCACCCCCCTGGGTCCTCTCTAGGATTCTTCCAAAATGTTGCCATTCTTAGGGAGTTTTTTCTAGTCACTGAAATTCATCACTACTGTTATATGCTCCTTGGGGTTTAAAGCCAGGTGTTTTGTAAAAGCACTTTGTGACATCTGCTGATGTAAAAAGGGCTTTATAAATACATTTGATTGATAGCCCATTCCAGCCTTGTGTAGGTCAAGAATCTTGTCCCTGACATCCTTGGACAGCTCTTTGGTATTGGCCATGATGGAGATTTTGGAATCTAATTGTTTCTGTGGACAGGTGTCTTTTATACGGATGACAAGCTGAGATTAGGAGCCCTCCCTTTAAGAGTGTGCTCCTAATCTCAGCTCGTTACCTGTATAAAAGACACCTGGGAGCCAGAAATCATTCTATTTGAGAGAGGTCGAATTCTTATTTCATTTTTGTTGTTATTCTGTCTCTCATTGTTCAAATAAACCTGCCATCAATATTATAGACTGATCATTTCTTTGTCAGTGGGCAAACATACAAAATCAACAGAGGATCAGAATCTTTTTCTATATATTCACTCTCTCTCTCTACCTCTCTCTACCTCTCTCTCCCTCAACAGAATTGGTTAAAAACTTCAACTGTTCCCTATACACCTCTACAGCCATGAACTGCAGCTGGCTAATAGCCAGTCAGGCACCAGAAGACCTCCTGCTCTACTACAAGTGAGAACTATATTACTTGTCAAAATCAAACAGGATCCACACATTGACTTGATAAAATTACTCTTGCCCTAAATTATTTTGCCGGTGAAACATTAATTGCCTATTTTCAAGCATTTTGGGGCCAATTAACTCTACTGATCTTGCCTATGACCTTCGACATTATTAGGTTTAAGAAATAAAATGTTTATTTAAATGAATTCATCTGGCAAGCGATACATGTCTGATTAAATTCCACATCATCCTCAGTCCACATCGCAAGAGGCATTCGTTCAGGCCTTTTATATGCACTGAAAACCGAAAAGTGTCTCTCACAATTATCTAAAGATCCAATATTCCTATAAAATCTTTAAAGAAATGTGTTTTTCTCAAATCAGTGTACATAGTTTTTGATTCAAACACTTTTTCCGTGTATAATGTTGTCAGTGTCTAAGTGGTTGACTGATCAATGAGAGTGAGTAGTGTTCATTCAGTGGCTTCCATTCAGCTGAGCAGTGGTAGACTCTCACATCTCTCATCCCTAATGTTTCAGGTACGCTGGTGAAAATGACATCGAACAATGCAGTGATTACCTCTACACGGCCGGTCAGAGGACTGGATGTCACCTGAGAGGCAATATATCTGAACAGAAAATGTACTTCCAGGTCAACGGGACTGTTAATGGCTTGTCTGTACGGAATACCTTCCTGGTGGAACCGTTAAAGAATAGTAAATAATTCCTTTTATTATTTTTTTGAAGATTTTGCTTTAAATGACATTCATAATGCCATCATAAGTAATACTTGAATATGTTACAGAACATGACTTAGTACTTACTCTTAAGTGTTAACTCTTTCATACGTTAATCTGTTATTATATCAAATCAATCAAGAAACACTGTCCTGAAGTTGGCATAGTAGTTAGGTGTTCTCTGCTGTATTTGAGCTGGAGTACAGTCCTCACCTCTGAACGCATAACCAACAGGCTAGAGACCTTGTGGTTCCATCATTAACTAAATTAATATTTAATGATTTTAAGTTTGAGACCAAGTCTATATCTTTCACATGGAACAGTAGATCATTCCAGAATAATGGAGCTCTGTAGGAGAATGCCTCCAGATATTGGTGTGGAAATTCTCGGTACAGTAGATGCTGGCATCTTGTTAGTAAAATTATACCAACTAGTCATTATTAACACAGTACCACTAATCTAATGCCATACTGTATGTTTGATTCTCTTCAGTCAAGCCCCAAGCCCCTAAGGTTAAGATCACCAAAGAATCAAGGAGTCTCAGTCTGAGCTGGGCCCCCCCGGATTTCAAAGATCGATTCAACTGCTGGAATTACACATTACGCTACAGCAAGTGTCAGGAGACTCAGGTAAGGCCTGGATGTGTTGCTGAAATTATTCATGTGGCCCTTTATTCTGAAAAGATTCCAAGTAGTGTTTCCGATAATTTCATATTTCACTAACTCTGGTATGACAAGGCATGTTGAACAACAGTTAGGAACAGTCTGTAAGCACAGCCACATTGTCTTGTGTTTTCCGTAGTGGTCACTGGTCTAACAGAAAAGAGCAGATGGTAAGCACAGCAGCATTGTCTGGCGTTTTCCATAGTGGTCACTGGACTAACAGTTGGGTTTGGCCAATGTTACTTAACCTTTCTTACTGGAATATTGCGTCTGTAGACACTAAACTTCCTCTGAGTTAGCACTAGTCATCGCCATGATGAAAAAGTTAGTCCCACACAAACAGCCCGCTGCAGACTTTGGTAAATAAATTGGTGTCCTGCAATTGAGACAGGCTACGTGTCTGGATTACAAAACAAATGAACTTTTGTGACATTTTTTGTACCACAGACCTGCTGTATGTTTGGTGATGGAAGGGCCTTTGCCATCTGCTGTTTGTACATGCTACGATTTGAGCTTTCCTCATTATTGTATTTTTCTTTCAGTGTAAGAACATATCGAAAAAAACAAACGAGAATATACCGTACGATCCAAGATGCCAGTATAGGTTCCAGGTGAAAGCAGTGTATTCCGATAAATGTGGAACGGGTCAGAGTGACTGGAGCGAAGAGGAAATCTATGGTATTCTTTCTTACTTTTTTTCTGTTTATGTTATGTGATGCGCCTGTTCGTTGTAGTCTTAAACACAGATTCAGTCTAAAATGAAAACCCTCCCACTGATGTTCTGGTTTGTTTTCAGGTGCGGAGGACTCGTTAATTATTGTGATTGCCATCATCGTTCCAGCCTCATTGTTCTTATTCGTCATCCTGTTTCTTTGTTGTTTAATGAAGTAAGTCAACCTCCACTATGTACATGGGTCTACATTCTGACTGTATGTCTGGGTGGGAAGGAGGGGGATTCAATTGGTGTTTAAATTGATAAATAGTTATTTATTCCTCATGTTTTTGGATCTTTTCCAGGTACAGAGAAACTATTTTTCCCAAGATTCCACAGCCGTCAGTGATTTTGAAAGGCATGTTGAACAACAGTAAGGAGCAGACGGTAAGCACAGCAACATTGTCTGGTGTTTTCCGTAGTGGTCACTGGTCTAAAAGTAAGGAGCAGACGGTAAGCACAGCCACATTGTCTGGTGTTTTCTGTAGTGGTCACTGGTCTAAAAGTAAGGAGCAGACGGTAAGCACAGCCACATTGTCTGGTGTTTTCTGTAGTGGTCACTGGTCTAAAAGGAAGGAGCAGACGGTAAGCACAGCCACATTGTCTGGTGTTTTCTGTAGTGGTCACTGGTCTAACAGTAAGGAGCAGACGGTAAGCACAGCCACATTGTCTGGTGTTTTCTGTAGTGGTCACTGGTCTAAAAGTAAGGAGCAGACGGTAAGCACAGCCACATTGTCTGGTGTTTTCTGTAGTGGTCACTGGTCTAAAAGTAAGGAGTAGACGGTAAGCACAGCAACATTGTCTGATTTGTTCTGTAGTGGTCACCTTTCTAACAGTTGGGTTTGACCAATGTTGCTTTACTTTTCTTACTGGAATTTTACGTCAGTGTAGACAATAAACTTCCTCTGAGTTAGTATTAGTCATCGCCATGACTGAAACTACACCCACTGCACAGTTTCTTACAAATTGACAGTTACTTCACATTCTGACTCATATAGACCACTGCACCTTAATCTTTCCTTTCCAGAAAAGTTGAAAAGGAAGGTTTTGAGTGAGGAAAAGAAGCATTCAATTTGCAGTGGTCTCTTAATTTTAACTCTTCTGTTCCTCACTCACAACCTTCCTTTTCAACTTTTTTTAGAAAGGAAAGTGAAAGTGCAGTGGTCTCTTTCTGGAGCTGTACATGCTCATGTGAGCTCCCAATAAAGATGCCCTCACATACAAAGTATTGTGTTCAGTAATTATAGTGTCCAAATATTGGACTGCAAATCTGTCTCGTTCAAGTGGAAAGGGGAATGTAAGATAATTTTACAACACAGTACACTTGCTCCATACAAAGCAAGCACTATGTACACTGAACAAAATTATCAACACAACACTTTCATTAGCTACAAACATAACATAAGAAAAAAGCAATACTCAATTCACTTTGCATTACAGGCCTTCAAAAGGAATCTCTACATTCCAGTCGAGGAAAATGTGGAACATAAGATCAGCCTAGAGATTGTCCCACCTCTTCCCATAATGCAGCCTGACTCCTGAGAGACTACACACACATCCAGTAGTGATAACTACTGTACAGACAGCTACATATATTGTCTGACCTGGGAGGCAAGTGACTTCAGTGTCGTTGACCCCGAAAGCAAGCCTTCTTAAGGTGGGCCCAAACTGGACTACTGATAAGTGTCAGGAATTGGAGATCCACAGTTGATGGACCACCTTAATGAGCTGGATACTGACTGACAGTATGTGCTTAGGAGGAACTTTTTCATGTTTTGGTTTAGTAACAGTTGTGAGGTGTCAAAAGTCAAGGCCAAAACAGGAAACATTTCCTCATGGGGTATTTATCTGGCCTACAACTTGTTGTGAACCTACTGTACTGATTTTTACCTCATCTCTCTGTATTAAAAGGAAAAACTTCAATTTCCATAATGTATAGAATACCTTACAGCTGGGTGTTGTCTACTGTATGTGTATAAACCGTTTGTTCACATAATGGGTCAAATAATTGCTAAAGTTTTGCGTCATGGTATTGTTTTGTCATGGAATTGTTATGTATGTCAGGGACATGAAACACCCACACATGGAGTATCACTCCCATCATGTTTTTTTTTTATTTTTTATATACATGCAGAGACACTTCCTTGGTAGTACACCCAACCCTTTATGACAGAAAGGAATGAGGAACATACTTTGAGATAACAATAAACAGGTTCAGACAGTTCTGTAATCTATTCTAAAGTATATATCTCTTGGATATTCAAAAACACACTGGTATTGTAGGGAAGAATGGTTTACTGAAAATTGGTGACACCTCGCAATACGCAAAACCAATACGTTTTGCTTGAACAGAGCTCCAAGGGTGTTCTCTAGTCTAACTCTGTGTACAGTGAACTACAAAGGTATTCGTACAGTGACAATATAACTGGATTTTTGGCCCGGTATTTCAGCACTTTGGAAAACTTGATGTATGCTGTCATTTTTTTGTATCGTGGACAACTCTACAAAATGTGTCTACTTGGTCTGAAAATAGTAACATGTAGCAAACTTTCAATACACAATTCTTCAGAGTACTATGAAGATGGAAGAGAGTGGAGTTAGCGAGCCAACAATTGTCAATTCTAAATTCAGTCTTTAACTCCACTTACCCTGAATGAATTGACTAAGCTATGATTTAAAAATATTCTAAAATATTGTGACATTTGAGGAAAATAAATTATATAATATGGAATTAACAAAAAATGTATAAACCAAATGTTGATGTTATTTTTTGACTGCACAATGAATGTGAAAGTAAATGCATAGTAAAACATTTTTACTGTAAATGTACATTTGTAAATGTAAATGTCATTTATTTTGTTAAGGTTTTAACATGCTGCAGATTAAGCACCACCAAATCACACCAAAGATGATATTAACAATAAGCAATAAAATAAGGCGCTACACCACACCTGGTTTCACTAGCTGTTTTTTAACGGAGAGCTGTAGTACCCCAGTAATGATTTGTGTGGAAATTTAAGTCGTAACAAGGACCAAAATGGGTTGTTTCACTACTGGTGAATAATTTGGAATGTTTTCAGACTGCTCCACTTTTTCAACATTTTACAACCTTATTCTAAAAGGGATTAAATAGATTTTTATTTGATCAGTCATCACGCAAAACCCCATAATGACCAAGCAAAACAGATTTTCCTTATTCTTGAAGAAGGCAGCCGAAGGGATCAGACAGTTGGGCTCTGCTCGGTTGCTATGGTTGCTGCGGAGAAGGAGGAGGTCCAAGGGTGTCACAGTGTAGCAGCTTTAAAGATGGCTAGTCAGTTAGCGCCGTGATTGGCACGGATAGCGTTACAATTGGTTACGTCACTCGCTCCGAAACCTTAACAGTTGTTTCCCTTGCTCAGCAACGGTAATTACGCTTTGTAGTGACAGTCGTTTTTTGTGTTCAGGGGTTTACTAATCCAAGGTCCAGATGGGGGCAGTCGGAGCGAAACGGTTACCCACTCTCTGTATGAGGACTTTTCAAACGGTGTTACAGTTCTTAACACATTCACTGGCCCACATCTTCATTGTAGAACAGTGAGGCATCTTCTATTAATTTATGTGTCCTTTACTTATAAATGGGATGCCATTGTAATGGGCTCATGGTGGGGGACAGGTTTTTCTTATCTGATGGGAATTATGAAGAAGTGCGCAAACATTTATGCACTCACTGCTGCACCTAAATTGCTCAGAACTACAGCATCTGTCTTACATGTCAAATGTCCAATTATGACATCCCCACTTGACAAGAATTTTGTCTCAGCAAAAAATTATTTCACCAGAAATGTTATGTTGTGCACACGCCCTATTTCTTCTGGGACGTTTTAGAAATACAGTGGGGAGAACAAGTATTTGATACACTGCCGATTTTGCAGGTTTTCCTACTTACAAAGCATGTAGAGGTCTGTAATTTTTATCATAGGTACACTTCAACTGTGAGAGACTAAATCTAAAACAAAAATCCAGTAAATCACATTGTATGATTTTTTAATAATTAATTAGCATTTTATTGCATGACATAAGTATTTGATCACCTACCAACCAGTAAGAATTCTGGCTCTCACAGACCTGTTAGTTTTTCTTTAAGAAGCCCTCCTGTTCTCCACTCATTACCTGTATTAACTGCACCTGTTTGAACTCGTTACCTGTATAAAAGACACCTGTCCACACTCAATCAAACAGACTCCAACCTCTCCACAATGGCCAAGACCAGAGAGCTGTGTAAGGACATCAGGGATAAAATTGTAGACCTGCACAAGGCTGGGATGGGCTACAGGACAATAGGCAAGCAGCTTGGTGAGAAGGCAACATCTGTTTGGTGCAATTATTAGAAAATGGAAGACGTTCAAGATGACGGTTAATCTCCCTTGGTCTTGGGCTCCATGCAAGATCTCATCTCGTGGGGCATCAATGATCATAAGGAAGGTGAGGAATCAGCCCAGAACTACACTGCAGGACCTGGTCAATGACCTGAAGAGAGCTGGGAAAACAGTCTCAAAGAAAACCATTAGTAACACATTATGCCGTCATGTATTCAAATCCTTCAGCGTACGCAAGGTTCCCCTGCTCAACCCAGCGCATGTCCAGGCCCGTCTGAAGTTTGCTAATGACCATCTGGATGATCCAGAGGAGGAATGGGAAAAGGTCATGTGGTCTGATGAGACAAAAATAGAGCTTTTTGGTCTAAACTCCACTCGCCATGTTTGGAGTAAGAAGAAGGATGAGTACAACCCCAAGAACACCATCCCAACCGTGAAGCATGGAGGTGGAAACATAATTCTTTGGGGATGCTTTTCTGCAAAGGGGACAGGACGACTGCATCGTATTGAGGGGTGGATGGATGGGGCCATGTATCGCGAGATCTTGACCAACAACCTCCTTCCCTCAGTAAGAGCATTGAAGATGGGTCGTGGCTAGGTCTTCCAGCATGACAACGACCCAAAACACAGCCAGGGCAACTAAGGAGTGGCTCCGTAAGAAGCATCTCAAGGTCCTGGAGTGGCCTAGCCTGTCTCCAGACCTGAGCCCTATAGAAAATCTTTGGAGGGAGCTGAAAGTCTGTATTGCCCAGCGACAGCCCCGAAACCTGAAGGATCTGGAGAAGGTCTGTATGGAGGAGTGGGCCAAAATCCCTGCTGCAGTGTGTGCAAACCTGGTCAAGAACTACAGGAAACATATGATCTCTGTTTCTGTACCAAATATTAAGTTCTGCATTTCTGATGTATCAAATACTTCTGTCATGCAATAAAATGCCAATTAATCATACAATGTGAATTTCTGGATTTTTGTTTAAGATTCCGTCACTCATAGTTGAAGAGTACCTATGATAAAAAATACAAAGCATGTAGAAGTCTGTAAGTGGGAAACACTGCCGATTTTGCAGGTTATCAAATACTTGTTCTCCCCACTGTAACTAAACAACTGTCAGCAAGAACTCACACATTTCCGAACTTTGATTTGAACTTTGATTCTTACTAACACAGATTTAGACAGACTTATGAACAATATTGGAGAGAAATAGGCTTTTTGTGTGCATGAAGTCTAACATCTTTGAGTTCAGCTCATGATAAATGGGGGCAAAAACAAAAGTGTTGTTTATAATTTTTTTGAGTGTAGTTTGTTTTAAAAAACTCCTGGGTTGCTTTCACAGTGTCTGTAAAGTGAACCGCCATCCAATCAACTTCGCTGAATCTGAGCGGACAGTATATCCCTATACACTTCAGAATTCATCTGACTGCTTCTGTCTTCTGTCACATCATCAATAAACACTAGTGACCCAGTGCCATTGGAAGCCATGCATGTCCATGTCATCACACTGCTTCCACTGTGTTTTACAGCTGACGTGGTATGCTTCAGATAACTAACCGTTTCAGGCCTTCTCCATATTTCTCCATCCTACAAAAGATCCTTCGATCATCCACCACTGTTGTCTTCCATGGACGTCCAGGCCTTTTTGTGTTGCAGAGCTCACCAGTGTGTTCTTTTTTCTCAAGAATGTACCAAACTGTTTGTTTGGCCACTCCTATTGTTCCTGCTATCTCTCTGATGTATTTTTATTGCAGCCTAAGGATGGTCTGTTTCACTTGCATTGAGAGCTCCTTTCACCACCTGTTGTGGGTTCTCAGCAAAAGCCTCCAGATGTGAATGCCACACCTGGAATCAACTCCAGACCTTTTACCGGCATAATTGGTGAAGAAATAACAAAGGAATAGCACACTCTATCAGGGACTGTTTGCCATCCTTTCATCAGGCCGGCGGTACAGGTCTCTTTGTTCCCGCACCAGCAGGCTCAGGAACAGTTTCTTTTCATCTACTGGAACCCTGCTGGAACCTCATTGCTGCTATCCTTGCATTTCAGTTGCACATGACAGTGTCATGTCACTCTTATGCACACCTTTCAAATAGTGTTACAGACAAAGCAGTATAATATACTGTATAACACACAGCTATGTTCTTTCAGATTACCTGTGACTGAAAAAATATCCAGATTGATATTTCAGGACCAATGTAAACTTTCATTGTTATGCTGATGACACACAGTTATATATTTCAATGAAGCCTGGAGAAGCCCCTATATTTGCTACTTTGGAAGCATGCGTTTCAGATATTAGGAAGTGGATGACAGAGAATTTCTTGCTCTTAAACTCAAGGAAAACAGAAATGCTCGTTTTAGGACCTAAGAAACAAAGAGCGTTGTTAGCGTCACTGTGAACCTCGACGGCTGCATGGTTGTTTCCCAGAAAATTGTAAGAAGCCTCGGCGTTTGCCTTGACCCTGACCTTTCCTTTGAAGAACATATAAAATATGTCTCAAGAGTTGCTTATTTTCATCTTCGAAATATTGCAAAAATTTGAAACTTTCTATCAAAAACTGATGCAGAAAAATTCATCCATGCTTTCGTTACTTCTAGACTAGATTACTGCAATGCTCTTCTCTCTGGTTATCCAGACAAATTAATAAATAAACTTCAATTAGTGCTGCACACGGCTGCTAGAGTCCTAACTAGAACAAAAAACTTTGAACATATTACTCCTGTCCTGGCGTCCTTACATTGGCTGCCTGTTAGGGTTAGGGCTGATTTTAAGGTTTTACTCTTAACCTATAAATCAATACATGGACTTGCTCCTACTTACCTTGCTGAAATGAACCAGCCATACATACCTACACGTAACCTTAGATCGCAAGATGCAGGCCTTTTAATTGTACCTAGAATTTCTAAACAAACAGCTGGCGGCAGGGCCTTTTCTTATAGAGCTCCACTACTGTGGAATGATCTGCCAATTAAGGTTAGAAATGCAAACTCAGTGCAAACTTTCAAGTGTCTTCTAAAAACTAATCTTTACATCACGGTTTACAATTAGGTGTAGCCTGGCCCGGGGGCGTGAAGGTGACCAGTAGGCTTGATACTGTCCACTCTTGCTGTCTTGCCAGGTGGGCTCTCGTCACCACTGGGATGCCCTCCCTCCAATGCCTTTTGGGGGAAGAGTCACTGGCTTGTTGTTGACTCTCTATTGCGCACTTGTGCAATTGGGCTGTAGGCTGCTGGCGATACTCGGCCCTCATTGTTGGGCCCTGTCTGGGGCCTCCCCCGGGTAGGGCCACAGTGTCGCCGGACCCCCCCATCTCAGTTCCAAGGTGTTCCGCAGCTATATTATTGTGCTGGGGGATATGAGAAATGCACTTCTAACTTTTCTCAGTCTCCTCCAGTTTAAAATTTTAGGAGGAGATGAGGTCCTGGTCCACACCTGCGGATTACCTGGTTTGGGGGGCCCGTTGCTGTCCCTGTCCTTGTCCACCTGGTCATACTTCTGACCTAGTCTAGAATCAAATAGACTCTGGATTTAGCCCAGAGAAATGTATTAATTATTCCAATTGGACTCTTAATATCTCACCCGGCACAGCCAGAAGAGGACTGGTCACCCCTCTGAGCCTGGGTCCTCTCTAGGTTTCTTCCTAAAATTCGACCTTCTTAGGGAGTTTTTCCTAGCCACTGAAATTCAACACTACTGTTGTTTGCTCCTTGGGGTTTAAGGACGGGTGTCTCTGTAAAGCACTTTGTGACAACTGCTGTTGTAAAAAGGGCTTTATAAATACATTTGATTGATTGAACTTACAATAGGCATTACTGCTGCAGTAACATATTTAAATTGTAACAAATAGCCTGTGGTCTACACCCTGTTTAATGTTAACAATATATGTTTGTTTTTGTTGTAGGCTAGTGTTTGCCACACATGTAGGTAGTAGATGAGGCTGTTGTGTAATGCTGTTTTCTTGGCAGACAACTCATATCTGTCTGGAGCCAGTTAGGGAAGTCCTGGAGATAAGACACGGAGCCTGTCTAGCTACGGTAGATTGACCTTATGAAGTGACAATATAGTTTTTTCTGGCAGCTCTTCAGTTTCCGCTAGATCTACCAGGTTGTAGAAGCATTTTGTACTCTATTGCTAGCTATGGGAAGGTTTGAATTGAGCTCAGGACAGACTGGCCTCCATACCACCTGTTTAACACTGATATTTAAGTTTTCACTTGGCCCGATGCACGTCCTCTCGGGAGCAGACCGTTGGGCCGTGTAGTCACAGTGCAGTGGGGTATAAACGTCCGGGATTGGATTGTCAGGTAGCTCTTCTTTGTGATGCCAATTTCTAAAGTCCAAACAATTTACAAAAATGGTAGGTAAGACAGAGGAAAACTCAAATGCACAATAAACAGTTTATTCTTGCAAGGAGAGAATACACAGGTTACAAAGTAACAATGAATAATCTCTAGATTAACACAGGACAATCGTCAGTATATAAGGGAGGAAAAGGGGTGTGGTAAAATGCAGATGCTGTCCATCTGTCTTATGTCAATACTACTCATTCCCTTCATTCTGTCACATATCCTAGGCTTCACACACGTCACATGTTGTCCTCCCCCCACCTGGGTAACCTTCTCAACCCTTGAGGAGGACTTAAAGCATCTGGACAAACTACAAATAGACACTAATGGGTTATGGGTTATACAGAAAGGCAGATTTACAATTAACCCTATAATCTGCTGATACCAGTCTAGGATGCCACCTTAGACAAATTCCAGATCCCCATCTCCCACATTCCTCTACTTATCTAAACATGGAGACTCAGTCCTTTAATCAGTAAGAATACATCAGTTTAAGAAATTTCCCTGACATCTACCATGACCACAGCGGAATCCCTGTAGAAGACCAGGAATTTGAGTAAGGTCTGTATGATGGTGTTTCCTGTATAAAACTGTCTAGCTAAGAACTTCACTGCCTCTATGGAGCACCAGTCAGGATGCAATGAGGAGCTTGTAAATTACGTTATAGTTGTCTTGGATAGGAGATTGTAAGACCAGTGAGTCAGTTTCTGTGATCAAATAATGTGTGGTCTGGAGAGAATAAAAATGGGAAGAAGGTATTACAATATGTGACTGGCCAGTGCCATAACTAATAAAAAGAGCATAAAACAATGCAGGCTAAGATCAACAAATGATAAAATGCTGCTTTGCAGGCAAAGTAAGTCAGGCAGATATCAGACTTATATACACAGACTTATATAGTCACACAAAGTGGGGCACTAACAATTAGTGTGGTCATGCACAAAAAAGGAATTCCGTTTGCCCCATGCCATCACACAGATTAGCTGTATAGGGGAAGGTAGTAGTAACTAGTTAAAAAGCCATGACAGGAGTAAACAAACACTACGAAGTGGGAATTGAAGAGTGAGATCAGATCTGGGATCGGATGTATTGGGAATATGAGTGGTCCTAAATATTACTATGATGGGGGAGCTGGCTTTGTTTTCTTACTAGCAATTCAGCTTAATACTTTTTACAATGCAAGCTTGTGTTTCAAAGCAGCAGTGTATTAGAATGCAGTTATTCAATGGTACAACGATAACATGTATCCAATAAAAAACAATCTAATTAGACGCAGAGTCAAACAAGGACTTTACTAAAGAAACTCAAAAAGAACAAAACAAGGTTCAAATGTAACAACAGTACATGATACAAACAACGGCCAGCTTAACACACGAGTGGGACTTAAATAGGGATTGTGACCAGGAACACTGGTGAGTGCAATGATGACGAGAAACAGGTGCTCTAACTGATGGAGAGAGGGCGTTAAAATCCAGTGTCACTGCGCCAGACTTCTGTGTGACCAGGTAGGGAGTCATGTCGGACCTTGATGTAGGGCAGGTGGCAGGTGCAGAGCCATCAATATACGACACAAGAGCTGACAATATCCTGCCAAAAAGCCGTCAATATCCTGCAAAAGAGCTGTCAATAACCTGCAAAATCTTGCATCTGCATACTGTTGACGGATATACCAGGGGTGGGTAGTAACGTGTTACAAGTGACGCAAAAGTAAATGAGTACAGTTTCAAAGGAACGAGTACTTTTCTAGTTACTTTCTGGGGGCTGTATTCTTTACTCTTACTCAAGTATTATTTTTTTTTATAAATCGTACTCTTTACTCCGTTACATTTCATCTACTCTTTAGTAACAATTTTGTCTTAAGTCGATTGTCAAAAAATATTGAGTTTTTTTGTTTCGTGATGTAATTTGAGTTTGGTTGGTCCCTCCCGCTCCTTTAAATCTGCATTGGAGTGCGAGCCACAGATGTAGCTAATTAAATGACAGACACCGACATGAAAAGTTCTCAATTGGAGGACGTTGACAAGGGAAATTCCAATCCCTGGCCACAATTGCACAACGTGTTTCGATTTAAATTTAAAATAGGCAACACAGTCATCATCTCAGTTCCAAGGTGTTACGCTGCTAGATTATTGTGCTGGGGGATATGAGAAATGCACTTTTTAACTTTTCTCAGTCTCCTCCAGTTGAAAATTTTAGGAGGAGATGAGGTCCTGGTCCACACCTGCGGAGTACCTGGTTTGGGGGGTCTGTTGCTGTCCCTGTCCTTGTCCACCTGGTCATACTTTTGACCTAGTCTAGAATCAAATAGACTCTGGATTTAGCCCAGAGAAATGTATTTATTATTCTAATTGGACTCTTAATATCTCACCCGGCACAACCAGAAGAGGACTGGTCACCCCTCTGAGTCTGGGTCCTCTCTAGGTTTCTTCCTAAAATTCGCCCTTCTTAGGGAGTTTTTCCTAGCCACTGAAATCCAACACTACTGTTGTTTGCTCCTTGGGGTTTAAGGCCAGGTGTCTCTGTAAAGCACTTTGTGACAACTGCTGTTGTAAAAAGGGCTTTATAAATACATTTTATTGATTGATCATGAAATGTTGTCTTTTTATTCCCAAAGATGCAACCATCTATACTTTCAAAAACGCATCATCGTAGCTGCGCAAGCACATAGATGTAAGGTTAGCGAACCGGCTCGCGCTACTTAGCAAGCTATCATTTTTTTTTATTCAACTTTTTAGTAATTGAAGAAGTACAAGTACGGTATAATGACATGTTATATATCCTAATGATAATGTAATATTCTAGCTAACCTACAATATATAATAACACTACAACTTGTTAGAATATTTGTATTAGGGGTTCATTAGGCTTGACTTGAACTTTTTTTATTTAGTAATGCACTTTAGTTAGCAGCCAATCTAGCTAGCTAGATTTTAGTTGAAATCAATTGCTGCTAACCAGGTGGCTTAGTTACAATGCAGTCAGTAATTCCATCCAATACCTGACTAACAACAAATATTTGATTGACACAATGTTCTGAGCATTACTACACAATAATATATTATTTTTTTTTTACCAGTAACATGTATGATGGCCTTAATTTGCAAGAATCTTATTTGCAACACTGATTAGTAATAGAATTATAGTATTATTTACATTTGCAATTTATTTTGTTTTTCTATTCTGCATTGCTATGGGCTCTGGAAAACAAATGCCTATTCAAACATTAAAAAGGCAGTTTGCATTTGTACATTCTTAAATCATTTTTCCTTGTTGTTACTATGGTGTTATAATATCTTGAACAAAATATGTAACTAGTACTCAAGTACTTTTTTGACCAAGTACTCTTTTACTCTTAGTTGAGTAGTTTTTCCAGGTGATACTTCAACTTTTACTTGAGTACATTTTAGGATGAGTAACAGTACTTTTACTTGAGTACAGATTTTCATTACTCTACCCACCCCTGGGATATACAATGTACAAATAACAAGTAAGATAAAACTATATAGCACTGGTGAACTTGTTTACAAATTGGAACTTCAAAGTGGCTGTGTTAGCCGTGCATTTGACTAGCCCCTCGTGCCTACGACCACAGCACAGCCATGATAAAACAGGTGTTTACCACTCAATTCCGTGTACAATTGGTTTAGGCAGTTCCACTCTACATCAGAATCAGCTCTATTCGCCAGGTATGTGTACATATACGAGGAATTTGACTCTGGATTTTACAGGCTCATGATGTGCTAACTGATAAAAAAGGGAAACATAGGACGCTCAACAAGAGTCACTGACTGCAATTGTAACGAGGACGCGTGTGGAGGACGTGCGTCATCCCCCCCCGACGTGGTGTTCGGCGTACGTCATCGCCGGCCTTCTAGCCACGGCGCTCCTCCTCCCACGGTACTGTCATCTCTTGTTATTGCACACACCTGGTGTCCATTCCCTCATTAGGTTGCATATATCAGTTTGTGTGTTTCTGGGTGTCTTTGTGTGGTATTGTTCTATGTCCTTTGACTGTACTGGAGTATATGGATGCATGCTTGTTTTGCGCTTGTGTGCTTTTGTTTTGCGTGTCATTTGGCTCGCCTTTTTTCGACGCACTCCACTACACCCACACCGTGACAGCAATATACACTCACCTAAAGGATTACTAGGAACACCTGTTAAATTTCTCATTAATGCAATTATCTAATCAACCAATCACATGGCAGTTGCTTCAATGCATTTAGGGGTGTGGTCCTGGTCAAGACAATCTCCTAAACTTCAAACTGAATGTCAGAATGGGAAAGAAAGGTGATTTAAGCAATTTTGAGCGTGGCATGGTTGTTGGTGCCAGACGGGCCGGTCTGAGTATTTCACAATCTGCTCAGTTACGCATAACCATTTCTAGGGTTTACAAAGAATGGTGTGAAAAGGGACAAACATCCAGAATGCGGCAGTCCTGTGGACGAAAATGCCTTGTTGATGCTAGAGGTCAGAGGAGAATGGGCCGACTGATTCAAGCTGATTGAAGAGCAACTTTGACTGAAAAAAACACTTGTTACAACCGAGGTATGCCGCAAAGCATTTGTGAAGCCACAACACGCACAACCTTGAGGCGGATGGGCTACAACAGCAGAAGACCCCACCGGGTACCACTCATCTCCACTATAAATAGGAAAAAGAGGCTATAATTTGCACAAGCTCACAAAAATTGGACAGCTGAAGACTGGAAGAATGTTGTCTGGTCTGATGAGTCTCGATTTCTGTTGAGACATTCAGATGGTAGAGTCAGAATTTGGCATGAACAGAATGAGAACATGGATCCATCATGCCTTGTTACCACTGTGCAGGCTGGTGGTGGTGGTGTAATGGTGTGGGGGATGTTTTCTTGGCACACTTTAGGCCCCTTAGTGCCAATTGGGCATCGTTTAAATGCCACGGCCTACCTGAGCATTGTTTCTGACCATGTCCATCCCTTTATGACCACCATGTACCCATCCTCTGATGGCTACTTCCAGCAGGGTACTGAAATGGCCCCCACAGTCACCAGATCTCAACCCAATAGAGCATTTTTGGGATGTGGTGGAACGGGAGCTTCGTGCCCTGGATGTGCATCCCACAAATCTCCATCAACTGCAAGATGCTATCCTATCAAAATGGGCCAACATTTCTAAATGCTTTCAGCACCTTGTTGAATCAATGCCACGTAGAATTAAGGCAGTTCTGAAGGCGAAAGGGGGTCAAACACAGTATTAGTATGGTGTTCCTAATAATCCTTTAGGTGAGTGTATTTCATAATGGACTTGACCCTCCCAAGCCCAAAAACCAGTTAGCCTATACATGCAGTGTATTATTTTGGAAGCACTTATGTTGTACCTTGGTACACTAAACAGTTATGTCATAATAGGTTTTATCTGATCATGCACTGTACCTTCCCAAGCCCAAAAACCAGTATACATTAAGTTTATTATTTTGTAACCACTTATGTTTTACCCTTGCGCACTAAATAGTAAACTATTTAGTATAAGTATAATTCAGACCCACTTTTATTTGCTATTTTAGTGATACATGATTTATGATTAATATTTCAGAACATTGACAATATACTCCAAATGTATTTCAAATACATTATATAATACTTTCAGTTTATTTCATGTGTGCTAGTTTATTTCCAGTGTTTTAAATTATAGTCTGAATGCTAACACCTTCAGCTCTGCAGTCGACTTGAATGGACAGACCATCCTTTAACCTCCTTGGCAATATTTACTTAGATATGGGGTTACACAAACCAGATTTTTCTGTCTCTTGACATTTCATGTATCTTGTGCCACACTCTAATTATAAGCATCCCATTCAGACATGTTCAGTTAGTAAAAATAAATTAAAGACAATAGAAATGTATTGAATTTCAAAATTGCTTTATTAAAACATTCTGACAATTTGTTGTGTGTGTAAATCAATATTATTTCCTCTTTCTATCCATCCATCTTCTCAGGAACCCCTCCTCCCTTCCATCCATAGTCCCATGCTCATCTGTCACTTTATATCATGCACACCTGTCAATTTTACATTGCACTATGGTTGTATAGTTGTGTAGTTATTATTATTGATGTGTTTTTGTACAGTGTTATTACTGATTGATTGTGTTATTTATTTTAGTTACTGTTACTTTTTAACTTTTAACTGCACTGTCGGGAGTAGGAAAACCAAGCATTTAATTGCCGTAACTTGTTATTGCAAATGACAAATAAACCTTTTGAACTTGAACCTTCTTCTCATCTTCATAAAAAACTCCTTCCAGGTAATTTCTTTATCCATACCCTTGGCCTGGTAAATTGACAACCATAAATATATTTCCCTGCCAGTCCGGGGAACCCTGAATGAATGTGAGGACTGTTAGGTCCCTGTTTTACTTCCAAATGACAGAACCAGCACAAACGGCCAGTGTGCCACATCTGCTTGTCTTTCTGTTGTTCCATTTTGTCAATTGAAGGTCTTGTTGAAAGAACGGGGTAGACAGTAAATCCTCATAATACATTTTGGGGGTTGTGAGGCCCCCTGCTCCATATGTTTTAAATACTTTTGTGGAGCAGTAAAAGTACCTAACATGCTCACTGAACAAAGAAAAAAATTTTAGGAGCCATCATTCGTGTAAAAGGACTTGAGTTGGCAACATGAAAGGCAGGTTCTTGTAATTTTTTTCTTTGTTCTGTTGTTGCTCTGATTGTTGCTGCTTTTCTATCAGTCCAATAACAATCTTCTCAATTGCAGCTTCAGTGAGAGGAGCATATTGTGAGGGCACAACTGCAGGTGGCAGCACAGTTACTGAGACACAGGTTGGGTCACTTTCCATGGTTAAGTGCTGCCACAGTTGTTGGCTCTCCAAGAGATTTTCAGGACTGTTTTTTTTTTATTTGGCCAGGTGTTTAATATACCTTCCTGTTTGGTGGTTGTGTGAAGGAGGCTATTGGGGTCTGCACATGAGCTTTGCACCATAGAAGCATGTTCACGATCCACCGGTTTCAGCATGTCCTTCTGTCAGTTGAGGGGAAGAGCAGAGCACACTTGCTCAATGTCCTGGAGTCCAAACCTCTCTTCCGGACATTTTGCGCTCCCAGTCACCTTTACAGAGGCCATGTTCAAGTCAGTAATCAGTACAGGGGTCAAACACTGCAGGCAAAACCACACCTGGCTGTTTGAGATTACCAACCTCTGGAAATTCCACCAGTCATACCCTGGGCCTGAAATACCTCTGGGGAGACATTGTTCCCTGTCACCCATTGAGCCTGGTGGAAGTGGTAGCCCTCTTGCTGTGAAGTGCGTCTAACTGGAATCCAGATGGGCACAGATGCCCCTGGACGTGGCTGAGGTGCAGTGCGCCACCATTCCTGTAGAGAATCCCATCCTCCCATTCTGGGTCACTGAGACAGCCTAAATGATATGAAGCAAAGGGTAAACACTATTAATAATGTAATTATTTGATACCTTTCAGGCTAATGTACAAATAATACAGTACACTGTATAATATACACACACAACCTTCAACTAGACAAAACTGGACAATTCTTGCACCTTACATATCTTGTAGTATAATTTTTCGTGATTTATTAATGCTCTCAGTCTACTGTTTTAATGCTCAGTCTAATATTCTTACTTGTTTTTACCTTTTTGTATATAATTACCTTATTATGAAATGTAGCTTTCAGGATATTCTGTACTATCTATACAGAAATAGCTATAACATTTAAGTGACTTATTATGAAAGCGTTCAAATTGTGTAATTCGTGAAAACATAGAATATTGTTGTTTGTTATTTCGATCGCGCTATTATAATATAATGCTTACAAATATATGTGAGAAACGTACTGCATAGTTTGAACAAGTCCCCATTTCAATCAGATTACATTCAAACAAAAATCGGCTGAATGTCCGCTATATTTCCCATACATTTGCGGAGTCCTTACGTGGCCTTACGTATATTGCATCCGTAGTGGTTTAGCACTAAACATAGACAACGAATAGGAAAGGATTTAAGACACTTAGTTAAAGAATCCACGGCTGCCGCGCGCGGGCCACGCTAGCTAGATCCGAAAAACTTTTTTTCCGGCCCATCCAAGGGTTTATATTACAGAAAAAATGCCTGAAGGTAGCTTTCGATTATTGCAGTGTCTAAGTAAAAAAATTTCAAACATTTGCAGGGTTGATGAATAGGAGAAGAACTACCATCTGGTGTAAGGCAACAGGTTCCAACTGATATAGATTTTTTTTTAAACATATATTTATTAAACTAAAAAAAGGGTGGCTTGCCCACTTCAGGTTGGTGGAGAGTGCCTGCCTCAAGTGGAGGAGTTTAAGTATCTAGGGGTCCTGTTCACGAGTGAGGGAAGGATGGAACGGGAGATTGACAGACGGATCGGTGCAGCTTCTGCAGTAATGCAGTCGATGTATCGGTCTGTCGTGGTGAAGAAAGAGGATGAAGCGGTAGATGATGACATGATGACATTTATTAAACTGCATCCAAACTGCACAGAAATTCTCTGGTCGGATCTAAAATTCACATACAGTGGAAATAAAAATTCTACACACCCCTGTGAAAATGCCAGGTTTTTGTAATGTAAAAGAACAAGACAAAGGTAAATCATGTCCGAACTTTTTCCACTTTAAATGTGAACTATAATGTGAACAATTCAGTTGAAAACAAACTGAAATATTCGAGGGGCAAAACTGAAAAATAAAAACCTTACAAGAACCTGGCATTTTAACAGGGGTGTGTAGACCTTTTATATCCACTGTAAATTAAACAGTCCAAATGAAGCAGTTGAAAATCTCTAAATGGCATCTGCAGGTAGGCTATCTAACACTTTTCCTGCTTCACCTGAAGGCCACCTTTACCCAGGCACTAGCTAACCAAAAAGTACCACAGGTTCATTACAGCCCCAGTCAAAACATATGCTAGTAAAGTGAGAACGTCATGAATACCACATACATCTGACTTAGTGTGATGTACTACTATCACACATCTTAACATTAACACAAACATGTGATACCACCAAATTACAACATTAAATAACATAGCATTACAACATATCAATAAATACAAACATGACAATGTACAATGTGATACAACCAAATTAAAACGTTACATAACATAGCTTTACATCATAGTAATAAATACAAACATAATATACCATGAGATACCACCAAGTTACAACATTATATAACATAGCAACGTAGTAATAAATATAACACTAAATCACAGGATTATCCAGGGGCATATCAAATTCCTTGTGGTAAAATTTTTGAAAACAGTACACAGTGTCTGGATACTGTAAATACCACAGGACAGGTACCACAGGTACAGACATTTTTGAGCTACAGGGCAACCCTGCCACCTAGTGGCACAGTTGATATAGCAGCCAATATATGCATATAATTTACATGCTTATTATGTACTGGGTATAAATTACAGCTGTGCTCATAAGTTTGCATACCTTGTCAGGAATTGTGAAATTCGGGCATTGATTTTGCAAATATGACTGATCATGCAAAAAAAACTTATTTTATTTAAGGAAAGTGATCATATGAAGCCATTTATTATCACATATTTGTTTGGCTCCTTTTTAAATCATAATGATAACATAAATCACCCAAATGGCCCTGATCAAAAGTTTACATACCCTTGAATGTTTGGCCTTGTTACAGACACAAGGTGACACACACAGGTGAAAATGGCAATTCAAGTTTAATTTCCCACACCTGAGGCATTTAAATTGCAATTACTGTCTCTGTATAAATAGTCAATGAGTTTGTTAGCTCTCACTTGGATGCACTGAGCAGGCTTGATACTGAGCCATGGGGAGCATAAAAGAACTGTCAAAAGACCTAGAGCTTTATGGTCACAACCATAGAGCTTTATGGTCACAACCATAAGTGCTATGCTTGTAGAGGGGTCAACAAGGCTTATAGTGAACAGAATTCCATCCCCACTGTGAAGCATGGTGGTGGCTAATTTATGTTTTGGGGATGTGTGAGCTCTAAAGGCATGGGAATCGTGTGAAAATTGATGGCAAGATGAATGCAGCATGTTATCAGAAAATACTGGCAGACTCTTTGCATTCTTCTGCACAAAAGCTGCACATGGGACGCTCTTGGACATTCCAGCACAACAATGATCCTAAGCACAAGGCCAAGTTGACCCTCCAATGGTTACAGCAGCAAAAGGTTAAGGTTCTGGAGTGAAAATCATGGTGCTACTGCTTAAATGGGCATCCTGTCTCAGACTTCCTTGCCTTTTTTGTTGGTACAGATAAACTACCAACCAAAACTAAAGATCCCCCCCCCCTAAAAAAGCATGATCCACAGCCACTGTGTTTTGGTTGAGATTCAAACATTTATCTTTTTACCATTTATGCTGTGAGACATATTTGATTTTGAAGCGGACACAAAAATCAAGATATTCTTATCTGTTTAGTTTACCATTGCTAATCAGAAACAACTGTATTCACCAACAAAATCTAAATGTATCCCTGAATGAAATTAACATCTGAATCCAATTGTCTGAAATCCAAAATGGTCTCTGGTTAAGTTAGGCAAATGATTGCCATTAGACCACATCCTTCATGCAAGACTTTCAACTACAAAAACCTAACAATATTGTCTAGTTCAGGAAAAAGTTAGATTTATTTGATAGTGAGGAAGACTTTGAACTTTTTGTAAGGTTCAATTAAGACAATATCTTGTTCTTGACGGTAAACGTTTGTGCTAAACCTGCACCAGTGGAAGGATTTTGCAAGGTGTGCATTTAGCTTTTTTGTATGTATACATAATATGTAATATCAAAACATTGTTATGATTGAATGAATGGCACTGAAAGACCAGGTTTGAGGTTTCTATGACTATTATTGAAAAGATATATGGAAGTTTTATGAAATAAAATACATTTTCATAATCTAATGGATGATTTAATAAATCAATATTTTGTCACCAAAACAATGGTTAAAGTCAGCCATGTATAGTTTTGGAATAATATGCATCAGGTTTTAAATGTATTTGAAAAATATATTGATGATATAATAAATAAATAAAATAAATAATGTGTTTTCCTTGATTGTTAATTAATCAATAAATAAATACTTTTGTCACCAAAAGACAGGTTGAACATCTTTAGAATATAATGCTCCAGGTTTGAGGTTTCTTTGACAGTTACTGAAAAGGATATTGAACATGTATGGAATAAAAAAAAATTCATTGATTTATAGATAAGAATGTCGAATGAGAAGGTTTTTTAAATCATGAATATGAAACAAATCTCACCTTGTAACAACACATTATGTAATAACATTGCATTAAGTAATTACCTGACAAAATGTAATAAATGTCCCCATATTTTGTAATAAAGTGTTACATAATGCAGTGATTGTTACAAAATGTGGGAGTCAGACTTTTGTTTACTGAAAATGTAATAATATGGTGCATTATGTAATAACCAACCAAATTGGATTACTTCATTCATGAAAATCATTATAACATAACAATGTTTATTTTATGCATTCTAGCATGAATTATACTGACTCAAAATTCATTTGAAAAGATACAATTAGTTCAGTAGATTAGTTGTATCTTTCAATGGCCAAAACTACATCGTGTCACTGTATTCCTTAGCTAAACAGAAACTGAACTTGAGGTTTCAACTGCACAACAATCAGTGTTTTACTGACACAAAGTATTGGTATACACACAAATGTCAGGGAACACATGTGCATGCACACACACACACACAGCTCTGCCATTAAAGATTATGCAAATTGTGACTATACAGAAAGAGTCCAAAAATGGT
The DNA here is from genome assembly GCF_011004845.1 of Esox lucius. Taxonomy (NCBI): domain Eukaryota; kingdom Metazoa; phylum Chordata; class Actinopteri; order Esociformes; family Esocidae; genus Esox; species Esox lucius. The sequence continues at coordinate 13,973,936 of NC_047592.1, read as the reverse complement.
TGCATAACAAAAGACCAACAGTGAATTCTTTCAAGTTCTTTAATCTCTCAATGCCCAATTATGGTATATTTGTACCACTATCTAGCAGTGTGGCGGGAGAGCATGGGAAAGTTTCAATTCTGTAGTCCAAATAGGCTGTAGCAAAAAAACTTTGAGACCATCAGGGTGGCCAACTCTCAACAAAAAAACAATAAGGCAATAAACATTAAAAAATAATTAATATGTGAACTATTCCAATGAATACATTCCTATGACCTTAAACAGAGTGTAGGAAAACAAAATGTTTCTGTCAGAAACTTTCTAAGATCAATATTATCTTCTAGGCCAGTGGTTCCCAACCAGGGGTACTAGGACCCCTGGGGGTACTTGGTTTTTCCATAGGGGGTACTTGAAAACACTCATGACACCATAGACTTACTAGTGAAATTAACATGATTATTAGCATAAAGGTTTGAGTTACTCTACATTAAACTAGAGATAAATTAGAGAAATGTGCCATAAATATAGTTTTTGAATTGCATTGGAAGACGGAGAATAAGTTGGATTGTCTATTACTGGCTACTAGTTGAAAGGCAACATACTAAAAGGTATGATATTGAGCGTGACTAAAATTATATTTCTCTGCAAAGCATAAAAATATAATTTTAGTCACGCTCAATATCATACCTTTTAGTATGTTGCCTTTCAACTAGTAGCCAGTAATAGACAATCCAACTTATTCTCCGTCTTCCAATGCAATTCAAAAACTATATTAATGGCACATTCTACATACAAAGTGGCAATCCAAGGTGCTTTACAACTTTAGATTAAAAGACGTTTTTGAAAAAGAGGCAATTTATATATTAATAGACTATTTGTAAGAAAAGACAATTGATATATAAGAACAATGAATAAATGAATAGAGTTGCAGTTAAAAACTAGATTTAAAATAAGTTTGCATTTCAAAAGGACTCAAATAACTTAACTAAAAGTCCTGATTGAAAGTTTTTTTGAGGATTAGGCTACTTTTAAGATAGACAGGGAGTCTGGTCCAGGTGCAGCATGGGTTGCTTCACAGTTTAGCCCTGGCACTCACCATGTTTTTCCCCAAGCAGCATTACCTTGTATTCAATTATGCGGCTGACATGAACCCAATGTATTGACTTAAGAATCGGGGTGATGTGGTCTGAACTTTTGGTTACTGTAAGAACTCTAGCAGCTGCATTTTGAATAAGCCAAAGCTTTTTGATTGTCTTTTTGGGAAGCCCTGTCAAAAGACCATATAGTCAACCCTGCTGGAAATAAAAGCTTTTATGTGTCTATTTAGGTGAACTGTAATGCCTTGGGTGGCACAGAGGTCATAGGGGTCCTATTTAATATTATTTAAAATCCAACTCCCACATTATGTAATAATTATTTATAAATGTGGGGAAATATATTACGTATAACTTTCAAGCTGTTCATTACAAAATGCGGCAGATAATGACAACATTGGGTACATAATGAAGTGAACATTTATTACATTATGTCAAGTTATTACATAATGCGGTGTTATTACATAATGTGTGAAAAGTGTGTAATTAAACATCGGTGAAAAGTATGTAAAATGTACTTATCGAAGTTGTTTGTTTTTCCATTCTCGAAAAATTATCGATTGGTTTCATTTAACGTTAGTGCACTGCAGAGTTAATGATAGAATACCTGTTTGTAGGGGGTCGCATATCCTTGAGTAAAACGACTGTTGGTGTGCATGGTGGTTACGTACAACATACTTTTTAATAACATTTGAATGATAGGACTTGAGTAAAATGTGTTTTGCCACCTCAGGCATGTCCTCCTGGAGCTTGAATGCCCCTTTATGTGCCCATGAAAAGCCTACTACTCTAATTATATAATTAGTAACATATTCTATCACAGATTACAAAATATTCCTAATTAGGCTTAGTTTAATGTTATTATAACATGTGCATGTGCTTCAGCATACCCAGATCTGATTGGTCGAGCATACCTAGATCTGATTCACGCTCGTATTTCTGGGGATTGTTTCCGTCTACAGTCAGTCCTTCGGGAAGATCTGGAGGGGTACCGCGCTTATTTGTTGGAGAGTAGAAACAGCAGTTTGGTTCTTGAGAGTACAGTACAGCCTCTATATACTTTCATTTGGATAAATTTCGGTTTCCAAATGAAACAACTTCGCAGTGTATTGAGTTTGGCTACACGAGCTGATGAGAGCTGATGCAGTGGACGCAATGTACAACTGCTGGAAAGTTTTCGTCTTCCACTTTTTGGTTTTAATCGTGGCAACACAGACAGAAGCAGGTAGCAGCATACTAAAGCGTTTGGCAGACGCCACAATTCTTTTATCACAATATCATTATAGGCAATAATCGTATTCGAGTGTTTTTGTGGAAGTTACAAATGTCTGAACATTTACAGTCAAGGACAAGGTTCACAAATGTTTACGACGAAATTCAGACTAATAATGTTCAGACTAATAAAGTAATTCTGTAGTTGTTACATTTCATTAGGAAATGAAATGTAACAACTAATATTTCTCAAATCAAAATAAATGGTCACTACTATAGTCAAGAATCTCTCAATAGGAAAGAGGAAACAAATCAACTCGGGCATGAAGGAAGTAACTGTCACGAAAGTATTGTGATCCTAGCAACGCCTCTGTACCTCACCCATGGTGTTCGTTTTTTTTTTTAGAGCTTCCGTCACCAATACGTTTGACTTCGACTTGGAAGAACGAGTTCTGCTTGGAGTTTTCATGGAGATTGCCAGAGAGTTTTGATGAGAATTTGGATTGTAAATACAAAATCAAAACTTCACAGGTAGGCGGGGTTAATAAAACGTTAAATGATTGGACATAGCAGGGGAGTGCATGCCTGACAGATTACAAAAACGGTAATTGCAATCCATTTGGTTGCCTGCTAACATAATGTAATCAGATTACAGAGCATGTATGATTACTTACTGTACATTATGGATGGATTGGGTTGGAGGCTCAAAATAATTATGACATGTTAACATGCTTGATCTGTTTGCTAACAAAGCCTTCGAATAAGCAATTGATTTAAAACTTTGTGCCCCAAAACAGAATTCAAATCGCTGTCCATAAATAGCTTTCAATCTTGTCAAAATGTTTTTGAAAATGTTGAGCGCAGTTTTGAGTACACAATGGTAGGGACACCATACATTGGAGCAGTTTCAAGCAAGCTTTTTCATGGAAAGAGATTGAAATGTCTGTTCAACGGAGAGAACTGGTAAAACAGGAACCATGACAGGATGTCCATACTGCTAGACAATGGCACATTTTAGTATTCCCTCTTCAAGTAATCTGTCGGTCTATTGGCCAAAAGTCTTCACATGTTGCTTCTCTGATATCAGAACAAGGCTTGACGTTTGCATCTGAATGCCAATCACTAGGAACTCCTGTTTGCTACTTTCAGATGTTTCATCTGCATATTGCTCAAGAAAAATAGACATTGCTTAGAAAATAACTGCATAGGCTTTCAGTACCTCAGTGAAGTGTGGGGAGGTTGAAGTCAGGGTAGGCAACAGGAAATACTCTAAAATCTGACCTACTCACTAGTCAGCAGTGCCAGTTCTAGCCTTTTTAGGGCCCTAAGCAAAATTTCAGTTGGGGCCCACTCTCCAATATCAGTCAGGGGTTCCCTAGCAGTCGGAGGCCCCCTAGTTGTCAGGGGCCCTAAGCAACCACTTATGTTGCTTATGCCTGGAGCCGGCTCTTCTGGTCAGGTTGAACTCCCTAGCAAATCTATTTCTATTACGTGTCATTAGATTGAAAGCATTCACTTTTTAAAGGGAACTGTACTGTTATTGGCCCATACACGTATGAGACTCTCCTGGGAATTTGGTTTCGCAAAGAAATATTTTACTACATTGATCTCAGCACGTTTCCATATCACGTATAACCGTTGTCATCTGCATGACTCACAAATCAAGCAATTGATTGCGCGAGAAGCTGATGATTGCATAAGCAAAAAATATTTCAAATCTTGTCAGAAGAGACTATTTCCCACGAGTATGCAATGCATCATGGAGACATTTACAAAACAACCCATTAAGCAAAATAGTAGCATGTCTGATTGAAAATCCCAAAACCTCAAGTCTGAATCCAGTAAACAAATATAACCTACAAACTCAGGGAGTAGAGAACAGAAAACAGCTGTTGGCAAATAATTCAAGTCAGCATAGCCAGCCCTTGGCCACACGGAGTCAGCATTTGAGAACAGCAGGCAGATAAAGCAGAACATCCTGCTAGCTTCAGCCAACCACAGAGCCACTTGGTTCTTAAATGCAATTCATTTTGGAAACTTCTGGCATTTTGGAAATCTTCTGCCCCTTACACTGTTGTAAATTTGTAAGATCAGATCTGGGTCTACCCTTTGACAGAATTTGTTTTTTTTCTTCAAAAGATAAAGTGGAAAATTGTTCTAGATGCGAGAATGAATTTGGCACTTGCTACGCCAGTTAGCTTTACTAGACATTCTTGCGGGACTGGAGAGCCAAAAATATTTTGATTGGTAGGAAGTGACATAACTGCACCCCAAAAGCACAGAGGCCTTGTGCTTTTCCATACACATTTTTAAGAATATGTGAACGTACTATGCATGTGCCATCCGTCCAAATTGTTAGCATTCACTTGAACTAGAGGAGCAGAGCCCGCGAACAGTAGAAGGAACTGGAGCGGTGGAAAGTGGTTTAGCCAATACACTGCCTCCGCACATATTTCTTATAATTAAACCCACAAAATCTAAATGAAATTTCTGTTGACAAATCAACAATCACTGCAGAAAAAACATGTATTTGTAAGACAATATGATACATTTCTATTTCTTCCAAAACTCCAGGGTAGGCAGTGCCTACCCAGACCGCACGTCACTTCATTAGCTAGGCTTTTATTAAGCCAACGATTCATGTAACCTTGTGCGTATATCTTTGGTCTGTGTCTACATTCTGCTTTGGCAATATTTTTCTGTTCTTTTCTGAACCACAATGCAATTTGGAGATACAGCCTATTTCCAGTTTTCAAGTGAAGTTGCGAATTGTTGTGGAAAAAACAAGTATTTGATACACTGCCGATTTAGCAAGTTTTCCTACTTAAATAGCATGTAGAGGTCTGTAATTTTTATCATAGGTACACTTCAACTGTGAGAGACGGAATCTAAAACAAAAATCCAGAAAATCACATTATGATTTTTACATAATTAATTTGCATTTTAATGCATGACATAAGTATTTGATCACCTACCAACCAGTAAGAATTCCAGCTCTCACAGACCTGTTCGTTTTTCTATAAGAAGCCCTCCTGTTCTCCACTCATTACCTGTATTAACTGCCCCTGTTTGAACTCGTTGCTTGTATAAAATACACTCAATGAAACAGACTCTAACCTCTCTACAATGGCCAAGACCAGAGAGCTGTGTAAGGACATCAGGGATAAAATTGTAGACCGGCACAAGGCTGGGATGGGCTACAGGACAATAGGCAAGCAGCTTGGTGAGAAAGCAACAACTGTTGGCGCAATCATTAGAAAATGGAAGAAGTTCAAGATGACGGTTAATCTCCCTCGGCCTGGGGCTCCATGCAAGATCTGAGCTCGTGGGGCATCAATGATCATGAGGAAGGTGAGGGATCAGCCCAGAACTACACGGCAGGACCTGGTCAATGACCTGAAGAGAGCTGGGAACACAGTCTCAAAGAAAACCATTAGTAACACATTATGCCGTCATGGATTAAAATCCTGCAGCACACGCAAGGTTCCCCTGCTCAAGCCAGCGCATGTCCAGGCCCGTCTGAAGTTTGCCAATGACCATCTGGATGATCCAGAGGAGGTATCGGAGAAGGTCATGTGGTCTGATGAGACAAAAATAGAGCTTTTTGGTCTAAACTCCACTCTGTGTTTGGAGGAAGAAGAAGGATGAGTACAACCCCAAGAACACCATCCCAACTGTGAATCATGGAGGTGGAAACATCATTCTTTGGGGATGCTTTTCTGCAAAGAGGACAGGACGACTGCACTGTATTGAGGGGAGGATGGATGGGGCCATGTATCGCGAGATCTTGGCCAACAACCTCCTTCCCTCAGTAAGAGCATTGAAGATGGGTCGTGGCTGTGTCTTCCAGCATGACAACGACCCGAAACACACAGCCAGGGCAACTAAGGAGTGGCTCCGTAAGAAGCATCTCAAGATCCTGGAGTGGCCTAGCCAGTCACCAGACCTGAACCCAATTGAAAATCTTTGGAGGGAGCTGAAAGTCTGTATTGCCCAGCAACAGCCCTGAATCCTGAAGGATCCCTGCTGCAGTGTGTGCAAACCTTGTCAAGAACTACAGGAAACATATAATCCCTGTAACCGCAAACAAAGGTTTCTGTACCAAATATTAAGTTCTGCTTTTCTGATGTATCAAATACTTCTGACATGCAATAAAATGCAAATTAATTACTTAAAAATCATACAATGTGGTTTTTTGGAAAATAAATTAGATTCCGTCACTCACAGTTGAAGTGTACCTATGATAAAAATTACAGACTTGTACATGCTTTGTAAGTGGGAAAACCTGCAAAAAGGCAGTGTATCAAATACTTGTTCTCCCCACTGTACCAGTTGTTTTTGTTGGCCTTTCTCTCAATATTTTTTATGTGTTTGTATGCTCAACTCAGTTCTGATTACATTTTCATCAGATATAGGCAGAATTCTTAAAACCAAAGGGGGATTCTTAAAACCAAAGCCCTACTTGGTGCTGTTTTGAACATAAGGGGATCACCTACTTTAACCCCTACTTATTTTTCTTGCTTCCACAGTAAATTCCCTCTAACACTGACATTTTAAACTTTAACAATAGGTATCCATAACTAGGAGCTCTAAGACAACATTGTTCCAGGAATGTGATTCTCTGGAGGGAGGTTTGAATTTCTCAGTACAAACTGAATGCAACAATTCAAAAAGTCAACCTGTTGTTCACACCATCGCTGCCCCCAGAGGTTGGTGCTCAACAAAATGTTCTCCTATACAACATTATCACTTTATATGATGTGGTTTTCCAAGCAAAGATTTAACATGTTCTTGGTCACAAAGCAAAACAAAAATGTATTTCATGACTGCAGTCTGTGTTGGGGACTTTGCCCTATATACTAAAGTGTTAGTTAATGGCATTAAGGTATTTTTGTCCCTTTTCTCAACAGAATTGGTGAAGGACTTCCATTGTTTTTACTACTCCTCCAACGCCCTGAACTGTAGCTGGCTTCCAACCAATCAGTCCCCGGAAGACATAAACCTCTACTATGCGTGAGAACTATTCTACGTCCTTCTTCTCCACCAATCACAGTCTAATACCATACTGTTTTTGGAGGAAGAGTATTTACATAAGTGAAATAGAGATAATTAGTTGAGATGAGAGCCTTCTGTTTCATATGAAAGAGTGACCTGTAATTAAGGTCCAACACTGACCCAGAGATTTTCAGATGGTCAGGAATTATTTTGGAATACAACTATGTCAACAACTATGCAATGACCTGTCATTACTAATGTTTCAGGTACCCTGAATCAGAAATACATCTGAGTAACACATCAGAATGCAGGAGCTACCTGCGCAATGCTGGTAGGAAGACTGGATGTCTCATCAGAGGGGACTTTAGTAAATTGAAAGTCTACTTCCAGGTCAATGGGACTGTCAACGGTTCATCTTTACGAAATACCTTCAAGGTCATTCCTAAGGACAATGGTAAGAATGGAACTCCTCGATCTTCAGTTCCAGGTTATTCCAATCAGTTCAGAAGCATTGAGGGAAATTCTGAATAATGTCAATTTCGTAGTTCCATCTTTATTTAAAGAATATCATTGTAATTATGTTGTGTCAATGAGGCTGCTTTATTTTGCCATTGACACCACTCAGAAAGGTAGGTCTTGAGCGATTTAAGCGCCTGTCCTTGTAGACAAGCCAAGTCTAATGAGCTTTTTATGATGATGTTATGATCATTAGTGTCAAACACAGCTCTTAAATCTACAAAAGGAAGAATATAGACATGACCACATTTAGATGAGCCCAAGAGGATATTAACTACTTTAAAAAGTGTAGTTTCAGTGCTATGAAATGGTCTGAAGATTGAGGAACAAAGATGCAGTTGGAGATAATGATGTTGGCTGCTGATCTTTAGTTTTCTCTAGAACCTTAGAAAGGAAGTAATATTGACCAATGATGCTGTTTTTCAATGCGAGCCTGTATACCTCAAGCTATGGCTTAGATATACTTACTTATAACAGGTGCCACTGTATCTGGGGCTGTTGTAAGATCATGATGAAAATGATCTGTCATAGGGTGATCATCTGTCATAGGGTAGCTGAGATCTATAATATCTGGGAGATGACAGGAAATGTTTGGGATGTAGAGGAATTTAAGTAACATTCTGGTTCAACTCTAGGACAGGCAGTTTATTTCAAAAGCTATAAAAAAGGGTGACCTTGAGAACTCCAAGGGTATAAGCTGGTGCCATTGTCAGTATCAGCAAAGCATACATGCTTGACAAAGTGTCATGTTTTGTTAGAATTGTCATAATAAAGTAGTCTAAACCTAAAGGATTATGAGGAGAGATGGACACATGTATGACCTCAGTATGATGGGTTTAAATCTAGAGTATGGCTGTGGTGATGTGTGGGCACTGATACATTCTGAGCAAAGATAAAAGACTTGAAAAAATCGAAAATGCCATTCCCTGGGCATCACTGTCATTATCCACATGTACATTAATATCTCCTACAATTAGTCATTTATCGGACAGGATTTCAAAGAATGATAAAGAGTTGGATGTCAAAAGGCCCAGATGGGTTTCAGCCAAAAATTTAATAATTTAAACATTTAAAACTTTTACAGAATTAAAATATGTTCCACACACACGGCTTAGAATGCAGAGCGGATGTGGAGGAGAGGGTTAATGTGTGTGTTTGTCGGTTGTGTGTGGCAAGGGGTGTTTTATGTCTGATATTAACGTGCCCAATTGCAGTACCAGCAATATCCTCGGTGTCTGCCAGTTACAATAACAAAATAACACATAAAACACAACTTTTCTAAGTACAGTGTTATAACAGTGTTATGACATTATTATGACACATTTTACATCAGCCTTTATGACATAGATTACCAAGTTATGAAAATAGGCTTTCATGAAGATAGTCTTCAAATATTAAGAATATATTAAGAATATGTGTGTATATTCATGATAGTATTGTTGACAACTCTCATTTATTTAAATAGAATTGTATGTTTGATTCTTTTCAGTCAAGCCTCCTGCCCCAAAGGTTAAAATTACAGAGAAAGAAAATAATCTCAATCTGAGTTGGAACCATCCAAATATATCTCATCCCCACTGCTGGGATTACATGTTAAACTACAGCAGGTGTCAAGAGTCACTGGTAAGGCTTGAATATGTTACTCATCTGCACACATTCTTATATATTCAACCATTTATTTATTCTGATCATTCCCGGTGGATCATTACCACTGCTTCCAGGTCGCTTTTTTCAGTAGTTTCATATTTAATTATTAGGGTTGGAGGGAAACAAGGGGAGTATATTAATTGTACCATACCCAGTCAAATTACACATGGTATTTTTCAAATTGCAATGGTAGTATGTAAATTACCAGATCAAGACATCAATATCAAAATCACTAACAACAATGAATCAGTGAACATAATAGGGCAAAAACAAATAACTGCGAACATTTTGTTAAATTAACTTCAATGACTAAGTATGATTTTTCCATGTTGTGATATTCTGCCATTAAGAAACCTAGCTAAAAGTACAGGTGAATACTTGAAATATTGGTCTAATGTCTACCCTCTCTGGTAGACATTAGACCAATATATTATTTTTGCTTTAGGCCTGACGTAGTATCTCTTTTTGATTTTTGAGTATGTGTCTATCTCCCTTGTCTCATGTAGTTGACCACAAATTTTCCAAGTTGTTTTTTTGTGATTTAAACATTTTGATGCATAAAGAAATGCTTTCTAGTCTATTTCTGTGTAGTGTAAGCTCATTTACATAAATGTTGTTTGTTAATTGTTACCATGTGATATTTGATTGGGTATGCTACCTTTAATTTATCAAACCAACATTAAGTCAGCAGAGGTGTGTGACTTATATTTAATTTTATTAAACTTAATTAAACAACACCAGCAAGCAAAGATAAAGTATGGGAGCAGTTTATGTTCTTTTTCTTTCTACACGCTTGGTGAAGAGTTAATACAAGTGTATAATTACAACCCTGTTTACAGAAAAGTTAAGACACTGCGTAAAATGCAAATAAAAACAGAATGCAATGATGTGCAAATCATTTATTTTTTTATTTAAAATAGTACAGAGACAACATATCAAATGTTGAATCTGAGGAATTGTATTGTTTTTGGAAAAATACATTACCATTTTGAATTTGATGCCAGCAACATGTTTCAAAAAGTTGGGACAAGGGCATGTTTACCACTGTGTTGCATCACCTCTCCTTTTAACAACACTCTGCAAGCGTTTGGGAACTGTGGAGAACAATTGCTGTTGTTTTGAAAGTGAAATGTATTCCCATTCTTGCTGGATATAGGACTTCAGCAGTTCAAGAGTTCAGGGTCTTATATCGTAATATAGCAAATGTTTTCAATAGGTGACAGGTCTAGACTGTAAGCAGGCCAGTTTAGCACCCGGACCCTTTTACTGCAGAGCAATGCTGTTGTAATACGTGCAGAATGTGGTTTGGCATTGTCTTGCTGAAATAAGTAAGGCCTTCCCTGAAAAAGACGTCTGGATGGCAGCATATGTTACTCCAAAACCTGTATATATTGTTCAACATTAATAGTGCCTTCACAGATTCGCAAGTCACCCATGCCATGTGCAATAATGCACCCCTATACCATCATGGATGCCGGCTTTTGAACTTTGTGCTGATAAGCCGGATGGTTTAATGCAGTGCCATCTGAGTGCTCGACGATTACGGCCATCCATTATTGGGTTTCGGCAATGTCCCTTGGGTACAGAGATTTTTCTGGATTCTCTGAATCTTTTAATGATAGTATGTACCGTACTGTAGATGATGAGATCCACAAACTCTTCCCAAAACTTACTGACCTGTTGCCATTTAGCTTAATTAGCTGTGAGATGTTTCACTAGGTGTTTTTCCAGTCTATTGTTGCCCGTTCCAGCTTTTTGAAACATGTTGCTGGCCTCCAATTCAAAGTGGGCATATACAGTTAGGTCTGGAAATAATTGGACACTGAAACAAGATTTGTTATTTTGTCTGTTTGCCAAAATATATTCAAGAGCTCTGCAACACAAAAAGGCCTGGATAGCCATGGAAAACAACAGAGGTGGATGGTCGTAGGAACCTTTCCATGGTAAAGAAAGAACTCCTTCACAACTAAGATCAACCTGTACCAGAATGATGGGAAGAAAAATTATGGAGAAGGCTTGGAAAGGCTCATGATCCCAAGCATACCACATCATCTGTAAAACACGGTGGAGGAAGTATAATGGCATGGGCATGCATGCCTTCCAATGGCACTAGGTCACTAGTTTATTGATGATGTGACAGAAGCAGCCAGATGAATTCTGAAGTGTATAGGGATATATTGTCTGCTTAGATTCAACCAAATCTGGTTCAGATCTGGATTCAGCAAAGTTGATTGGATGGTGCTTCACTGTACAGATGAACAATAAACCAAAACATACTGCAAAAGCAACCCAAGCATTTTTTAAGGCAAAGAAGTGGAATATTCTAAAATGGCCGAGTCAGTCACCTGATCTCAACCCGATCAACGATGGATTTTACTTGCTGAAGACAAAACTTAAGGCAGAAAGACCCACGAACAAACAACAACTGAAGAGAGCTGCAGTAGAGGCCTGGCAAAGCATCACAAAGGAGGAAACCCAGAATTTGGTGATGTCCATGCGTTCCATTCTTCAAGCAGTCATTGCCTGCAAAGGATTCTCAACAAAGTATTAACAATTTGTCCAATTGCATTTGAGCCCCTGAAACAAAGGGACTGTGTATGAAAATGGGGCAAATCCTAAGCGTTTCTTACGTGTATTTTTTAACCCCTTGAATTAAAGCTGAATAGCAATAGCATAGCATCTCTGTTGTCATTTCAAATGCATTGTGGTGGCGTACAGTGCCAAAATTATGAAAATTGTGTCAAATGCTAACATAACATATAATTTCTCAGTTTCAACTTTGATATATTGTCTTTGTACAATTTAGGGTTAAATATAGGGTTTAAATGTTTTGCACATCATTGCATTCTGTTTTGCTATACATTTGACACAGCGTCCCCACCTTTTTTCAAAACAGGGTTGTACATCAGTTTATATAGCTCTGCTGTTGTTGCCTTGAGACAGAACACTTAATAGACAAATACAACTTTAGCTATTGGAAGCTTATTTATTATAAACATTGAGTTCTACCTGTGGTTCTGTTTATGTTTCTTTCAGAGTAAAACTACAAAATCAAATTCAGAGACTATACCGTATGATCCAAGATGCAAGTACAGAGTCCGGATTAAAGCAGTCTATACATCCTACTGTGGGAAGGGAGAAAGTGATTGGAGCGGAGTGGAAATCTATGGTACTTTGTCATTTTTCTTTCTCTCTTGCTCTCACTTTATTTCACTACACTTTATTTTATGTCACAGACAGGGAAGCAAATATATTGCCATTGAAAGTCTCAAAACTTAGCCAATAGAAAAGTAACAGAATGCAAAATATATAATATAAACCATAGTCTGTAAACTGTTCCATTATGTTTCTGAATTGTATAGTGTCCTCCGTAAGTACTGGGACACTAAAGCCAAAAATGCTATATTTGCTGTTCACACGAGGCATAGAAAATGATTAAAAGAAGAATGAGGCAGAAGTACAGACTGTCACGTTTCTACACATATATATTTTACCAACTAAGAAAACAGCACTTTCCAAGTATTAGGACATATCAGGTTAAAGGAAATGTACGGAGTAAGCTAGTATTTAGTCACAAATACCTTGCAAGTAATAACAGCAGTGACTCTGTGATCCATTGACATCACCAAACTCTTCGTATCACAGTTTAAGGTGCTTAAAGTGCACCCTTTAGTTTTTATGCCAAAGGTTCTTGCTGACATAAAATAGTGGGAGGGAACTGTGACAGTGCTGTTATTCTTTGTTAGTAAAACGGTTGTGTTGAAAACGGCAGAAAGAAAAGTTGACACTCTTTTGCCTAATTACTGTTTTAATCTTATTATCATATGCCTTGAGTGTACAGCAAAAAACAAAATTACCATCCCAATATTCATGAAAAGCACTGTACAGTGGGTATAGAAATGAATCACCCCCCTTTAAAATAATAAAGATGTTTTGCTTTGCAGCCTGAAATGACGACAGACACAGTTTTTGTTTAATTCAGCTGTATTTACTCAGTGCAACTTAGAAAATCCAAGTGAAAGATATAACACCAACATGTCATAAAAACGGGAACGGGAGATTGACAGACGGATCGGTGCAGCTTCTGCAGTAATGCAGTCGATGTATCGGTCTGTCGTGGTGAAGAAAGAGCTGAGCCGCAAGGCGAAGCTCTCGATTTACCAGTCAATCTACGTTCCTACTCTCACCTATGGTCATGAGCTTTGGGTCATGACCGAAAGGACAAGATCCCGGATACAGGCGGCCGAAATGAGTTTTCTCCGCAGGGTGGCTGGGCGATCCCTTAGAGATAGGGTGAGAAGCTCGGTCACCCGGGAGGAGCTCAGAGTAGAGCCGTTGCTCCTCCACATCGAGAGGGGTCAGCTGAGGTGGCTTGGGCATCTTTTTCGGATGCCTCCGGAACGCCTTCCTGGGAAGGTGTTCCGGTCCCATCCCACCGGGAGGAGACCCCGGGGAAGACCTAGGACACGCTGGAGGGACTATGTCTCCCGGCTGGCCTGGGAACGCCTCGGTGTCCCCCCGGAAGAGCTAGAGGAAGTGTCTGGGGAGAGGGAAGTCTGGGCATCCCTGCTTAGACTGCTGCCCCCGCGACCCGGCCCCGGATAAGCGGTAGAAGATGGATGGATGGATGGATGTCATAAAAAATGAATGAATGAAATAAAAAAACAATCACTGTTGGAGTTGGAAAAAGGATCACCCTCTTGTGTCAGTATTTTGTTGAACCACCTTTTGCTTTAATTACAGCCTTTAGTCTGTTAGGATATGTCTCTACTAACTTTGCACATCTAGATGTTGCAATATTTGACCACTCTTCTTTGCAGAACTGCTCAAGTTCAGTTAAATTTGATGGTGACCGTTTGTGGACTGCTGTCTTCAAGTCATTCCACAGATTTTCAATGGGGTTTAAGTCCGGGCTCTGACTAGGCCATGCAAGGACATTCACCTTTTTCTCCTTCAACCACTGTGTGGTCAGTTTTGCTGTGTGCTTCGGGTCATTGTCATGTTGGAAGGTACATTTTCTTCCCATTGACAACTTTCTGGCAGAGAACAGCAGATTTTCCTCAAGTATTTGACAGTATTTTGCCCCATCCATTTTTCCTTCTATCCTGACAAGTGCTCCAGTCCCTGCTGCAGAGAAACAACCCCATAACATGATATTACCACCTCCATGCTTTACTGTAGGAATGGTGTTATTTGGATGGTGAGCTGTATTGGATTTTCGCCAGACATATCGTTTGGCGTTGAGGCCAAATAATTACATTTTTGTCTCATCTGACCATAACACATTTTTCCACGTGGCCTTAGAATCTTCAAGGTGCGTTTTGGCAAAGCTCAGTCATGACTGCATGTGGCCTTTCTTGAGGAGTGGCTTTTTTCTTCCAACCCTCCCATACAAGCCACATTTTTGGAGAATTTGTGATATTGTTGTCACATGCACACAATGACCACTCTTTGTCATGAATTCCTGCAACTGCTTCAGAGTTGCTGTAGGCCTCTTGGTAGCCTCTCTGACCAGTGTGCTATTGAGAAGGTGATTAACTACACCTGGTTGGGTTTACAAGTCATTTTTAGGAGGGGGGGGAATTCTTTTTCCAACTCAGTGATTCTGTTTTTGTATTTGTATTATTTTTTTTAGTTGGTATTATATATTTCACTTGGATGTTATAAGTTGTAAATACAGCTGGACAAAACAAAAATAGTTTTTGTCAGTTTTCATTTCAGGCTGCAAAGGGTGATTATTTTCTATGCCCACTCTATATGGTGTGGTCTAACTGCCAGCTTCTTAGACACAGATTCCGTCTAAAATGAAAACCCTCCCACTGATGATTTGGCTTGTTTTCAGGTGAGGAGGACTGGTTAATTACTGTGATTTCCATCGTCATTCCAGCCTCATTGTTCTTATTCGTCATCCTGTTTCTTTGTTGTTTCATGAAGTAAGTCAACGTCCACTATATACATGGGTCTACATTCTGACTGTGTGTCTGTGTGAAGTGGATCCTCAAACCTTTATTTGGTATTTCCAGTGATTAAACATCTTGAGACACAAAACAATAGCTCAGAAATTAGGTTTTCAGTTTATTTCCAATTTAGGGAACATTTTGAATCTTTTCCAGGCACAAAGAAAAACTTTTCCCCAAGATTCCACAACCATCAATGATTTACAAGGACACACTGAACAGCAATAAGGAAGAGAAGGTGAGAACAGTCTTTCAGAATTACCAGTGGTTTAAACTTAAAGGTCTGGATAATGTGGCTGTACTTCACTGGAATATCAGCTTGTACAGTTGATAATAAACTTCCTCTTACATGGCACTAGTCACCATTGTGACACAAATCTAGTCACCCAACCCATTTACATTCTAACACACTCAGAGGAAGGTAATCAGAGGGGGCAAGAAGGGAAAATGAATGGAAAATGCTCCTTCTCCTGTCTTCTCCACAGGTGCTTCATTTATCGTCCCAAAATATATGTGTAAAGTGATGTGAACAAGATGAGTAAATGTATTAAGGAAACAGATGGTTTTTAAACATGCGTGATTCAATGAGGGTGTTCACAGATTTAATACGAATAAGAATAGAATACATATGAGGGTTTGATGAAACACCCTTGCAGAGAAATCTCCACTGATCTACAGACAAACTGACATCTATTATCAGTTTCTGGGTCAAGGAGGAAGGAGGAGAGAGTGTTAAGGATGAACTGGAATGAGGACATCCCACACGCTTGATCAACACACACTAACACAATACTCATTCTCTCTGTGTTCCAGACCTTCATTGGGGATCTCTATGTCCCGGTCGAGGAGGATGTGGAATGTAAGTTCAGCCTGGAGAACGAGCCACAACTTCCCATGATGCAGCCTGACTGCTGACAGACTGCAGTACACACATCCAGTATTGGTAAGTTCTGTACAGACAGGTAAAGATACTGTCTGACCTGGGAGACAAGTGACTTCAGTGTCAGTGACCAACCCTCAAACCAAGCCATCCTAAGGTGGAGCCGAACTGCACTGTTGAAGTGTCAGAATTTAAATCGACAAAGTCAATGGACTTCCTTAAGTGTTGTATACAGACTGGGCAGTATGGAAACGCCTTTTCCTGTGCTTGTTCTAGAACAATTGTTGACTGTTAGGACTTACCGACATACTAGCTACCTGTACTGGAAATTTCTTGAACTGGTGTATTCCTACTGATTAAAGGACTGAGTCCCCATGTTTGGATAAGAAAAGGAATGTGTTAGAGGGGCATCTGGTATTTGTCTAGAGGGGCATCCTTGGCCGGCACCAGCAGATTAGAGGGTTACTCGTATATGTATAACCCATCAGTGTCTATCTGTTGTTTGTCCGAATGCTGTGAGTCCTCCTCAAGAGTTGAGAAAGTTACCCATGTGGGGGAGACCAGCCTGTCCCTTGTGTGAAGCCTAGGATATGTGATAGAACAAAGGTAATGGGTTTTATTGACATAAGACAGATGGGCAGCATCTTATCACACCCCTTTTTCCCCTTTAAGTACTGATGATTGTCCTGTATTAATTTAGAGGTTATTCACTGTTACTCTGTAACCTGTGTACTTTCTCCTTGCAAGAATAAAATAGTTTATTGTGCAATTGAGTTTTCCTCTGTCTTACCTACCATTATCATAAATGGTTTGGACTTTAGAAATTGCCATCACAATATAAAAACAACTGTTCACAAACCCTATGCATCCCACATCTTGGGGTCGTAGCGCAAAATCAGTGGCGGTCGTTACCATTAGGCAAGGTAGGCAATTGCCTGTGGCCCCAGGGAAGAAAAAAGAAGGAAGGAGGAAGGTTTTGGAGTGTGTCCATAACAGTAACGGCTTAGCGACTGGTGGCTACTACTTGTGTCATACCTGAATAGCTTAGCGGCAGCAGCTCTTACTGAATATGATGGTTTGACAGGCATAAGAAAGCTGATCCAGGTATGTGTGGCCCTGCCAGCTGACAGATAAGGAGAGGTGCAACATAGTAGAAAAAGGTATATGAATGCACTTGTTTGATCATGATTAAGAAACTGTACATTTGAACAAACTGGCTAAGTGCTTTGTACTTTTCTGTAGTGGTAGCTTATAAAGCAGTATGTAACCTTCAGAACATTATTTTTAAACTAATTGATTTACTCTACTGACAGGGGCAGCGATGCAAGTGTCTTTGGAAGTGGCACTTCCATTCAGCAATAAAGAAAGAAGCTATGTTCAAAATGTTACTTTTTGGCTTTGATAAGGACGATAAGGTAAAAAATATATATATAATGTTGGGACAGTCTCTGCCTAGGGCCCCCAAATCACTAATTCTGCTAATGCTGTAAATGGCAGGGTGCCATTTGGGAATCAAGATTCCTATAATAGGGCTTCAGTATACATTATGTGTAAAAATACCTTTATAGATGTATGTTGGCTATACCTTATGGTTATATACTGTATGTTCAGACTACTGTGAAATATATTTTTTTGTGGTTTGTGTCATTAAAATGTTTTGGGAACATATAGACCCTTGTTATTCTTCTGCATACATAATTCTACACATACACTCACAGATCAACATTGTATGTGCTTAGACTTCCCTAAGCACATGCCATGTGCCATCCCTTTTTAACAGGAATGAGGAAGATGCTTTAAGGAGAGTCTGTTCTGAAAGTAGTCTAAGAAGTGGTCTCTTCAGCTGTATTTATGTCGTGGACTTAGTTGGCAACAAGTTAAGAAGAAAGAAAAATGAATAAGTATACTGATATAATGAACACATACTCAATACATATACTGGTTTCACATTAATTGACATCACACGCGTACACTCACAACAAAAGCATTCAAATACGTAGATGCTGGGTTTCAACAATCGCACCTTTCCAGGGAACCATTAAATGACCTGTGCGTCAGCACACCCTCATCTGATTGGTCGAGCAGGCGTGTCTTGTTTTATCTCACTCCTTCATTTTATTGCTCGGGTAGGCGGGTTTCCTCACTTCGGAGCTTTAAGACAAATTGGCTTTTTGCTTAAGCGACCAGGAACAGCTTTGTTCACTGTGCAGTTTTGCCCATGTTGGGTCTTTTGGTTTCTCAAATGACAACCAATCCTTTTGAATAACAGTGCCGCGGCTGTTGAGAACTTCTTAGTGGATATCATTTGACTTTTGGACAACAGTTACACAATAGCCCACGTCCAGCTTCGCAGTGTAGTCGGTTTGGCTAGACCATATGCCCCCTTCCAGGACGTAGACGGACATACCATGGGTACAACGCTCAATTGCTGGGAACTTGTGGTCACGTACTATTTAATTTCATTAGTGGCTGTACAGACAATAATAGGTAATTGCATACTTTTTATTATGATGATTTTATATTAAATTATGCATTGGTTGTGTATAGGCTGTACGTATGTTGGTGTTTGATGGAATTTGGGAATGTTGGTATTTTTATGGGACTTTTCACTCGGCTGTACTTTTCCCGTTATTGACATCAGATTGACAACCTATACTAATGTGTTCTGTACGAAATTCGTTGTGGGACTAATGTCTTCCGGCGATGATCTGTGAAATGACATTCTTGTAATTAAAAACAACAATTGAGACCGTTGTACTAATCGAAACATTCTGATCTATAAAAACTGACCAAAGGAATGAGGAAACAAACCAACTGAAGAGAAGGAAGGACCGGGCATGGAGGAAGTTGATATTACCGTGATATTTTTAAGAGTACATGCGTATATCTACAATATGCAATAATGCAATTAAAAATGCAATGAATAGTTTATTTGTATTGATAAGGGACAATCCCAGTGTTCTTTTTTTTCCATTAATAACCTGGTTAATCCTGTGCCTACCATAATTTTCGTTTCTTTCTTTTAGAGCCTCCGTCACCAGTAAATTTGACTATATCTTGGAAGAACGAGTTTTGCCTGGAGCTGTCATGGAGACTACCAGAAAATGTTGATGAGAATTGGAAAAACTGTAAATACCTAATTTCAGATGTGAGTGAATCTTTATAAACAAACAGTGGTAAACCAAATAGTGTTAATAATTGTCTGAGTGATATTCAGTGGATTCAGGTTACAGACCTATTCTAAAATGGATTAAAAAAAAAATCCTCATAAATCTATACACAATACCCTATAATGACAAAACATCCACACATTTTATTCACTCAGTACCTTGTTGGAGCATCTTTGGCAGTGATAGCAGCCTTGAGTCATCTTGGGTGTGACACTACAAACTTGGCTCAACTGTATTTTTCTACAGATGCTTTTGTTTGGGAATGTTGCTGCACAGCCAATATCAAGTCTCTCAAATTGTTCGTTCGGTTCAGGTCCGGCCTTTAGATGGACCACTCATGCACATTAACACACTTTTCCCAAAACCACTTTTTTGTTGTCTTAGATGGTTGCTTGGCGTCATCTTGTTGAAAGTTGGACCTTTGCCCCAGTCTGTGGTCCTGAGATCCCTGGAGCAGGTTTTTTTTAATCAAGGATCTGTCTGTAATCTTCCCCTCAATCCTAACTAGTCTCCAGCTCTGATGCTGAAAATCATCCCTACAGCATTATGCTGCCACGATCATTCTTCACTGTAGGGATGGTATTGGGCAGTTAATGATAAGCATTTCACTCCGCTGCGGATCGCAAATACCTCCAGAGGGTGGTTAAGTCTGCGGAGCATGTCATCAGCTGCCATCTCCCCTCCGTGCAAGGCATCTACCATACACGATGCCTTAGGAAAGCATGCAACATCATCAAAGACTATAGTAACCCAGGCTATGATCTGTTCGCATTGCTTCCATCTGGTGGACGTTACCAAAGCATTGGGGAACGCACTTCCTGTCTCACAAATTGTTTTTTCCTTCAGGCCTTAAAGGCTCCTCAACCAGCAACACTGATCTATGATCATACTGATCACACATGAACATTCCAGATGATCGGATGCCTTTCCATGTACATTCAATGTACATACGATTCATAGGCATATTACACCTATATTGTATCTATAATATTCAATACTTCTACCCATATTGTTCATATTCCCTATCCTACTCTTTTTAAAATGTCATGTATATTATTGCATAATGTTTAGCTATTTTTTTGCTTTATATATTTCTTAATTCTTCCTACATTGTGTGATGTCACAATAATTTTATTGTGGAAGATGACGCAGTGTTATTTGGTGCATTTGATCAATAAACTTTAGAACTTTTTACGTTTTTCTCTGGACGTGACCCATGTCATTAAGGCCACAGAGTTCAATCTTGGTTTCATCAGACCAGATCATCTTTTTTCTCATGATCTGAGAAATTCAACACTACTGTTGTTTGCTCCTTGGGGTTTAAGGCCGGGTGTCTCTGTAAAGCACTTTGTGACAACTGCTGTTGTAAAAAGCGCTTTATAAATAAATTTTGATTGATTGATTCTTTATGTGCTTTTTGGGCTCTTTCCCCAGATCTGGTCCTTGACTACGGATTATTCCTTCAACCTCAAAGCTTGCTTTTTTCTCTGAAATGCACTGTCAACTGTGGGACCCTATGTAGAGAATCTCCAATCAATATTGTTTATCATAGATGGGCTCCAATCAAGTTGTTGCAACATCTATAACTTGATTAGGCACTTGTGTGGCACTAAATGTTTTAATACTAATTCAAAGTGATATTTCAGTTGTATATTTTTTAATGCATTTCAAATGAAGAAGAAACCTTTTTGCTTTGTCATTATTGGGTATTATGTGTAGATTGATGAAGGAAAAAATGAATTCAGTCAACTTAAAAATAAGGCTATGATGTAACAAAATGAGAAAACATTTAAGGAGTCTAAATACTTTCCAGAATGCACTGTAAATCCTTGTTTCCTCTTACTCCCAGCAGTATTTGTATTCTGACTGAAACAAAAAACATTTATATTCCATTATATAGTGGCTTTGTAAAGGCAATTGCTCTACTGCTGTTTGAATTAATTAAAATTAGATTTAATTTCTTCGACCTGTTGTCTCCTATGGATGAACTCCATAGTTTGCATTAAAATGCAAATTAATTTATAAAATTTTTGACATTCATTTTTCTGTATTTTTTTTTGTTATTCTGTCTCTCACTGTTCAAATAAACCTACCATTAAAATGATAGACTGATCATTTCTTAGTCAGTGGGCAACCGTACAAAATCAGCAGGGGGTCAAATACATTTTTCCCTCACTGTATATCTGACACACTTCTTTTCCACTTCTCAGGATAGACTAAGTGACACACGGTACGAAACCTGTGTTTCTCTGGAGGGAGGTGTGAATTTCTCAGTACAAACTCAGTGCAACGGAATGCAAAGTCAACCTGTTGTTCACACCATCGCTGCCCCCAGAGGTTGGTGCTCAACAATATGTTCTCCTATACAACATTATCACTTTAATATGATGTGGTTTTCCAAGCAAAGATTAAACATGTTCTTGGTCACAAAGCAAAACAAAAATGTATTTCATGACTGCAGTCTGTGTTGGGGACTTTGCCCTATATACTAAAGTGTTAGTTAATGGCATTAAGGTATTTTTGTCCCTTTTCTCAACAGAATTGGTGAAGGACTTCCATTGTTTTTACTACTCCTCCAACGCCCTGAACTGTAGCTGGCTTCCAACCAATCAGTCCCCGGAAGACATACACCTCTACTATGCGTGAGAACTATTCTACGTCCTTCTTCTCCACCAATCACAGTCTAATACCATACTATTTTTGGAGGAAGAGTATTTACATAAGTATAATAGAGATAAATAGAGATGAGAGCCTTCTGTTTCATATGAAAGAGTGACCTGTAATTAAGGTCCAACACTGACCCAGAGTTTTTCAGATGGTCAGGAATTATTTTGGAATACAACTATGTCAACAACTATGCAATGACCTGTCATTACTAATGTTTCAGGTACTCTGAAACAGAAATAAATGTGAGTAACACATCAGAATGCAGGAGCTACCGGCGCAATGTTGGTGGGAAGACTGGATGTCTCGTCAGAGTGGACTTTAGAACATTGAAAGTCTACTTCCAGGTCAATGGGACTGTCAACGGTTCATCTTTACGAAATACCTTCAAGGTCATTCCTAAGGACAATGGTAAGAATGGAACTCCTCGATCTTCAGTTCCAGGTTATTCCAATCAGTTCAGATGCATTGAGGGAAATTCTGAATAATGTCAATTTCATATTTCCATCTTTATTTAATGAATATCATTGTAATTATGTTGTGTCAATGAGGCTGCTTTATTTTGCCATTGACACCACTCAGAAAGGTAGGTCTTGAGCGATTTAAGAGCCTGTCTTTGTAGACAAGCCAAGTCTTCTGAGCTTTTTATGATGATGTTATGATCAGTAGTGTCAAACACAGCTCTTAAATCTACAAAAGGAAGAATATAGACATGACCACATTTAGATGAGCCCAAGAGGATATTAACTACTTTAAATAGTGTAGTTTCAGTTCTATGAAATGGTCTGAAGATTGAGTAGCAAAGATGCAGTTGGAGATAATGATGTTAGCTGCTGATCTCTAGTTTTCTCTAGAACCTTAGAAAGGAAGTAATATTGACCAATGATGCTGTTTTTCAATGCGAGCCTGTATACCTCAAGCTATGGCTTAGATATACTTACTTATAACAGGTGCCACTGTATCTGGGGCTGTTGTAAGATCATGATGGAAATTATCTGTCATGTGATCATTTATCTTAGGGTAGCTAAGATCTATAATATCTGGGAGATGTCAGGAAATGTTTGGGATGTAGAGGAATTTAAGTACAATTCTGGTTCAACTCCAGGACAGACAGTTTATTTCAAAAGCTATAAAAAAGGGTGACCTTGATAACTCCAATGGTATAAGCTGGTGCCATTGTCTGTATCATCATGTTTTGTTAGAATTGTTATAATAAAGTAGTCTAAACCTAAAGGATTATGGGGAGAGATTGACACATGTATGACCTCAGTAGGATGGGTTTAAATCTAAAGTATGGCGGTGGTGATGTGTGGGCACTGATACATTCTGAGCAAAGATAAAAGACTTGAAAAGAGAGGAAATGCCATTCCCTGGGCATCACTGTCATTAATATCTCCTACAATTAGACGTTTACCAGACAGGATTTCAAAGCGTGATAAAGAGTTGGATCAGTCTGTCAAAGTAAGTATAAGGCCCAGATGGTTTGTTGGCAAAAATGTACTAATTAAACATTTAAATATTTTACTGAATAAAAAAATGCCCAACAGACATGGCTTAGAATGCAGAGCGGATGTGGAGGAGAGGGTTAATGTGTGTGTTTGTCGGTTGCGTGTGGCAACGGGTGTTTTATATCTGATATTAACATGTGCCCAATTACAATACCAACAATATCATCAGTGTCTGCCAATTACAAAAAGAAAATAACACATAACACACAACTTGTCTAAGTACTTGATATTACAGTGTCATGACAATATTATGACACATTTTACATCAGCTGTTTTGACATAGATTACCATGTTATGAAGGTAGGCTTCAAATAAAGCGTTACCAAATTAATATAAATGAGTATTGTTAATAAATTATTAACATAACATGGTACCACTTAACTCTGTAGCATTACTGACAACTCTAATTTAACTAATGTTGTTGTATGTTTAATTCTCTTCAGTCAAGCCTCCTGCCCCAAAGGTTAAAATCACAAAAAAAGAGAATAATCTCAATCTGAGTTGGAACCATCCAAATATATCTAAATCCCACTGCTGGAATTACAAGCTAAACTACAGCAGGTGTCAAGAGTCACTGGTAAGGCCTGAATATGTTACTCATCTGTGCACATTCTTATATATTCAACCATTTATTTATTCTGATCATTCAGAAAACCTTCTTATTAACAATAACAACAAATTCTTGGTGGTGTTTTCAGTAGTTTTATTTAACTATCACCCCTCGTGTCACTAACAGCAACACATTTCAAATCCAATAGGTGAAGACTTGGATTTAAACCTTGCCAACCCTCTCTTCTAGAGTTTTAGCCAATATATTATTTTTGAATGTCATGCTTTATCCATAGTGTACCTCTTTTGGAGGTATCGTTTTGAGGATTTATTTCCCCTCTCTTATGTAGGTTTTGAAGAAATTTGACCACTTTATATTCTTTCCGAAGAGTTTAAAAGTTATTTTTTTGTGATTTAGACATTGCTGTTTGGATGTACAAAGAAATGTTTGAACTCACTTATACTTATGTCAACTAATTTACATACTATGATTGCCGTTATATTAATATGTCATTTTTGGTGGCGATTGATGTTTACAATATCTGCAAGCAAAGATAGAGAATGGGAACAGTTCATGTTATTTTTTTTCTATATACCTGGTGAACTGTGAATACAGGTGTGTGATTACATCAGTTGATATAGTCCGGCAGTTGTTGCCATGAGATAGAAAACCTATTTCAAATAGACATTTACAAATTTAGCCACAGGAACCTTTTTTTCATTAACACACTGTATATTTGGTGTTAAAGGCATTTGACCTCTGCTGTTTATACCACTATTTGAGTTCTACCTGTGGTTCTGTTTATGTTTCTTTCAGAATAAGACTACAAAATCAAATTCAGAGACTATACCGTATGATCCAAGATGCCAGTACAGAGTCCAGATTAAAGCAGTCTATTCATCCAACTGTGGGGAGGGAGAAAGTGATTGGAGCGGAGTGGAAATATACGGTACTTTCTCCTTTTTCGTTCTCTCTTGCTCTCACTCTTTATTTCACTACACTTTCTTTTAGGTCACAGACAGGGAACAAATTATATTGCCATTGAAAGTTTTAGCAAGTAGAAAAGTAACCGAATGCTAAATATATAATATAGACCATAGTCTGTAAACTGTTCCATAATGTTTTTGAATTATATGTTGTCCTGCGTAAGTATTGGGACAGTAAATAAAAATTGCTATATTTGCTGTATACTCAAGGCATTTGAGAAAATGATTAAAAGTTATGAGTTATCAACACATATTTTACCAACTAATAATAACAGCTATTTTCGAGTTCCACAACCCCCCCCCCCCCCCCATTTCATGCGAGCCTAAGTATTGGGACAATTCAACTAAAAGGAAATGTACAAAGTATGAAATCTAGTATTTAGTCACAAATACCTTGCATACAATAACAGCAGTGATCTGTGATCCACT
Source organism: Esox lucius (assembly GCF_011004845.1). Lineage (NCBI taxonomy): Eukaryota > Metazoa > Chordata > Actinopteri > Esociformes > Esocidae > Esox > Esox lucius. The sequence goes on along the minus strand of NC_047592.1, from coordinate 13,948,349 downwards.
GACATCACCAAACTCTTGGTATCACCTTTTAAGATGATTTGCCACCAAGACCTTATTTCTGACATTTTGGGCTGTTGCTTGTTGTGAGGAGTTTTTGACTTTAGTCTCTTTAGCTAGTGACTTGCATGTTTGGTAGAAGTGTTGAAACCAACAGAAAGAAATTGTGACATTCTCTTCTTTTGCCTCGTATTAATCTTTTAATCATATTTTCACATGCTTTGAGTGTTCTGCAAAAAAAATATTTAGACTTTACTGTCCCAATGCTTATGAAAGACACTGTATATACAGTGAGGGAAAAAAGTATTTGATCCCCTGCTGATTTTGTACGTTTGCCCACTGACAAAGAAATTATCAGTCTATAATTTTAATGGTAGGTTCATTTGAACAGTGAGAGACAGAATAACAACAAAAAAATCCACTTGTCAAAAATGTTGTACATTTATTTTTACTTTAATAAGTGAAATAAGTATTCGACCCCTCTGCAAAACATGACTTAGTACTTGGTGGCAAAACCCTTGTTGGCAATCACAGAGGTCAGACGTCTCTTGTAGTTGGCCACCAGGTTTGCACACATTTCAGGAGGGATTTTGTTCCACTCCTCCTCGCAGATCTTCTCAAAGTCATTAAGGTTTTGAGGCTAACGTTTGGCAATTTGAACCTTCAGCTCCCTCCACAGATTTTCTATGGGATTAAGGTCTGGAGACTGGCTAGGCCACTCCGGGACCTTAATGGGCTTCTTCTTGAGCCACTCCTTTGTTGCCTTGGCCGTGTGTTTTGGGTCATTGTCATGCTGGAATACCATCCACGACCCATTTTCAATGCCCTGGCTGAGGGAAGGAGGTTCTCACCCAAGATTTGACAGTACATGGCCACATTCAGATCATTCAGATGCTCATTGGCAAACTTCAGATGGGCCTGTACATGTGCTTTCTTGAGCAGGGGGACCTTGCTTGTTTTCTTGGTGACAATGGTCCCAGCTGCCTTGAGATAATTGACAAGATCCTCCGGTGTAGTTCTGTGCTGATTCCTCACTGTTCTCATGTTCATTGCAACTCCACGAGGGGAGATCTTGCATGGACCCCCAGACTGAGGGAGATTGACAGTTCTTTTGTGTTTCTTCAATCGTACCAACTGTTGTCACCTTCTCACCAAGCTGCTTGGCGATGGTCATGTAGCCCATTCCAGCCTTGTATAGGTCTCCAGTCTTGTCCCTGTCATCCTTAGACAGCTCTTTGGTCTTGGCCATGGTGGAGAGTTTGGAATCTGATTGATTGATTGCTTCTGTGTACATGTGTCTTTTATATAGGTAACAAACTGAGATTAGGAGCACTCCCTTTAAGAGTGTGCTCCTAATCTCAGCTTGTTACCTGTATAAAAGACACATGGGAGCAATAAATCTTTCTGATTGAGAGGGGATCAAATACGTATTCCACTCATTAAAATGCAAATCAATTTATATAATTTATTTTGGACTTTTGTTTTTTTCTGTATTCTCACTGTTCAAATGAACCTACCATTAAAATTATAGACTGATAATTTCTTTGTCAGTGGGCAAACATACAAAATGAGCAGGGGATCAAATACTGTAATGTGGTCAGGTTAGAAAACAGATTCAGTCTAAAATGAAAACCCTCCCACTGATGTTCTGGCTTGTTTTCAGGTGAGGAGGACTGGTTTAGTAAAGTGATTGCCATTGTCATTCCAGCCACATTGTTCTTATTCGTCATCCTGTTTCTTTGTTGTTTCATGAAGTAAGTCAACCTCCACTATATACATGCATCTGCATTCAGTCTGTGTGTCTATGTGAAGGAGTTTCCTTAAACCTTTATTTGGTGTTTCCATTGATTTGAACATCTTAAGAGACAAAACTATTGCTCAGAAAAAGGTTTCAGTTAATTTCCATCCTAGGGAACTTTGTGGATCTTTTCCAGGCACAAAGAAAAGATTTTTCCCAAGATTCCACAACCGTCAATGACTTACAAGGACACACTGAACAGCAGTAAGGAACCGAAGGTGAGAACAGTCTTTGACAAACAGCCTTTCATAACTATCAGGGTCTGGGTACGGTTGCTTAACTTACACGATGACATCAGCGGAATACTGTAGATACTTAAGTTCCTCATACCTGTTACTAATCACCACCATGACTGTATCTAACCCTGCACAACACATTTACATGATCATACACGAACTTACAATATTTTAACACACACATGCTCTATGTGTGAGCATACACGACACACACACACACACGACACACACACACACACACCAGGGTAGCCTGGCAGAGGAGGCAAAGAGGGAGAATTGGAATGGAAATACACTCGTCTGATGAGGAATGTTCCTTCTCATGACTTCGCCACTCGTGCGTCATAAGCCCATTACATTTACTGTCCCAAAATAAATGTGTAACAACAAAATAAGCCATTTTATTTATAAAACGACAAGTAGCAGATGTTTTTTTTTTTTTAACATGCATGATTCAATGAATGTGTCGCCGATTGTAAAACTCACCTTACATATGATGGTTCAATGAGACAATCAGGGAGGAAACCTCCAATGATCTACTGACAACATGCATCTATAATCAGTTTTGGGTCAAGGAGGAAGGAGATAGTATTAAGGATAACTTTTATGGAATGAGACCGTAACATGCACCAGCCAAACACACTCCTCATTCTCTCTGTCCCAGACCTTCAAAGGGAATCTCTATGTCCCGGTCGAGGAGAATGTGGAATATAAGATCAGCCTGGAGAAAGAGCCACAACTTCCCACGATGCAACCTGACTGCTGAGGGTGTAAATACACCCAATACAATACAAGGCAGCAGCAGAAGTTGGAATGTAGGGTGACTGCTTGTCACTTTCGTGATTTGGCAGTGGCAGTGGCCAGCGTGTAATTCATGACGCGGGGGCGGGACATACACTATTACCGGTAAAACTCTGGGTATGAAGCATGTGGAGGGGGACTTCCTTTGTGATTAGGTGGTGCTTCCTTCATGACAAAGTCCGGTCCGATGACTGAATTATGACATAGTGTCTGGTACTTGTGTCACCTATAGGTTGTGCAGTGTGCAAATGATGACACGATTTCTATCAATACGGTTAATGTCAATGGTGCAAAGGCTTCTGGGTTGTTTAGAATGGGGTTTAGAGTGGGGTCGACATTTTCTAAATGTTGTGATAGTGGAAGTCTTGTAGAATGAGAAAAAATGTTTTGTCAGGTAAGACGGCTGTGCCCACTGATGGACAGATCTTGTCACAAACAAACATGTATCATCTATGGCCTGATCACTCCTAATCGTAACTCAGCTGTAAAATGTAAAATTTTGCCTGATATCATCACAAAGATCCAAGGGAAATATTTGTTTTGCATGACAATAAAACATCAAGCATGTTGATACAAATCGACACTGCCCAAGCAATATGCGTACCTCAACCCCGCCTCATATTTCCATCAGCAGACATGATTATCATAGCAGAAGTACCACCCAATCTGATAGGAAGTCCCGCCCCACTTAAATCATATCAGAAGTCCCGCCTGTTGCGAGTCATCCAGTGGGCACGCCCACCAGGGTCAAGAATCACGAAGGTGTCTATAGCCCGGCAGGATCTAACTGTTTACACTGTATTTGGATGCAGTGTAAACAGAATGAATACTGCACGCTAATGTACTTTGTTTATAGTTAATCTAATTATAGTAAGCCTAATTAATCTAGAATAGTAGGCTTTCATCTTAATGTGTGATAGTATCTATGTGTTAAGGCAGTATTCAACATGCAGGGCAGGGGGCCTCCAGGAGCTGGGTTGAAAAACACTGTTGTATAAGTAGAGCCTCCATGTGCACAATGTGTGCATAACATGTTGGCGGTACCATTATGTGTATGCTGTTTGATCACATTTTTGTTCGCCTTAGGAGTACTGTGCATAAGTCTGAATAAAATGTCTGAAAAAAGCTATTTATCTGGGCAGTTAGTGTTTACTTGCTCTCAAACATTATATAACATTATAACAAATACAAATTAGCGTGAAGTCAATAAAAAGTGAGATGAAGTCCATGTGTTGTCCAAGAGGTATTTGATATAAGGTATCAAGCCATCTCACGAGATATCAATTTAATACCTAACAAGAACGTTTTGTAACTTTTTTCCAGGAATTTCTATGCTATATTTTGACACAGAGGTGAGTGTGGACTGGGAGGGAAAACCCTCCAAAAGAAATACTTAGGCAAAGTGTCTAACTGGATTGCAGTCCCGCTAACCCTCTGGCATAAAAAACGTAGAAACCCGGAATTTGAAGAAAACGCACGAATATTACGATGGATGGCATATGACACAGAATTTCTACCAGCTGAATTGGACAGTAGGTTTAAGAAATTGACAGATATAGGTATATCGTACAATATCCTCCAACAAGGGTATGGATACATTTCAATGACTCTGAGCCTTATAATTTAGAGAAACACGATTTATTCAGATATCTTCATTTGAGACATTACTTTGACAAAAGTATTATAAGTACTGGGGATAGAGGGATGGGTCTGATAAGAACATCCATCCAGGCACATAGAGTTAATGTCAACAGTTTTACAAATGGAGAGTGTTTACAAATGGATAGGGGTCTTTCGACGATGTATGTTAAATCAAAGTGGGAAAAAGAAGCTAGTATAAAATTAACTGAGGACGACTGGTTAAACATATGTAGGATGCAGTCTACTGTACCATCTCCAGCTCTGATCAGTGGAGGGAATTCACTTGGAAAAACATTTTAAGGTCCTTTATAAATCCTAAAACAAAAAGTTCACAAAGCAAAAACCATGAACAGGGTAAATGCTGGAGAATGTGTGGGAATGTGTTTGCTGGTCATTTTCATATTTTTTGGGCATGTCCTAATATCACTTCTCACTGGGTTGATGTGGTAACAGAGGTCAGATCGATCATCAACCCCAGGATTGATTAAAATGTTTATGTTATATATCTGGGAAACTTGCCTACTGGACAGTGAAAAAACAGGACAGATATCTACTACAGATCTGGGAAACTTGCAGTTGGCGGGTACTAAAAAAGCGATAACCAGGAATGGGCTGAATAGGGAACCCCCAACAGTTACCGAATGGATAGGAATAGTTCAGGAAATGTATGTTATGGAAAACAATTGACTTTTTCCCTGAGATATGCCACAGAAAAATCTGAAAAATACCGGAAAACTTGGAAATCTTATTTGAACACAGTTTGATTGTGCTTTTTTTTATATCTGCTTGGAGGGCTTTGCTCTACCTTTCTCTGTACCAAGACTAACAGACTGGACTTTTTTTTGAATGACTAAGGGACCTTTATCCTCCTTGGCTTTGCCTTGACTTTGGCTGAACCAGAACCCTAGAGCGTACAAACCTATGACCTCAAAGGACAATCATAAACACAAAGGGCCCCCATACCTTTACCTTTTCTTGTAACTCAACCTCATTGATCTTCTTTTTTTAAATTAATTACACACACTACGCCATCATGGATTAAAATCCTGCAGTGCACGCAAGGTCCCCCTGCTCAAGCCAGCGCATGTCCAGGCCCGTCTGAAGTTTGCCAATGACCACCTGGGTGATCCAGAGGAGGAATGGGAGAAGGTCTTGTGGTCTGATGAGACAGAAATAGAGCTTTTTGGTCTAAACTCCACTCGCTATGTTTGGAGGAAGAAGAAGGATGAGTACAACCCCAAGAACACCATCCCAACCGTGAAGCATGGAGGTGGAAACATAATTATTTGGGGATGCTTTTCTGCAAAGGGGACAGGACGACTGCACCGTATTGAGGGGAGGATGGATGGGGCCATGTATAGCGAGATGTTGGTCAACAACCTCCTTCCCTCAGTAAGAGCATTGAAGATGGGTCGTGGCTGGGTCTTCCAGCATGACAACGACCCGAAACACACAGCCAGGGCAACTAAGGAGTGGCTCCGTAAGAAGCATCTCAAGGTCCTGGAGTGGCCTAACCAGTCTCCAGACCTGAACGCAATAGAAAATCTTTGGAGGGAGCAGAAAAGTCTGTATTGCCCAGTGACAGCCCCGAAACCTGAAGGTTCTGGAGAAGGTCTGTATGGAGGAGTGGGCCAAAACCCCTGCTGCAGTGTGTGCAAACCTGGTCAAGAACTACAGGAAACGTATGATCTCTGTAAATGCAAACAAAGGTTTCTGTACCAAATATTAAGTTCTGCTTTTCTGATGTATCAAATACTTATGTCATGCAATAAAATGCAAATTAATTACTTAAAAATCCTACAATGTGATTTTCTGGATTTTTGTTTTAGATTCCGTCACTCACAGTTGAAGAGTACTTTTGATGAAAATGACAGACTTCTACATTCTTTGTAAGTTGGAAAAGCTGCAAAGTCGGCAGTGTATCAAATACTTGATCTCCCCACTGTATATAATTTTTTGAGCAAATACGCAGATATTTCCCATATTTGAAGTTGTAATTTGGCCTAAGACTTAAGCCCAGTACTGTATATTTTTAGTGTTGTTCATCATGGAAATGTTTTTGGAACAGAAGTCCTAATGTTTAGGCCCTGGAGGGCCACTCAAGCCTCTCCCACTGAGTGAAGGACAGTCGTTAAAATTATTTTGCTCCCTGGGAAAATGTTTGAGGTCCATCAATATAAACAACTTGACATGGACTGAAATAAATGCTGATATTCAATATGGTTGTCGAATCAGTTTATTTTCATGTGCAGGATGTCCGTAATATGTTTTAGCTATATATTCTATCATATGGCTAAAAATATCATATCATATTGCTCAAGCCATAGAACATTTGAAGTGCCAGTACTCATTTCAAGTCAACACATTCCTAAGTCAAGCCCCATCCTCAGTAAACAGAATCCTTCAAATGCTTATCAATTCACTGGCGCAGCGTGGTGACGCCCGGCCTGGCGCAGCGGGGCCAGTGATTGGATATGCCCCCTTGGTCATCCCATCCTGCAGCCGGGGCCTGGTGGGACCGTCGTCTGTGAGTCTGATGTGGTGCCGTCTAGGAGACGAGCAGAACGTTGGAATGGTGCAGATGCAGTGACAGTTGAGAGTGAGATATCACAAATCCGACACTGAATCATTTCTTGTCCAGATCGTTTTGTTGATATTAATTCCTTCCCCACGCTAACCCCAAGTGGGATATATTTTTCAGGCGTGATACATTTGTGGAAGGTCTGATGGACTCAAACTCAGTGTTTATTAGCCAATTTGTTAGAAATTCCCATGGCAATACAAACAAACACACACCCACACGTGCACACCAACACACATATACAGACGTGTGCACACGCACAAACACACGCGCACACACATACACACAAGTGTGCACACCAAAACTTTTGGAATACAGTCAAAATTTAAAATATCACTACTTTTCTTCAAAATGAAATGCTTACATTACAGAATGCATGGTTTTATTATAGAAGTCAATAGGACATTTTTGCCCACGAAGGTGTCCAGAGGGGGTATCTGGCACTACATAAAATATACTAATGCAATCAAATCAATTTTGTTGCTAATCTTTGACATATCCAAGACTCTAATCCCCAGCAAAGCCCCATGCCCCTTTTTTTTTTTGTAATGATTTATTGTAATAAATAATGAGGTAATTCAAACAATCAATCTGGCATTTAAAGGGTTAAAATCCTGAAAATGATTGAATGTTTGGTTGTTTTGAGCAGGTTTCAAGTTGTTTAAGAGATTTATGGAAAAAAAGCTGAAAGAAATATTTATGTATAAATATTTCATGTCAGTTTATTGTAAGTGTACATTTTTGTCCACGAAGGTGTCCAAAGGGTAGTAAATTTGAGGGGTGCACAAGGGTTAAATTAAAGTTGTTTTAACGTCATTGTAATATTACTAAATCTTAAATATCAACCGAATACTTCGTGGTGACATGTCAAGGCACTGTCCTTGTTTTATTAAAGCAATAAAACAAGGCCATTAAAGCAAACAAAGGAGGTGAGGGGACAATCTAAATCAGTTATTATAGACTGGGTGTTTATACCCTCCACCCTGCTCCTGCTATGGAAGTAAAATTAGATCCTCTCTGTGTGTCTGACAGTTCACCTTTAATCGTATGAGTATTGCCGACCACAGTTCCTCCGCTAAAAGCCACCTTTGCATCGATCTGCCAAATGCTGATATGTTAAGAAGCAACATGCCTGCTGACATGTTTTGACTCACAATCTCCCACGTGTCCATTCTCTCTTACACACACACACAAACTCGTGAATTACCTGATGTGTCATCATTATACTATGTTCTCAGTTTGTATTTAAAGCGACAGTGCATAATTCAAACAAGAGCAAAATAGGATGGACTGGATGAATTTTGTCTTATCCTTCTCAAAAGATTGACAAGCTATGGCTGCGGTTCCCAACCAGGGGTACCAGGACCCCTGGAGGTAAATTGCCATTCCACAGGGTACCATCTGGGCTATGGCATCCACATCATAGTTGTAATTCATGTATTGATGCACAACACCTAACCTTAGGTTTCTGATGGGCTAGGATAGTTGTAGTTAATGAGGCCTTAATAAATTATATTCTCTAAGGATTGTAACAGCCGGTCATGGCCTTCGCCACGCCATATTTTATATATCTATGCTGAGTGTTTTTAGGTTCCAGTCATTCTTTTTCTTTGTTCAGCATAGTTTCATTCATTGTGTGCATTCATTTCACCTGTGTCTAGTTTAGTCTTCACACCTGTGTCTAGTTTAGTCTTCTCACCTTTGTCTAGTTTAGTCTTCTCACCTGTGTCTAGTTTAGTCTTCTCACCTGTGTCTAGTTTAGTCTTCACACCTGTGTCTAGTTTAGTCTTCACACCTGTGTCTAGTTTAGTCTTCACACCTGTGTCTAGTTTTGTCTTCTCACTATCTGAGATAGTGAGTCTCTGCTGTCGACTTGATGGTGGGCTCGTTCTCACTCCTTTGGTTGACCTCATGAAGGACTGAGAGGTGTTTCGACTTACAAAGGCGACAAGGCTTCTTGAGGTCACAGGCAGAGGCTAGGTGAAACGGCCACATCTCCAGCACCTTCTCTTGACTTTAATCCAGTCCACCATCTCTGCTTTGGTAACCTTGGTGAAGCTCTCACATTGAATGAGGTAGTGCTCTGCCTCGCAGTAAGGGCAGTACATCTTTCCCTTCCCTTGGGTTTGGCTAGAATGAGCTACTTGGGAAGGCGTATCAGATGGATGGTTACTGGCACTGCCTGTCCCATGCATGATAGTAGTGATCTTAACCTTGGACTTCTGCTGCTTGAATTCTTTCTTGTCCTTCTCACTGTGAGCTTGAAGCGAGGGCTCAATGAACAGACATCTGACCTCTGCTTTCAGCCACTCTGAAAAGTCAATGAGCGATAGCTTCAGTTTATCCGGGTCTTTCCTATACTGTTGACGACGGAATCTCTCTAGCTGTTTCACATTTGAGCCGCAGTGGACTTCCTCATAGCCTTCACCTCGGAGAGATTTCAGCATCCCAACAAGCGACTGAACTCTGATGGAAAGTTCCTCGAGAGCCCTATCATCTCAGATGGGGGGTAGGCATTCCATGTCCTCTATCTCCTTCAGCACAAACTGATATGGACGTCCATAGCGTTCATCCAGTGCTTTCAGAGCATCAGCGTAGGGCATGCTAGACTCTGCATGAGCTAAGCACAAGGCGGTGTGCATGTGGCACCTTGACATGCTTCAGCAGGATGGCATTCTTGTGATGCTCAGACTGAGAAGGATGAAGGAGTGTGCTAAGTGAAAGGCGTAGCTCCACATATTGAGCTCTATCTTTAGTAAAGTCAGGAAATGTTGGGCCTTCTATATTGGGGGGTGCATACTGATACCCGATGAATGGATAATGGGTCAGCATGGCTGGGTTCCCTTGGTAGAGAGGTTGGGGTAAATAAGCAGGCTGTTGTACTGACGGGTGCTCGGGTGGAGGCACGGATAAAGGCTGGGGGCGCTGTCTGGTGCTCGGGTGGAGGCACGGATAAAGGCTGGGGCGCTGTCTGGTGCTCGGGTGGAGGCACGGATAAAGGCTGGGGGCGCTGTCTGGTGCTCGGGTGGAGGCACGGATAAAGGCTGGGGGCGCTGTCTGGTGCTCGGGTGGAGGCACGGATAAAGGCTGGGGGCGCTGTCTGGTGCTCGGGTGGAGGCACGGATAAAGGCTGGGGCGCTGTCTGGTGCTCGGGTGGAGGCATCAGATGGGGGTTTCCTAACAAAGACTCCCTACCTTTATGGTGTTGGCTGCCGGGTGCAGCTGCATTGGGCTTACAATTACCTGTTATGGGGTAGGACAAGAGTGAGCTATGTGATGAGGCAAATCTCAGCAAGCCTACTGGCTGCTGTAGACCCTGCGGTGACCCATTGGGTTGACTGGGCCGAAGATGAGCGGCTGTATCATGTTCAGTCTCCTGCCTGATAGCCTGAATGCCATAGCGTGGATCCAGCCTGTGCTGAGGGGGTTGAGTGACTCGGCTGAGAGGCGGAGGAAGTGTCAGTTGTTCTAGCTGGTGGGTTAGTTCTGCAGCTACACTTGGGTGATCCTCAGTTCTATGGGGGTGAGTGGCACGGACTGGGGAAGGCTGTGGTTCATCTCCTCTGTCTGGGTAGAGTCGTACTGGGGTCTGATGATCTCCTTGACCCTTGAGCTGAGGACCGGGGGGAATGGTGTTGCAGGACAAGTTCCAAAAGCTCTGTTTGTTTCTTGGTCGTTTCACTCTGTTGCCGCGCTGTCTCCAAAGCTTGATGAACAATGGCTTAATTTGCATTCTGCGTTAGTGGAACTGAGGATGTGCTTCTAGCAGGACTAAGTAGCTCTCTGTCCTCTTCGTGCCTGTGCATCTGCGCTAAGCTATGTTGGCTGACTAAATAATCCTCCAGATATCTTGGGCATTGCACTTGGCGTTTGGGGCGCACAGGTGAAACAGGGAGGCTGATTCCTTCTTTACTGGTTCCCATATCATTGACTCTGATCCGGCTCGAAGGACCATAAATTGTAATGGGGACTCTTACTGGTTATGAAAATTAGTCACCGATATGGGGTGTCTAGTAAGGACACGGAAGGCAGGGATATACTTTGAAGGGTTTAATATATTCTTTCAAATACAGATGCGCAGGCACTATCTCTTAAACGCTTTACAGTGTAGGTGTGGTTCTAAAGGAAACAGAAATAAACATCAATGTTAACTAACATAAACACAATTGAGGCTAATAACTCTCTAGTTACTAAATATATAGTGCTAAACATGTCCTGAAAATGGAAACTACAATAAGAATGCAATGAAAGCTATACAATGGAGATAAAGGCTGTCACTTACTGCAAACTCGGTAATAAATTGCTAATGTTAACTTTTCTATATAATATAACTGTAACTTACTTGTGGTCATAAACACACACGAACACCACCTTAAACTTAGTTTATGAACTGAAACGGAGGCCAGGGCATGTTTCAACATGTTAGAGAAAGGGGGCGTGGCCTGAGAGAACACTTGCTGTACATGCTCTGTCCACTTGAGCCTTTTGCACACATCTGCACCATGTTAGTGTCATTAAATGAGAATTACTCCAGATATTCCATATGTAATATCCTGCTGTTAAGAAACAAAGAGCAGTAAAATTAACATACTTTTTACTGATTAACATTTGAAGTGTTTGAAGTGTGAGGTATCATCGATCAGCTGATGAAGAGGAAGAATTCCTTCTGGGAATGTTACACCCCATTTGTCAAGCTTTCTAACGTACTGTAAGACTGCCCACCTAACTCTTCAGGCCCTGTCAATGTGTCCCTTGGATATTTGACATGGTGTTTAATTTGCACTAAATATTTTCTTTTTGGTTTATTCAGCAAAATAATTCACTGCTCCAAAACTTCTTAAGCATATTCTCCGACATCAGTGGAGAACTGTACATCTACAGAACTATTCTAGTGTAGACACCCTCTTTCTCATTCCACCTTATCAACTGTAAAGGTCCTGTCATCAGTGTACTTTGGGATGTTCAATGTTCAGTATGCCAGTTTGCTTGTGAGTATTACTGAAGACTATAGTCTTCAGTAATAATGTACCATATATTACTAGATTACAATGTACCATGTATTACTAGATTACTAAGCAGAAAACTGTCAGACTTTGCTGCATAGTCACCCTGTGGGTTTCCACTTGTTGTAACTTTTTAAGCATCCTGAATGACTTGTATTTTTGGGGGAGAAGGATGTTGTTTTGCAATTTTTAATATGGTCTTCCGACTTTAGACTGTTGCAACTCATAGAATAGAATATAACTTTAATGTCCATCCAGGATATAATTTTTTTTGGCACCACCACACATTGACATTGCAAGCATATACCAAATTATCTCACACATTAAAATGATCAATTCCTCATAAAACACAACCAAATAATTCAGTTAAAGCCTAAGACTATGAAATGTAGAATGAGACCATGTTAATATTTCAACACTGTAGACATTCGCTTACCTAATGACTGAAGAAATAAGCCACACACCATATGTAAATCATTATTTCGGCTACAGATTTTTTTTCTCTTTTGTTTTGTTTCAAAGTACAACACTTTTATATTATGTTGTCTTGTCAGTGCTACATTAATTGAAATTATTTTCTCCATTTCTTTATTTTTATTTTTTATTTTTTTTCACTTACCCCAAACTTTCACCACATCATTTCACCAATAATGGTTTCATTATTGTGAAATGACATTTCAGGCATGTGCAAAAAAATTCTTAGAAACCATTTGTCTCAAAAGGTTAGCCTTATATAAACATTTTAAACATTGTCTGGTTTGGTTTTCTTAACCATAGTGGTGTGTAGTAACACATGATACCAAGATCAAAAGATCTATCCAGAGATCTCAGATATATGTCCATGAATCTAGGAGAGGTAACAAAGCCATTTGCATGCAATTAGAAGGATGTCCTACATTTAATCTACAAATGGATAAACGTCCAGCCCACTTCCAATCCACTGAAAGTCACATTGTCCCACCAAACCCTGCCCAAGCCCAAGAGACAGATGCTCATAAAAGCATTTTAAAGTCACTATAGTGTAACATCATAGGATCTACAGGCATTTGTCACCACAATGAATGTGGTCAAGTGCATGAGTCAACTGTCAGAAAGAGACTGCACAATCTGGGCCCACATGACCAAGCCTCTGCTATCAAAAAGTCCAAGACTGAATTTTGCCAGAAGACACCTGGGTAAAGACTTTGGCTGCAATGCCAGATACCATTTCTCTGCTTTACATGGGCTGCCCTTCCATCAATGAGTCAACCATGAATTCAATATTTTACCTGAGAATTCTTGAGGAACATTTGATCTGTCAAAAAGCTGAAGCTGAACATGTATCATGTTTGTTTCGTGAGCGAAATGCACTGGTTCTGGCAGCATGACTCACAAAGGAAGATTAATGGGAAATAGCTGACACCTTTCTGTAGAAGAGATTTACATAATGTGAAAGCAGACTCCCGACAGCCCACACTCTTCATGTTACTGCTCCATAACTTTATCAACAATGATCAAAAAAACACACTGAACTGCCATTTCCAAGCATTTGCGTGCACAATGTGTTTGTATGCAATCTGGACTCACCATATCTGACAGACCTGAAGGACAAAATATTTCATGTCATTATTATTTTTATCATGAGATGAGTCTAATAATGTACAACCCCTTTTACAAAAAATTTGGGACACTGTGTAAAATGTAAATAAAAACAGAATGCAATGATGTGCAAATAATTTAAAACCTATATTCAATAGAAAAGAGTAAAAAGACAACATATCAAATGTTGAAACTGAGACATTTTATTGTTTATTGAAATATACATATAAGCCTCATTTTGAATTTCATGCCAGCAACCCATTTCAAAAAAGTTGGGACAGAAGCAACAAAAGACTAGAAGTTGTGTAATGCAAAAAAACCTTTACCTGGTGGAATATCAATTAGGTCAATTGACAACATCATCCGGAGAAATCCCTGTATGCAAGGGACAAGGCTGAAAACCAATATTGGATGGCTGTGATCTTCGGGCCCTCAGGCGGCACTACATTAAACACAGACACAATTCTGTAGTGGAAATCACTGCACGGGCTCAGAAACACTCCTGTACAACTGTCTGTGAACACAGTACGTCGCTGTATCCAAAAATGCAAGTTAAAACTCTACCATGCAAAGAAGAATTCATATATAAACAATATCCAGAAGCGCCATTGCCTTCTCATTGCCCGAACTCATTTAAGATGGATTGAGTGGAAGTGCAAAAACTGTCCTGTGGTCTGAGAAATAGAAATATGAAATTATTTTTGTGAATCCTGGACACTGTGTCCTCCGGACTAAAGAGGGATCATCTGGCTTCTTATCAGTGCATTAGTGCACATCTGCAGAGCTATTCCTATTAAGGAGCTATTTCCTGTGCTAGGTCAGCCAATGCTGAACATAATAAATTGCTCCCTTTCCTCCGGATGCGTACCAAACTCACAAAAAATAGCGGAAATTAAGCCTCTTCTAAAAAAATCTAATCAGGCCAATATCGAACCTCCCGTTCCTCTCAAGAATCTTAGAAAAATGTGTTTCCCAACAACTGAATGCCTTCCTAAAGACAAATAACATTTATGAAATACTCCAGTCCGGTTTCAGATGCCATCATAGTACTGAGACTGCACTCGTGAAGGTAACAAATGACCTTCTAATGGCCTCAGACAAAGGTTCCGCATCCGTCCTGTTGCTTCTTGATCTTAGCGCTGCTTTTGACACTATTGATCACTCCCTTCTCTTAGAGAGACTGGAAACCCATATTGGGCTACGTGGACATGTTCTAGCCTGGTTTAAATCTTATTTATCTGAAAGATATCAGTTTGTTAGTGTGTATGGCATATCCTCTGACAAGTCAAAGGTATGCTTTGGAGTTCCTCAAGGCTCGGTTCTGGGCCCATTATTGTTCTCACCATATATGCTCCCTCTGGGCGATGTAATCCGAAATCACAATATTAACTTTCACTGTTATGCTGATGACACACAGTTATATATTTCAATGAAAAATGGAGAAGCCCCTAAATTAGCTATTTTGAAAGCATGCATTTCAGATATTAGGAAGTGGATGACAGATCATTTCTTGCTCTTAAACTCCAATAAAACAGAAATGCTTGTTTTAGGACCCAAAAAACAAAGAGCGTTGTTAGCAGATCTCACTGTGAACCTTGACGGCTGCATGGTCGTATCCCAAAAAACTGTAAAAAACCTTGGCGTTACCCTTGACCCTGACCTCTCCTTTGAAGAACATATAAAATATGTCTCAAGAGTTGCTTATTTTCATCTTCGAAACATTGCAAAAATTTGAAACTTTCTATCAAAAACTGATGCAGAAAAATTCATCCATGCTTTCGTTACTTCTAGACTAGATTACTGCAATGCTCTTCTCTCTGGTTATCCAGACAAATTAATAAATAAACTTAAATTAGTGCTGCACACGGCTGCTAGAATCCTAACTAGAACAAAAAATGTTGAACACATTACTCCTGTCCTGGCGTCCTTACACTGGCTGCCTGTTAGGGTTAGGGCTGATTTTAAGGTTTTACTCTTAACCTATAAATCAATACATTGACTTGCTCCTACTTACCTTGCTGAAATGATCCAGCCATACATACCTACACGTAACCTTAGATCGCAAGATGCAGGCCTTTTAATTGTACCTAGAATTTCTAAACAAACAGCTGGCGGCAGGGCCTTTTCTCATAGAGCTCCACTCCTGTGGAATGATCTGCCAATTAAGGTTAGAAATGCAAACTCAGTGCAAACTCTCAAGTGTCTACTAAAAACTCATCTCTACATGATTTATAATTAGGTGTGGCCTAGCCCGGGGGCGTGAAGGTGAACCATCTAGACTATGTCTTTTTCAGGGAAGGCCTAGCTTTTTTCAGCAAGACAATGCCAAACCCCATTCTGCACATATCACAACAGCATGGCTCCGTAGTAAAAGAGTCTGGTTGCTGACCAGCCTGCAGTCCAGACCTGTCACCCACTGAAAACATCTGGTGCATTTTGAAATGAAAAATATGACAAAGGATACCCCTGTTGACCAGCTGAAATCCTGTATCAAACAAGCAAGGGAATACATTTCACTTTTACAACTACAGCAGTTGTTCTACTGAGTTCACAAACACTTACAGAGTATTGTTAAAAGAAGAGGTGATGCAACAGTAGTAAACATGCCCCGGTCCCAACTTATTTTAAATGTGTTGCTGGTATCAAATTCAAAATGGGCATGTATTTTTTCCAAAAACAATAAAATGTCTCAGTTTCAACATTTGATTTGTTGTCTTTGTACTATTTTCAATCAGATATTGGGATAAATTATTTGCACATTATTGCATTCTGTTTTTAGTTGCATTTTATGCAGCCTCCCAAAGTTTTGGAAATTGGGTTGTAGCACAAATGAAAAATATTTATAATTATTTCATTTCAAGGAGAGAACAAATTACACAGTGAGAAATCCAAACTATAGTAAATATAAAACAAATGGTCAAAGCAACTTAAAAATGTGTGCTACCATGTTGCAAGCGCAAATTAAGCCTACTGATAAGTAATAGGCAACTGGCTCTCAAACGTTCTGTGTGAAAACCAACATATCCACTTTCTGTAAGAGGATCTAGGTGGTGTTACAATATTCTCTGTTCTCTGTTCTCATTCGACATAACACCAAAACGGGTGACGGTTGTTGTGGTTGATTTCCATGCCCACACAAGTATTGTGACACTGTGGTGGTGGTGGTGTGGTTATTGCGACAGCCCTGGCAACACGAGCTTTATAAGCCATGGGTGTACTTGTTTTGTCCACATAATGAAAATGCATTTTCTTAGAATTTTTGTATTAGGTATAATTTATTATTAAGTATAATTTTTCAGTGTCACGTTTTTCATTAGTTGACAGTGTAGAATAAATATGTTAAAACTGATTACTTTCCAAGAGTAAGAGTTTTTCACATGACTGTTTACACTGAAATTGCAAATAGCACTCTTTGTAAGAACAATCCTAAGTAACCTCAGGTGAAACCAGTGAGCTTCAGAATCACACACCATTTGACCAACTTGGCCTCAATTTCTGTTAAATTGTAGTGATTCACATGATTTCAGGATAAGTTGAGCAGTTTCTGTAGGCTCCCACTGTTGAGATGTGGTTAAATATATTTTTATTGAACACTTACATAAGCATAAGAATTGTAACCAAAATTGTACTGAATGTATTTTGTTTTTGTTAGAGCAATTGAAAGAAAAATCAAAAGAGACTACAAGTAAAAAAACACAACACAGAACCGAAAAGATACTCCATTATCCCCATCACCCCAGGCCCGAAACGAACCTCCTTCACCATCTCTTCCAGCCTCTGTACCCTTTTGAACGATCAACCCCCCAATTCTCCACCAACATTTCTCCATGACATTTTCTTGCCGAAATGAGACTACTACTTGTTGCTGGGCTGTGGGTAAACTGTTCAGGGCCATTGAGACTCCCAGGATAATTAATAGATCTAGGTCAAATGGAGACACCCAAGAGGATCTCAAAGATTCCAGACCAATAGTTGCTCAGGTTCGGCAAGAGGGGAAAGAAGTGGAGCAGTGGGTCCTTGGTGTTTGGACACTTGTCTCATGTGGCGGGGTTTCTCAACCCTGCTTCTGGAGGCACCCCGTCCCCTGCACGTCTTAGACCTCTCCCCGCTCTGTCACACCTGATAAAAATGATCAGCTCATTATCAAGTCCTCAATGAGCTACATCAGGTATGTTTGGGCAGAGAGAGATCTAAAACATGCAGGGCAGGGTGCCTCCAGGAGCAGGGTTGGGAAACACGGTCATAGACGAAAGGCATCAGAAGAGATCCTATGTCGTTGATCAGTGTAAAAATATGAATTGTGTGAAACAATATCCAGAGTTAATTTAGCAGGTATGGATGTAATCCAAGCTATCCACACAATCTTCTGTGAGGTGTCCATGCCGAGTTCTTCCATCCACCTTCTGCTGAGGGCATCTGGAGAGTAATTCCCCATTCACAGCTTCTATCCTGTGGATGATACAGTCCCCCTGACTTGTGGGAATAGTGATGTAGGGTTACAAACTTCTGTTTGCTGTGGGTTCTTGTACCTGTTTTGTGGGACAGTCGCTTCATGCCTCAGTGAGCTCAGGGGAAGAGGTTTTCTTGTCCTTCAGAAACAGGCCTGTTGGTGTCGCGTCCATGTCGGTGGGCCAGGACCGCTGGTACAGAATCTCTTTCTGTTCTCTTTTCTTTCTTCCTTTATCTGTGCGCCTTTGCAAATGTGGTCAAGGGTGCTTTAACACCAATGAGGTGCAAGGGGCTCAGGGTGTTTGCCTATCTGGGCTGGGTGGCGGTGGAGTCACAGGAAAAGACTTTTATTCCTGGATGATTGAACCAAGAAAAGATGTGCCGGACACTAAGCGCATTCTGTTCCCGGGGTGTCAAATTGGGCCCAAAACGGAACCGCACATACGTATCAACGCATAGTGAGCAGAGGAATATAGCCTGGCATTGACACATTCCCCTGCGTTTTCATTTTTAAGGATGTGACCAGTCCGGCGCTGGTGAATTTCCTCCGGTTCCAACACATCTCACCCCCACATCAGAGGCTCTGTAATGAGTCAGTATCCTGATTCCATGGAGCAAACCGCAACTACGAGATTTCCCAAAATCTATTTCATAACTCTATTATCGATGGACCGTATCAAGTGTTTCCCCAAATTCTGCTCTGATAACGGTTTCCATGATTTGACACGAGGTTCCAGAATTTCTATTAGTTGCCTAATTTTCTTTCCTAGTATCTTCCTATTAGAAAGCCGGTCTGATTGTGGCAAATAATATCTGGTATGACCTTATTAATTATGGGAGCAACACAGTTTTCCAATTACATCCACTACAACATTGAAGGATGAGGAGCCTCCATTTCTATCTATACTGCTTCAATAAAAGAGATCAGACCATCTCTCTGTGTCTGAGAATTCAGTAATAAGAGCAATTGGTCAGGGTTTTAGTCAGGGTTTTAGATTACATTTAGAAATGTAAGGTTTGTGTAGAAATTAAAGGTTTTATAGCCTAACACTGGAAATTCGGAGCTGTTCAGAAATTACAAGCTACAGGGATAGACATCATCCTTTGCAGTGTCACAAGCAGATCAACGGAAATGTAATAAACACTGATCTTGTCACTTATTTTCAATTTCTTAAATTATCACATTAAGGAACAATTCATGGAGAATAGAAAATAATCAACCCACTGTATATTATATATTAAAAATGACTAATTCAATTACGAGTTTAATATAGGTCGGTGTATATTTGATTGGAAATGATGTACAATGCCATCTGCTGACGGATAGAAGAAGCATACCTGATACGATGTTGTCAATCAACATAATCTATCCGTTATGGAACCGTATAGAAAACGTGAGTCCCACAGGAAAGGCATGATGCAACTATAGTGCAATGGCAGAGGCTACTTAAGATTCTGTAGGCTACGCGCTTTGTGCCATCGATGCTGTCCACGTGCATTCATTCCCACCCAGGGATGCTTGATCAAATTTGAACAAATTAAGCAAAAGGCAGTATAAGCATAGAGTTTCTTAAGTGAGTGTGTTTATTTTTCGCTTATTCAACTCGATCGAAAATATAACAGTATTTCGTTCATCAGAAAATATGGATATTTAACGATTCAAACTGTAATCGTAAACTGGATATGGATTTTCATCCTGTTTATTTCACAAAGCCTATTATTAAACCTATTATATGTATAGACATATAACACAATAAATATTACTCTGCGCGTCGCTACTAAAAACCCGTCGCCATTTTGGCTCAAGACCCCATATTGAGCGTGTAATGTCCATTGAACATATCGCAAACAGCGACCTCTACCGGCCAATGTTATAGAGCCGAAATGCCAGCACAGAGTGGTCCTGATGCTGCGAGGATGCAGAAAGCGTCTACATAGACGGATATGAGGATCTAAACCATGCAAGAATAAGCTTTATTGGCGCAGTCTCTGTGGCGCAATGGAATAGCGCGCTGGACTTCTAATCCAGAGGCTCCGGGTTCGAGTCCCGGCAGAGATGGGTCACCTCTGTGTGCCGCATGGCAGACCTGCTATTTTTTATTATGGAAAATGTATACTGTCTCATAATAGAATTTCCGTTACCATTTCGTCTTCTGAATCCTTCTGAAGCCTGAATGCGGGCTGCACTTTATACGGCTATAGACAGCAGTAATCAATATGTGCATTTATCACATTACATTAACCATAATAATCATTGATTATAATTTGGATTCCATGAGCATACTGTATTAAAAATATATCTACATGATATGATGTTCACTTCATCACTTATGCAGCTTTATAATATCAAGGGATGCTACCCATATTCAGATTTGTTACACCACACAAACAATCCATCCCTTTATTTTTTTCTCAAGTGAACCATCTCTGAATTAATCATAGAAAAATAAAGTATTTAGAAAAATACAATGTCTGTCAAATTAATAAACTGTGGACATGTCAAGCAATATCGGACCAACAGCTTTACAAGTTAATCATGGCAATTTCTGTACTGCTAATTATAAATACGTTTCAGTGAACAAATTAATGTACCTAATGTGTTGTTTCTGTGAGGTGCATTAATAGTTGCTCCAGTTGTTTGGGAGTAGTTCATGAGTCAGTGCACTTGAGGGCGCTCCAAGACTGGACTGTAGACTAGGCAACAAAAGCCGAGAGAAATAATATGAAAGCAGCCTGTACCCACTGTAAATGCTTGTTGGGGACAATGCACGAGACTATAAACATTTGAATAGCGTCTGTATCTTGCTAAATTATGAGAAAGGAGGCAATTAACGCCGACAATTCTGGTGCGGAACTTTTGTCTTGCAAAATGCAGAATTGATTAACCATAAATCTACACGTCTGTCATTATATATATAATAATCAACACATAGGCAAATACGAAAATAATGTAAAAATCCAACATTGTGGAAAAGTAATGGTTTTATCTGAGAGCAGTGGCCTACGATTAACCACGATATTTAGATTAGAAACAGAAGGGGTGTGTGCTGTAGTGCTGACGTGAGAGGGGAGAGTGGTAGAGAGTGAGTGAGAGAGAGAGGAATGCGCCGCTAACGAGAAAACGGACCATCACCGAGCCGAGCATGCAAGAACGGACAGCAAAACCGGGAGAAGAAAAATAGAGAAATGATCTAAACCGCGAAAAAAAGGAGCCGAACGGGGAGACGGAGAACGACGGAAAGTCGTCACATAGTTGTTGGAAGGATTACAATTACCCTACACTGCTGAATAAAATCCAACCAGGATTTTTGATGCTGCCCTCACGGAGAATTGAGCTAACGGACTTACTGGTCTTCTGAACCATGCGGAGGCTTCTGCTCCTGAGTTTGGCGTTGAGTTTTCACCGTGGTAAGACGAGGGTTTTCCCCGTAACCTCATGAACGACGCGCTGTTTCACGTTATCGAACAATAGGCTCCCGAACGCTTTCGCCCTTGATATGGGGAAAAGTTACTTTAGATTCGTTTCAGTTTTGTGCGTGTGTGGGTGTGCGTATGTGCGTGTGTGCATGTGTGCGTGCTGTGCGAGAGTGATTGAGGTAAATGCTCCCCTTTTCTGCATGTATGACGATGAGTTTGCTATTAGGTGGCCTGCAGTGTGAATTGTAGGCGATTCGATAAAGAGACGTGTGTATGCGTTGGGTTTGTGTCTAATATGATCATGGCCTTGATTGATGCAATAATCTAGTATCTGCCATATGACCTTAGTCCTGTGCATTCGGTAGCGGTATAGGGTGTTAGGCAGATTGGACGTGATTTGAATGACAGTGCGCATCTAAAATGATTGACCAAAGGTGCTCGACACTGGAATGTGAGAAAGGCTTGCGTCACTTATTCGTTGCTTGTCACCTTGATTGTTGTCGGAGATATAAATGTAAACTAATAACACACGCACTCTTTCACACATATATATACACACACACTCACTCATACACACAGCAAGACCATTGTAGACTGAATCCTTGTTGCCACGCGCAGCTGCCGCTCCTGAGCAAGGCATGGATGTAGGCTACCAGGTCCTGCTCGTGCGCGTGACTTAAAATATTGAACTGGTTACTGTTTTTTGCCATACATTCAAGAATTCATGTATGACTAACAAAGCTTCATCCATAATAACCATCATCTACATCTTTAATACCTGAGTAATGACAGACAATAATAGCTATTCTTATAATGTAGTTGCTATACGACAACTAAGGGAACGTGATTTCTCAGGCTACCTGTTAGATTACAGCATCTTCTTCGTGCTCGCGCACGGTACAAGGCAAACCTCCCTTTTCATTGTCTACTTTGTATGTGTGTGCCAGTTTGAGAGTGCGTGTACCGCGATGTGCTGGCGCGCGCAGGTGCTGACCACCCAACCACTTTATCATAGGTAGGGGGCGTGTTTGAAAGGTATAGGGGATGATGTCATCCATGTATGTCTCTTTTTAGATTCCTATAGGCTTGGGCTACTCCTTTGTCTTTATTTCAACATCCATACAAAATATTAGGATACATCTACACCGAGTGTTAGCATTGAACGACGTTTACACTGTCTAAACCTGTAACACAACTAGCAAATGTCCTATATTGTAACCACAGTAATCTGTAGAATCCTTACACAAAAGAAAACGCGCAATTGGTACATGTTGAATGATAATTCGACACGCGAACACGCACACAACATCCAAATCAGACCCAAATGAACATGAATATTCCGGCAGGTTTTTCGGCAGGCTTCTTTCCTCTTCGTGGTTTCACTGTCACACGTGTGATGTGTCCAGTTATCTCTCTCATAAATCCATCAGTGCTGAAATGCAGACACACACACACACTCACTCACTGTGTAACACGGCACATCCCAATGTTGTGTTTGTTACATGGCTTTTGTGCAAACTGTGTCACCCACTGTGGTGTTGACGCCAGTGGAACAATGTACCCATTTCATTATTCATTTAAGCTCTACACTTCAAACTGTCTGGCTAATACACAGCTCCCAAAACACTCCAAAGGGGGCAACATTTGTTTTTCTTTTTTAAATGTTTTCTATATTGCTCTATTTTGTAGAAGTTTTTGTATGATATTCAATGTAGAGATATGTGTGGTTTGTCACTGAACTGCAAAGAGTCTGTATATTCCTGTCCAAAAATGTACGCACGTTGCTCTGGATATGAGTGTCATGTAAACGTCTTAAATGTACATTTACTACGCAGTTTTTGATGTCAGTAGCCTGGACCTTCTAATCTCGCGACAGGCAACTGGCCGTCGCTACCGTACCTACCTAGACAGCTTGGACTGCTGACCAGGGGCCTCAGTGCAGGCGTAACATTTGTCAGCCACTATCCTTCGGTAAAATGCCACCATTACTGACACACACATACACACACACACAAACGAACACACTACCGACCACAGAACCCTACACGTTTCCGTGTGCTATTTAGTTTATCTCAATGTCTCAGCTAAAATATATGGACAAAAAAAAACCACGTTAAAATGGAAATGCATCTCGCGGGACTTTGTAGTTCAAATCGTACATGGATCAAGTCATTATGTCAATGTAATGTTGTGGTAAGGTTTTCCACTGTCCACCATTTCCAAACCGTAATCGGGAATGCCCAGCATTTCTGGCACATTGGTTATGGCAGTTCTACACTGCGAGTTGAACTGTCTTGGTGCTTTAATGCATTAATAACTTTGGTTTATTTAGTGAACTATTTTGTATGTAATAGTAGGGCTATCAATGCAGAGTCACAAAAACAATTAAACTTAAAGAATACTACAGATTAGATTAGGCAAATGTACTATACTAAACCTAATTTATAACATTAGGAGAACCACTGTGTGTAATAAATTGTATTGCATTATCTAGCATTATGTAGCAGCTAAAAATCAAAGCGAATGTTCCAGGGATTCCATAGTAAACAGTCATAAAGTAGTTAGGGTTACAGACACTTTTACAGTTATCTTGGGTTTGACTGGGCTCACCAATAGAGTTCTGAAAACATTCTCTAAAGTCTTTGTAAGAATCCACAAAGCAGAGGGAGAAAAAGTGAGAGACAGTGAAAGAGTGGATCCGTGCCATGTTTTCAAACTGTGTGCTACATTTTGCGGAGAACCAATTTCTGGGCGGGGGGAGGGGTGACGTAAAGTTGTGTTTGGGAGGGGTGGTCTCGGGCAGGTGGGTGAAATTGAGGGGGCCAGATCGAGACTGATTTTAGTTTTTCAGGGTGGTAGTAGTGGGGGATGGGGGATGAAAAGAAAGAAAAGCTGGGGAGAGAGAGAGAGACGGAGAGAGAGAGAGAGAGAGAGAGAGAGACGCAGGGATAAGGAAGGAAAAGAAGAAGGGGGGTTGGGGGGCCAGGAGAAAGGGACGATTACTCAAGCCTGACTGGCTCCTCTGTAGGGACAGCTAGCCACACACGCGCACGCACACACACACACACACACACACACACACACGTATGTATGTCCACACAACCGCACATTCACCGAGTATATAGAATAGGGGGGGGGGGGGGTTCAAAGGGCCACTCTCAAATCCGAATTCTTTAAACCACATCTGATGCCTCTCGCTCTCTGAGCCCTGGGTCCTTGTGAGACGCCTCTGTCCATGCCATGCACAACAGTTCATTGGCTTTAATCACGGTTGAAACTTCTCTTATTCAACCCTATACGTTGACTTCTTTTTCTCCTTTCAGTGTCTTTCTATACCCTCACTGTCCTTCCATATCTCCTCCTTCATTCTGCTAGCTAAGCTCGATTCCCTTCTCTCTCTCTCTCGGTTTCCCCCCTCTCTCTGCCTCTTATACTTTTTTCCCTTTTCCCTCTGACATTTTTTTCTTCCTCTCCCTCTCTTTCCATCTTCCCCTCAGTCCTTTCTCTCTCTGCCTCCGTCTCTCTCACTCTCTCTCTCTCTCTCTCTCTTTCTCTCTCTCCCTCTCTCTCTCTCTAATAAGTTCCAGATGTGGTTCTTGCATTCCTTTAGTCAGTGGAGAGGAGAGGAGAGGAAAGGAGAAGAGAGGGGGAGGGGTCAGATAAAGAAGCACATGAGTTAAAAGAGGGAGCACATGATGAAGGCAGAGTACTGCGTTCCTGTACGGAAGACAGACACACAGAGACTCGCACATACATACACTGACACACAAAACACACACACACAAACACACACACATATACGGGAGATGAGATTCAGTGCCATCGTTGGGTTGTGTTTCTCTCCCTCAAACATTTCTGGACATTCCCTCTTCCCCTTCTTCGCCCACTGTCCCTCCCACCGTCCCTCTATCCCACCACCTCCCCATACTTCTATTCCTCCCCCTCCCCCCTGTAGGAATGTGGCCTATGGGTGATGATGTCATTTCATTTCTCGCTGTCTGAGTTTCTCCTGGAGAAGGGGAGGGAGATTTGTGTCGCATCGTCCGTCTCTCTCAATCTACGATAACAACATTAAAGCCTGCCATCTAATAGGCTTACAGTTATTACCCAGCACTGCTAGAACCATACAGCCATTTAGCCTGCTAATGAAAGTAGGGGAAAACAGTGTGTTACGCGTGAGCTCACTCACACACACACACACACACACACACATACACTTTGTTAACGGTTCAACAACTTCTTTGTGGGTGAGGATATGGCTCCATATGAGGCTGTTTTTCTGTTCCTCGAATGACTGTCCAACTTTTGACCTTACAACGCGGACGTTCCATTTAGCATGCGTTCAGTTAGCTAGCCATGATGCAGAGCAGTTCGATGAGAGTGGCACACATTCCGCCATCCTTCTGCCGTCTTTCTTGGCCTCCGTTATAGCCTCAAACCTCCTCACCTTGACCCTACAGATGTTTAATTGCCCCGGGGTCTTGTGTATATATATGACATGACATCACAACGGAGGGGCAAGGCTCCAGCTTTTATTTGGCAGTTTAGCAACAGCTGACATTGTAAGAACCGACGTGCTAGTAACATTTGGTGGAACCGGAATGGATTGAAGAAGACATCGGATTGATGGAAAGCACTGGAAATAAAACCTCTGGTACTTGAATGGTTAAGTGAGTGCCTCCCTTGTTGTTGACTAGGTTCTGGTACAGGTTGGCCGTTGCGAAACCCTAAAATCTGTCTGGATGTATTGTTGGTTTGTCTGATGGATCACAGGGTAGGCCACAATTAAACATTGTCCGGAAACCGCTGTGGTGAATTATTGATTCATAACAATATTGATTTTGCTAGCTAATTCTGATTGCTAAACATAATACTGTAGACCGAGGACCTATCTTACTAAAAACCCTGGTTTGTTGTTTGTATAAAGCGCAGCCCTTGATCAAGGTTAGAAACGGCCTGTCGTTGTTGCTCCATGGACGTCACCCTTGGTTACCCTCAAGTGTTTTTTGTCACTCATTCACATGCTTATTTCACAAAGGACAGCGTGGATGATTTTTTTGAAGAGATGGGTTCTGAAAAGCCCAGGCATATTCATGTTGTCCCATAACGTGTCAGACGCCTTGACCCTGAATTATCATATAACCCTGCACAGATCCGAAGGGTTGCCATGGCCACTGTGTCTATCATTGTGTCAGTGGTCCTCAATGGCTGTAGCCATGGTAACAGTGTCTGTAACGGTGGTTCGGTACAAACAAAGCACTTGGGATGTGAAATATGTGTGTGAGAGCAGCCGCCGAACTAGAGGACAGAAAGAAAAAAACACTCATATACACGAGCCACAGACAGACACACACACACACACACACACACACACACACACAGGCAGACAGAGAGATACACACACAGACAGACAGGCAGTGGAGAAATAATTGCCTTCCCTCCATTTTCAAATAAATCTGTTTCTATAGCAACCATTTTACCAGGGTCTGCATTGAAAGAGGGAGCGAGAAATAAGGGGTACAAGAAAAATGAACAGGATTGGAGAGGTGGAGAGGAAACATGTAAAAGTAGGGAGAGAGGGCATGATTATGTCTGAGTATGCACTACTGGACAGTGAAAGGAGAGAAAGGCGCAGAACCGTGGGGACACGGTCAAAGGGACAAGAAAGGGAGAGGTCTAGGCGAGGGGAGGATGGAGAGGTGAGATGGCAGAGGAAGGGAAAATGGAAACAAAGCTTTGGACAAAGACAGGAGTCTCCCCTCTTCCACCTGCTCCTTCTCCACCTCCAGCCAGCTACCTTTGTGTGTTAACTGACAACGTTGTCCCGTTTCCTCCAACCGCCTTCTCCCTCCACCCTCTAGCATTCCTCTCCCTCCACCCTCTAGCATTCCTCTCCCTCCACCTGGTCCCTCTAGCCTTCCTGTCCCTCCACCCTCCCGGTCCCTCTAACCTTCCTCTCTCCACCCTCCCGGTCCTGCTAACCTTCCTCTCCCTCCACCCTCCTGGTCCCTCTAACCTTCCTGTCCCTCCACCCTCCCGGTCCCTCTAACCTTCCTCTCCCTCCACCCTCCCGGTCCCTCTAACCTTCCTCTCTCCACCCTCCCGGTCCCGCTAACCTTCCTCTCCCTCCACCCTCCTGGTCCCTCTAACCTTCCTGTCCCTCCACCCTCCCGGTCCCTCCACCCTCCCGGTCCCTCTAATCTTCCTGTCCCTCCACCCTCCCGGTCCCTCCACCCTCCCGGTCCCTCTAGCCTTCCTGTCCCTCCACCCTCCCGGTCCCTCTAACTTTCCTCTCCCTCCACCCTCCCGGTCCCTCTAACCTCCCAGTCCCTCCACCCTCCCGGTCCCTCTAACCTTCCTCTTCCTCCACCCTCCCTGTCCCTCCACCCCCCTGCCATCCTCCTACCTGTACACCATTTCCAAGGTGATGGGATGTTTCTAGTCTAGTTAACCATGTCGCCATGTTGCTGTTGTCAGTTAGAACCAGGTGGTGTCGGGCAGTGACAAAAAAAAGTGGGAAATAGTGTGAAAAAGAGAGATAGGAAGAAATAGAGGAGAAAGGACAACAGCGTGCTGGGCAATTAATTGGATAGGAGGAAGGAGGATGAGGTCATGATTAATGTTTTGCAGAAAATGGGTGTATCAGACACAAGGGAGGGATTCGTCAAACACACGCCCTCATGAACACACACATACACATTCATGAACACACATACACACACACCCTCATGAATACACACACACATACACAAAAAACTTTTTTTGGGCAGTTATTTTAGACGTCAGCTGTTGCTATGGTGACGCCAGTCTGTGATCCAACGACAGCGCAGGATTGGCTAGAGCGGAGAGGGGGGAAAAGAAGGCAAGGGACTGCCAGTGAGAGGGAGAGGGGAAGGCGAGGAGAGATAGACAGATAGTAGACACATAATTAGATAGATTGATAAATCCATACAAATGTAATTTCATCAAACGTTATTGCTTTAAAAGGATTAATAACGTGCACTCAATTCATTCGAGCACACCAGACAAAGCCCCGGCGATGTGACATCCCACCGTTGCCTCTGGTTTCCTGGTAGACAGGACAACTTTAAATTCACTATTGTTTTTTTTTTTTTGGTTGGGAGTCGTCCGGGTATATCTGTTCTGAGGCCTTTCCGATTAGCGGGGCGACTGGGATCGCGTCTGTACTGGCAAAGCAGCGCATTTCACACAGTGCTGGGGCGAGTCGGTAGCATGTTGTGTTGTTGTTAAGATTACGGGATTGTGAGACACACGAGGTGTTAATTGTAGCTCTCTGTGCCATTTGACTGTGTGGTCAGGCTCTGCTGTGTCAATGTGGCTGCGCTAACAGCAGGGCTCGGCATGTCGTCGTATTTGACTGTCTGTGTGGATAGGCTTTGGTGACCATGATGTCTCTATCCAGCCACATGCTAGAGACAGTGTGGTCAGTGTTTGGTTTGTGTTTCCCTGGGTGTGTGTGCGCGCACGTGTGCGTGTGTGTGCTGACAGGGTATCTCGTTTCACTGTGGTGACCGGTCAGGGTTTAGTTTGACCGTGTGTTTGCGCATGTGTTAGGACATGGTTCACCGTGTCGCTGTGTGTCTGTGTGGCAAAAGATTCGGGGTGGGTGTGTGCATGTTTTATTAGGTCTCTGGGTGTTTGCGGTCGGGGATTCTCTGTGACCATGTCTTTGTGTGGTCAGGGTTCTTTGTGACCATGTCTTTGTGCGGTCAGGGTCCTCTGAGTCTCCTGATGGTATCTGGGGATCACCGACTCAAGGAAATCAGGACACTCTAAATTTGTCACTGCAGCATAACCCACATAATGGAAGAATACAAGAGCTCCCTCTCTCTGTCTCTTTCCCACTCTCTCTTTCCCTCTCTTCCTCCATCCCAGTCTCTCTTTCCCTCTCCCTCTTTCTTTTTCTCTTTTGTCTTTCCTTTCTTCCTATCCACCTCAGTGTCTTGTTTTTATAGATTCCTTGCTGTCTCCTAGACAAACACACATAAGGGTCATATGATTAAGTAGTATGGAAGATCCCACAAAGCAGCGGCCTACAGAAATAACATATTGATATGGGTCAGCATTTCCCGTTTTTCCACTAATGTAGACATATCGTAATCCTGCCCTGTCCTAACTACATGTAGGCCTATCCTAATCCTGCCCTATCCTAATGTCATGTAGGCCTATCCTAATCCTGCCCTATCCTAATGTCATGTAGGCCTATCCTAATCCT
Organism: Esox lucius; assembly: GCF_011004845.1. Classification (NCBI taxonomy): domain Eukaryota; kingdom Metazoa; phylum Chordata; class Actinopteri; order Esociformes; family Esocidae; genus Esox; species Esox lucius. Next base: position 13,918,615 of record NC_047592.1, on the reverse strand, counting down.
GCCCTATCCTAATGTCATGTAGGCCTATCCTAATCCTGCCCTATCCTAATGTCATGTAGGCCTATCCTTATCCTAGCCTTTACTAATGTTATGTAGGCCTATCGTAATCCAAGTTTATGCTAATGTCATGTAGGCCTATCATAACCAAGTTTATACTAATGTCATGTAGGCCTATCATAACCAAGTTTATACTAATGTCATGTAAGCCTATCCTAATCCAAGCCTAAACTAATGTTATGTAGGCCTATCTCATGAATGCTTATCTTAATGCTGCGTAGGCCTATCCTAATCCAAACCTTTCCTAATGTAATTTATAATTGTAAAACATTTTCAACTTAATGTATTTCTAAAGTTGGCCCCTCCCACTCCCATGTGGATGTTTGCGGTTTCTCAGATGACAGTGAAGGGAATACCTTGTCCAGCGATGTTTAAGGTAGAGGGAGTGATGCCCCGACTTCCCTGGGGCTGTGTTTGGTCGATGGTTGTTGTTGGAACATGGCACTGCAGCGGTCACTAGAGGGTATCACATTAGAGAACATATGTAGCCAGCTATGTTGATTTGATCTGACTGGGTAACATTAGGAGCCTAATTGAAGATTGTTCATAGTCGTCCCAGGGCTTACGTTTGGACTAATGGCGGATCATATTAATATTGTCACTTTGCCAACCGCATTTGCCTTTAACGTGGTGTGCCACAGGGCTTAACTCTGGGACCATTGCTCTTTTTTTATGTTTGTCCGGGATTTGCTTGTCGTCAGCCCACGCTGGACATAGGGAAGTTTATGGAACATTATGTATACATTGTTTTACTATATTGTCTTTGGAATAATTACTGTTCCTGTCAGAAGGCATCGCTGTTATTGGCTGCAATGGTCTTTACACATGATTGTGTTTTTCATAATATCGGGCATATTTTGCCCATGTCCTACAAGCACATAAAGTCCATCACATTGGGTTGGGGGGTAGTATGCCTGCACGTTTGAAAGAAAGAGAGAGAGAGAGAAATGGAGGTAAAGAGTTTGGGGTCAGGGGGGGATAAGCGGGCATATGCCAGTTGTTAAGAAAGTGAGAGAGATGGGGACCTACAGAGGAACGCTGGAGGGCTCAGAGAAAGAGAGGGTTGGAGGAGAAGTGAGAAAGAGAGGGGATGGAGGGAGAGAAGAGGGAGGAAGTGCTATAGGGCTGATATTTAATGTGATAAATGGGTTGTGACAGTGTAGCTCTCCATGCCCTCCAACCAGAGGAGGAGGAGGAAGAAGAGGAAACACAGAAAAAACATGTGTATCAAGAAAGAAGTGGGGGGAAATTACTTAATAGGGCCGTGTAGCAAAAATATGTTAATGGCAGGAATTGTAGTAAAATAATCATAATTTAGTATGCTTCAAGAGTTTGCTCAACTTAAGCTGTAATTTTTGATTCTTACAAAAAAATATTACCAGAATATTGACATCATGATTTTATCTAGAGTAACGGTTGGCAAACTTCGGTGAATTGATAAAGAAATATTTTCTTCAACCTCAATAAACTTATGAATATTTAAGTATATATATACTACCGTTCAAAAGTTTGGGGTCACTTAGAAATGTCCTTGTTTTTAAAAGAAAAGCAGATTTTTTGTCCATTAATATAACATCAAATTGATCAGACATAAAGTGTAGACATTTTTAATGTTGTTGTAGCTGGAAATGGCAGATTGTTAATGGAATATCTACATAGGCGTACAGAGGCCCATTATCAGCAACAATTAGTCATGTTTTCCAATGTGTTATGTTTGCTAATCCAAGTTTTGTATTTTAAAAAGCAAATTGATCATTAGATAACCCTTTTGCAATTATGTTGGCACAACTGAAAACTATTGTGCTGATTAAAGAAGCAATAAAACTGTCCTTTAGACTAGTTGAGTATCTGGATCATCATCAATTGTGGGTTCGATTACCGGCTCAAAATGGCCAGAAACAAAGATCTTTCTTCTGAAACTTGTTCGTCCATTCTTGCTCTAAGAAATTAAGGCTATTCCATGTGAGAAATTGCCAATAAACTGAAGATCTTGTACAATGCTGTGTACTGCTCCCTTCACAGAACAGCAAGAACTGTCTCTAACCAGAAGATAATGAGTGGAAGGCCCTGGTGCACAACTGAGCAAGTGGACAAATACGAGTTGGAGAAACAGATGCCTCACAGGTCCCCAACTGGCAGCTTCATTAAATGGTACCAACAAAACACCAGTCTCAACGTCAATGATGAAGTGCCGACTCCGGGATGGTGGCCTTCTAGGCAGAGTTGCAAAGAAAAATACATGTCTCAGACTGGCCAATTAAAAGAAAAGATTAAGATGGGCAAAAGAACACTGACAGTGGACAGAGGAAGATTGGAAAAACGTGTTATGCTGGAGGAGTGCTTGACGCCATCTGTCAAGCATGGTTTGAGACAATGTGATTGTCTGGGGGTGCTTTGGTGGTGGTGAAGTGGGAGATTTGTACAGGTTAAAAGGGATCTTGAAGAAGGAAGGGCTAACTAAATTTTTCAGTGCCATGCCATACCCTGTGGACAGTGCTTAATTCGGAGTCAATTTCCTCCTACAACAGGGCAATGACCCAAAGCACAGCTCCAAACTATGCAGGACCTATTTAGGGAAGAAGCAGTCAGCTAGTATTCTGTCTATAATGGAATGGCCAGCACATTCATCAGATCTCAACCCTATTGAGCTGTTGTGGGAGCAGCTTGACCATAAGAAGTGTCCATTAAGCCAATCCAACTTGTGGGAGGTGCTTCAGAAAGCATGGGGTGAAATCAATTCAGATTACCTCCAAAAATTGACATCTAAAATGCCAAATGTCTCCAAGGTTGTTACTGCTGGAAATGGAGGATTCTTTGACAAACGCCAAATTTGAAGAAAAACATATTTTTTCAATAAAAAATGGTTACTAATCTTGACACTTACTATATTTCCTATTCCTTTTTCCTTATTTCCTATTCAAACCCATTACATGTATATCTCATGGAAAACAAGCTCTGCTGTTTGTGACCCCAAACGTTTGAACGGTAGTGCATGTATACACATAAAAATACATAAACATGGAGACAGAGGGAGAACAGGAATCCATCTTAGATTACTGTTATTTTACTTCTTTGTTAATTCAGTCAAAGAAACAGGATTTGGTTATGACACACTAGTAAGCAAATACATTTTGAATGTGTTTACTCTACATTTAGAGAGACAAAACAAGACGACCAAATGAATCAAATTATTTAGCAGGCCTCATGTTGATGAGCAGTTTATTCACTGCATTTTATTATGTGCCATGAAACACAACCTGTTTCGTATTGGACAAGCAGTCAAAACACTTGATCAGATGAATACAGTGTGCTTTTATACTGCAGATAGAACTATGGTGGCTCTCAAATGAGAACTGGAACAGCCCTGTAGAGTACAGACAATGACATGTACTGTAGTTAGACATTACAGAGAGAGAGAGAGAGAGAGAGAGGAGAGAGGGAGAGAAAGAGAGAGAGAGGGAGAGAAAGAGAGAGAGAGGGAGAGAAAGAGAGAGAGAGAGAGAGAGAGAGAATGAAGAAGAAACCGGGAGGGGAAGCCTGGAAGATGACTCATACTTCATGGAGGAATGGGGAGAGAATAAAAGAGAAGCGAAAAAGAGACAAAGATAGAAAGAGGTTTGAGAAGGGGAAGCCGGGAAGGACCAGGAGACGGGGTGAAACCCAGTGGGTTAACTCATGAGGGACCAGGAGACGGGGTGAAACCAGTGGGTTAACTCATGAGGGACCAGGAGACGGGGTGAAACCCAGTGGGTTAACTCATGAGGGACCAGGAGACGGGTTGAAACCCAGTGGGTTAACTCATGAGGGACCAGGAGACGGGGTGAAACCCAGTGGGTTAACTCATGTGGGACTAGGAGACGGGGTGAAACCCAGTGGGTTAACTCATGAGGGACCAGGAGACGGGGTGAAACCAGTGGGTTAACTCATGAGGGACCAGGAGACGGGGTGAAACCCAGTGGGTTAACTCATGAGGGACCAGGAGACGGGGTGAAACCCAGTGGGTTAACTCATGAGGGACTAGGAGACGGGGTGAAACCCAGTGGGTTAACTCATGAGGGACCAGGAGACGGGGTGAAACCCAGTGGGTTAACTCATGAGGGACCAGGAGACGGGGTGAAACCCAGTGGGTTAACTCATGAGGGACCAGGAGACGGGGTGAAACCAGTGGGTCATTTGGTTGTTTTACCAGAACAACTCCAACGAGTACACAGTTGGTTTGTTCCTTCTCTGTGTAAATGCTGTAGCCGTATGGTACCTTCTATAACAGCACTACCAACAACAGTGTATTTAACAATAAGGATGCTACGTGTTTGTAACCCCCCCCCCCCCCCCCCTTCTCCTCTCATCCTTCCCCAGTGTGGACAGCGCGTTTCTCCCAGGAACCAGCGGACCAGTCGGTGGTACGGGGCCAGAGGGTGATTCTGTCCTGTGTTGTCTTTAACTACTCAGGCATTGTGCAGTGGACCAAGGATGGACTGGCCCTGGGCATAGGGGAGGACCTCAGGGGTGAGGCTAATTCAACTCCAACACCACCCAACAACACATCGTCGTGTCTAGTTGCCCTCAGAAAAACCTTTCAGGATATTTGCCCTGTGCTTCTTTTCATCTCGTTCTGTAGCCTGTCTCTGTGTCTGTCTCTGTGTCTGTCTCTGTAGCCTGTCTCTGTAGCCTGTCTCTGTAGCCTGTCTCGGTGTCTGTCTCTGTAGCCTGTCTCTGTAGCCTGTCTCTGTGTCTGTCTCTGTAGCCTGTCTCTGTAGCCTGTCTCTGTGTCTGTCTCTGTAGCCTGTCTCTGTAGCCTGTCTCTGTGTCTGTTTCTGTAGCCTGTCTCTGTGTCTGTTTCTGTAGCCTGTCTCTGTGTCTGTTTCTGTAGCTTGTCACTGTAGCCTGTGTCTGTTTCTGTGTCCATCTGTCACTGTCTATCTCTATGTATTTCTATCCACCTCTGTCTCCATTTATAAATGTCTCCATGTCTTTCTCTCTATACCGATCCCTCTCTTTTTATCGCCCACCCCGTTTCTCCCTCTCCCCTTGGTAAAACTAAAACTAAAATGTTCAATGTTTCGGTTTTGCCAAGATCTTTCTCTGGCATTCTATTGTTCCTGCTGTACTTTCCCCCGCTGTCTGTCCCTCGTGCCTCCGTACCTTTACCTTGTTCCTGTTTCATTCCATCTTCCGCCCTCGTCTCGCTCTCTGTTTGCCTCTGTTCATGCTCAACTCCTCTCTGTCTCCCAACCCTCCCACCCTCCTTGTTGCCTCTGTTCTCTCTCAAACCCCTTGCTCGTTCCTTTCTTTTCCTCTTTCCCGGGCTGTTTTATTTCCTAGCCTTCCTCATCTTTCCCCTCGTCATTCCTCTTCCTCCGTCTCTGACTTTCTCTCTGTTTTAATCATATTGCTACTATAATGGTTGAGTGCTTCAAGCCAAAGCTTTTAAATAGAAACATGTGAATGAGCAGTGGCTCCCTCACACACACTCCGTCTCCCTGCCTCTCTCTCGCTCGCTCTCTCTAACCCTCCATTTCCCTTTATTCGCTTTCGGTCTCTCGATATTTCACATGCAAATACACACAGAGACAACACACACACACACAGTGCCATGCCACGTACAAGGGCAAACAAGGTTAGAGAAGTGAGCTAGCCTGAGGAATCTGGCTGTACAGTAGGACGAGCAGTCGATACCGTGGCAGAGAGGTTCAGATGGAATTCCTATGGAAGAGGGAGGACATGAAACCTGCCGTTTGTCCGTTTGGAGTCCTTTAAAACGCTGTTGTCATAATGTATGCAGTGTCTACTTCTCGCTGTTGAAACGGAACATGTCTGCCACCTACTGGAGAGAATACATGGCAGCACTGGAGCTGTGTGCGTGCGCGCGCTTGCGTGTGTGCGTGTGTGTCTGTCTGAGGGGGTCCAAATGAGAGCGAGTCCCCTTTGCTCTCTAAGTTGGTGGATTTGAATTTGAAGGACTTTAGATGTCATGTAAGGAAACACCTGATACAAGTCAGTAAACTACTTCCCACAAGTTGAACCAACTCGCCTCCCTTCCCTCAACTTGTCCTTCTCACAGAAATGTGGTCAGGATCCTGGTGCATTGTGGGCAATTGTCGGGGGAATAGCCACATAAACCCGCTTTTTTGTTTGGCTCTTTGTTCCAAGCACTTCGGATTTAAAATGATAAAACTGCTGACTTGTGAGTGCAGACTGTCAGCTTTAATGTGAGGTGTTTCCAGTCATTGGATGAACTATTTAGAAATTACAGTGCATTTTTTAATATTTGCCTTCTTTAGGGTTCCTAAAGTATTTTGATAATTTGCTTCACAACCTACATCGTTAGTGCGTGCCAAGCTGTCAGTGTCTAGTCTTGATTTTAAGCTTTGCATTTTCATTTGGAGTCTGTTGCTGGTGTCTGACAACATGAGGACCAAAGAAGTGTCAATGTGAGTCAAGCTAGCAATTGTAAGGCAGATAAATCAGAATAAATTAATTAGGGACATATTGAAGACATTTGGCATGCCAAAGTCATTTGTTTGGTACATTATGGAAAGAAAGCACAAGTGAGCTTAGCAATGGCAAACAATCTGGTAGATCAAGAATGACCTCTTCGGTGGATGACGGAAGAATACGTTCTACAGTGAAGACAAAACCCTAGTAACAGACCAAGAAACAGAATGACCTGGTTATAGTTTTTGCTTAAAAGTACCTTAGAGCCTGTAGTACTTTTAAGCAAAAACTATAACCAGGTCATTCTGTTTCTTGGTACCTTAGAGCCTGTAGTCCTATGGACAGATGGCCTGAAGATAAGTCTGTACCAGAGTGAAAGAGGATAGTATGGAGGAAAGAAAACTACTCATGATCCAAAGTATTCAATCAAATCTGTAAAACATGGTTGAGGAAGTTTTATAGTTTGAGCATTCATGGCTGCCACAGGAACTGGCTTACTTGTCTTCATTAATGATGAAACTGCTGACGACAGAAGTAGGATAACTTCTGAAGTGTCTGCTAAGATGCAAACAAATGCCTCTAAACTCATTTGACAGCCCTTCTTCACGCAGCAGGGCAATTTTCACAGACTTTAGGGTCGTAGAGTTCAGACAGCCATGGCACGCAAAGGATATGTGACCAAGTACTAAACATAACTACTTTATTGTCCATAATTTTAATCATTATACATCATTATAATCTGGCATAATTCCTCTGTTAGCCTAACATTCTATCAAGTACTGTGTAGGAAACATACTGTGATTTCTAAATGGTTTCATCCAATGTGGATTAACATACTCTAAACGCACACCTGACACTCTGCTCTTCAACTCCATAGTCATTGTATCATTTGCAAAAACGACAGTTGAATTAAACTCTACAAGTGTGTTTATGTGCTTGTGTGTATACATCTGACTGCATGTGTCTTCCAGCCTGGCCTAGGTATCGTGTTTTGCGGGTGCAGGAGCTGGGCCAATATAACCTGGAGATCCTCTCAGCGGAGCTGTCTGATGACTCCCTCTACGAGTGTCAAGCTCCTGATGCTGCTCTACGCTCTAGAAGAGCCAAACTCACAGTCCTCAGTAAGATACATCCACTATCAGTCCACAGGAAAATACATCCACTATCAGTCCTCAGTAAGATACATCCACTATCAGTCCTCAGTAAGTTACATCCACTATCAGTCCTCAGGAAGATACATCCACTATCAGTCCTCAGTAAGACACATCCACTATCAGTCCTCAGTAAGACACATCCACTATCAGTCCTCAGTAAGACACATCCACTATCAGTCCTCAGTAAGACACATCCACTATCAGTCCTCAGTAAGGTACATCCACTATCAGTCCTCAGTAAGATACATCCACTATCAGTCCTCAGTAAGGTACATCCACTATCAGTCCTCAGTAAGATACATCCACTATCAGTCCTCGGTAAGATACATCCACTATCAGTCCTCAGGAAGATACATCCACTATCAGTCCTCAGTAAGACACATCCACTATCAGTCCTCAGTAAGACACATCCACTATCAGTCCTCAGTAAGACAAATCCACTATCAGTCCTCAGTAAGACACATCCACTATCAGTCTTCAGGAAGATACATCCACTATCAGTCCTCAGTAAGATACATCCACTATCACTGTCCTCAGTAAGATGCAGTCACTATGTGCAGGGAATTAACGTGTGTTTTGTGTTCCTTCCCCCAGTCCCTCCAGATGAGCCAGTGATTGACGGGGCTCCTGAGGTGCTGCTGAATGCAGGGGACCACTACAACCTGAGCTGTGTTTCCCGCGGGGCCAAGCCGCCGGCCATTATAGCATGGCTGAAAGACGGGCTGCCTGTAGACGGAGCAGTCAGCACTACCGTGAGGCTGTGAAACATGCATGTACACACACATGCATAGACATAGTGTTAAAACACACACATGCATACACATAGTGTTAAAACACACACATACACACACACAGTGTTAAAACAAACACATATATACACACAGTGTTAAAACAAACATATATATACACATAGTATTAAAACACACACATGCATACACATAGTGTTAAAACACACACATGCATACACATAGTGTTAAAACACACACTTGCATAGACATAGTGTTAAAACACATATATACATACACAAGTGTTAAAACACATACACACACACAGTGTTAAAACAAACACATATGTACACATAGTGTTAAAACACACACATACACACAGTGTTAAAACAAACACATATGTACACATAGTGTTAAAACACACACATACACACGCATGCATACACATAGTGTTAAAACACACACATACACACACATGCATACACACAGTGTTAAAACACACATGCATACACACAGTGTTAAAACACACACATACATACACAGTGTTAAAACACACACATACATACAAAGTGTTAAAACGCACACATACATACACAGTGTTAAAACACACACATACATACACAGTGTTAAAACACACATGCATACATATAGTGTTAAAACATACACACTAACTCAATCATGTTTCACTTACACTATCATCATTTTATTAACCTTTTTTTTTGGATTCCACTGTTGACCTTGTCTTGAGCACTAATCCCTGTCCTGTCTCTCAGGAGTCCCTCCCAGACAGGAAGAGGGCGACCACCTACAGCTTACTGCCTATCCACCCAGTGGATACAGACACAGGGAGGAACTACAGCTGTGTGGCCAGCAACCCTGCCATCCCTTCAGGGAAACGCACCACAGTCACCCTCAATGTACATCGTAAGTCACCCTCTAAATACACCTCAACATACACCTCAACATACACCTCAACATACACCTCAGCATACACCTCAGCATACACCTCAACATATACCTCAACATACACCTCAACATATACCTCAACATACACCTCTACATCTACCTTACCATACACCTCTACATATACTTCAACATACACCTCAACATATACCTCAACATACACCTCTACATCTACCTTACCATACACCTCTACATACACTTCTACATCTACCTTACCATACACCTCTACATACACATCAACATATACCTCAACATACACCTCTACATAATCCTCTACATCTACTTTACCATACACCTCTACTTACACCTGTAGATCTACCTTACCATAAACCTCTACATACACCTCATCATACTCCTTAACATACATTACACCTCAACATACCCCGTAAGTCACCCTCTACATGCAACTTGACGCACACCTCAACATTCCTTAACAAGCACTGTCAGTCATGCTCTACATACACCTTAATCTATACCTCATTTCACCCTCAACATACTCTGTTAGCTACTAGGATGACCATATCCAAAAGATCCACTCATAGCACGTTTACTATGTTTCTGGCATAGTTGACAAAGGAACATGCAAGTAAGAATTCCACCGCGTGGTTTGCCTCGTGTCCTTAGATCCCTGCACAGGACCCCGACCCCCCACCCCTTGTAATTCCCTTATTGGCTGATGTACGGGGCTGACCTTGCGCGTTCTCTGTTCCAGACCCCCCCACGGTGACCCTGTCCATCGAGCCTCGCTCCGTCCTTGAGGGGGACAGAGTCACCTTCACCTGCGCCGCCTCCGCCAACCCTCCCATCATGGGATACATGTACGTCTCTCTGACCTGGCTCGCCCTTCCGCGTCCGTGCCGTTTTCCGGCCGCTGAGGTGATACAAGGTGACGTCCACGGGCGTCACCGGCCCGCCCAAGCGCCGTCCCCTCACCTCGCTGTCTGGTTCTCTCAGGTGGGCCAAGGGTGGCGTGGTCCTGCAGGGCGCCAGGGAGAGCGTGTTCACCACCAAGGCGGACCACTCGTTCTTCACGGAGCCGGTGTCCTGCTCGGTGTTCAACGCCGTGGGCAAAACCAACGTCAGCATCCTGGTGGACGTGCACTGTGAGTCACACCCTAACCGCCATGTCCGGATGACCCCCCTGCCCCACCTCTACTGGCTCCGTCTCTTCCTGCAGCTCTACTGGCCTGCCGTTCTCCCTCTTCCTCGTCTGTCTGTTTTCTCTCTGTGTTTCTGGCCTCTTTACCTAGTTGTTCCTGTGTTCTGTTTAGAGGGGTTACTTCAGCTCAGTCGATTAAGTAAACGGGGATCACTCTCTTTTTTTTCTTTTTCTCTGTCTCGCTTGGTAAATGTGGATGTCTCTGTCTGTCGTCAGTTGGTCCTATCCTGGTGGTGGAGCCCCGGCCAGTTACCGTGGACATAGACTCTGATGTCACTCTGAACTGCAAATGGGCCGGAAATCCTCCTCTCACCCTCACCTGGACCAAGAAGGGCTCCAATATGGTAGAACCAGCACTCTCACTGATGCACTCCTTCACTGTCTTACTGCTCCTCTCACTCAAACCTACCTAACCCCCCACACTCTCCTTCTCTCCTTTAGTATCTCACTCTTCCTGTGTCTTACTCTTACTCTTCCTCGCTCCTCCGCTCTTCTCCTTCCCTCGCTCTCATCTTTCCTATCCCTCCATCGCACTTTCCCCTCTGCGTTCTTCCGCCTTTCTCTCTTCGTAATCCCCTTTTCCTTTCCGGTTCCTTGTCTTTCTCACTCACCTCCCCCTGTTTTCATGGCTCGCATTTCTCGGGTTAAAAGATCTCACTCCCCTCGCTCTTCTGTCCGTCTCTCTCTCTGCTCGTTCCTGACTCCTCCTCTTTCCTCACCCCATCTAGGTGCTCAGTAATAACAATCAGCTGTTCCTGAAATCAGTCAGCCAGGCAGACGCTGGCCAGTACGTGTGTAAGGCTATCGTGCCCCGGATCGGAGTGGGAGAGACAGAGGTCACTCTCACTGTCAATGGCAAGTAACACCAACTAACTGTCAACAAATAGAAAATACTTATAGGTTTCCAGTAGGTTCTACATGGATCCTGAACAGGTTGAACTATAATGTACTTAGTATATGGAATACACCACCTACAATGCTTTCTCCCCCCCCCCCCCCCTCTCTCTCTCTCTCTCCAGGCCCCCCCATCATCTCCAGCGAGCCTGTCCAGTATGCAGTAAGGGGGGAGAGGGGAGAGGTGAAGTGCTACATAGCTAGCACACCTCCCCCAGACAAGATTGTAAGTGTAAAGAGGATTTATTTTTAAGTGTATCCAAAACCTGCATCCTCGCCGGGAGGTCTATAGCTCAGACTCTCACAGTGCCTCACAAACCGGTCTGTCTTATGGCGGCCATTGAAATCTGTTTGAATCGTCCTGAGACCCAGAAACCGAACAAGCCCGGAGTTTGGGGCCGGGGACATCTCTAGTGCTGTCACAGTGTCCGACACCAGCAGCTATCTCCTCTCCACCCTTCTCTTTCGCCCAGACGCACTTAGACAGTGGCTGTGTCCTAAACGGCTCCCTTATCCACTGTGAAAGGCACTCCTTTTGACAGTCACCCCATGGGCCTTTGTGGGGGGAAGAAGTGCCCTATATAGGGGATTAGGGTGCAGGCGGAGTGTGGCAGGCCTCTTCCCCCGCTCGCCTCAATGTGAGTTTAATTCGCTGTGACGCAGGAGGCCGTGTCTCTTAACGTGGGGACAGAGGAAGAGCTATAAAATATGAAGGATGTGCACGCCAGGAACAGTTGTCCCGGTAAATGCCTCCGCTGGAGTTTCTCGTTTTTCAGAATAAATGGTAGATTACGGGAACATGTGGCCTTATGCATTTTTAAATCCCCCTTTCATCCTTCAGTGTGAATAATAGAGCGGCTTTTAGCGGGTCGGGAAGTTGAGGAAGTGTGTAATATTCTCGGCGGCTCAAAAAAACCCCGACATGGAAATTCAACAATAGAAACTGTTGCTGTTGATACTGATTGTGTGGATCTCATTGTGGGTGTTGCATTTTCATGGAAACGGGTGATTGATGTTCACGCTTGTCTGTTTACTTTAGTGTGTATATATGTTTGTGTGTGTGTGTATTCCTGCTATACTGTGCCGTCCAGTATTAACAGGCACCATGGTAAATATTAATTTAATAATGTCGAAATTGTTGGTGATCTTGCACTAAAAATATGATGGACCAAACCAAATATTCAGGTGAAATTGTTCAAAGGAAAATAAAATGTAATCGAGAAATATTCTTCCACAAAATGTGTGCCAAAATTAACTCCTAGGAATCATGATGTACCAAATCCCATGGAAATACTGTCGTTCCATTGATACGTATGTATTACAAGTTCATAACAAAGGATGCTGGGTCATGGTTGTAAAAAAGGAAATAGCTGCACCCCTGAAAATCTCCTCTAGCAGGGCAATAATTAAGCTGCTTAAATCAACTGGAGTTGTGATGAATCTGCCTGGAAATGGATGCAAGTGTACTTTGTCGCCGCACATAGTGAGGAGGAGGGTTTGAGAGGGAAAGAAATCTCCAAAGATCTCAATATTGTAGAGGTTCGTTGAATCTTGGGGTCACCATGTGTCCCAAACTGCCATGCCAACAAGCTATGCAAATATCTTGCCCGAAGAAAAGCATATTTTCTCACCAAGATGCTAAAAATTGTTTCTTCGTTTGAAAATGTTTACATCAATTAAATAATTGATAGAATTGCTTGAATGTACGCTCAAGCTAATAAACAACATCGATATTTTGACCTTTTTTGCTGGTCTTTACCAAGTGTCCCGATTATTGCAGAGTACAATTAGTCCTTTTTTTCCGTGGCGAATGCGTGTGTCTGGGGGGTCAGTCTGTGTTGACACGTGCCTGTCTTCCAGCATGTGTGTGTGTGTGCGTGCGTGCGCATGCGTGTTGACATGTCTGTCTTCCTGCGTGTGTTTCGCAGGTGTGGGCTTGGAAGGAGAACGTGTGGGAGAAGGAGAAGGGGACTCTGCTGGAGAGATACACAGTGGAGCAGAGTAAACCGCTGTCTGAAGGAGGGGCCGTGCTCTCCACGCTCACCATCAACAGCGTCATAGAGTCGGACTTCCTGTCCACCTACAACTGTACCGCCTGGAACGCCTTCGGGCCCGGGACCATGATCATCACTCTGGAAGAGACTGGTACGACTGCGAATGGACTTGCTGTTGAAGGGGAAACAATGACAATTGTTTCTCAATCAGCTGACCTGGTCAATGGTAAAATAAAAAGTCAATAAAAATGTTTGCCAGCATATTTATAATCGCATTAATATTTCTGTTTCTAACTGGCCAGACATCCCGCTTAAAGACAACTGTTACCACACCTGCTTCGTGTTAATGTTGGAGCTGCCTGGAGCTGCAAGTTTTATAAACAGCTAAATGATCACTTGTGCAATTATCACATACAGTACATAATTCTGTACTATTTCTCCCCTCTTCCATCCCACTCTCCCTCCCCCCTTACCTGCCCTTCCTCCCTCCCTCCCCCCTTACCTGCCCTCCCTCCCCCTCCCTCCCTCCCCCCTTACCCGCCCTACCTCCACCTCCCTCCCTCCAACCTTGTGTCTCCAAGACAATGTTCCAGTGGGTTTAATAGCAGGTGGGACAGTGGGCTGCACTGTCCTGCTGTTCCTGTGTTTACTGGTCCTGGTGCTCATCTTCTACCGACAGCGCAAAGGCAGTGAGTGACACCTCCATTTACTGAACCAAATGGGCCGTGTCTAAGACATGAACCAGGCAGATACACTATGACACATACAGAAATACCTTCCGCAAACCCATTCTGTGATACCTGAACTTCCCTAGAACAGTGTTTCCCAATCCTGGTCCCTGGGACCCAAAGGGGTGGATTGGGAAACACGGCCTTAGAAAGCCATATGTATGTGTACATGGAATGTATACATTTTTTATTTTAATAAAATACATATGCTTTGTAAAAAAGTCTTTATTAATCTGTGCTGTTTTGCATTAAGGACCTTATAATGTAAATATTCACCAGCATACAGTGCTCGGAATGCAGACGCACTTTACAAACGTAGCCGTACCCCAACACATCCAGGCGTCTTCAACTGCGTGCCCTTCTGTGCTTCCAGGTCGTCGCGGGGTCACACTGGGGAAGCCAGACATCAAGGTAGAGACGATAAACAAGGAGACGCACAGCCTGGAGGAAGACGCCGGCAGCGTTTCCACGGCATCACGCATGGTCAAAGCCATGTACTCGGTGAGTTGCCATGACAACGCTACAACGGGTTGCCTTGAACTTTAACTGCCTTTGGGGTTACGTTAAGTTTCCCCCCAGGCAATCAATGAAGTTAATTTTGTCATTCCAACGAGATCTCAACTCTGAAGCTACAGCATCAATTTATAACCAGCCCCCTAAAAGAAATGCAGAAAGAAAGTTTCATTTTCAGTCATTTCGAGTCTGTCTGTTCAAACACCAGAGATGGGAAGTAACGAAGTACAAATACTTCGTTACTGTACTTAAGTAGAATTTTCAGGTATTTTTACTTTTCTTTACTATTTATTTTTGTGCCGACTTTTCACTTTTACTCCTTACATTTCTAACACAAATATCGGTACTTTCTACTCATTACATTTTACAAAAGTGGCTCGCTACTTTAGTTTCAAATAATTTCACTGGAGTTACCGTTATTATTTTTCACGTCATCAATACCGAATTAAATGTAATTGGATGGGAATATACACGGCACTACCTGCCTCCGCTGCCTGCGAGAGACTGTTCAGCACTGCAGGGCTGATTTTTACACCAAAAAGGGCACGTGTTGATTCCAAGAACTTTGAAAATCAGCTTCTTTTGAAGCTAAACAAAGGTTTCTGGTAGTATTGGATTCTCTCTCTGTATCATGCGAACACATTCACACTGATACTCATGTGCACATACATACACATATACACACACACATAGTACATTGATGCTAAAAAAGGTTCTGGTTGTTATGTTAATTATGCCTTGGAAGTTATTCCACAGGTTTTGAAGGGTCTTAGGGTTTCACCCAACATCAAGCACACACAGACTTTGAGGTATACAGGTGATCAAAAATATATAGAATGCACATTGAATTTGTAATTTCTCCAACTTGTATAGCACTTCAATTGTACAAATTGTGAGCCTGACATATTACATTTATTATTATTAGCACTCCATGTTCAAAGATTTACTAGCTGTCAGTTTATTTCTAATACACTGCTGCCATCCGTTAGTTGTACTCTAAAAGTATGCAGAACTTACATGTAGATTCTTTTAAATGTTAAGGGGAAGATTAAAAAAGGAACAGGATCTGTGACTTATCACAGAATCACAATTAAATTAATATCTTGCTACTCAGTCAGAATCTTATTAACCTGGAGTCCCAGTCTCTGTCACAATAATCATATATGTGATGTTTTGGGCCTATTGACAGACATTCATTTAAAATGTAGACAATGGCATATAAAGAGCCTATTCTCCATGTCCACTGAAGTTTCTCAGCTTGCACTGTAGTAACATTTGTGGTCCAGGTAGCTTTGCATAAAAAATGGTTGTCATTTCCAAGCCTGTACTTTTTTACTTTTACTTGAGTAAATAAGTTAAATCAGTACTTCTACTTTTACCAGAGTATTTGTTAGCACAAGTATCTGTACTTCTACTTAAGTACGAGAAGTGAGTACTTTTGCCATCTCTGTCAAACACAATAATATTTTTGTCACCTATGATGACCCTGTTCAACTTAAATTTCCATCTGTCACTTTCTCTTCCTTCTCTCTCCTTTTTCTTCTTCGCCTCTCCTCTTATGTTGCCCCCTCCCCCCACCCCCACCCCCCTTTGTTGTTTTTTCGTTATTTGATGGTTTAGTTTCTGCCCTCTTCTGTGTCCTTCTCTCCCTCTTCTCAGCCTTTTAAAGACGATATAGAACTGAAACAGGACTTACGAAGCGACACCCTAGACACGCGTCAGGAGTACGACCTTAAGGTGAGATCACACGTACACACACCGCTTTGTTTTTCTGTCTCTGTGGGGATCCGAAACGTAACCCAAAAATCCACCCCCTGACCATAAAACCCAACCCTTACGGTGACCTCACCAACGTAACCTTTACGCATAACATTTAACCTAGCACTTACACCTGATCCTAAACCTAATCGGCCAAACCGTTTTTCGTGGTCCCCACGTGTACACATAGACCGGGATCACGCACAAAGGCAAATGCACATGGGGTTACAGCGTTTTCTGGTCTCTCCAGGATCCCACCAACGGCTACTACAATGTGCGAGCCTCCACCCACGACGATGGCCGCCCTGCCTCGCGCTCCATGCACTACACTGACTACCGGACCTCCAATACACCAGGGGGCGCTGCCTCCATCAGCAGCAGTGCTGGAGGATCAGGGGCCACAGCCAGCGGGGGAGGCCCCCCCGGCCCAGGGCCCCTCTCTACGCCTGGTCGCCCCAGCTGCTACGACCCCCGACCCCCCTCCAGACTCTCCCACAACAGCTACGCCCAGTTCAACACCTTCACCCGGGCTGGGCAGAGCCAGCAGCCCCCTCCCAACCCGGCCTCGCCACCCAGCGACTTCCCTGGGGACTGCAGCCTGTTGGAGTCCCCTCAGCTGGCCTACGACAACTACGGCTATCCCTCTCACCAATACACCCCGTACCGCATGGGCTTCGCGCCGCCCAGTCTGGCTCCGCTGGAGGCCGGGCCGTCCTATGAGATGTACGGGGTGGGGCCGGGGGCGGGGCCGGGGGCGGGGCCGGGCGTGGGGCCGGGGGCGGCACCGTCGGGGTCAGAGACTGGACTGGGGAAGTACGGAAGCTCCACGCGCTTCTCCTACACCTCGCAGCATTCTGACTACGGCCACAGAGGACACACACAGAGGATGCAGACCCACGTGTGAGACGTAGGGATGGTCCCCCCCCCCTCCCCCGAGTGACACGCGCCACATGCTCACGGAGATGGGGAGGGTGCGGTCTCATACACACTGTCACTTAGACGCACACAGAGGACACGCGCATTCACGTTCTCACTCTCATACACACGGGTGAGCGCACCAAGGCCAACACCAGTAGACACACGCGTACACACACATGCACGTTGGAATTTGCCCACGAGATGGGGAGAGTATCAGAAGGAGAGTCCAGATCTGCGGAAAGAAAGTGTCAATCTTTAATCCCTAAACTCCCGGTGTTAAATTCTTGGCTCTGAAAGAGCAGAAAGCGAAAGTCACAATCAAGACCAGAGAAGACAGGACTAGATCTTTAGATCTTAATCATTAAAATAACGAGCATAAGTGCTATGAATTTAGATTGTAATGAATGACAAGAGAGGGGGCGTTCTTGGAAATGTATTCCATATTCGATTGCCAAATATTAAAGGCATATCATGGAGAAGTTGACCGTTAAATATGGTACTCTGTCGTTGGGCAGGAGAAACCTCAACCAGTGGAGGGTCATGACTGGCCACCGTTTTGTTTTTGCTGGTTGTTGTTTTATACAGTGATCTTAGAGCACATACAATATATATCCCAGAATGCTTCACTTCATTGGCGCCATTGGTGCTGGTTAGTGGGGTCATTGTACATTTTGCACTGCATTACAAACAGTATTCATTGCTTAGACATCCCTCATCTACGTATATATGTATTATATATGTCTGTTTTTATTTGCACACCAACAACCTAGAGCTTTGTATTCTATTTTTTAACATTTTACAGAATTATTTTGTCATATTTCTGTGAAGGAAGTGTCAGTGGACCAAAATGTTCAAACTTGAGATTGTTTAGTCTCTGTTTGAGTGATATTCACCTCGACAAAGATAAACATGAAGAAGTATTTGTGGACCTGTTTTTGTCAGCTATGATGACTGACAGAATTCACGAATGGGTAGAGGGGGCGGTATATACAGGAACCATTTATCAAGTGTCCATGCTTGCTCTTTATTTCATGTCAATCTGGGGTTACAATCATCTCTTAACATTGGATACCATGTAGGAGGCCCATCTATGCCATGTGTTGTGTTGCTAACAAATGGACATATGGAAGGATTAGCCAGGTAGCCTGGGATTCAAGTTGAATTCGCTATGTTTCCCAACATATTGCATAAGGCTAATCATAGAGAATACAGCTTGGAGTCTGGCGGCCCTTGCCGGCCCAGAGACACAGTATGTGACATGGTAGCCCAGTCCCAGGTCTGTTTGTGCCGTCCTGCCCACTCCTACATTCATGGTCACACGAAAAAAATGAAGAAAAAAAACAAGGAAATAGACTTGGGATCATGCTGAGGTGATGTGTATGGGGGTTTAGAACAGTGTGGCCTTAGGGAACATGTCATTACGCTCTCATCATTCAATCCTCACACCTGTATGGTGGGGTTCAATAAAGGTTTGTCTATAGTGGAGTTTGATTGTGTGAATGTATGTGGGAGAAAGAGTGAGGGAGTGTGTGTGCACATCTATTTGTACAGCGTGTTTGTATAGATGTGTGTGTCTGTGTGTGTGTGTGTGTGTGTGTGTGTGTGTGTGTGTGTGTGTGTGTGTGTGTGTGAATGTGTGTGTGTATATAATGCATACACGTACAGTGGTCCTCTCCCGTGTGTGAGCGTGACTGCTGTATGCATGTCTGTGTGTGTGTGTGTGTGTGTGGGTGTGTGTGCGCATGTCTGTATGTGTTTATGTGTGCGGGTGTGTTTCAGTAATATGTCCATATCGTTTCTCTTCACAATCCTGTTACAATACTTTTATACCTCTGGTAGGACTGTATCCTGTATTACTGTGTCTTTAAATTTAGAAATACAATGTTTATCTTATTGTACTGTTCTACTAGCAGAGAAAAACTGTTCAAAAGATGTACAACAAAAAGTTATCACATTTTCATTTTTTTATTTCATTATCTCCAATATTTTTTAAAAATGGTATGTAATTATTTTTCCACAGTATTACAGAAATAAAAAGCACTGTTTTTTATAAAATAAACCATGATGTGTGATCATTTCAGGGGTGGGAAAACTCTATATATATATACATAATTACAACAACAAAAGGTTTGAAATGAGAGGTGTGGATTGGTCTAATCTCTCGTGGACAAGATTAGTTAAACATAAATGGCACTTTAGATCTGTCATGAACCCACAGTTTGTTGGAGATCACCATCAAAGAGCACTATCAGTTCTGAAGCCTTAGACAAATATGTTGCATGTGTTTCAATCTTTCGAATTTTGGAAGTAGATGCAGAGCCCAGATTGCTCATCGTTTTTAAAGAAACGTGGAGCTCTTCGTTCCGTTGCCGATCTTATCTCTTAACACATATTGACCCACACCTTAATCTAGCCTTATCACAACACTTAATAGTTCTGGGTTTTCCGAGATGGATTTGACTTAGTAGCTATGTTGGTCTATTTAACTTATAACAATATGTAGGTTCATTGCTTACTATTCAAAGATTCAGAAAAGCCAAATTCATATTGTTAAGAGGATGTACTGCAACAAAATAATGTGATTGATTCTGCATTCTTCAAATTAATGTGATTGATTCTGCATTCTTCAAATTAATGTGATTGATTCTGCATTCTTCAGAATGATGTGATTGATTATGCATTCTTCCCCCTCGTGTTGCCATATACACTTTTAGATCTTCTAATTCCATATTTCAGGGTATTTTAGTTAAGAAGAAAGCAATTGTAATATGAATAACTATTATTACAATCATTTGATAGCCTTCTTCCATACACATTAATGTAATAAATATAAATGTGGAAAAACATAGCAACACTTATTAATGGTTTTAAACTGAATTTCATTACACTTCAGTACGATAGATGGAAGTAACACGGTGTCCTTCCTTTCAAAACCAAAAAATAAGATAACTATTTCGTCACCGGATGCAGAGCAACTTCTACTGCCAAGATGGCGGGGACAATGTTGAGGTCGCTAGCTAAACTCGGACGTCCTTCAACAAAATTGATTTTAAATAGTAATTTGGTTAGTCCTGGTTGCACGGTTCTGCAAAACAGGTGAGATGCTCATATTTTAATAAGTGCAATTACAATTTATAAGTGAACATTTTCAAAATAGGTCGTTCGGGGATTAACATTTCTGTCACATAACCGCTAGATAGCTCGCTAGCTTTAGCAAGCTAGGTAGTTGTCGAACACTTACCTGCAGGTCCTTTTCAGTAACTGCATTTGGGTTTTTCGTTTACAAACATGACACCCCACCCGACACCACCACACTATTTCCAATTTATGTTACGTCAAAAGTGACTTGTACGGTTTTGTTGTTATAACGTTGCAACGGTTTAGGAGGTTGTCGTGTTAGTTAGCAATAATACCGGCTATTTTGTATCTAGCCGCAGTACAGCAAGTAGGTTACTTGAGTCAAATGACCGCAGCAGCACCTTCGTGGAGAGTTTGGGATCTTGCAAACTACCACAGCACTTTTTGAGTTGTTCACTGTCTGAACATTTTGTAAAATATTTGTATGAAACATTCAGGGCTAGCTAACAACCACAACATTACGTGTTGCGTGAAGTGTTCGCATAACCAAATCAGAAACGGCTTTGTCGTTAAGAACATTTACACTTACCCACAATTTGGTGTAATGGCCATTAACTGTAGAGTTCAGAAACACCTACTGAACAACGATTACCCATCCTTATGAAGAACTTCATTACCATTGTTATTTAGCTGGCTTACAAACATAGGTGTTCATCAGTCATACATTGCGTAGATGACCCTGGCTTCATGCCTAAACATAAGCCTCTTACCATGGTTACTCCAGTAATGTCACCAGACCTGAGACGGAATTGTCTCAAGCCACAATGTTGAATAACATTTTGTTTAAATGTGCATGTCTGTTGGCTTTTTGGCCTGTAGGAAATGGAGATTAAGTAACCCCAGTAAAATTGTAGTGACTTTTTGAGGCTCTTAAACACTTGGCAGATTAATCAAGGGTTTGATAACGGACGAGTTTCATTAGGTGTGCCTTGAAATAGTTCAAACAAACGTAATGGCCCGTGGGTTACGTTAGGACAGGTTGAACACTTGAATATGTAGTACCTTTTGAAGAAAGAGCTTTTAAAAACAGATTTTAAAGGAACAGATCTGATTCCTGAATCCCTGTGAATGCAGGCAGAAACAGTGGCAGCCTGATGTGGAGTGGATGGAGCAGTATGCTGGGGCAGTGATGTACCCCTCCGCCATCACGGAGAAATGGGCCCCCCCACCGTGGAACGGTACGGCCCGCCATCTTGAACCTGTTATTAGGGCCTGCCGCGCTGACACCAAGTCTGCCTATAATGCAATTTGGGTTTAGAGACAGTCTTCGTCGTTTCATCCCGTTTTGCCGTTCTGCGGGCGGCCGTGTCTCAACCCGTGTTGGTGAACTCCGAGCTCACTTGCCTGTACGATTTCGAACCGTCCGCAGATAAGGATCCCCCCGCGGAGAAGGAGGTGTCCAATTTGACCATAAACTTCGGCCCCCAGCACCCCGCGGCCCATGGCGTGTTGCGCCTGGTCCTGGAGCTCAGCGGCGAGTCGGTGAAGAAGTGTGACCCCCACGTGGGCTTGCTGCACCGCGGCACGGAGAAACTGATCGAGTACAAGACCTACCTGCAGGTACGCCTCCACGTGGTGGTGCGACGCCGGACTGGAGGTCAGGCGTCCTCAGACTCTCCTGTATCTGGTCCTCAGGTCCCCGTATCCGTTGTTTTGTGAATTCACCGGACTTCCTGTGTTTGTGCGCAGGCGCTGCCCTACTTCGACAGGCTCGACTACGTCTCCATGATGTGTAACGAGCAGGCGTACTCTCTGGCTGTGGAGAAGCTTCTCAACATCCAGGCCCCACTGCGCGCGCAGTGGATCAGAGGTTAGGCAAACACACCGCAAAGGAGAAACTAACCACCGCTTCCGACCTGACGCACACTAACCAAGTATATACACAGGTGCTGGTCATAAAATTAGAACATCATCAAAAAGTTGATTCATTTCAGTAATTCCATTCAATAAGTGAAACTTATTCATTCAAACATTCATTACACACAGACTGATATTTCAAATGTTTATTTCTTTTAATTGTGATGATTATAACTGACAACTAATGTAAATCCCAAATTGAGTATCTCAGAAAATTTGAATATTACTTAAGACCAATACAAAATTATTTTTAGAGATGTTGGCCAACTGAAAAGTATGAACATGAAAAGTATGAGCATGTACAGCACTCAATACTTAGTTGGGGCTCCTTTTGCCTGAATTACTGCAGCAATGCGGCGTGGCATGGAGTCGATCAGTCTGTGGCACTGCTCAGGTGTTATGAGAGCCCAGGTTGCTCTGATAGTGGCCTTCAGCTCTTCTGCATTGTTGGGTCTGGCATCTTCCTCTTCACAGTACCCCATAGATTTTCTATAGGGTTATGGTCAGGCGAGTTTGCTGGCCAATTAAGAACAGTGATACCATGGTCCATAAACCAGGTACTGGTAGCTTTGGCACTGTGTGCAGGTGCCAAGTCCTGTTGGAAAATGAAATCTGCATCTCCGATAACAGGGTTATCCCTGTTGCTTGTACACTTTTTTTCTACCACATCTTTTCCTTCTCTTCACCTCTCTATTAATGTGCTTGGACACAGAGCTCTGTGAACAGCCAGCCTCTTTAGCTATGACCTTTTGTGTCTTGCCCTCCTTGTGCAAGGTGTCAATGGTCGTCTTTTGGACAGCTGTCAAGTCAGCAGTCTTCCCCATGATTGTGTTGCCTACAAAACTGGACTGAGAGACCATTTAAAGGCCTTTGCAGGTGTTTTGGGTTAATTAGCTGATTAGTGTGGCACCAGGTGTCTTCAATTTTGAACCTTTTCACAATATTCAAATTTTCGGAGATACTGAATTTGGGGTTTTCATTAGTTGTCAGTTATTATCATCAAAATTAAAAGAAATAAACACTTGAAATATATCTGTCTGTGTGGAATGAATGTATACATTATACAAGTTTCACTTTTTGTATGGAATTACTGAAATCAACTTTTTGATGATATTCAAATTTTATGACCAACACCTGTTTCCAGTAATTCATGTCCTTTGTCTGCTTGTCTTCAGCAAACTGTTTGCAGGCTTTCTTGTGCATCATCTTTAGAAGAGGCTTCCTTCTGGGACGACAGCCATGCAGACCAATTTAATGCTGTGTGTGGCGTATGGTCGGAGCACTGACAGGCTGACCCCCCACCCCTTCAAACTCTGCAGCAATGCTGGCAGCACTCATACGACTATTTCCCAAAGACAACCTCTAGAAATGACACTGGGCACGTGCACTCAACTTCTTTGGTCAACCATGGCAAGGCCTGTTCTGAGTGGAACCTGTCCTGTTAAACCGCTGTATGGTCTTGGCCACCATGCTGCAGCTCAGTTTTAGGGTCTTGGTAGTCTTCTTATAGCCTAGGCCATGTAGAGCCACACTTCTTTGTTTCAGATCCTCAGGGAGTTCTTTGCCATGAGGTGCCATGTTGAACTTCCAGTCACCAGTTTGAGGGAGTGTGAGAGCGATAACATCAAATTTAACACACATGCGCCCCATGCACACCTGAGACCTTGTAACACGAACGAGTCACATGACACCAGGGAGGGAAAATGGCTACTAGGGCCCAATTTGGACATTTTCACGTAGGGGTGTACTCACTTTTGTTGCCAGCAATGTAGACATTAATGACTGTGTTGAGTTATTTTGAAGGGACAGCAAATTTACATTGTTATACAAGCTGTACTCTCGCTACCTTTGTAGCATTACATTGTAGTAAGTGTCATTTCTTCAGTGTTGTCACATGAAAAGATATGTGAAGGGTGTACTCACTTTCGTGAGATATAGATATATATCTGTATGTATGTATGTATATGTGTATATATATATATCTTTTTTTTTTTCCTTTATTTTGAAGAAGCTGGTTTGGTTTGTGTCTTGGAGGAAGTGCGTGTTTGTGGTTTTTTCCTGTGTACTGTGTCAACAAGTACAAGCCCATAAGTGTGAGAAGCGTTTTAGCCTTTTATTCAAGGTCACTAGGGGGCAGTAGTTTGCTATCTTCCGCTGTTAACACACAGAGGCCCTGTGGCTTGTTGTGAAACAATCTCCATAGAGCCAGAAGATGGCCAATGCTGTCATGCCGTGGAATGCACAGATCAAAGTGCGTACGAGTTATGGGTGTGTGCCTCCGTGTCATTGTGTAGTTCTCTTCGGGGAGCTGACTCGCATCCTGAACCACATCATGGCCATCACCACACACGCCCTGGACATCGGGGCCATGACCCCCTTCTTCTGGATGTTCGAGGAGAGGGAGAAGGTGGGTGCGTTGAACGGTGCGTAGTGGTCCCTCCGTCGTCTCCCTGAAGGTGTTCTGTTCTGATGGCGTTCTCTCCTCCTAGATGTTTGAGTTCTATGAGCGCGTGTCCGGGGCCCGGATGCACGCGGCATATGTCAGGCCTGGTGGAGTACATCAGGTAAAGTCTGCAGAGGAGCTAAAGTGTGTGTGTGAGAAATCGTTCCTTAAACCGGTGCGCGGGTCTCAGGGCCCTTCAGATGAGTGGTGCTTTAAGAGGATTGCGTTGTCTTTTTCGTCCAGGATATGCCGCTGGGGCTAATGGACGACATCTACGAGTGGTGCAAGAACTTCTCCATCAGAATAGACGAGGTGGAGGAGATGCTGACCAACAACCGTATCTGGAAGAACCGCACCGTGGACATCGGGGTCGTGTCCGCCGAAGACGCGCTCAACTACGGCTTCAGGTATGTTACTGTGTCACAGCGCATGTCAGAACGCGCTTAGCCCGGTCTCTGTTGGACCCCTCATGGCAGCCGCCGCTGGCGTCCTCTGCTTGTGTCTCAGTGGCGTGATGCTGAGGGGGTCCGGCATCAAGTGGGACCTGAGGAAGTCGCAGCCCTACGACAAGTATGACGAGGTGGAGTTTGACGTCCCCATCGGCAGCAGGGGCGACTGCTACGACAGGTGAGAGCACCCGGGTTAAGTCCCAAACGGCACCTGTTCCATTATTGCTATCCAATCTGGATGCGTCAATGAAACTTAGGAGAATGCCGGACCAGTAACATGTCTGTCTTTTCCCACATTAACTTTGTCCCTCACCTGTGGGTCAGGTACCTGTGCAGGGTGGAGGAGATGAGGCAGTGCCTCAGAATCATGGTCCAGGCCCTCAACAAGATGCCAGAGGGAGAAATCAAAGTGGACGACAACAAGGTGGCTCCGCCTAAGAGGTCCGAGATGAAGGTAGGATCTGCTGCTGACTGGGGGGAATTCAACGTGCAGAAGTAATGCACTGGATTGAAGCCATTTGTAAAAACAACCTGAGGACTTGCCTGGGGTGCTCTAAGACATTGCTTTCAGGGGAACACGTACTGTTGCAGTATGAGTCTAGCCCACTGCTCTTTTTCATACCACTTGTCTGTATAAAATGCCTGAAATATAAAAAACAAGGACACTGAACAGCCTTAAAGTACTAGATTAACCTGGCAGGTTCTATCTACCTCATTGTCTAGTTAATCACACAATCCCTGATGTCTACACTAGGGTGGGTGGGTGTGTGTAAGCTTTAGGGGTTAGCATTTAAGATTAGCCCCCCCCCCCCCCCCGTAGGAAAAAGAAAAGGCCAGTTTAGACAACTTTAAGCTAAACGTGTCCCCTCTGTAATATGGGCATGAAACTGTTTTAACGGTGGTTCATGTTTCCATGTTAGATGTCCATGGAGTCTCTGATTCATCACTTTAAGCTGTACACAGAGGGTTACCAGGTGCCCCCCGGAGCTACATACACTGCTGTAGAAGCCCCCAAGGTGAGTCCTCTGTCCCATCGACATACCTGGATTAATGCCCTGAAATGCATTGTTCTGTAACCATTGTTTAAGGGGATTTAATTTGTGCAATCTACTGGTTTAAAGGTGAGGTTCTCCATTAAAAGATCAATTTTGTCAGTCATAGGATGCCTGTTAAGATGGAAGATGATTCCATGATTTGCTAGAGAGGGACATTCTATAAAGGTTCCAGATATAACCGGCTCACTAATGTTAATTCTTAGTCCTAATCAGCCGTCTGTCAGTAGGTAGATGAACAGCGTTCATATTAAGTTGATTTGAAGTGTGAGGTGATGAGCTGATTTACATCTAGATACCCAGGACAAGTGGACATGGGCACTTTACAGATTAACATAGAACAGACATTCAATGATTGAAAAACATAACAGGAATCCTGACATTACACAAACGTCATTGCACATATTGCTGTAGGCGCTGATTCTATTGGGGATGTAAAACGCCTAGTAAAAAAAACTCAATTTTACACTAACCCCATTACAGGTATCTATCAGAATTACACATGTGGGTTGTAGTGTCTCTTCGCTGTGGTGAAAAGTCACTGGTATATTTAGAGTAACATAAGTGTGAATGCGGGCGTTGTACTGCTGTGATGTGCTCTATGCTGATGACCAGTTGTTGTTTTTGCAGGGGGAGTTTGGTGTGTATCTTGTCTCAGATGGCACCAGCAGGCCCTACCGCTGCAAGATCAAAGCCCCCGGATTCGCTCACTTGGTACGGGGAGTTAGAACTAGCCTGTACACAATGTTCACAACTGTTCAGTGTGTTCATCGTCCAGATCACTTCTAGTTTCTGATGTTTGTGTAGGGAGATGCCTTTTATTAACACAAGCCTAATCCACTGTAACATCCGTTTGCTGTTGCTTCACTGACACATCAGAACTTCCCAGTCTTGCCTGTGCAGGAACTTGATTTGGCTCTCACAAACACCATTTCACAACACACAGACGGGCAAAGTGATTGATTGTTACTGTTTTTTTTTGGACTGTGATTGGTTATTAGGCTTTCTGATGTTTTCTTAACCAGGCTGCTTTGGATATGATGGCCAAAGGACACATGTTGGCTGACGTAGTAGCCATTATTGGTAAGACCTTTTTTATTTTTTTCATTTCACTGGGTGTTTCTCCCCTGAACCAAAAAATCCAGCAGGCAACAGTGTTACCGGTCAGTCGTGCTCTGGTACCTGAACAGGGTCCTGTGCTGTGGCCCTCAGCAGCCAGCCATCTGTCCCACAGACAATAAGACCGTTCTCAGCATATCTAGATAGCCCCAAACTAAAAGGCTGCATTCTACTGCACCCAACTCTGCTCATCTCCCTGCGTTTAAATGTGCTACGTTGATGCTGTTTATGTGTAAATTCAGAGTGTGTGAACATGTTCAGCTATTCGAGTTTCTTCTAATTCCGTACATGGGAACGCAGCAAAATGTGTTGCAACAAATATACCGAACAGATGTGTTGAAGTAGTACTTCTCCATTTCAAAGTTGACTTCATACTACACACAACATGATTAGTCTACTAAAATCATTATCAGCATTGTCAGTTCAAGCATGCTTATGTTAAGTGTAACATGATCACTGCTTAAACTGACAATACTATATTAACAACTATTGTTTAAATGTTTAACCCGTGTTTTAAATAGTGTTTTATTTTTATTCATTTTTTGTCTTCTTTTGTAACAGGCACCCAGGACATAGTGTTTGGAGAAGTTGACCGTTGAATACGGTCTCTAAAGAGGACTTCTGTCTTCACTTTCTGTTTCTGTCCGATTCAACTTGTCTCCCCTTGTCACTGTACGGTAATCTAACCGGATCGACCATGTATAATGCTATAAACCTAATAAATATTTTATGACTGATCGTTCAAATGTTATTTGTTTAAAGTTAATTGTTTGTGTGAAAGAGAAATACTGCAAGACATTCCATGACGATGTATCAAATCAAAACCTGCGTGTTGCACTAAAAGAACGTATCAAAATGATGTGGAAAAGGTGAACAGAAACTGAGTTATTTTTCGTAGGTGTCTTTCTTGTTGGTCCCTCCTCCAGTGGTGTGTACAGTCTTATAATCAGGGGAGTGGTCTAAGCATACGAAATGGACTGAGCCCCACCACAACTTCCCCCCCTGCTCAACATTGGCTTTCTTCGTAACTCCGAGTCAGCAACACACTCAAACCACTGACAGCCTTTTTTCAGCCTTGCTCGACTTCAGTGCTGAAGCCGGACTTCTGGTGAAAAGAGAACTTACCGTGTGTTTTGCATACCTGTGGCCATGACGATGGGAGAGAGGTTGTTTGTTTCTGCTGTTCCTCTCTGGATGAGTTTTGGCAGTGCTGGTGAGTCTGGATCCTTAACTTTTGGTAAACCCCTGTGATGTTTGGTATGGACCTGGGTTGAAACTCGTGTCTGTTTCTGGTAAAAAAAAAATTTAAAAAAAGATTTTTGGTAGTGAATTTGTATGTCCTGGGGATGATGGAACAATTTGCAACAATGACTGCTGTTATTATAACAATGTTGTCCCTCAGAGGAAGAAATAATTTAAAACATAATTAAGGTGTAAGGCTTTCACAGTGGAGCTCAGGGTGTAGATATAATCGTAGAAATCAACACTACCATGGCCATCTTGACATTTTGCTTCCTTAAATGTAAATCGAAATAGGATCATTCTTTCACCCAAGAGGAACTATGCAACCATTTTCATTTGATATTCTATATACTAAATGTGAAATGTATGAAATCTTTCAAATTCATATAAACAAATGCGTTGATTGTGTATATTTTTGCAACCCTGAGTTAATACTGTATGGAATCATCTTTGGCAGTCATTATAGGTGTAAATTATTCTGAAAGATATTTCAATTAGTTTGCACAGACGGAAGTGCAACCAGCTCAAGTAAAAAAAATGTCATTACATTTGGTTAGGAACCACTTAAGGACCACACTATTATAAAATGTTCTCAGATTTTAAGCAAATTTAGGAAAGGGACTAGATTGCTGTACACCGTTTTGTTAAATAGCTTAAAATGTGTTAAATTGTCAAAACACTACTCTTTACTGTGTCATCGTGCCAAAAGGAGAGGATTTGGAGTGGTATTTTTAATGTGGCTTCTCTTCACAAAAACAGGCCAATGTGGATTGAAGGCAATATTGTTCTTTCACTCACTAGGCATACTATGGTGGCAGCATCTCGGTACGAGTATGTTTGTCATCGGCATCCACAAAGGAGTTTATTATGATAAAAAGCCCAACGTAAAAGAAACCCAAACTCAGTCCTTGGAAAAATCTAACTCTGGTCTAGTTGTATTATTTAGCAAGACAGTTACACGGATTAGTTACATCAGAATGGCAACTTTACAAAAAGTCTAGAGTGGTCCTGTGTTGAATATTGCTGTCACTCAATGACTGCTGAACAATTTTACTAAATTCTTACAAAATCGATGGACACAATATGTTGCCCTTACTGTTAAAGTTGCAATACTGTTAAAAGATGCAAAGCTGTAATGAGTGCCAAAGGCATTTCCACCAAGTATTATCTCTGGAGTCAAGATGATATTGTTTGTTTTAAGAAATGTGGAAAAAGTTATGGTGGTGTAGATCTTTTCTAATCTAATCATTATATTTAAGGTAGCTAGAAGACCTAGGAACTTAGAACTGATACCACTGCATTTTGTGCATACTGTAGATAATTGCTCTGATATTTAATGCACACCAAAATGGCTTTCCAGTAGGTGTTGAGGATTCCTAAAGTGTCCATTCTCTGAATTAAATCTGCTTAAAGAATAGTAATCTGAAAGCAGTTTGATTCCCCACCCAAAAGTATTGAGCTTGAGCAGTTTTGTCAAACTTCGTATATTTCCTTGTTGTGGTAAAATGGTATATGATTCACATTTTAAATAGCTCTAAGGGGATTTCACAAAATATTAACTCTGGGGTGTGAAGACATGCATTCGAAACATGCTAATTTTACATTAATACCTTGGAATCTTTTAACTTTTTTGTCACTTTTAAAATGTGGAATACATTTTGTGGATCTGTTATGGATGAAACCAATTAAATGTAGCCCCTTTTAGTTCATGTTTCTAAACAAAGTGAAGAAGAGGCATCTATCAACTTTGTCTTCAGTAAAATATTAGATAATATAGGGGTTGGGACGCTGTGTAAAATTTTGGCTAAATAAAAACAATGCAATGATATGCAAATCATTTAAACCCAATATTCAACATAAAATAGTACAAAGACAACATATCAAATGTTGAAATGGAAACATTTGATTGTTTCTTGAATAAAAAAAATTACTACTTTGAAATTTGATGCCAGCAACACGCTTCAAAAATAGTTGGGAGAGTGGCAACATAAGACTGGAAAGGCTGGGTAATGCTAAAATACTAAACCTGGTGGAATTAATTGGCAATTGGCAAAAGGTCAGTAACATGGGTGGATCTATCAGGAGGGAGGTTGGGGAGGGGTTCACCACTCCGTGAAAGACTTCATAGGCAAATAGTGCAACAGTTTAAGAATAACGTTTCTTAATGAAAAATTACAAAGTTTGGGGATCTCATTTATGGTACATAAAATCATTGAAAGATGCATGGGCTCAGGAACACTTCTGAAAACCATTGTCTGGGAACACAGTACGCCGCAGCATCTACAAATGTAAGTTTAAACAATACCATGCAAAGATGAAACCATATTTAAACAAGATCCAGAACGGCCACTGCCTTCACTGGGCCCAAGCTCATTTAAGATAAACTGAGACGAATTGAAAACTGTCCTGA
Organism: Esox lucius; assembly: GCF_011004845.1. NCBI lineage: Eukaryota > Metazoa > Chordata > Actinopteri > Esociformes > Esocidae > Esox > Esox lucius. The sequence goes on along the minus strand of NC_047592.1, from coordinate 13,887,607 downwards.
GGAGAGGGCCCATCCAGTTTATCAGCACAGAGTTCAGAAGCGAGCATCTGTAATGGTATGGGGGTTTATTAGTGCACATGGCATGGGTGACTTGCACATATGTGAAGGCACCATTAATACTGAACAATAAATTTTAGAGCAACATATGCATCAACCCAAATAAACTTTTTCAGGAAAGGCCTAGCTTATTTCAGCAAGACAATGCCAAACCACATTCTGCACTTATGACAACAGCATAGCACCATAGTAATATAGTCTGGGTGCTAAACTGGCCTGCCTGCAGTCCAGACCTATCACCCATTGAAAACAATTGGCGCATTATGAAACAAAAACTACGACAAAGGAGACCCCAAACTGTTGAGCAGCTGCAATCCTTTATCAAGCAAGAATGGGAAAACATTTCACTTACAAAACTACTGCGATTGGTTTCCTCAGTTCCCAAATGCTTACAGAGTATTGTTGAAAGAAAAGGTGATGCAACACACTGGTAAACATGACCCTGTCCCAACTTTTTTGAAATGTGTTGCTGGCATCAAATTCAAAATGGGTGTACATTTTAACAAAAACAATAACATTTCTCAGTTGTTGTCTTTGTGCTATTTTCAATTAAATATACAGAGAAGTGATTTGCAAATCATTGCATTCTGTTTTTATTTGCATTTTAAGCAGCATCACTACTTCTTTGGAAGCTGGGTTGTAATATATTTTTATTTGGAATGCAATAACGTATTTGCATAAAGTATACTATTGACAATTTAATTCATGAAAAATAAACATCATGAACACAAAACAAGTAATGTTTAGTTATGATTCTTATCTAAATGGTTTTGCACCTACTGGTTTTAGAAAAAATATCCTTGTTTAGGATGTGATTCTGATGATACTCTCTGATGTGGTGTGAAGAATTGGCTTGATTGACCAAAGGTTCTTAAAGAGATCATAAACGTGCTTCAAATCCTGAATGGTGATTGGCTGATAGCTTTGTTATGTGAGACTGTATACCACAGGTATGATATCACATTAGTTTTTACGTATTGGTAACCTATTTGGGAGAGCAATATGTCATCTCAGGGGTATATATATTGCCAATATATCACAGATAGGTTCTGTGTCCAGGCACTCTGCAATTCATTGTCCTAAGAACAGCTTTTAGCTCTGGTATATTGGTGATATACCACACCTTCTCATGCCTTATTGCTTAAATAGAACACTTTGACATCATACTCCCAAAGCCATTTCTGTGAAAAGCAGAAGCGACGCTGTGGCTACTTCGGTCATCTTTTTAACACTTGAGTCTGAGCAACAAAAATGGTAGCATTATGCACGCAGTGACAATATGTCAGCAATGTCTGTATAGTTCTCACTATTCAAGAACGTCTCACACACACAAACTCAAGTACACACGGCATGTTTTCTTGCACATGACATTTTAAACACAGCTGCATTTTTGTCTGATGCTCATCATCCCAGATAGAAGGAAAGGAAACAAGATTATAGATTATCAACCACATCCCCCCGCCACACCAGATATGTTAACACACAAACACACAAAACTGAGAAAATACATTAAACATGCACACTTTTTGAATGTGACACTATTTTACTGTGAACCAGCTTTAGGCTTAAATCTGACCACACACCTTCTGATCAATATGAGCCATTAAGAACAACACAGGATGTCTTGTAAGTCACAAGGACGGGTAGCATAATGGCTAAGGTCCGATTACCTTGAGGTCTAAAGAGAGAGTTTACTGGTGGTCACTGTGTTAACATATTTGTATTCATACCGTTGGTACAAACCTGATTCCAAAAAGGTTGGGACACTGTACAATAGTGAATAAAAACAGAATGCAATGATGTGGAAGTTCCAAATTTCAATATTTTATTCAGAATACAACAGAGATGACATATCAAATGTTTAAACTGAGAAAATGTATCACTTTAAGGGAAAAATAAGTAGATTTTAAATTTCATGGCATCAACACATCAAGAAAGTTGGGACAAAGCCATGTTTACCACTGTGTGGCATCCCCTCTTCTTTTTATAACAGACTGCAAACGTCTGGGGACTGAGTTGCTTAAGTTTATGAATAGGAATGTTGTCCCATTCTTGTCTAATACAGGCTTCTAGTTTGCTCAACTGTCTTAGGTCTTCTTTGTTGCATTTTCCTCTATATGACGCGGCAAATGTTTTCTATGGGTGAAAGATCTGGACTGCAGGCTGGCCATTTCAGTACCCGGATCCTTCTTCTATGCAGCCAAGACATTGTAATTGATGCAGTATGTGGTCTGGCATTGTCATGTTGGAAAATGCAAGGTCTTCCCTGAAAGAGACAACGTCTGGATGGGAGCATATGTTGTTCTAGAACTTGGATATAACTGTCAGCATTGATGGTGCCTTTCCAGATGTGTAGGCTGCCCATGCCACACGCACTCATGCAACCCCATACCATCAGAGATGCTGGCTTCTGAACTGAGCGCTGATAACAACTTGGGTTGTCCTTGTCCTCTTTAGTCCGAATGACATGGCGTCCCAGTTTTCCAATTTTGATTTGTCTGACCACAGAACACTTTTCCACTTAGCCACAGTCCATTTTAAATGATCCTTGGCCCAGAGAAAACTCCTGCGCTTCTGGATCCTGTGTAGATACGGCTTCTTTTTTTATAGAGTTTTAGCCGGCAACGGCGAATGGCACGGTGGATTGTGTTCACCGACAATGTTTTCTGGAAGTATTCCTGAGCCCATGTTGTGATTTCCATTACAGTATCATTCCTGTATGTGATGCAGTGCCGTCTGAGGGCTCGAAGATCACGGGCATCCAGTATGGTTTTCCGGCCTTGACCCTTACGCACAGAGATTGTTCTAGATTCTCTGAATCTTTGGATGATATTATGCACTGTAGATGATGATAACTTCAAACTCTTTGCAATTTTTCTCTGAGAAACTCCTTTCTGATATTGCTTCACTATTTTTCGCCGCAGCATTGGGGGAATTGGTGATCCTCTGCCCATCTTGACTTGTGAGAGACACTGCCACTCTGAGAGGCTCTTTTTATACCCAATCATGTTGCCAATTGACATAATAAGTTGCAAAATTGTCCTCCAGCTGTTCATTATCTGTAAATTTAACCTTTCCGGCCTCTTATTGCTAACTGTCCCAACTTTTTTGGAATGTGTAGCTCTCAAGAAATCCAAAATGAGCCAATATTTGGCATTACATTACAAAATGTCTCAATTTCAACATTCAATGTGTTATATACACTCACCTAAAGGATTATTAGGAACACCTGTTAAATTTCTCATGAATACAATTATCTAATCAACCAATCACATGGCAGTTGCTTCAATGCATTTAGGGGTGTGGTCCTGGTCAAGACAATCTCCTGAACTCCAAACTGAATGTCAGAATGGGAAAGAAAAGTGATTTAAGCAATTTTGAGCGTGGCATGGTTGTTGGTGCCACAAGGGCCGGTCTGAGTCAGAATTTGGCGTAAACAGAATGAGAACATGGATCCATCATGCTTTGTTACCACTGTGCAGGCTGGTGGTGGTGGTGTAATGGTGTGGGGGATGTTTTCTTGGCACACTTTAGGCCCCTAAGTTCCAATTGGGCATCGTTTAAATGCCACGGCCTACCTGAGCATTGTTTCTGACCATGTCCATCCCTTTATGACCACCATGTACCCATCCTCTGATGGCTACTTCCAGCAGGATAATGCAACATGTCACAATGCTCGAATCATTTCAAATTGGTTTCTTGAACATGACAATGAGTTCACTGTACTGAAATGGCCCCCACAGTCACCAGATCTCAACCCAATAGAGCATCTTTGGGATGTGGTGGAACGGGAGCTTCGTGCCCTGGATGTGCATCCCACAAATCTCCATCAACTGCAAGATGCTATCCTATCAATATGGGCCAACATTTCTAAAGAATGCTTTCAGCACCTTGTTGAATCAATGCCACGTAGAATTAAGGCAGTTCTGAAGGCGAAAGGGGGTCAAACACAATATTAGTATGGTGTTCCTAATAATCCTTTAGGTGAGTGTATATTCTATTGTGAATTAAATAGAGATTTTTAAATTATTTCATTCCTTTTTTACTCACAATTTGTACAGTGTCCCAACTTTTTTGGAATCGGGTTTGTAAATGCGTTGATAGTAAGTCAGTGAAATTCTAAATGGCAGGTAGAGGATATTGGGACAGGTCAGGCATGTTGATAACAAAGAAAACCGTAACGTGAACGCTTTCTTTTAAAGTGCTGTAGCCCTCAGCAATTTGCCATTTGTCCCGTAAACATTAAGTACACCATACTGGCCACATTAGGTATATCTTGTGTATTCTGTCACTATATAACTTCCACTAGCTGCACCTTTACACTAGTACTAGTATTCTGGCTAATTAAATATACTTCGCCATTAAAGGTGATTCTAATTCCAGATAAGAACCTGTAATCATGGTCAACGCTCAGAGCATTTAAACAATTGTTCTTTGTCCTCAGCGGCCCTGGCCGAGCCTCAGATCTGTTACATCCTGGATGGCATCTTGTTTGTGTACGGCATCATCTTAACCGTGCTATACTGCAGGATCAAGGTACTTCTGAATTTTAGTCCCTTCTTCTCCATCTTTTTTTCCTTTGCGTCCATGTCTCTCTTTTGTAGCTTTCCATCACCACCTTTGGCGGTGTCGACCACCAGAACTGGAAATGGAATTTCATGTCGACCGGAAAGGTTTGGAGGGGGATAACAGACATTTATCTGGAAACCTATCATCATTATTAATTGCTATGAATAATATGGTAGCTGCTCCTTGTCATCTTAAATACTACATGGAATCCACACCACACTGCTTATAGCTACTTTTTGAATGTCTGTGCCAAGTTCTTACTCGATCTCATCACACAGTATTCCCAACAGATGTCTCCGGGGAATGGGAGAGGTGCTGGAACAGGAAATGCAGGGGTGAGATACATATCATGATCTGCAACCAACTCCATTAAACAAGACCCCATGACACCCCAAAACTTAACTCGCCCCCACATTTGGCTCTGGGTGAAATCGATGTAACGTGATATACAGTCCTTACATATGTCATGTCCAACGTAGACGGGCAACTACGGCAGACCTTTAAAGTGGTTTGGGTTGGGGTCTCGACAAAAATATTAAAGTATACCTTGCTGCTCGTCTCTCGCCCCTTTTGTACCAAAAACATATGGCACACACCAGAGTCACTGAATTTGGTTAACATTACGAGATTACCATTCCTCCATTTCGTTTGCTAAGTGATAGCGAATAATGACACCGCGTACAGGACTGTCAAGTCCTAGTGATGGCCATTCCTAGGCCTCTCTTTGTAAAACAATCTGAAAAACAACCCCAGAGCTATTGAAATAGGTGTAGACATCCAATGTAAATGCAAAAACGTTATTAAGAATTATGTTAACGCGTAAAATGCCTGTTCAAATAAGATAGGCACACATCTGTAATGAGTAAATCGAAATATTTTTCTCCTCTTCCAGTACAAAAGCGCTTGGAACAAAAAGCGCTATCTTCAATATTTATTGTTTTTCAATTGCGGATATGCAATCTATAGTGAATATTTTAGTAACTTGTCAGCAAATATTCCTTGTTTGACGTAAAAACGTAGTTAAATCGTGAACATCTACCCCCAGCAAACAATTTTCCGTTGTCACAATGTTGTTGCGATGTTATCTGGCGAACGAAATTAGGTAGCAGCAACGTTGTCAGCTACGTTGTCTTGTTGTCGCTAAGACGTAAATAATTGACGTTAACAGTTGGTCGCTAGAATGTCGTAGCAACCTGGTATTTCTAAGTTTGTCGGTTGGTAATCGCGAATCCCAGGCATCCTATCCAGTTGACCATTTATTGCCCTTTTCCTCTTACATGTTCTATATGCAAACATACAGCTAGAAGTTCATTTCTGTTCAGGCAACTTCTTGACAGTTTTCTCCAACCCTGTGTTTACCTGCTCCAACTGTTCCATGAAATCTTAAATGTGCACAACATATTTCAGCAGGGTTCTACACAGACGTTTAGTTTTACAGTGAGGTATTATGTATAAATATGATACCTTAATTTTTTCAACCCCTTCCCAGATATAATAACGGCAACGCTATTAGATCATCAGTCCAGATATTTTCTCCTAGCAAATTACATGACATATCCTGTAATATACAAGAGCCCCATATGTAGCAAAAAAGTATATACATTTACAAACAAACCAAAACATGTATGTCATTATTATTATTTTTGTATTTATCACCCACTTCACATAGAACTGTGTGGGACTTTATAACCATCAGGAAGTATAAAGTAGCAAATCATCTAGTTAACTCAGATGAAACTGTAGATTCAATGGCAATAGCCATGATAAACAGTATTTTTTTCCGCTAGTAGAGTTCTATCCTTCTCCAATCATTGACATTTTTGTTCCAGCTATCACTGGACATTTTACAAATAATTAAAATATAAGAACACAAGCCAATATGAATGCTTTACTCTTCCTTGGGTTATTTTCTTTTCAAATGGTGAGGAATTGTGAAATCATAAAGATAAGAAAAAATTTACAATAAATTGAAACAAACAATTAATATTATCCAACTGACAAAATACACACAAGCAAAGACAGACACTTTTGAGTCTGAGTGGTCTTCAATACTATCTTCACCTTCCTCTGCCGTTGGACCCATTGCTGCACCTGGACATGGACAATGAAAACCAGTTAAAAACCAGTATAAAACAGAGTGTCAACCATTTGATTCAATTCGTTCATAATTTATTTATATCACTTCACAATTTTGTCAAATATATTGCTGAATCATTACTTGTGGAACTCATAGAAAAATATTTATATTTGAGTACTTGTGAGGTGACTCGATGTTCATCTATGTTTGAAAAAAAGCTACCAACCAAGCTAGTTAGTAGTTGACTTACTGTACTGTAGCTTGCTAACGTTTTATGTAACGTTAGTTGGCTTGATAGACTGTAATTCGATGGGAACTTCCAAAGTAATTGTAGCTATATGACAGATAGTTATCGATCTGCTTTGTAAAAAAGTTAAATACGCTTACCTGAGATTCCTTGGCCAGAAATTATGTCGGCTTTACGAACTAAACTGATGTTTAACGTAGTCGCCCAGTACCGTTTGCTAGCTGCAGTAGCAAGTTAGCCAGGTATACCTTAAAAGAAAACTTGCGCTACCTGCAGTAGTTAGATAGGTATATTATAGTACTATAATGTAAGCTACACGACTAAATTAGAAAATAACTGAATTGGAAAATTGCTAGATTGGAAAACGAAAGTATGATTAACATCGATGATTATATATATTTTTTAAATAGCAATAACTACTAATGTAGGCTAACCACAGTAGCAGAAGAGTACTGGTGAAAACTCACAGACATGACTAAATCAAAACATAAATCAGAATTGTCTTAAACTGGAGTAAAATAAACGTGCTATAGCCACCGGTTATGTCTGCTGAGATACTGTAAACGTCTGATGACTATTTAAGAGTACGAACAAGAAATGGCGGGACGCTCGATCTGTGGCAAGTAGTTACCTTGTCCGTATTACGCTGAGGAGGTAAGGAAGATTAACAATTATGTAGTCATGCATGTTTGTTAACAATTATGTGGCAACGTTAACCTTCGGATAACGTTGCCACAATGTTTTGAGAAGGTAGTGTCATTACAAATCCATAACGTCAAAGTTGGTCGTGCTTACGTAACTTGTTAGATGTGCCTTTACCAATGCGATGCGTATCCCAAAAAGAGAAGTACGAAAAAAGCAGTTCATTCGTTAACTGCCGTTTCACAAATGCGCATCCGGTGTCAATATTTGTTAAAAAGTGTTTTGACAAATGCATCAGAAAGTAAAATGTGTATTCATATTCTTTGTGATTTTTTAATGTTCCTAGGCCTATATGCATGTGTTTACTAATGGTATGTTATTATACTTTCACACTGACAGAAAAAAGAGGAAAGCACATATATGGTGAGTTGATAATTGTTAGCTTAGTTGATGTGTGGAATTTCAATCATAGTAGCCTACTTTTCTCAGTGATATATTTCTTCTCCCACACGTGTCTTAACTCTTTCTATCTCAGGGTCTGACCCCTCGTGCTCAAGACACCTATGAGACAATCGGTCAGAAGAAGGGATTGAATGAGTAGACATTGAAGAGTCTCTCCAAGGATTTCCCAGGCGTCTTCTTTTTATTATTAGATAAATTATCTTCATTCTTCTTTTTTCTTTTTTTTATATGTGAAAGGCCATGGCTGTATCCTGAGAGAGATTTCAGAAGAGCAAAATTCGGAAGTTTAGCAGTAGCCTAGGTAAAATCTATTTTGACTGTGTAGTCTGTCTTCTTTGTATAATTTTCCCGAATTAAGTTGTTTAGATTTAGCTTGTTGTTTTTGGTATTTTAACGCTATGGTGTTCTATAACTATAAGACCCTTTAATAAACTACATGAAACGAAGGGTATATGGTATCGTCATTTTTCCATCACACTGTGGATCTATCTCGCGGCTATTTTAGTGGCGTATTTCCGTTAACTATAACACTATGGTAACTGATCTAGCTCCTACCACACACTGTCCGACTCACATCCTGTTTGTGGCCACCGAAAGTGATTGACTTTTGTGTGTGCGTGTATGTCAGTCCTATAATTTTTTCTTTATAGCCTATAAGCATACAAAAAAAGTGTTCATATATAGCCGAATCTATTAAATTGTACATGTAGGCATGTAATGCAAACTGTATGCCACTGGATGGCAACAGTGCTATAGCCTATCATTTTATTTCTCAGTGCGCTTAATATTAAGGTAAAGTGTGATTGGGACTCGTGTTTTTGGTGAGTCGGTTCTTTTTGCTCCGTGCACCTGAAACAGCCGTCTCATTTGTCTCCTGGACAGCACTATCGTTTAAAATGCTTAACAATTGGCCTAACCCGAAAACAATTTGAAAAATGACTAACCCCACTGTAAAGGCAAAACGTAGGCAAGCATTTATTTAGTTACATCTTCCCTGGAGTATTTGATCGCCAACTGCCTTTTTACTGACGTTATCCTATTGCAAAAATGCACGTTGAACATAGGCTACGCGCCCTATTGATTCTACAATGTGGATATACAACCTTTAGTTAATACACTTTCACCTAATCTGCAAACAATCGTTGTTTTGAAATTACATTTTTAAGGACATTAAGGAGTCAAATCAACGTATCCTTTCATCATGTAATTCGGTTCCAAAGTTCACCAAAAATAGTTCGTTCGCGGATGACCCATTGGGACGCTTCAGAAAAGACGATGAGATCATCTCGACACTGGGTTGAGGTTTGGTTGTCTCCCAAATTTCGTGATTAACACAAGGTTTTATGGTATTCCAATACCAATCAAATGAGTTGAAAAATAGAAGGGAATTTAAGTTAAGGAAACCAGAGGGTTTTAAGCTATCTGTTCTAAGGTTTCATTATTTGTAGACGTATTATGACAGAATAAGCAATGTACCTTCCCGCTGAATTCACAACAATTCCTACCACACCCATGTATGTTAGACAATGCCATTTTCTGGTTATTAAACTAAAATATATAGGCCTATTTCATAAGATGGCTAGGTATATCGATTGATGATTCATAATAAAATGTATTGAACAGTCATCTTGAATTTTGTTGTTTTGCCGACAACATGAGCTGTTAGGACATGCAGACGGTCTGTGAAGCGTGTGTGTATCATTTCACTTCCCTGTTCAGTCTCCTGGGAGGCAATGTGCATGTAAAGGCGTGAAAATAACTGTCTGTTTTACTAAACTGGAAAAGTGACTTCTCTGGTTAGTTTTCGTGGAGTGGGTGTGAGTCAGAGAAAGGGAGAGAGAGATAGCTAACAACAGGTGTATCCAAGAAAACAGGTATCGGCTGTACCACTCCTACGTTTAAGAAGACAGACTAAATTATAAATTATTACTTAGCTCAAACGCCAAAAAAGTTTAGGTAGCAAGTTTCGCACAGAGGGAGCGCGCCTTCCCAAAGGATTTATTGGAATACGATTAACTTTGTCTTACACCTGAGGATACCGACTTTAAGACTATACGTTTATAGTCTCCTGGATTTGACACGGGATAAAATGCATTTGACGCCTAGGATGAGATCATGAACTGAGACTGAGTGGGATTTCGTGGACCAATGTCCCAGCTAATTCCAACGAACGGAAAAGACCACACACACCTGTAACCGTTTTACGGACTATTAGGCAAAGTCCAGCCGTTTTGCTCTCTAACTCAGGAGAATGACAACGAACATAACTCCACTGCTGTGGATTCTGGGGTGTTTCGGTAAGTGATTTAATCCAGAGTCAGTGTTTATGTGGCTAAGTAAATTAATATCATTTAGTAAGAAAGTTTAACACATTATAATGACAACTACATAGGAAGTTAGTGAGGACATACAGCCTGCAGTTCAGCAGCTATGTTTTGGTTTACCCATCTTATGCGTTCTTTCAATAGGCCTACAATGTCGTTTTCTAATGAAGGCTATAAGTGTGTATATGTAGGGTATTGGCAGCTGGCTTTTTCCAGATTCTTGGGTTAGTTGGATTATGAACAACACTTGAGTTGCTCGACATTTCTGGAAAAACAGGTTTGTTGATCACTTCTACTCCATGTTTGCCTCTGATGAAGTCTAACTCCTTTCCTGTGCGCTCTCTCTCTCTCTCTCTCTCTCTCTCTCTCTCACTCACTCACTTTTTCCAACGCATGACACACACACACACACACACACACACACCAGACCTTTCTAGTGGTCACAAACACACACCTCTGTCTGTGTGGGGATCAGAGAAGGATATCAGTCGGCGCCTACTCTCTGTATTGTATTTACAAATGCTGATGTATAATGACTGTTTTAGCATTAAGAATAGAGAGACTGACTGTTTGTGTGTGTGTGTGTGTGCACGCATGTTTGTGTGTGTTAGAGACAACCAAACAGTTATTGAGGAACTGCTCAGTGTCTGCGGTCATCATGGTCAGTCATGCTGTGTAGAGGGGGAATAGCTATGTTTCCAAATGTTTTAATACAAATACAAAACATTTAAACTGTGTGTGTGTGTGTCTGTATTATCCAGGTCTGTGGGACCCAAAGTCCCCACGAAGACAGTAAAACCTGACAAATCTGTCACCACAAGGTTTGGCAGGTCCCAACATGGGAAAATGTGATTTCCGGCTTAGGGGTTAGGTTTACAGAAAAAACTTACATAAGGTATAGTGTTAAAATTGGGGTTACTTTTATTTTTAGTCAGTATGGGTTAGGTTTAAGGTTAGGTTAAATCAAGGCATAAAAGCTTAGCTTTCTGGTGTTAAGGTTATTGTTAATTTAAGGAAAAGTTTAGGTTTAGGGGATAGGGATTATGCATTCCTGGGTTTAAGATGCCTACACGGATGGAAATACGTGTGTGTGACCACAACTTTTGTATTCAAGCACAGAAAGGATGAGGGAAAGACAGACTGGTCAGGTACTGTGTAGGTGAAGTGTTATCCGAGCAATGTGGCGCAGGCAGATTCCGCAGCAAACCTCAAAGCCTTCAGCTTTGCCTCTTCCTTCCACAAGAACGATGTGACACTACAGCACCCATGCAAAAATACAGCACCTGTCAGTCAGTAGCAAGCAGACAACAAGGTGCACTGATAAATACATGACTCATGCAAACTTTCTACCTGACAGACAAACACACACACACAATTATGCGCCCACACATACCTGTTGAACAACAACAACAACCATGGGACACAGCCGTAACAAAAACAACAGGCGTGTATTTTGTTCTTGTATTTTTACCCCGTTAATTCACCCCTGTCAATTCCGTGATGTCCAAACTGCGATTATGGCTGTGCCTCATTGGGGGGGAAAATCCACAGCGTGTTCGGGAGAGTACAAGATTGAGTTGTGTCCTCCGATGCAGATCTTGCCGAACCGTTGTACTTGGTATCACACTGCTCACTCAGCCAGTATTTGCCAGAATCTTCCTCTAGCCAACAACCGCCAGTGAGGACACCATGGCACTGTCAACATTGCAACCACCTGCCCCTACACCACTCAGAGGCCCAGTCATGTTGTTTCCTACAAGGAATATTTATTGTTCTTTTGAAGGCCGTGTGTACAATTATTTCAGTTAAACTCAGTTACAAGAGCATAATGAAAATAAGGACTGTGTGTTACAGCACAGATATAGGATTACAGTTTATGTCAGTATCAAATTGGCCCGCAACCTTACAGTTCTAGCTGTAAAAACACAGTTTGTGAGTATGTGTGTGAGTTGTGTGTGTTTCCATGTACCATGTGTGAGTGTGTGCGTTTTCATGTACTGTGTGTGAATGTTTGTTTCTGGCCACTTAAGGGTTCATGAAAAAGAGTTGACTAGTACAACAAGTCAAGCAACATATCTCCGCTGCTTGCTTCACTCCACCTGTTTCTTCCTGACTGACTCCCTTTTTTCCTTGTTTTGTTGAAATCTTGTCATCTAACTTTTGTCCTCTATAATGTCCTTCACAATAAAGATCTCCTCATTAATTATTACTTTGCACATCTGTCAGTTATCATGTTTTCTGTGGATGTTCATCCCCTAAAGTAGAGGACATTATCAGACTAATCCCCGGTCATGATTATAGTACACGTTCTTGCTGTCTTCTGTGAAATATCTCTCAACTTCTCTTCCATCAACCTCTCACTCTTTTTCACCCTCTCAACCTTTCCCTCAACCTTTTTCATGTTTAATCTTTCTCCCTCTCAACCCCTTTTATCATGATGGTTTTCATCCTGCTTTGTCTTGTCGTTTATGTACAATGCCAAACACACCTTCGACATCCTTCGAACGCCACTAAACTAAGTATCTCTCTCTCTCTCTCGCCCTCTCTCTCTCTCGCCCTCTCTCTCTCTCCCACCCTCTCTCTCTCTCCCCCTACCTACCTCCCATCAGTGGCTGTAGTTCATGGGGACTTTGTGGAACCTTCCACAGGCTTCTCCCTGCGATCCCTAGCCGAAGGTGAGACCCGGCTGCCTTGCCGGTTCAAGGTGGATGAGGACCAAGTAGTGGTGCAGGTCTGTACTACAGTTCCCACAATTCTTTGAACAATACATCAAATTTGACTGAAGATGTGCCTGACCAAACAGTGTCCTATCCTTCTGTCACAGGTCACCTGGACTAAGGAGAAGACGGATGGCAGCAAGGAGCAGATCATCACTGTACACCACACTTCTGGACACACGGGTAGGACGTGGAACAATCTGGCAGTACCTAACGTTTACCTCTTCAGAACATCACTTCTAATGTTCATCCTCTTGGTTAACACAAAACTTATAAGTGGAGTGGGTAATGAAAGCACATCATAAAACTGTCAACCGAGCTTCTTATTGCTTCCCTTGAATCATACTTGCTCTCTTTGCTTTCTCTCTCTTTCTTGCTGTCTATTTCCATGTCTCTCTCTGTATCCCGCTACCTATGTCTTTTTATCCATTCTCCTGTTCTTCTCCCGTCTAGAGTTTGGTCAGTACTCGGGTCGGGTGCGGTTCAGCAGTAGTGATCCCATGGTGGACTCGTCCCTCCTCATCATGAACACTATGGAGTCCGATGAGGGCAAATACAACTGTCACATCAGCACGTTCCCTTCGGGGAACTTCGAACGGCCGCTGTCACTCATCGTGTGGAGTAAGTCCCTCTGGTCTACTGGCCCTCCTTCAACGCGCTACTGTGACTTACAGAGTAGAATGTCCTCCTATGGCCTTGGCCTTATGTCCTTTAATAGAAAGATGGGTGTTTATTGGTGAGTTGACCGTAATGCCGATTGGCTGCCAAAGGGGAGGACGGCTCCTGACCAGAATGGAGTGAATGTAAACCATTTGTGATGTTGTTGATACCATTCCAGACATTGATGAGCCGTTTTGATGGTATTTAGCTCTAGTTGCATCTGTAGTACAGGCAGCTTAAACAATGGCTTCGGATGGTGGTGGTGGTCTTAATTCAATGAGGTCTGTAATGATCACTGAATTGATCATTTGGTTCAGTTGTTCAGTTGTTATTTATCAAATTCAACCCACCTGATCTTAGTTCAGAGCTTATGAAGTATCATGTCATTGATGTGGGAACAGCTTAACCTCAAGTTAGGAACTAAGGTCAGTGATAAGATCAGCTAATCCTCTCCAAACTCTTAGACTCCCTGAAGCTAGTCTGACAAGTGACCGTTCTTTTATTGAATTATTTTTACTCTTATTTGAGCAGGTAAGTATGAATGACAAGAACTTGTCATTTACAGCAACAACCGCGAAGCAATTTCCTTGAAGCAACCTTACATTTCCAGGTTAAGCTCTCTAACCTACCTGACATCTGACCTTTAACCCCACACAGCCACGCCCATCTCATCCCTGGATGCCGTGGTCCTTGTCGAGGGCGAGTCCTTCCGATCGGCCGCCTCCTGCCGCTCCGTTGCTCGCCCCCCACCGCACCTGTCCTGGGACACCAACCTGCCGGGCCAGGTGCTGAACAGGAGCTCGGAGAGCGGATCGGTCTACTCCCAATTCTCCCTGCACCCCCTGCGGAGTATGAATGGGAAGAAGCTGGACTGCCTGGTGTGGCACGCAACACTGAAGATACCGCGCAGGATCACAAACAAACTGGTGGTGCACTGTGAGTTCAGTTGTTTAGTAGAATTTTCCTGACATTTTGTATCTCAGAGCAAAAGCCATGGTCAGAGAGCTTCTAAAGCACCAGAGGGATCTCACTGTTGAAAGATATCAGTCAGGAGAAAGGTACAAAATAATTTCCAAAGCATTAGATATACCATGGAACACAGTGAAGACAGTCATCATCAAGTGGAGAAAATATGACACTCCAGAGACATTACCAAGAACTGGATGTCCTTTCAAAATTTATGAAAAGACGAGAAGAAAACTGGTCAGTTAGGCTTCCAATGGGCCTACAGCAATAATAAAGAAACTGCTGGAATTTCTGGGAAGTACTGGCTGTGTGCTACATGTGACAACAATCTCCCGTATTCTTCATATGAATGAAGCCTGGCTTCACCAGAAGAAGATTAACGTTTTGGAATGGCCCAGCCAGAGCCCAGACCTGAATCCAATTGAACATCTGTGGGGTGATCTGAAGAGGGCTGTGCACAGGCGATGTCCTCGCAATCTGACAGATTTGGAGCCCTTTGCAAAGAAGAGTGGGCAAATATTGCCACGTCAAGATGTGCCATGCTAATAGACTCCTACCCAAAAAGTGTTGTAATAAAATCCAAAGGAGCTTCAACAAAGTGTTAGTATAAGGGTGTGCACACTTATGCAAACAGGTTGTAGTGAGTGTAAAAATGTAAAAACATCCCCTCAAAGATTTCAGTTTTTTTTCAATTGAATTGTTCACTTTATGGGTCTCATTAAAGGTGGAAAAAGTTCTGAGATGATTTATCTTTCTCATTCTTTTACATCACAAGAACCTGCCATTTTAACAGGGATGTGTAGACTTTTTATAACCACTGTACCTCCCTTCATCACCACGGGAACAGATTGTGTGCTCTGCTCTTATAGCCCAGATATAGTATTTAACATAGGACAGATTTGTCCTGACTTTGTTAGCTTGTGTTTTTCTGTGTCCAAAATAACGAGCTTTAATGGTTCCGCTGTTCCAGATCCTCCCAATCCAGAGATCACAGGGTTTGACCAGAACTGGTTTGCTGGTCTGGAGGGAGCTGCCCTCAGCTGTCTCAGTGGAGGAAATCCCAAACCAGAGAGTTACACCTGGTACAGGTAACAACAGCTTCCTGCCTGCCTCTGGCTGTCTGCTTGTCTGACTGTCTGAACTGACTCACCTTTTACGTCTTTCTGAGTAATCTGTTTTTCTTTTATTGCTAGTAATTGTATTAGTCACAATTATTTCAGTTATTACGACCATGCGAAGGTCTGGAGCTGATTTTAGTTTTGCTCCAGCACCAGGCTGTCAATGTCAACAATAAGGTGATTTACTTGAATCGTGATTGGCTTGATTAAATAGAGGTTAGATAAATAGTAACGTGTTGGTTCAGTGAAAGTAGAAATTTAGTATTTGATATATTGTGATATACTGTGAGGACTCCTGGGTTAGGATATAAGGAAATAGTGACAGATAAGATCATTATTTTATCCTGCTGGGGCAATTTTTAGTTTGTTGCTGTGTAAATTAAAACACCATCACATGAACACATACATTAAGATGAACAAACAAAAAATATGAGAATCCAGTGTTCATGGAGCATCGAAATGTACACCGCTATAAACAATAGGCCTATAGGGATTTTCATTCGGCAGCCCTTTGGCCAATGGAATAAAGGACTGTTTGATTCCATTGCTTTTTCTGGCCTGGTGCCTGAACACGTCACCCCAGAGGGGACTGGCTGTAACGTCTGGAATAGAGGATTACTGGGGTCCAGCAGCGCCTCGGTGGGCTTAGGTTCCGCCTGTAGGGAACGTTCTGGAGATTTTCGTTGCCATGTGGCTCTTGTCTGTCAGTGTTCGATCGACAGAGGTTCATGCACATTTGTCACCAAGTCTTAAGTTGTTAGTCACATTAACACACCTAGGTGTGCTTACGCGTGAGAAACCAGAAATGACATGCACGCAATAGTGCGCGCACACAAGTAAACCATGATTCTCTTTCACCCTCATATACAATCACATTTTACATTAAGTCTCTCCTTACTTTCTCACATTCTTTCTTATTCTCTCACACACACACACATCCACACACACAGTTGCCTGCTGTAGTGGGTAAACCAGTTGGCTTCTTTGTCCTCGTCAATGCAGAGAAGCAATGCTGAAGTAATACCGTGCTGTCATAGTGTCGTGTTACAGCTTGTGCAGAGAACCCACAGAGACAGTTTCACACGAGGCTGAGGATGGGGTGGGGGCCCAAATGGGAGGGGTGAAAGACAAGGATGGGGAGGAGGGAGGAGGGAGATATCGAGCCTAGGCGGGCATGGAAAGAGGCAGACCGGATTTGTTTAGAAAGAATATTGTGCGGTGTGATCTGTGTATATATGTAAAACAGTCCGCTTCCTGCTTCTGCTTCTTCCTGCTCTTAGGGGCCCGACATACTACATCACATGTTCAATGAGAGTTCTGGGCCTCTTTGCATTGTGTGTCAGAGTGCTGATCTGGGATCAGAAGCCCAATCTTATTCATTATGACCTAAATGCCCAAACTGACCCTGTGTCAGCCCTGGCACTGGCTTGTTGTAGGTTCTCATTTGACATTTCGGGTTAGTGCGGTTTTGTTATGAACAGTAGTATTACGTTCAGAAAAAGTTTATTGGAATGTACTGCTGCGATTTTCAGGTTGGTGTGTTTGTTTTGTCCAATAAGGTTGGGTGTGTTAATGGGGTGTGTTCAGGATCAGTGAAGACTTAACATTGAACAACAGAATACACATCTTACATAACAATGGTCTGAATGTCACAACAATAAATGCGTAACAATATTACATTGTAAAGTGCTACTGTACTTCTGTGATGTGCAGGAAGGATGGAGAATTACCAGAAGGGGTGATTGGGAAGAATGGATCCCTGAAATTTAATAGGCCCCTCGCACTGACAGATGCTGGCATCTACCAGTGTGTGGCCGAAAACGTTGTGGGGGCGGGGACAGCAGATGTGGAAGTCACAGTGGCAGGTAGGCTGCGTGTCACTGAGTCATACTGTAGGCTAAAGGTAATGACTTCATATTACTATAGAACCGGATGTATGGTATATATTCGTCTTCAAAAATCTTACATACTCTGTATTTCATTCACCACTTTCCTGTCCAATAAAGCATAAAATGCCTGAAAAGATTAATGTGTTCACCTCCGTATGTAATATATATATATATATATATATATATATATATATATATATATATATATATATATATATCTCTCTCCAGTGTGATGTTGTTTATGAATATGAAGTCACTTCCTGCTGTCCCTCTTTTAGAGTCGCCCAACAAACAAGCGCCCTTTCACAGCGTCCTGATGATCATTGTGGGAGCAGTGGCCGTGGTCCTGCTCCTTATCATGGCCGTCATTATCATCCTGGTGACCCGTCACCACAAACGCAAGAACATGAAACTGGAGAGAGAGCTGAATGTGAAGAAGTATGCTAAAGCTCACAGCAACTGAAATCTTGCAACTGTGATTGTGTCGCTGTTACGCCGACACAACTACGATTGCGTCGCTGTTATTCCAGCCTGAATACGTAACAATGCTTTCCTCTCTCTCTCACCCTCATTCACTCTCTCAGGGAGGAGATCAGCACACTATCCAGACAGGCCTCTTTCAGGAGAATCAACTCCGTCAGTACGGATGCCAGAGGACATGTAAACAGTTTTACCCTATCTCTTACATCTTGTACACACCAGTCGGGCAGTTATTCTGTGAATACTTCCTTACGCATGATCTATTGGGTTCAAGCTTATATAACCACAACTTTTCCTCCCCTTTCCCACGCACCATCTCCCATTTTTTTCAGACAGAGGAGAATATCCCCCTCAGAGGGGAGAGGGGACAGAGTGGACAAGGGACACTGGGGTCCAGTCTATCCTCCCTAGGGGTCAGTCTCAATTTCACAATGGCTCTGCATAACTCCCAGTTAGCCTACAGATGCATGTTCATTACATTCTGGGCTCTTCAGTGCAGGGAAATCTTAATTTCAATGTACATATTTAAATGAAATGCAAGGATCTTCAGATCGAATGTATTTCATAGTTATGTCATTTCGTGTTTCCTCTGTATAAGTTCATTGACCCTTTAGTGCATATTGTGGGGATGTATTTTAAGCTGCCCTTTGATTCGCTCGCGCTTTCACGCACAGGAGCAAGGACGCATTAGGGATAGCAGCTCTACTCTAGTAGGAGGTGGGATTGACTACCTGGGCAGACCAGTTCTTCACAACTCTTCAAGGAGAGGCAGGGATTGCAGGACCATGAGAGAGGAGGAAAACCGACTCCGGGTGGAGTCATACGTGCAGAATAGCACTTTGTCTATGGTAAGTGTGTGTGCGCACGTGCGTGAGTGCGCGTGTTTGTAGACGAATGAGGGTTTGCATAGTTCGCCTTATATTAGCTGTGATTGTTGTTCAGTTGTGGCCGCGCTCGGTCTTAGCCCATGGTAACCACTAGTTTCTGTTCAACTCAAAGGATCCTCCCCTCCACCCGCCTCTCCAGCCCTCTCCCTTCCCGATGGAACAGTCCACAGAGCTGCGGAGGCCCCTGAACGGGAGCGCCATCGTCCCCTCCGAGGGGAGTTTACATGCACGGCACAGGCCCGGGAGCAGGAACACACATTCGCCAAACGGCTACCCGACGATTAATGGCCACAGAGAAGAAGACGAGGATGAAGACGCGGAAGAGGAGCTGGGGATGAGCGCGAGGAGGAGTCCGTTCGATGCGGTGGGGTCAGAGGGTCAGGACAGCGAGAACAACGGCCCTCTGATCTCAGATGCGGAACGAGGACAAAACCACTACTTCCAGCAGAACAACGGCGTGCTGAGACCCAAAACGCTCCCTAAACCCAGCCCCAACCCTTCCCTCCACCGCCCGTACCCGCAACCGACCGCGATCCAAAAGGCCCAGATAGTGTAGAGGGACCTGGAAAATGGAAAGAACAGGCACACGACATCACTGTTACCAGTGTTCTACAAGAGATCGGATGTGTTGGTTTGGTTTCCTTGGTGGCACACCTTGGTTGTTACCCGTTTACTTCTCTTTCACGTTTGAAATGCAACTTCAATGTCACCTCCAGTTCTTTGTTCAACATATAAAGCTTCTGATTCGGAGGAGGCCGCTGATGAAATCAAAAGGGGTGGCACACATCTCGGCAGGAGCTTACTTGATAAACTGGAACAGCAGTAACACTCCAGGACAGATCCACAGTACACTAATATGATTTTGTAGGCTAAAAGACAACTTTTGTATTATATTTTCTTTTTTGTTACTGCAACTTTGTAACCAGACAATGTAAAATACAGAGACCTAGCTGAAGGAATTTCAGCGCAAGCGCCAATGACATCTGACCAGTGGAATCCATATTGTAGAGCTTCTAACCTACTTCTGGATATCACCTACAATGTCCTGTACACTCTAACAACAAAAAGGGAGTGAAGTGTACCAGGTGTGGTACGCCTCTTCTTACCATGAATGTGGCTGTGCACAAACAATGAAAGTTTTGAAATTCCTCAACATAGATGACCAAAGCTAAAGAAACCATTGCCAGAAAGACACGTCATGGAGTTTTACACTTGTTTGACACAACTGAGGTCCTATGTGAAAGTCTATTAAAACCGAGGATATATAGTATTGCTCTATTTTCTTAGGGAAAACTAGTGATGCATCGGACAATAATATTGGTAAAAATAGGTGATTGGAAGGGAGAATGGAACTCCGATGTAGAACAAATCATCCCAAATTATTGGATGCAATTTCTTTAGGTTGCTGTTAAAAAAAGGTCACAGATGCTAGGTCAGTGCTGTATATTGATTCATTTCCAAAGCAATAAGGGTGGGTAAAAGAAGCACAATGCTATATTAGTTTGCAGCATCCAACTTAAATGAGTGCACAACAGCTTATGTTTATGAATGCATAAGACTATTAAAGGTAGCAATACTCAACAATAAAAGGCTTAGTTTGTCCAAGAAATTGGCCTAGTTCGCAAAACAGCAACCCACCCCGTACCAAAAGAATATCTATATGTTATTTGATTGGCTGATTCAGTAAAAAAAACAACCAGAAATCTGTAATTGGTATCACTTTGAAAAAAAGCAGATTGGTGAATCCCTTCTATATGCCTGTTTGTCTACAAACAGTAAACGTATCCTCTGTGTTATAAGCCAGTATGAAGTATTATTATGCCTGAATCTACTGTATTAGAATGACTTGTGTGAATACCAAATGCCACCCTAATCCATGCGCGGGTGCATTGATTCTGACCAGAGCCCCTGGTCAAAGGTAGCGTTATATTGGGAATAGGAGTATGCAGCCATGTTACGGGCTTTAGATATTTTTCATGCCATGTACCAGGAAATGTCTTACTACTGGCATATTATGTGTAAAGGGGTTATGTTGTTCTAATGCACACTGTCTTCATCAGGAGAGAGACAATGTCATTGTGGCTTTCTAGAACTTGTTTTCTTAGTATTTCCTACTGTAACACTACGGTCCTCATGAATGTGTTACCGACGTTTACTGTAAGAATTTGGGTTGTAATACTGCCCCCTGCTGTGCACTACTGGATGGTGTAAGAGACATTGCATGGACCTTGGTAAATGGTCTGAAGACCAAGGACTCTATCTCCCGGACAGGTCATAAAATCACTGAGCTTTAGCCATAAGCTACAGTAGCCTCAATGAGGGCCTATTCAGAACCCTCCTGCAACAGAATGTTTAACTTCAAAAATCCTTATCGTGATGAACAGATGATTGGTTGTCATTCCAAGTAATAGTGTAAGTTCCATTCATTCTATTTCCATCAGAAATTTTCAGAATGTCACTAAATGGATACATGCCCACAAGAGATGGATGACCTCTGAACGCGGAGATGTGTTGTAAGGCACCGTATCTATCTGCCAAATGTCTAATTGTGAAATAAACGTCCTGATGGTTTGTCATGGATGAGTAATCACTGAGGGACCAGCCTTGTTATTCTTGGTTTGGAGGGACTTGCGTTTCATTATGAAATGGGTAGTTTGATTCCTGAATGCTGACAACTTCCTGAAGGGTTTGTGGTCAATTGTGAGGTGGTTAATTAAAAGCCTCATATTCTAAATTATCAAAATATGCATTGGTATTGAATATGTCATTTGATTTGAAGTAATTCCCTTTAAGTCCAAACCTCCACTGCAACTTAACTTCTCCCAACCCCCATCCCAAAACACACCACTGCATTCAACCCAGACTCTCTCATCCTCCCACACACAATATGCGTAACTGTGATTAAATCCAATCTGTACTACTTTATTCACAATTCCAAAACAACAGTGGAAAAACAGCATTGCCAAAAATCTAAGCTACCGGTCGTCTTTTAACCTGTCTTCCCAGTGGCTTCCCTCAGGAGGGGTATGAGATTCTTTCCCGAAATTAGAACGGAGAGAAATCTTTTCAATCAAAACAATGATGAAGCACTATTCCCTAAACAACCCTGAACCACATGGCTTCTGAAATGAATAACATCCCTGTATTTCTTCCCACACTTTTTACAGACGTGTTCTGTGACCGAGTGAAACTTTGCTACATGGGATTTACGATAGGATTCCAGAGCAAACGTCTTGCCGCAGCTCTCGCAGGAAAAGGGCTTCTCTCCCGTGTGCAAGGCTGCGTGGACTTTTAACGAATGCCGTCTGTAGAAACCCTTGCCACATATGTCACAGGTATGAGGTGGTTCTTCAGTGTGGGTGCGTTCATGTCTCCTGCGCTCCCGGTCACCTTTGAAACCTTTCCCACAGTAGCTGCATGCTAACGGCTTGCTGGTCAGGTGAGAGGCTTGATGCATCTTGAGGTATTTTGACCGAACGAAGGTCATTGGGCATTTGTCACAAGCATACGGCTTGTAGTCGGAGTGCGTCTTCTTATGGTCGTTGAGCATATATTTGGTTTTGAAACACATCTGACACTGGCAGCACTGGAAAGCTCTCTCTTCTGAATGGATACTCGTGTGTTTTTTCAAATGTTGCTTTTCTGCAAAGCACTTTCCACAAATAACGCAACGGAATGGCTTCTCTCCCCTATGAACGGATGCTTGGTGCTGTTTGAGTACAGAATGAGTCTTGAAACGTCTCCCACACAACTCACAATAATGAGTGCCCCCTCCAGTGTGAGTTAGCTGGTGATTCTTGAGGTACTTCAACTTCACGAAGGTTTTTGGACATGCGTCACAAGCATACACGTTTGAATTTGAATTGTGCAACATCGTATGTTCCTTGAGGCAATTTTTCCTTTTAAAACACTTCTGACACACGAGGCATCTGAACGGTTTCTCTGTTGAGTGAACATTTGCATGACGGTCCAAATAACTCTTGGTTGCAAAACACTTCCCACATGTTGGACACTCAATTGTCTTCTCCCTCCTGTGGACCACAAACTGGTGATTTCTGAGCTTCCAAGCAGTTGCAAAACATTTCCCACATAACTCACAACAATAAGGTCTATCTCCTGTGTGAGTTTGTTGGTGCAGTTTAAAATTACTTAAACTCTTAAAAACCTTCCCGCATTCTGGACAAAGGTGCTCTTGTCTGGTGATGGTAGCCTTGGTTTGTTTCCTGCTGGGTCTTGGCTTTATGTCCTGAAGAGATTTGTCTCCCAGCATTTGTCCAGCATCAGCATTCACCCCTTTCCATTGGTCCTCATCAACATTCTCCTCACTTGCGTTTGATTCTGCTGCTGTGGGTTGTGCTTTTGTGTTCCCCTGTTCCCTTCTGGGTCTGGTGAACACTAAAGAGTACCCACTGGGAGGTTGGGCGTCAGGACCGTGAATGTCTTTAGGACTAGTGGCAGTCTGTTTTGGTACACAGGTGCTCTGTTTGTTACAGTACGTTAGTGAGGGTGGTAATCTTTCCAGACATATCAAGCATTTTTTCATCACTATGGTTTCATGTGGCCTTCTTGTCAGCTCGATTTTTGTCAGCCTCACCACTGGATGTTGACACGTCCACCTGGGGGGATTAAAAATAATAGTAAAAGGCTCAAGTCAATGAAACAACACACTTGTGGACTGTGTAGCGATGTTCAGGACCCAATTCATGAAACTTTATCACATTAGCCAACTCCTTTACAAATGTAGAAGACAATACCTCATAATCCTCTGCAAATGGTAGTGGATACAGTAATCCTGTAAATTCTATGTCTTCTATGTTGGCTTTTATTCAATCTTTTCCGTTATATTTTTCTCTTCAGTCAACTCCAAAAGCTTCATTTTCAGAGATCTAACCTCACATTGATGCTGGGATCTCTCTGAATGTAGAGCTGCAGTGCCTTTGGAAATCTGATTATTTTGATAGCCTGTTTCACTGTTTCATGACAAGTCAAATGGACCTATAAGAGAAGATATACACTCACCTAAAGGATTATTAGGAACACCTGTTCAATTTCTCATTAATGCAATTATCTAATCAACCAATCACATGGCAGTTGCTTCAATGCATTTAGGGGTGTGGTCTTGGTCAAGACAATCTCCTGAACTCCAAACTGAATGTCAGAATGGGAAAGAAAGGTGACTTAAGCAATTTTGAGCGTGGCATGGTTGTTGGTGCCAGATGGGCCGGTCTGAGTATTTCACAATCTGCTCAGTTACTGGGATTTTCACGCACAACCATTTCTAGGGTTTACAAAGAATGGTGTGAAAAGGTCCTGTGGGCAAAACAGTCCTGTGGGCAAAAATGCCTTGTTTGATGCTAGAGGTCAGAGGAGAATGGGCTGACTGATTCAAGCTGATAGAAGAGCAACTTTGACTGAAATAACCACTCGTTACAACCGAGGTATACAGCAAAGCATTTGTGAAGCCACAACACACACAACCTTGAGGCGGATGGGCTACAACAGCAGAAGACCCCACCAGGTACCACTCATCTCCACTACAAATAGGAAAAAGAGGCTACAATTTGCACAAGCTCACCAAAATTGGACAGTTTAAGACTGGAAGAATGTTGCCTGGTCGGATGAGTCTCAATTTCTGTTGAGACATTCAGATGGTAGAGTCAGAATTTGGCATAAACAGAATGAGAACACGTGATCCATCATGCCTTGTTACCACTGTGCAGGCTGGTGGTGGTGGTGTAATGGTGTGGGGGATGTTTTCTTGGCACACTTTAGGCCCCTTAGTGCCAATCGGGCATTGTTTAAATGCCACGGCCTACCTGAGCATTGTTTCTGAGCGTGTCCATCCCTTTATGACCACCATGTACCCATCCTCTGATGGCTACTTCCAGCAGGATAATGCACCATGTCACAAAGCTCAAATCATTTCAAATTGGTTTCTTGAACATGACAATGAGTTCACTGTACTGAAATGGCCCCCACAGTCACCAGATCTCAACCCAATAGAGCATCTTTGGGATGTGGTGGAACGGGAGCTTCGTGCCCTGGATGTGCATCCCACAAATCTCCATCAACCTCAAGATGCTGTCCTATCAATATGGGCCAACATTTCTAAAGAATGCTTTCAGCACCTTGTTGAATCATTGCCACGTAGAATTAAGGCAGTTCTGAAGGCGAAAGGGGGTCAAACACAGTATTAGTATGGTGTTCCTAATAATCCTTTAGGTGAGTGTATGTCCTTCCACAATCTGGTTTCAAGCTGTTTAAACGTGTACTTATCATTACTTAGAATACATATGAAAAAGTAAGCCACTTACTTTTCCCTCCAAATTCAAATCCCCGGTATTTCCTACATCAGCACCTCCTGTGTTGTGAAGGAAAGATTGACACAAGTGATGGGAGGATTGAAACAGGAGCTGCGACGCACCGTTCAGTTTTAAGCACTAGGGTACTCATTCGACACAATGTGCGGAGGCACCTTTCAAAATTACGAAACCAAGAGATTAATAACGTCCGAAATTTTGTTTGATCGTGTGCTATTCCATTGCTTGTTGCAAAATGTTGTCTTATTCTATTTGGTAGATAGGTAATGTACAAAACGGAGCCATGTATTGGACATACAACAACATGGATCTATTCGTCAACTGCACGATATGGCATTACTGCCGCCTGCTGCACAGGATGTCCAATAAACGTTCCTCTAACTGCCTCGTGCGCCCTCATGTGGAGAATAGGTTGTGATCGATGGAACAGCGTCATAATAGTGAAGGAAATAATATATCTGTGTACAGGGTTTTCTTTAGCTCACTTTAGTGGGAAATGTATTTCCATAATGTGATATATTAATGGACAGCCAGGAATTGTCCAAAGCTAAGACAATTCCTGTCAAGTTATAATAGAACACAATATTGATCTATATTTTAATGTGTATGTATTATTAATGAATAGTATTATTGGAGCCGCACGCATGCCTTTTTTTGACTGTCTGAATGAACCATATTGTTTTATGAACTTGAAATGTCTGGTTTCAGATACTTTACATTAAATTGTTTCATGTCACAGTTGTGCATATAAATTCGGGTCCATTCTTGGAAATCTGTTATATATGCTCAGTTGCTTCAACCATGGGATTATTCTGGGGGGGAGCCGTTTCCAATACTTCAGCACACAACCACTAAGAAAACTCGCTACCACAATGCCATAAAGCGTCTGCCGTTCACCGATCAACGTACTGGTGGGCGTGTATTTCAACGTCCGAGCTTTTACATTGTCGCAAACCCGTGTGTCGTGAAGCACGCCGCCCCAGTGAAGATGGCGGCTGAGCTGCACCCGCGCAGCGGAAAGCTGATCGGCCTGTCGAATTCGAACCGAACCGCTCAACGTAACCAACCAGTTCAGGAATTTAACCACGGGTTGGTTCTAAGCAGGGAGCCGCTAAAGGACCGGGATGTATTCACCGTCCGTATTGACAAGAAGGTACATAGGGCTGTCGGGTGGGGGGAGAGGTGGGAATGCAAGGAGAGATTGCAGCTAGTGCCACTGGGACGGGGTCTCTTGTCCGACCGCAGTGGTGTTCGTGCCTACTCTATTCATTGCTGTTTGGGCGTGAGCGGTTTGACAATCAAACAGTACTGCAGGGTGGTACGGGGTTGACACGTTTACTATTAACTACAATTTTTGTTATTACCTGTCCAAAATATAGTCTAACAATTGCAATGGCCCATTGACAACTGAAATTGTTCAACACCAGAATAAGCGAGTAGCGAGCTAGCCCACATAGCTAACATTGCTTGAATGGTGCATGGTGGTGTTTGTGTATACATTGTAGCTTGTTTACCTCGAAAGCTAGCAAACTAAGCTATAGCTAACCTGGTGTGTTGATCGAATCAGCAGGTGCCTCACTGTCAAAACCCGTTAACGCTGGTTAATTAGACCACTTCAAATGGTGAGCTCGTAAGCTAGTTACACAGTAGCTAAGTTACACTAACAGAGCCAGTGAGTGTCGCTTGATAAGTCGCCGGCCACAACCAAAATTGAGCCAACTAGTAAGTTCACAGAAAGGTGTTCTGCATTGCAAATTGTGTTGTTTTGGCGTCGTTTATTAGACGTTGCATGGTTGACATATACTGTAGGGTACATAAACAATCAAATGGGTAACCGTCACTTGGTTGACTGAATGGCAGTATATCAGTTGGTGACCATGTCCATTGTCAAGCCAGTCACAGAACGTCGACATTCTAGTGGCAGCTGGACGAGAGAACCCTACTGGTTAGTCCAAGCTAATCTGTGTATCTGTCAAGTCGGCTTTATCGTGCTACTGTGGTGGGATCTTGACCATATTGATGTATAGCTAAAACACTGCATATTGATTTGTCTTTGGTATAAGTAAAATGGCATAGCATATCCCAGGCTTATCCATGTTGGTGCATGTTCAACTCAAGGTAGAGTCACCACGTACCCACAATCACCATTTATACACAGTCATTTTGGGGTTGTTTGCCCTTGAACACAGGCAGCATTCAAGGCCTATTTTCCCATCTGTCTAGGCCTATACCTATTGTTAATGTTGTTACATGTCTACATGCCATTAATACTCCTTAGCGCAACGCCGCCAGCAGCACCTACTTTTGTTTGTTATCCAATTACGCTGGCAGGTAACGCTCTGTCGGCGTTATTAGCACCCTGCTGACCCGGCGCTGCATTCAGTCACTGTCCGCCTCACACCTGTGTGCCGTTACCACGGAGCTCTAGTTCTGTTCACTCTGTAAGTTAGCCAACTGGGGTTCGTATACGTGGGGGGATTATTGTGCAACCACTTCTAACAGCACTCAAAAGCTCACTGACTAGCAAACTCGCTCAACAAACATGAGCGGCCCGATACGTCTTCTAGATGGGCGCTGGTTTCACGGCCAGTGTTGTCACACGTAGCCAGCGTATCGAAGCTGTAATGGAGCCCTATCCGTCATTGCGTAATGGTTGTCAATATCTGTGCTCTACAGTAAGTGTTGCTACTGGACGTTGATTGAACTTGTACCGCTTACCGGACAACAGGCCGATGCAATTACAGCACCCTTTTCTCAGTGGAGTTTTTTAAGTGCTTGGTGACTGTGGACGAACCCTGAAGCCTACGTGGGTCTGTCGGTTGATGCAAGCACAACAGCAGTGTGTGTTTGCTGGCATCTCCCGACGGCTGGTGAAGTCTTTGTAGTGTGCCAGAGAAAGAGGAGCAGTGATGTTTATTCACTTAAGGATGTTTGTCAGTGTTTCGTGTGTGTGTGTGCCGGTAATTGTGTGTACGTGAATGCTCTGGAGGGTATTTTTGGGGTGGGAGAGGGATTACAGTATTTGTATCTGTACACATATTTTTGCATATTCCTGTGTTTTATCTCAGACCTGGCTATTATATAAGTCAGTGGTTTTGAAACCTCTCCTGGGGACCCCCAGCTGTCTCAGTTTTGTGGCCCTGATCTAGCTCACCTGAATCAAGTAGCCAAGGGCTTAATAATTAGTTAAAAAGTTGCTTCAGGTGTGCTAGCTCTGTAATACATCTAATGCATGGAATGGCTCTGGGTCCCCAGGAGAGGTTTGAGAACCACTGATATAAGTGGATGAGGTAGATATGTCATCTGTTTTTCAACATGATCTAAGTCGGTTCACTCTTAGCACTCCTACCACCAATCATTGAGCTGTTAAGTAGTTTCTACAGTTTTCATTAATATTTTTTTTAAAATGTTTTTTTTTTTGCTCCGCAATGACCAATGTCAAATGAATAGACCTGATGCCTAAATAAAACCATGTGTTCATGTCATTATTTGAGGAAATGGCTGCTATGATATGATTTGAATAAGCTATATTCGCTATCCCTTGATAGCCCTGTCTCCCAAACATGCATCAAATGAATGCTCACAGAATGTTTCACATTTTTATGGTACTGACTGTGTGCTTGTCATGAAATGCTTGCAGTTCGTCAATTAATTAAGCAAGCAGCACTGAATTTCGTAGTGTACTTACGAGTGCGGATAGGCTACACTCCAGTCCAAAGTAACCAGGCTATGGGTGATTCCATGCCCTGGGCCCCAGCCCCTGGCCCTTGCCCATTGACACCTAACTCCAGGGCCTAGCCACTTGCCATCCCCTAGTTGGTTAGGGTTAGACAGACAGGAGATGGACAGGGAGGTGACCAGTTTAACAGAGCACATGGGTGATTAAAGAAATCAAAGGTGCTTTAAAATACTCCTTATGACACTTTTTCTATGCTGGTCATTTGTTACTGTGCAATAGGTTTTCCTCTACATACAGATTTGAGTGTGTACAGTCCAGATCCACTCTATAGCCGTTCAGTGAAATAGATCCTCAGTTTCCAAGGGCACGCAGTGACAGAGGGGTTTTGTGGTACTGGTGATGACTTCGGCCTCAAATCATGTGATGCTCAAAAGCATGTGGCCTGGCATTCCAGCATCCATTACTTCATTTAATTATCCTAAATGTGAGCACCTACTCCCTAACAGACTTGACACGCAAACCTTTTCTTTTACTGAGGTGGCTCGGCAGCCTAGTGGTCAAGGCAGTTGGGCCTTGAAAAAGTCCTTGAGCGAGACATTTAACCCCGTCTTCCTGCTGCAGGTGAACTCGTGGAGTGGCTCAATAGAGATTGGGGTAACGGCCCTGGACCCGGCTGCTCTCGACTTCCCCAGCAGCGCCACCGGCCTGAAGGGAGGCTCCTGGATTGTCTCTGGCTGCTCAGTGCTATGTGACGGGCGCTCCGTCCTTGAGGAGTACGGCCGGGACCTAGACCAGCTGGCTGAGGGGGACCGCGTGGGCATACAGGTGACGTAGCCTAGTGGATCGGTGTGCCAGAGCAGAAGGTTGTCGGTTCAAGCCCCTCGCCGGGCACTGAATTGATCCTTTCCGTTGTGCCCTCGAGTAAGGCGCTTAATCTCTGTATTAACTCCTCGTCTGGGGTGCTGGTTGACCCTGTGCTTAAAGTGTGTAGGTGGGGATTTTAGTGCAGTTGAAAGAAGCTAGGCAGAAGCTATACACAATTGAAAGTCAAATAAAAAATGGACAAGGAAATATTGATTATTCTACTATTCCGGTCTACGTTACAGCGGAGCGCCCGCGGTGAGCTCCACCTGTGGGTGAACGGGCAGGACTGCGGCGCGGCTGCCAGCGGTCTCCCAGCTCGTCTCTGGGCTGTAGTGGACCTCTACGGCAAGTGTACCCAAGTGACGGTGGTGAGCTGCGAGCCTCCCTCCTCCACGGAAAGAGACACGGTGAGGGAGACGGAGAGCGAGAGGGAGACGGTGGAGGGCCATGAGGAGGATGGGGAGGAAGAGGAGGTGTTGGTGTGCGGGGTGAGGGAAGGGGACGTCAGGGGTCTGATGTTGGCGGGGAACCTGGCCGCGGCAACAAACGGAACAGCAGAGGAAGGTAAGAGTTGACGGATGGGAAGGTTTGTTATTTTAGAATATGAAGGCTGTCGACTTAACCGGTTCAGAGTCCTCTCTCTGTCTCAACGTTTGTCTTTCTCTCATGTTTTCTTTCCACCTTGGTCTCAGTGCTGGAGCTCCCTCCTAGTCACAACCGACCTGACAAATTCCCCAACAACCTAGAGCCTGAAACTGGTAAAAAAATAAAATAAAAAATAAACCCAAAGATCTTCCTTAATCTCTGTTAAACTTGGTCATTAGTACAAATTGTCGCTCTCTCCCTGCCTCTGTTTCTTTAGTTCTGACGGAGCACCAGCTGTTTGATGTATTCAACAACACCATTGTGTCTCTCTACCGCTCTGATGACGATGGGGGTGGGGGGGACACCGGGGGGGGAGGTGGGGGGACAGACTCTGGAACAGGAACTGGAGGCGACAGGGGGAGCAGCAGTGGAGGCGGAGCGTTCAACAGCACCAGCGCCTACAGTGACAGCGGAGGTGGATCCGGCAACACCGGGAGCACCAATAACAGCCCTGCAGGCACCGGAGGGGCGGGACTCGGGGCGGTGCTGGGAGGGATGACGACCAATGACGCGCTGCTGTTTCACGAGAAGTGCGGTACGCTGATCAAACTGAGCAACAACAACAAGACCGCGGAGAGGCGACGGCCGCTGGACGAGTTCAATAACGGTGTGGTCATGACCAACCGGCCACTTCGACACAACGAGATGTTCGAGGTGCGGCCAGTGGCCTGTTTCTTTACAAACGTTTTTACAATTTATTCAGTAACTCTGAATACTAGCGCTGTCATATTAATGTCATGTCATTCCATACACCACCTGTCATAACAGTTTAAGACATGTTTATGACATGTCGTGAAGGGGTCAAACTAAGTTTCTCTGTTTTTGGTTGGATGTCATCTCCTGAAGCTCCACCTCTAATGTCTATGGTGGACCAAAGGTTTCCAAGTAGCCAGTTATATATAATGCTGTTGTGAATGAGAACATTTCTGTTTGGGTCTGACAGAGCTTTGGTGTGAGAAATATATTGTAAAGTGGACTCAGTGAATGTATCTATATTCTGCGGGAACCAGAATGAGGCAGTTTGTTGTAAAACATCTGGCTGCGTTCTGACATGCGCTCCTGGTTTCTGTCGGTACCACAGATCCGCATTGATAAACTGGTGGACAAGTGGTCGGGGTCCATTGAGATCGGTGTGACAACACACAACCCCAACAACCTGGACTACCCTGCCACGATGACAAATCTGCGCTCGGGTACCTCTCTGTCTCTTACTCACAGACACACAAACAGACAGACACACACACACATACATACATTCTTATATGTGACAAAGTTGAAGATGAAATGTTGTTGAATAGATCATGTTACAGTACCTAGGGTTCAAGCTTGTGTGTGTGTGTGTGTGTGTGTGTGTGTGTGTGTGTGTGTGTGTGTGTGTGTGTGTGTGTGTGTGTGTGTGTGTGTGTGTGTGTGTGTGTGTGTGTGTGTGTGTGTGTGTGTTTTGACCGCTCAGGTACAATCATGATGAGTGGCTGTGGAATTCTGACTAACGGCAAGGGAACCCGTCGGGAGTACTGTGAATTCAGCCTGGACGAACTACAGGTCAGTGACGCACGCACGCACGCACACAAACTGTCACACACCGTTGAGCCAACGACAAGGTCTCTGTGTTCCAGGAAGGGGATCACATCGGTCTGATGCGGAAGGCCAGTGGCGCTCTCCACTTCTACATCAACGGCATCGACCAAGGTTAGTGACGCCCTTGGAGCGCGTGTGTGAGTCCACCATGACCTCAGTTTGACCTCTGACCCTACCTCCTAGGCGTGGCGGCAGCCCAGACGCCTGCAGTGGTCTATGGCGTGGTCGACCTCTACGGCATGGCGGTCAAGGTGACCATCGTCCACAACCACAACCACAGCGACCGGCTGCGCCGCAACAATGCCATCATGCGGGCTCTGTCGCCAGACGTGGGCCGACCCCGGCCCTCCCTCTCCCTCACCCCGGACCCCGACGCGCCCGACCGCCTCCTCTTCCACTCTAACTGTGGCCAGAAGGCGGCCATCATCAGTGATGGCAGGACAGCGCTCCGCCCTCAGTACGTAACCATGGCCGTGTTCCAGATAATATTCTTACTGCCAGTAAGGTTTGGCTGGTCAGGTTACTGGCCAGTTTTTTTTTATACATGGAAAATGACCGCCCCATTACCTAGACAGTGTCGAAAAAACAAGGTGATTTGGTTTCTCTGGAGAGGTTTATTGATGACTGTGCACTCCGCTCCTCTTTCACTGTCGCAGAGGTCAGGACTAGAAGTTGTGGAGATGAGGTGGTCTGAAATAGACTGGCATCATCTTTAAAGTGCCACCTCAATGACGTCATTGTGTTTGGTCTTCCTGCTCTTGGACAAATTCATGCACTATCAGACTAATTTATTTAAATATTTTTTTTTAAACAAACTTTTACATTTAATCGTTTTGTCTTACCCTGGCAGCGCGACGGATGACTTCAACCACGGTGTGGTCCTGAGCGGTCGCCCGCTGCGCTCCAACGAGGTGTTCCAGGTGCGCATCGACAAGATGGTGGACAAGTGGGCGGGTTCCATTGAGATTGGCGTGACCACTCACAACCCTGCCTACCTGCAGCTGCCGTCAACCATGACCAACCTACGCTCAGGTACCGCCCCCTTCGTCCCAGTCAGTCATAGCGTCCTCTTAACACTGGCCGAGTTGTGTTAACGGTAGTCATCTACTTGTAAACATTGCTCGGAGCAGTATGTAGGAATAAGAGCTTGTGTTTGAATGGAGGTTAGACGGGTTGTCTGATTGGTTGATTCCCTGGTGTTCTGGTGGTGTTGGTCAGGAACGTGGATGATGACGGGGAATGGAGTGATGCACAATGGAACCACAATACTGGACGAGTACGGACACAACCTGGACCGACTCAAAGTCAGTGAATCCACTTGGATGTTCAAACACTCTCGCCTGTCAGACTTTCTGTTTTCTGTCTGCCTGTCTCTTGTCTCTCTCCTCTTTTTGTCACTTTCTGACTACTGCTGAAGTAAAAACATGTGATTGTAATGCATTTGAACAATTAAAATGTTCTCTGTACCAACACTCCCATTTGACCTATTATTGCCTATTGAGTGCTTTGCAGTGGTGAATGTATCTATAACCTCTCTCTCTCTGCCCCCCCCCCCCCCCCCCCCACACAGGCGGGGGACACAGTGGGGGTTGTGCGTAAGGAGGACGGGAGCCTCCACTTCTTCGTGAACGGGGTGGCACAGGGCCCGGCAGCGTGGAACGTCCCCCCGAGCGTCTATGCCGTGGTGGACCTCTACGGCCAGGCCGCGCAGGCCACCATTATGGATGACATGGGTGAGGGGCAAGGGGGAGCGGTGGGTGATGGGGAGAAATGTGGGAGGACCGTAGTGGAATCTAGAAATACACTCAAAAAGCTTCTAGTAGCTTCAGCAAAGTAAAGAAGAAATAGCTAGCTGTTACCTACTCACAGAGGAAGTGTATGGCATTTAGAAATTAACGAGGTAGACACAGCTAGCCCGTGTGGGGTTATGGGAATTGTAGACATAGAAAAGCAGGGTCAACGTGCATCTTAATCAGACGTGGCTAATTAATCTTTTCACAGATTGGGTGTTTTAATAAATACGCGACTGTAAGTTAAGTGAGTTGTTTCGAGATAATTTGGGGCCAAATTCCTTTTAATCACCCTCCCTTCAACTAGCTCTGTCTCAACCGCCATCCGTTTTAACCTCCCCACCTCCCTCTTCAGCGGACCTCCCCCCACTCCCTGAAGACAGCTCGGAGGGCCCCAGCGCCATGTCTCCGGGCAGCCCATGCTCGCTAACCGGGGGCGACAATGCCAACGACCTGCGTTTCCACCAGCTGCACGGCACCAACGCGGTGATCACCAACGGGGGTCGCACCGCCCTCAGACAGAACTGCCGCTCCGAGTTCAACGACGCCATCGTCATCTCCAACCGGTCAGTGGGACGCACGCTCTCCGTCGGCGACTCCGGTAGGTTTTCAGCGGCCGTTTGGGGGCGTCACCTGACCGTGCTGTTGATTGACAGGTGCCTTCGAGACGGCGAGCTCTTCGAGATAGTCATTCAGAAGATGGTGGACCGTTGGTCGGGGTCAATAGAAGCAGGTAAGATAATGGCAGGTAAGGTGTTTCTATTTAACCTCTCTCCACCTTCTCACAGCCCTACTCGCACACCCG
The DNA here is from genome assembly GCF_011004845.1 of Esox lucius. Taxonomy (NCBI): domain Eukaryota; kingdom Metazoa; phylum Chordata; class Actinopteri; order Esociformes; family Esocidae; genus Esox; species Esox lucius. The sequence continues at coordinate 13,852,831 of NC_047592.1, read as the reverse complement.
GCAGGAGGGTAAAACAGTTCCGTCTGTCTGTTCGTGTGTGATCCAGGAGTCACTGCAATCCGTCCCGAAGAGCTGGAGTTTCCCAACACCATGACCGATATAGACTACGACACCTGGATGCTCAGGTAAGGCGGTGCGCGTTTTTGTCGGCGGGGAGAGTGTCATCGATGGTATTAATTTCACAGCCTACCACCGTGTTGCGACAAACCAGTCCAATCTGGAACTGTCCGTTCTAATGGAACCCATTGTGCCTGTTGAACGAAGCTAACATTTAATTTGACCCCGCCCCCCAGCGGCACGGCCATCATGCAGGACGGCAACACCATGCGGAACAACTACGGCTGCGACTTGGACTCCCTGACCACGGGCAGTCGGATTGGCATGATGCGCTCGGCCGCCGGAGACCTCCACTACTACATCAACGGGGTGGACCAGGGCGTGGCATGCACGGGGCTGCCGCCAGGTAAAGGTGAATGGAACCAGTTACCGCACCCTATCACGACCCCACATGTGACCTGGGGGTCAGGGGGGAAACACGGACGCATCTAAGGGGAATCGGACGCATTGTTTGGGATGCACTTCGTAGTCCATGTCTACGAAGAAACACAGAGCTGTATTTTGTGAAATATTCTGTTTTGATAGGTTGAGGTTAGTCTCATTGATATGATATCTCAAGTCCAGTTTCCTAATATACTTGGAACACGATAAACTTTGGGTCTCTGTCTCCCTCCATCAGAGGTGTATGCGGTCATTGACCTGTATGGCCAGTGTGTCCAGGTGTCCATCACCAGTTCGTCCGGACCACTGGACAACAGCCTGACCACCAGCAACATCACAGAGAAGAGCTTCCCCATACAATCTCCAGGTAACTGCCAGGGTCTTTCTCAGGCACGTGGATGATATCCAGGACACTGAGATGTCACACAATTCCCAACATTCCTGCCTTTTGTACATTTAATGTTGTGTAAACAATTAAGGCTTTCTCAACGCTATTCAGAGAAAGGGATGATGATGATTTTGGTGGTATATGAAGGAGTAAGGCAGCAACAGTTCTGCCGTTTTTTAACTCTGTGAGCAAGGACTGAACAAAATGTTCAAATGGCAGCAAATGAGCAGACGATTTAGATGTATTTTTCTTCATTCATGCTTGTTTTAAAACAATATTTACAACACCTTAAATTACAAAGTTAACAGAAAAAGGCCATAAAACAAAAGGAATGTTAGTTAAAAAAAATTAAGTGTGTTATTAAGGTGGAACATTTATGTGGTCTGTGCGTGTGCTCGTCTGCAGTGGCGGGTGTTGCCCACCGACTCCACAGTAAGCACGGTAAGAACGCTGTGCTGCTGGGCGAGGGGTGCCAGGCGGTCCGGGTGGGAGGATATGCCCATGGCATCGTCTTCAGCGCCAAGGAACTGAAAACCGACGAGCTGTTTGAGGTGAGTCAAAGGGCTCTGTATTGCCCTAATGCTCAATGCGTCTGTTGTCTGCTCATGTTTGTATAGGACATGTCTGGTGCTGATGGCTGTGTGGTTGCCCCGCCCCCAGGTAAAGATTGACGAGGTGGACGACCAGTGGTCTGGATCGCTCCATGTGGGCCTGACCACACTAGCACCCCCAGAGCTGCCCTCCTGTCCCATGTCCGGCCTGTCACCCTCCCTCACACAGCTTCGAGCCAAGGTCACCTGGCTACTTGCGGGGTCAGAGGTCAGACGAAACGGTGTGCTGCAGAGACAAAACTATGGTGCTTCCCTGGACAGACTAATGGTAAGAAAAGGAATGAGAGCACAACGGGATGGATGAGGTGAAGTGGTCAGTAGACAGAAGAATAGCAATGAGAGGCCAAGAAAATGCGTATGGGAAAATAATTGCTCCATAGCAGGTGTGTGCGTGCGTGTGAGCGAAAAAGTCCTTGAGTCAATGTCATTGTTATTACATGTTCATACGAGGCCTATTCGTTAAGAGCATTGGGCCACTGACAGAAAGATTGCTGGCTCATTCAAACAAGGTAGTTTCAACCATGTTCAGCGTAACAATCTTTGGAAGAATGGGATCGGCAAAAAGAACTACAGTGGATATAAAGTCTACACACCCCTGTGAAAATGCCAGGTTTTTGTGATGTAAAATAATGACAGAGAAATCATATCAGAACTTTTTTCACTTTTAATGTGACCTATGATATGAACAATTTAACTGAAAAACAAACCGAAATCTTCAAGGGGGAAAAATGACAACTTTACAATAACCTGGTTGCATAAGTTTGCAAACCCTCTTTTAACTGGGGATGTGGCTGTGTTCAGAATTAACCAATCACATTCAAATTCATGTTAAATAGAAGTCATTACACACTTGCCATCATTTAAAGTGACTCTGATTAATCACTATGTTCAGCTGTTCTAGTAGGATTTTACTGACATTTTCTTAGTTGCATCTCAGAGCAAAAGCCATGGTCCGCAGAGAGCTTCCAAAGCATCAGAGGGGTCTCATTGTTGAAAGATATCAGCCAGGAGAAGGGTACAAAATAATTTCCAAAGCATTAGATATGCCATGGAACACAGTGAAGACAGTCATCATCAAGTGGAGAAAATATGACACTACAGAGACATTACCAAGAACTGGATGACCCTCCAAAATTGATGAAAAGACGAGAAGAAAACTGGTCAGGGAGGCTTCCAAGAGGCATACAGCAACATTAAAGGAACTGCAGGAATTTCTGTCAAGTGCTGGCTGTGTGCTACATATGACAATCTCCCGTATTCTTCATATGAATGGGGTAGGGTGGCAAGACGGAATCCTTTTCTTACAAAGAAAAACATCCAAGCCCGGCTGAAGTTTGCAAAAACAAACATTAAGTCTCCCAATTAAGTCTCCCAATTCCAAATACCAGGCAATTTTGGCACAAAACCTTCAGGCGTCCGTTAGAAAGCTGAAGATGAAGTTCACCTTTAAGCACCAACGACCCAAAGCACACATCACAATCCTCACAAGCATGGCTTCATCAGAAGAAGATTAACGTTTTGGAATGGCCCAGCCAGAGCCCAGACCTGAATCCAATTGAACATCTGTGGGGTGATCTGAAGAGGGTTGTGCACAGGAGATGTCCTCGCAATCTGACCGATTTGGAGCGCTTTTGCAAAGAAGAGTGGGCAAATATTGCCACGTCAAGATGTGCCATGCTAATAGACTCCTTCCTCAAAGATTTCAGTTTGTTTTTCACTTGAATTGTTCACATTATAGGTCACATTAAAAGTGGAAAAGGTTTTGACATTATTTATCTTTGTCTCATTATTTTACATCACAAGAAGCTGCCATTTTAACAGGGGTGTGTAGTCATTTTATTTTATTATAATTTTTTTTTTATATCCACTGTATGTCCAAAGCACACAATATAACATAAGACGCATAACCATCCACTTAGTTATTATTATTATTATTACTATTCAAATATCCAATATAACATCCGCCTAGTTAATAATGATAATAATAACTAGGTGGATGGTTATATTGGATATTTGAATAGTAATAATAATTATATTCTTCTTATTGAAATAAATAATATAACCATCCACCTAGATATTGTTATTATTACTATTCAAATATCCAATATAACAATCTACCTAGTTTATTTATTTATTATTATTACTATAATATCCAATGTAAACATCCATCTAGTTAATAATAATAATAATAATAATAATACTATTCAAATATCAAAACCATCTGTGTAGTTAATAATAATAAAATAATAATAATTATTATTATTACTATTATTAACTACATAGATGGTTATTTGATATTTGAATAGTATTAGTATTATTAATACTATTCAAATATAACCATCTGTGGTTATTATTACTAATAATATTATTATTCAAATAACAAAATGTAATTATTATTATTACTATTCAGATATCAAATATAACCATCCTTTTCGTGATTGTTATTAATATTAGTATTACTATTCACTATCATTGTCAGCAATAAACTCCTTTTTACTTTTTGACAGCAGTGGGTGTTCAGGTAGTTTTCACTAGTTCCCCAAGATGGTGGTCAGACCGAGGAACGAGACTAAGAAGATCGCCCAAGGAATAGAAGGATATGAATATAGAAGCACGTTTCCCTGGTGACGGGATGGATATGGGTTCTGTGTGTTCCAGGTGGGGAACCGGGTGGGCGTGAAGAGGTGCAGCGACGACACGATGCACGTTCTGATCGACGGCGAGGACATGGGCCCGGCAGCTACCGCCGTGGCCAAGGTAAAGCCACGCAAATGAAATTCGCCACGAATGGTTCTCATTCGCATATCTTGGTTTTGACAGGTATTCCCAAACAACCACACATGCCCTACCCCGTCAACCTCTTTGCCTCACCACCGACCTCTTTCCCCTCCCTGTAGAACGTCTACGCTGTGCTAGACCTGTATGGGCGCGTGACGGCAGTGTCCGTCGTTAGCTCTTCAGCGACGGAGGACACGGAGAGTGTCAAGGCCCCCTCGCTCTTATCCGACAGCTGCAGTGACGGAGAGGACGACAGCACACCGGTGAGGAGGGATGAGAGGGACGATGGATGACCACTATTACAGTCTTAGATAGGACGCTTAGGTCTGGACAATAAACACTTCGCCGAGTGAACGATACATTTGTGTTATGTATTAATGTGAATATTTTGAATACTTTTTCTTCTTCTACCTTTAAGGCTACTTCCCTCACGCACTGAGACACACCCTGTCTGGCTAAAACACACAGTATAGTCCCTCCCCATCACCGTTACCTTCACTAGAAGTTAGAATGCAGTTCTGTTAGGTCAAATACAACAAACAGATTACAAGCTAAAACAGTGCTGTGTTGAGTCATTCTACTTTTCTCATTTGGTTTGTCAGACCTGAGAATGGGTCCGGCCCACGCCGACAACCATGCTAGCACATTGGTTTAAACTCTTTGCTAGTTATTGGGCTATGCCTTTGCCCTGATTTCACTCATTTCTGCTCAGTAAACAGGGTTTGTGAATAAGCCAGTAGTTGGTCGATTGGTCAGTTGGTCAGTCTTGTAACTTCAGGGACTTCTAAGTAGCTGGATAGCCTACGGGATTCAGGTTGGCTCATTGTAGCTGTTAGTTATCAGCAATCTCCTTTATTTATACACTGTGGCTAACCATATCTTTTGTCTTTCTGCATGCCCCTATCGCTCCATCTCTAACTATCCACCCACCCACCCATCCATCAGGTTGAGTGTCGAGAGCCGGCCCTGGTGTCCAACACCGTTATGGCCTTCCTGGAGAACCATGGGAAAAACATACAGCTGTCCAATCAGAACCTGACGGCCGCCCGCGTCTCCAGCTACAACCAAGGCCTCCTGGTCACAGCACAACCCCTTCCCCCGCTACAGCTGTTCCAGGTACCTCCACCGTACCGCCACCCCGGTCTCTGACTGGGTTCCTTCCACGTATTGGGACATGTTCTTTCAAAGTGCGTTTGATTATGACTGACAATCCGACTGCCTCTTTCCACCGCAGTTCCAGATCGACCGCCTGAACCTGTCATGGACGTCGTCCTTATCCCTAGGGGTGATAGGCCACTCCCCCGACCGCCTCAACTTCCCCTCTGCGGCGTGCTGTCTGAAACGCTCAGCCTGGCTGCTGCAGAGAGACTCCGTCTTCCACAATTCACTGAAGGTACCGGACACACCTACCCATGCGTAGACACGCCCACATCCCCTTCATTTTAAGACTCCCGTTTGTTTGATTGGCCTTTTTTCACCTTTCTCTCTTCCACATCAGATCTGTGAGAACTACGGGCCGAACCTGGACACGTGTCCGGAGGGGACCATCCTGGGTCTGCTGGTGGATGGGAACAGCTGTCTCCACCTGTATGTGAACGGCATGGACCAGGGGGTGGCGGCCCAGGACATCCCCACCCCCTGCTACCCCCTCATAGACCTCTACGGACAGTGTGAACAGGTGCGTCCGTCGCCCCCAGTCCAAACCGTCAGGACTGGGAACCCTGATGCAGTTGACCCTTTAGTGCAACATAGTCCAGCGCCACTCTTGTTTTAATTTACTTTTAAAATGCAGATACTTTAAGATTATTTTTAGTGTGTTCTTAATGTTATTAAAAGGGTATTTTAGATGAGTAGCTGGAAATGGTAATCTGCCGTTCGGTAGTTGTAAAACCCTTAATCTCCACCTGGTCAAAATCCTAATCCCAATCTCATTAAGACTGTCCATCCCTGGGAGGTGGCTGAGTGGATAATGAGTCAACCAGCCTTCCCAGGAACTGAAAGCTCTGATGGGGGTTAAGTCTGTGACACTGATGTTTCTGTCGTGTCAGGTTACCATAGTTACCAACAACGTGCCAACCGTGGGAAGGGACAGGGGCGAGGCGGGCTGCCAAGGCGACATGGAGAAGGCCGACATGGTTGATGGTGAGAGGATGTTGTCATTTCAGACTTATTACAGTTGATGACGACATCTCTTCTTGTTGTCCAAGCAGTGGATAATGGACCAGATAAAGATGTGGTTAGAAAGTTGTTTTACAGTAACAAAATGTGACGTTGTCTTAACAGCGTAGTACACATACAATGTCATCCTTGGGTTTAACTCATGCTAACTTTTGACCTTTACCCTCGGATCTCCAGGAATTAAAGAGAGTGTGTGCTGGACGCCCCCTCCAGAGGTCAACCCAAACAAGACCTGTGAATACCAGGCCCTGTGCTCACGCTTCAAGGACCTGCTCACACTGCCTGGTGAGAGACACACACACACACTCTCCTCTCTGTCTCAGTATACTGGCCTCTGTCTGTAGATCACTGAAATCTCTTCATCTTGTTTCGTTATTCTTTCTTCCTTTCTCCTTCCCCATCTGTCCTTTCATCTCCTTTCCTCTCCGTCTCCTTCTCTCTCCGTCAGATGGTTACTTTAAGGAAGATGCCAAGTCAAACCTGTGTTACTGTGAGTCTTGTCATAAGCTGCGGGGTGACGAGGCCTACTACAAGAGGGGGGAGCCTCCCCGGGACTATGCCCTGCCCTTCGGCTGGTGCCGCTTCGCTCTGAGGTCAGAAGTTACAGACAGCCAATCAGTGGGCTACGCAAACTGTATCCAAGTAGCGATCACACTGTAGGCCAGTCACCGTACTGTTCTGTTCAATGGCCTCAGTTTATGAATCGATTCACATTTCATTGTCGACCTGTTCTGATGAAACACTAGGGGCAAAATGAGAGTTAAAAATAGCATGATGTAAAGATTTGAGTATGAGGTTCCTATGACACAAAACATTGGTAGAAGGTTTATCAGCCTGTTCTCCCTCCCTCCAGGATCAAGCCCCACTGCGAGGTGTCCAATGCCTTTAAGAAGTGGCACATAGCCTACCATGGCACAAACGTAGGAGCTCTCAGACGCACGCTGGACCACGCCCAACTGCTCTCTGGTACGACCGTGCCTCTTAGCATCCCATACTGTAGACCAAACAAAACTGCTGTGAATTGACCCACTTACGTGCATTATAGCCTCAAGTCGTTTAGTTTGTCCCGAAAAGCATTGCTGGACCTCCAGCTGTCAATCTGTAGATGAATGAATGGGGACGTATTGGAAATGAACTAAGCCGTTTCATTCCCGTCGTTTCAGGGATGTCGTCCATCTTCTCGGCGTCTCCGCTGAAGACGGACACTCCGAACGGTTACGGCGAGGCGGAGAACAGCAACAGCCTCCCGGACCGGGACGGAGACAAGGAGGTTCCCCGAGTCCAGCTCTCCCCCACCATGCGCTACTCCGGACTGGAAATGTTCGCCCCCAAAGTGCAGTATGTGTCACTCACCTAGGAACCCTGTTGTGTTTTGTCTCTTCCACTTTCCCCGTCCTTTTTTCTACCTCTTCCTCGACCTCTTTGTCGAGGAAGAATACACAGTGGGTATAATAGGTGACTGCCAGTGGGATTTTCTTTTTACTTGACAAATGTGGTACGGAGTTGACCTGGATTTTCAGGGGGTGATTTGTAGGCTGAATAACTGTCGTGTACTGTGAACACCATTTCGTTCTGACTCTTGGTTGTCCCCTCCGCTTTAGTTCTCACCTCTTTCGTTCTTGTATTTGTACGGTCCCCGCCGCCCTCACCCTTCTCGCTCTCCCTCCAGATTCCGGGACCCTCGTTCCCTCCGCTGTCACCAGGCCCAGGTGGGTTTCCAGGTGTGTGTGCGGCCGGGATCCTACAAGGTGGGGCCCCAGACCCTGGGGGTCAGCGAGCCCCTGGACCCCCGCTTCAGCAACGCTGAGATCGAGTGGCTGATCAAGGAGAAGGGCTGCACCGTCCTCTACGGTCTTCTCGTACGGGTGGAGTGATGGAGGGATGACCAGAGGAATGGATGGAGATGGAGGAGAGGGGAATAGGTCCTATTCCGCTGGTGCCTCTACAACCTCCACTCTGTCAACCCATTTCCAGACTTTGAGACACTTTGGAGTTTTGGGAAAATCCCTCCTGTTCCTGTGAGGATTGTTGACATTAACAAATGAGCGGTTCCCCCCCCCTTCGTTTTGGACAAAGTCCGTTTGTTGATTTGACTCTGTAAGGAGAGCGTGGATTCAAAGGAAAACAAGACGGACACTGCCTGCACTTTATGTTTGGGACACTTCGTAGGCGATTTTTAATCAACTTTTCATGCAAAATGCAACACTTCTTTGGTAACCACCGTGTTTCTGTTAGCACCGTCTCCCTCCCTCTCTTGTCCCGTCTCGTCTCTAGCTCTAGTTTTTATCACCCCTTTACCTCAGACCCATCACTCACTTTTGGTTTTGAAGCACAGGGGTGTTGGTTCTTCTCAGTTCTCCTGTGAAAAGGCAAAAAGTGCACAACCGGCGACGTTGCATTTCAAGACTTGGACCGTTTGTTGAACCACCTCGCAGCGGCGACCACCATCGACACCCACCATCGCCTGTAGCGCAGCACTGTCACTGAATTTCACTTTTTAAAACTAGACTTAACCACGGGTCAGAATTAGAAGAGCGATGGATCAAAGAATGACCCAAAAGTTAAAAAAATGAGAATAATGGAGGGGGGGGGTGTAACTAATCAGGATAATGTCCTGATAGCATCTGTAGAAGGTTTAGAGGAATTAACTTGGACTGGAGAAAAATGTTTACAGGTGTAACACTAACACTGTCTGTCTACATGTGTCCTGTCTCAGACTCTTCCTCTCCATCTCTCATCCATTCACCACTGTCTGTTCTCTTTGTCAGTGGGAAGCACTTCTCCAAGGGCACTGTCCTCCCAAGAACAGGCCACGTTGCAGCTAGAGTACAGATATGTACATGTTCTGGTTCCGAAAAAAAAAGAGTAGTCTACCCTTTGGTCTGTGTTTTGCCAGCGAAGCAGGCTGCATCCAGCGTCCTCTCCTCGGACCTGGTCTCCTTTTTCGACATCTGCACTAATCTGAAGACATAGTTAATTAACATAGAATGGAGGAACATTTCTGGGAATGTACTTTCACGTCACATTTCAATTTCTTCAGATCAGGGCAGGCGGAAGGAAGGAAAGTGGATTGACTGGAGGACGAACACCGGCGAGATGTTGAATGTTATTTTAACGGGTCAGTTTGGCCATTGAGCTTCTCCCTGATTCTCCCCCATCACTGCTACGTCCCGGTGTGGCGTGCCAAAGTCTCTGGGATTCTACTCGTTGTAGAGAGGGAGTACCAGGGATGTGTTCAGCGGGGAGAAAAACGTTTCCAAACAGGGATTGGTTCGACTGCAAACCTGTCCAACAAGAGCGCAGATTTCCGTTTTCCTTAGCAAAAATATCACGCTACGGTGTGCCTTACTGAACATTTTCCTGACGCATAAAAGGCCCCAGTTCGATTCGGTGTCAGCTAGTGACCAGTACGGGCCCAGACCTGAAGATGTCCCTCTGCTCATTCTGTCCTTTTCTGAAGCTAGTTAAGGAGGGAAACGTTGCGGAACGTAGCAGATGTCCATCTTTCAACGATGTGCCCTACCGCACGTGACCGTATCCACATGTCATTGTTTACATTCGAGTTTTGTTCAGGTCTTCCTCTTTGATCCATCCATTCTATCCTCGTTGACCAGGAAGGAATGTTTAGAGCCAATCACGTCTTAGGGGGGCGTGCCCATGCAAAGGCTCTTAAGTCTTTCTTTACAAAATTCAGGCCCTGGTGCTGGAGTTTACATTGCAAATGTGATTCATTAGGGTTTTAGTTTTCTGTAGTCTGCTCTTCCCCACTCAAATTACATTACTAAGATTATCGACACATGGGTTCATTCATTCCTGATCCAAATATTCACAATATTTGATTGTACGTGGATAGCTGTCCAAAGTGTATCATTGTTTAATCGTTCAGTTCATTCTGTTGCCAATCAGTTTTACTTACATATGCATCCTTAGCCCCGCCATCTTGCCAAGACATTGTTTTGACAAAGTAAAGGAAAATTGTGGTTTTAGTGAATTTAAGGTTCAGCAGACGTTCCTCCCACAAGACTGTGTACAACCTAATTTATTGCAAAAAGCACTGGGGTTTGGAAAAAAAGAACTTGCTTGCAACGTCCAATCAAAATGTGAAAAATATATGGGGTTGTTTAAAAGCCCAGTGCTGCTTTTTACGGTCATTTGTATTGTTTGTTCTTTTTTTTTCCTTCTGTATGTTGCGTTGTACAGGCTGTTACACAACATGAAATCATATCTTCCTGATTTGTAAAAAAAATATATATATACCGACAGACAGTATGCACAGTACTCTGGCCTGGCTTTGTGGTTTTTAAGACTGTCCTCTTATTTGATTATTCGCACCAGTCAAGAATGCAAAAAAATCTTTTGGTGACTTAACATTTTTATTCGGTATAGGAACAAAACCCAGCCACTGACATGTTATTGCAGCGTTGCATGTTGAGTCAACCGGAACTTTTAGTATTGAATTTTTTTGGACAAATCGAGTTAAGGCCAATGGTGTTCTCTCAACTCTCCCCAGAAAAAAGTTCAGCCCGCTCTGGCTCCGCTGATGTGTCGTAACACACACCCACCTGCATCAGTAAGGTGAATACACAGCCTCTGACCCATGACGAAGAGGGGGTCAGGTCAAAAAGATGAGTGTTCAAAGGACTAGTGCAAAAAAGTTTAAACAATTGTTATTTTGTGTAAAAACAGCCATATCTATGCTTCTAGTTGGATTGCATAGTCTGTTTAACCTTAAAGGACACAACTGTAGAAGCATTACAATGGTCATTCCCATTCTAGCCAATGTGGTCCGAGCAGCTTTCTACCCCCTCTATTAATTCTCATCTGGAAACAACAGGCACATGGAAGTGAAATCATATTAACCTCTCATACTACAGATGCTGGTTCTGAGTAGATAAAACAGGCAGGTTGGTCTAGTGTTGGACGGTGTGCTTTGTGGGGCCGATGTTGCACCTTTGGGCCAATGATTGTCCCCGAAGTGAAATCTCCACCCACAGGGGACACCACACAACGCAGATGAGAGCCAACCAATAAGCAGAAGTGAGTCCTTAACCACTGATAGTGTCAGACGAAGGTCTGTCCCTCTGCTGGTCGGGACTAGATCAGCTCCTGACTACAGTGGAGAAACGGTGGCCATAACGGTTCAGCGGAACGAAAGGAGGGGTCAGTGTGTAGTACGATAAATATGTATATAAAACAAGTTTACTCTACAAATCATAGAACTAAGTGCAGCAGTTGATTCAACAGGGATTCCTACAGAAAGAACACGTACCTTTCCTGTGAATGCACAGTGGTCGGCGCACAGCTCGAATGACAACGGAACCCACCTTACAGCGGGTCAGACGGGTCTGAGACCAGACAAGGTGACTGAACGTCATGGCTTGGGGGGGGGGGGGGGGGGGGGTTGACGGAGCTGGAAGGAAGTAATAGATCGGTCACGCTTCTGTACAATATACACCGTACATACACACAAATGAACAGGGGAAGTTTTTTTTTGCAGGTTTTTTTTTCTTCTTTTTTTTTTACACATCCACTGACACAACATTCCTCCTGCTCCACCCATCGTACACAGGGACTTCACCAAAAGCAATGAAGCAGGAAGCAGAGTGCTTGCTAAAAGCGTCAGGATCACAGACGTTTCAATAAATAAAACAGGTAATAAATAACATGGATACGTAACTCTTGGTACACAATCGGACGTCGCAGGTTTTAAGACTCGAAAGACAAAATCTCACCATGAGAAAACAAAGTTCTAAAAGTTCTTTTAGCAAAATAAATGACAGTAGGATCTACGCACATTCTTTTCTTTTAAGAGTAAAGACCTCCCAAAACACTTCTGCCTGCTATTTTCCCCCATCGCAAATATTGTGATATGTTGTCATTAGTGCTTGAAGGATCAGCTGGCAACAAACTAGTAAAAACCCCAGTAAAACATTGTGTACACATCAGTAAAAAAAAAAAATCCCATTTCATCCTAAAACCAGGGGTTACACTGTCATGAGTTACAACTCAATGTCATGAGTTGTTAACTCCCAACCAAGCTAAAATCCTTTGCTTCCCCCGTCTTGTATAAAGGGATGTTGGCTGGTGTTCTGTTCCACTTCATGCTGGGATAACTTAGTTCAGAAGAACTGTCTACGGCAGTCTCAGCTGTCGGTTTGGGCTTGATTAGATCAAGTATTTTCAAAAGGTGTCAACGACTTTTACAGGAGTGATGTGAAGGGGCAAGAGAAGAAGGAAAGGGTGGATGCTGACAGAAGAGGATGGAGGATGCTCTCTTCCCGCTTCCCGGGGTTGCTGGTTGAAGGTAATAGCTGCAACGGAGAAATGGGGAGCAGCTGGTCCAGTATTTGTTCTCCTGCCGTTTCCCCAGACGTCTCAGAACTTCTTGGGACCCCAGGCAGAGGTCTGTTTAGGGGCCGCGCCCGCCCCGAAGGTGGGGAAGTCCTCGGCGCTGCTCATGTCAGGTGCCTGAGAGACAGACAACGTCAGAACAACGGTGAGGAGGGTGAAGACATCGGGGGGGAACGGGCGATGACGGCGCTGTTAACAAACCCCGCGGACGGACCTTGTCGTTCCAGGGGGCGTCCCGCACCACGAAGCCCTTGGCCGCCAACCCGCCGTTGTCGTCCGGCCCTCCTCCATCACTCCCTCTGTAGCGGGACGGCGGTTTCATGTAGGCCGCCATGGTCTCGGTCTCCGTCACACTCAGCATCTACACAATGGGAGGTTGACGAGGAAGACCGCGGTCAGGTAGGCGGAGAGAGAAGCTCATTAAAGACTCTGCATCGTGGTATGGGCAGATGTACTCATACTGTGTCCAGATAATCATCCGTTCTTAGTTTCTCCCCACCGTCACTCACATATTCCTCCTCCAGGTTGAGCAGGTGTTCTATGGCGTTGTCAACACAGTCCGGTAGTCCAGTCACAGTCACTCTGCCTGGGTCTTCAGAACCCGGCTGGGGGAACCTTATGTCCACCTACACAGAACCGGAGAGGGAAGACTCAAACACGCCTTCATTCATATTAACCGCAAATTAGCCGTCGACGTGATAATAGTGAATAGCATTTAGCAGCGCTTACAGAGGCTCTCAAAAGTATTCAACCCCCATGGACATTTCCACATTTCATTGTGCTACAACATTGAATCAATAATGGATTCAATCAGGAGTTTTTCTGATCAACAGAGTCCACAATGTTAAATAAAAAAACAACCACAGCTCTGTCCAGTGTGACTTTTTTTTTTACTTAGAATTAATTTAGAAAACTATTTGCATATTTTATTTAATACTGAAATTATGGATTTGCTTTACAGTGTCAAAAACACTAAATCAATTGTTTTAATCCAAAACTGATTCAGACCACTTTGACTTGATGCCGTGACACTGAATACAGTCGAGAGCCACTATATCCTGCGCCAATAAACAGTCTTATACACATTATTAAAAGGCGGCCCTGAGAACCAAACCCATAATCCTGGCATTGCAAGCGCCACACCACCACCTGAGCCAACATTTCAAAAGTGCTGCGGTGTGTGAGCCCCTCTGATGTTGGTCCCAAGGAAACGCGCCGTACCTTGAACTCCTCCATGGCCTTGCGGACGGCCTTGCCGCGGGCCCCGATGATGCGTGCGTGCGTGCGGGGGTCTATGTGCACGTCCTGGTTGACCATCTCCTGCAGAGCTGACACCAGCTGCTCTATGGCTGACCGCGCCACCTCGGTGTTCCGCTCGTACCCAGAAATCACAATCACGTCCTGGGGAGGGAGAGAGGGCATTTGAGGGCAAGACGGCGGACGTACAGGGGATCGGTGAACAGGGAAAGGTATAAGGTAGCGGAGAATAATGCGGACAGAATAAAGCGCACACACTCCTGACCTGCTGCTCGTCCCCTTTATCAGGGAACTGGACGCTGACATCGTGGTCTTTACGGATCTGAGAGATGACCGCTCCCTTCTTGCCAATGATCTTAGGGTGAAATTTGGGATCCACAGAGATGGACACCTTGAAGCTTCGTAAGGCCTGGAGACAGACAGACTGGTCAGCGCTGTGTCGGTGTGTCCCACTGTGTGTTTGTTCCAATACACAGGGCGTGTTCCTACCCTGTCCTCCTGCTCTGCCTGTAGTTCTCGGACCCTCTCCAGGAGACCCAGCTTGGCCCTCTCTACACTGGCCATCTGCCCGGTCACCTTGATCACGTCCGACTGCTGATCGGGCGGAGGCACCCAGATATTCACCTACACACAAACACAAACAGGGAAAGGCACTTAGTTTAGCCCTTTTTATTGGTTTTCACATCCCTCAGATGGCAATCTGATTAAGTTAGTGCACTAAAATAGAAAACACATTTAATATTTAACTTTGTAGTTAGAGTAAAACAGAAGTGCTGTGATAGATCAGTGTGTATTGCTGCAGTAAAGACATCTGAATTCTACTGGCAAGGCAGCTGTTCTTCATGTCCACCAGAGGGCGATGAATCTCCATCATACCTCGTACTCCTCCATCATCTTCCTGATGCCGCTGCCCTTCTGACCGATGATGTAACGGTGCAGGTCGTAGGACACCTGGACGTCCTCTGTGACTGGTACCAGGGCCTGGAAAGAATGGGATTGAAAGAGGGATGGTAGGACATTTGGACAATAGGTTTTAGGACACAGCACAGAGTAAACATGTACAGTGCCCTACACTAACATTGGCAGTCTTGGTAAACATGAGAAAACAGGCTTTGAGGGGGCAAACAATTATTTGTTGTTTATCCTCTTGATCTTCCATTCAAAATATTCACCAAAAATGAAACATTTAAGTGAAATGATTGAAAAATAATAATAATCTAAAATGAATAAAATATTTTTATCCAAAACACCATAATGAAATTTAGTGTAAATTGTAAAGAAATACAGAATGCAATGATGTAAATATAATTTAAACCCTATATTCTGTATTTTATATATATATATATATATATATATATATATATATATATATATATATATATATATATATATATATATATATATATATATATATATAATATATATAGTGTCTACATCAAATGATGAAACTGAGACATTTTATTGTTTCTTGAAAAAGATATGCCCAATTTGATGCCAGAAACACTTTCCAAAAAAGATGGGACAGGGGCAACAAAAGAGTGGAAAAGTTGTGTAATGCAAAAAAACCTGGTGGAACATCTCACAACTTATTAGGTTATTTGGCAAGAGGTCAGTAACATGATTGGGTATAAAGACCTCCCAGAGAGGATGAGTCTTTCAGAAGTGAAGATGGGGAGGGGTTCACCACTCTGTGAAAGATTGTGCAGGCAAATGGTGCAACAATTTAAGAATAACATTTCTCAACATAAAATTGCAAAGAGTTTTGGGGAACGCATCTACGATACATAATATCATTAAAGGATTCAGAGAATCTGGAGAAATCTCTGTATGCAAGGGACAAGAACGGAAACCAATACTGGATGGCCGTGATCTTCGGGCCCTCAGGCGGCACTGCATTAAAAACAGACACGATTCTGGAATGGACATCACTGCATGGGCTCAGGAACACTTCCTAAAACCATTGTCTGTGAACACAGTAGATCACTGCATCCAAAAATAAAAACTATACCATGCAAAAAATTTAATATAAACAGCACCCAGAAACGCTGGGCCAGAGAAACCATATAAAAAGAAGACCCACCTTCTCTGGGCCCAAGCTCATTTAAGATGGACTGAGGCAAAGTGCTAAACTGTCCTGTGGTCTGATGAATCAAAATTTAAAATTCTTCTTGGGAATCATGGATGCAGCAGCCTCCAGAATTAGGAGAGGGATCATCTGGCTTCTTATCAGTGCACAGTTCATAAGCCAGCATCCGTAATGGTATGGGGGTGCATTTGTGTACATGGCATGGGTGACTTGCACACCGATGAATGCACCATTAATGCTGAACAATATATACAGGTTTTGGAGCAACATATACTGCCATCCAGACATCTCTTTCAGGGAAGGCCTTGCTTATTTCAGCAAGATAATGCAAAATCACATTCAGCACATATCACAACCGCATGGCTAGTAAAAGAGTGCTAAACTGGCCTGCCTGCAGAAACTGACCTATCATTGAAAACATTTATCACATTATGAAAAGAAAGCTACATCCAAGGAGACCCCGAACTGTTGAGCAGCTTGAATCCTATACCAAGCAAGAATGGGAAAACATTTCACTTACAAAAACGGGAAAACAGGGTTTGGAAACAGGGTTGTATATTGACCCCACGCACAGCGAGGAGCAGCTCATATTTACCAAGGGTGCCAATATCAGAGGAAGGCACTGTAAGAAGGCGAGAAAAACAACAGGTTCATACCAGCAGGGCTGTTTTTGCAAGCTCACACTTCTCCGTCCGTCCGGAGATGGTGATGATGTCACACCTGCGGGGGACAGTCTCTCCCTCCAGGCTGGCATTGCCATTCTCCTGAGGAGGGGGCGCCTCCTGACCTGCCGCCGGATGATGGCAACGAGAACAAATTTCGAGTGTATGAAACGTGGATTTTAGCGATGTTTAACAACAGAAGCTGTTTGACCAAACACAGCAAATGGTAGACCTTGTACCTGACTGAAGTAAATGCTGCAAAACAGACCCACCTGCTGTGACACTCTCATCCCTGTCTGGGAATTTGACCTGGACGTCATGGTCTCGGGTGATCTGTTGGATCCTGCATCCTTTAGGCCCCATTACAGCCCTGTGGTACTGCTGGGGTACCTCCACCTCCACACTCACCTGGGCCTCCTGATGACACAGCAGAGGGTTAATCGAACAGCACTGGTGAGGTCAACGTAAACCCATTGCTTACGGTCCCGCGCTGTCAGACATGCAGTCGGTTTGAAATGGTTACTCTGGCAACCGAGAGACGTGAACTGGCAAGTCAAATGAAAACACGCCAACAGAACCAAAAAAAAAGGAAACACCCACTCACACCAATCTAGAACCCACCAAATCCTCGATGATCTCCTGAATGCGCCGTTTGGCCGCTTCAACACAGTCCTTGGCCCCCTTCAGGGTGATGCGGTCGCTGTGAGCGCCGGTGCGGGGGAAGCTGACCGCCACGCCGCCGTATTCTTCCGCCAGCTCCCTAAGCACCTGGCCCCTCCTGCAGACAAAGTGGCGGTGGTGCCGCGTCTCTACCACCATGCAGTCCTCCACCACGTCATTCTGAGGAGGGGGAGGAAGAGGTAGTGACCAGGTGGCGGGCCTGCCTTAGTGAGACACCTCCCCTCTCTTGGAACCGTTTCAGGCGGACTTGCCCCTCTGTTTCAAACCTCTCTTGGAACTGTTTCAGGCAGACTAACCCCTCTGTTTCAAACCTCTATTGGAACTGTTTCAGGCAGACTTACCCCTCTGTTTCAAACCTCTCTTGGAACTGTTTCAGGCAGACTAACCCTTCTGTTTCAAACCTCTATTGGAACTGTTTCAGGCAGACTTACCCCTCTGTTTCAAACCTCAATTGGAACTGTTTCAGGTAGACAAACCTCTCCGTTTCAAACCTCTATTGGAACTGTTTCAGGTAGACAAACCTCTCCGTTTCAAACCTCTATTGGAACTGTTTCAGGTAGACTAACCACTCTGTTTCAAACCTCTATTGGAACTGTTTCAGGCAGACTAAGCCCCGTTTCAAACCTCTATTGGAACTGTTTCAGGCAGACAAAGCCCTCTGTTTCAAACCTCTCTTGGAACCGTTCAGGTAGGCTAAGCCCTCTGTTTCAAACCCCTCGCGGAACAGATTCAGGCAGACTAACCCCTCGGCTTCAAAGCATTTGTTTCCGTTTCCACCTCTAGTCAGAAGGTATAATATAGGTCATGTATCCAGAGCCGTACCAGGTTCTTGAGGAGGGTCTCCAGTTCTTTTTGGGCCAATCTAACTGCCTCCTCTTTGCCTACAATGGTGATGAGTTCTTTCTCTGTCTCGTCTGGAGATGGGAAGATGATGCGAGCGCCCGTACAGTCTCGCACGCGGCGGATGTTGACACCGCCCCGGCCAATCAGGAATTTGTGGTACTCTGGCTTGGCGTGTAGCTCGGCTGTGAAGTTGTTTACTTCCTGGAAACAGGGCAGAAAAAGGTGAGAGAGATAAAGGATATAAGACAGTGGACACTATTCAACCAGACCTTCTAACTGGCTCTCCAGGGAAGACAAGTGTCTCCGTCTTACCTTCTCCTCAGCCAGAAGTAATAGTTGTCTCTTGGCCCTTTCAACCTCCCCGGCGGGTCCTCGTATGGTGACCTTGTCTGACCCTGAGCCCTCAGAGGGGAAGTGGATGTGCACCCCGGCGCAGTCCTCCATGATGGCCCGCACCAGGCAGCCCTTAGAGCCGATCACAGAGTTGTGGAGCTTAGCCGGGATGGTGACCTCAGCCTCCCTGTTGTTGGCCTGGGAGGAAGGAAGGAGAGAAAGAAGGAAGAAGGAAGGAGAGAATAAATGGTTGAATCATTCAGACACAGAGAGGGAAGTAAAACAAAAGCACAGTATTAGACAAGGGAAAACAGAGGGTGAGTGTTTACCAGTTCTCTCTGGACGGCAAGGATCCTGTCTCTGGCAGCTTCACAGTTGTTCTTCCGGCCAGTGATCACTATCGTCTCGCTGTTGCTGTTCTCTGCAGGCAGGTCGATCTTAGTGCAGGTTTCCTCACGGATCTGTTGGGCGCACACATACTTCATAAGAACGGCATACTTGGAAACAAACTCTGTGGATAATTTAAAGACGGGCCACCAAATTCATCCAAGTCTTCAAATCCACCCAAATTTGCGCCACACCTTTTTGATGTTGGCGCCTCCTTTTCCGATGATGTTTTTGTGGAACTGTTTGAAGATGGTGATGGAGAGGGAAAATGTGTTTTCTACCTGAGAGACAGTGGGGAAACGGAAAACGGTGAATTGAGTAACCAGGAAGTTGTCTGTTGTAAACCAAGAGTAAACATGACTCATCAGTGAGTTCTTACCAGGTCCTGGATGAGTTTGGCCAGAAACGTGGAACATTTCTCCACCTCGTTCTTGGGTCCTCTCAGCTGCACCATGTCACTCTTCTGAGCTGGGTCAGGGAAATTAATCACGACCTAAAACGGCCCAAAATGTGTCTGATTATTCTAAAATCATAAAGAAAAACAGACAGAAGCACTGCAAAAGAACAGAAGCACTTTGTTACCTCCGGAAACTTGTCTCGGACCTCTTTGATCTTCTCCCCCTTCTGGCCGATGATGCTACGGTGGAACCTCTGCTCCACGCTCAGTTCTTTGGTGCACTCATTCTCCTGCAGAGGGTTAGGGACATGTCATCACCAAACATGGTGACCAGGCCTCTGCACCAAATGAACAGGAGAGGTTGTCACAGCCCTACTACGCCCCATCCTCACCATCCTATGGGCCACCTCCATCAGCTCTTTGCGAGCGAGCTGCACCCCCTTCGGGTCACCCTCGATGCGTACCAGACCACTTCTATCCGGTTCCTGGGGGATCCACACGGACACCTTGTACTGCTCCTTGATACGGTTAACTGGCAAATACGGCATGGGGATTTACATGAATGTATTTTAGAAAGAGTGTGTGTGTGCACGTGCGCGCGTGCATGCGTGTGCACTCACTATTGGCTCCATTCTTGCCTATGAGGTGTCGATGGAAGCGTTGGTCTATGTTGACCTCTGTGTAGTCCATCCTCACCAGCTTAAAAACAGGGAGACAGGTTTAGGAGTAACTACGGCTGACTTGGGGATTTAACGGACTGCATATTACTGCGTTTGTATAGGCTGGTGCATAGTGGGAGAATCAGAGAGATCAGTGAACATGTAGCTCCATGGTGGTGACTAGGTCTTGTCACGCAGCTCCACGGTGGCGACTAGGTCTTGTCACGCAGCTCCATGGTGGGGTCTAAACTCACCAGGTCTCTGATGATGCCTTGTATCTGGACCTGGGCCTGCTCCACCTCCTCCGTGGGGCCCTCCAGGGAGATCTGTTCCTCGCCATCAGTAAACTCAATGTGAACCTAAATACACAGGGGTCAAAGGTCAGCAGTCAAGCCACATAAAGGAGTCCTCTGACTCCGGCCTTCTCATTAAGTCAGCTGAGGCCCCTAGGTGCGCCTGGATGAAGCTAGAACCTTTGACTTATTTCTTTCAGCTGCTAGCGGACCAATGGGCCTCAATTAGGCCCCTAAGTAGCTTCAAATCCTGGGAAGCAGAAGGTACTATATCAGGCTTCTAAACCCATTATTACCACACAATCTAGGCTTAGGGGACACCCTAGCTCAACCTAACAGCTACTGATTCAAGCATTTTTCAAGTTGTTGTTTGTGGTAATAACCCCTTTTATCTATAAAGGCAGGAATCTGGTCACAACCAATGATTTCCCACAGTCCTTTATTTCCTCTCTCCACATCTTGCCCTGCTCTCCCCTTTTCTGTCTAATCATTCATGTCCCTCTCTCCCTCTATGCCCCCGCTCTCTCCCCCTTCATTACTCCCTCTAGCCCTCACTCTGGGTAGCTGCTGTGTGATTCGTCCAATGTTCTGTCCCTTCTTGCCGATGATGAAGCGATGGAGCCAGGCCGGGGCGGTCACCTCCACTACCTTCACACTCTTGGCCTGCCGGCAGACAGACAGACATACCATTAGGAGCAGATACTACGTCAAGTGCTGAAGGCCACATGGCCCCCACAGTCACACAAACTCTGGAAAACAGGTTAGGGGCATGGAGCAGCAAGACCAGACCAAATCTAAGCATGTCATAATTCAGATATCACGCACAAACACATTAAGCACACATTTAACAACACACGCAATGTCTCTCCATCCCTCTCTCAAACAAGAAGAAAGAGTAGACATAATTGACTCATTGAGTTCATTAAGATCAGTCACTCTCCTCCAATCACCTTGGCGTAGACCTGGGTGAGGGCGGGGCCTAGCTTGTCCGGCTCACCCCTAAGGATGATGGTCTCGGAGGCAGAGTCCAGCGGGGGCATCTCCACGGAAACGCCGGTGCTCTCCATGATCTCATGCAGGCTGTTTCCTTTAGGCCCCACAATGTACTTATGCTGCGACTTCTTCACTTCCACTGAGATGGTGGTGGTCTTTCTCTTCTGGAGGAGCGGATGGAGGACAGGTGTGCCGAGGTGAGAGGATGGGTTACAGAGGAGAAAAAGAGTGAGTCAAAGAGAGAGGAAAAAAAAGAGCAAAAGGGTGTTTTCCTGTTCTACTAGAATCACACGTTCCCCAACCATCAGCTCAGCCTCTATGTAAATCACCAACACAACGACACAGCTTCATTAATTTCTCCCGTTTACTTCCTCCATCCCAGACAGTTCTGTCCTCGTACCTTAACGGTTTGGGTCAGTTTGGGTCGCCCAAAACCCCCCACACCTTGTCGTTGTAGATGGCCTGTATGCGGCTGGCGGCTAGGGCGACCGCCTCCTTCTCTCCCGTGATGACGATCTCGTCCTTGTGGAGGCCGGGCGGCGGGATGCTAATGCGGGCGCCCGTCTCCCGGTTCAGCTCCTGGACCAGGCGGTTGTGGGCCCCGGCGATGAACGGGTGGTACGCCTTCTCTAGCGACAGACGCTCCACCGCCCGCTTGTCCTGGAGGAGGAGATGGAAAAAGCAGTCTGAATATGAAAAGAGGGAAGCCTCTTGGTTGGTAAGTTTATAAGCGGAGGGAGTCACTCCTCAAGTCCGTCCTGGTGGAGGATTCCATGGTGCAAAGAGCCTTGGCCTGGCCGTGAATGACAGACAGGCATTCCCAACAAACATCAAGGCGGTGACTGACGTGGTTTCACACTCTACAACATTTGTGACCTTACAACGCAAGGTCAGAGAATTCAAACTCACATCACACAGGAAGCGGAACAGGTACTTATCATCTTATGTCTTGATTTCTGCAACTCTCTGCTGGTGAGGCTCCCTGCTTCTAGCATCAAATCCCAGCAACATCGCCTTAACCGCTGTCTGGGAACACAGCACGTCGCTGCATCCACAAAATGCAAGTTAAAGACAAAACCAGACATGAACTAGATCCAGAAATGCTGCCGCATTCTCCTGGGCCCGAGCTTATTTAAGACAGACTGAGGCGAAGTGGAAAACTGTTCCGTGGTCTGACAAATCAAAATGTCTAATACATTTTGGGAATCATGAATGCAGCGTCCTCTGGACTAAAGAGGAGAGGGACCATCCGGATTGTTATCAGTGTACAGTTCATAAGCCAGCCTCCGTGATGGTATGGGGGTGCATTAGTGCACATGGCATGGGTGACTTGCACATCTGTGAAGGCACCACTAATGCTAAACAACATATACAGGTTATGGAGCAACATATGCTGCCATCCAGACAACTTCTTTTTCAGGGAAGGCCTTGCTTATTTCAGCAAGACAATGCCAAACCACATTCTGCACATTTCACAACAGCATGGCTCCATAGTAAAAGGGTCTGCCTGGTCTGCCTGCAGTCCAGATCTGTCACCCACTGAAAACATTTGGTGCATTATGAAATGACAAATGCAACAAAGGAGAACTGTTGACCAGCTGAAATCCTATATTAAGCTAGAATGAGAAAACATTTCACTTTTACAACTACAGCAATTAGTCACCTCAGTTTCAAAATGCTTACAGAGTGTTGTTAAAAGAAGAGGTGATGCAACACAGTGGTAAACATGCCCATGTCTCAACTTCAAAAAGGGTTTTTGTTTCCAAAAACAATAACATTTCTCAGTTTCAACATTTGAAATGTTGTCTCTGTAATATTTTCCATTAAATACAGGGATGAGCAATTTACAATCATTAGATTCTATATTACATATTTTTTTGGCAGCATCCCAACTTTTTTGAAAACGTGTTTGAACACTGATGCGTTGATTGTACACAACACGCTTGCAGCCTCATTATCTCCATTGTTCCTCTAATCACTGACATCAATGCAATCAAAACTCTGCAGACATGTAAATATTCAGGGTAAATGATCTGAAAGATAAGAGTAATTAGAGGGTTCTAAGAGAAGGACTGCCAGTTCAATCCCTAAAATGTGACCATCATTACTATAACCACATTATCCTTCCCCTTTGACCCTGACCTCTGACCTGTTCAGCGGAGATGAGCAGTATCTCATGGCGGGCCTTCTCGATGCCCTCCTTGGTGCCTGTGATCCTGATGTTGAGGTTGGGGTCATCGGGTCGGGGGATGGCGATCTTAGTGGCTGTCTTCAGCTCCAGCTCTTGGAGTTTCTCGCCGTTCTTACCGATCACAAACCGGTGGTGCTCTTTGGGGATGGCCACTGTGGCTGACGCCTGGGAACAGGAGAGGGGAGGAGGTATGGCGAGAGGGTGGGACAAAAGAAGGGGAGAGATAAACACTAATGTACAGTATATCACAATGCCTAATCATAGATACAATCAGGGTTGGGTAGGTTACTTTTTAAATGTAATCCGTTAGTTAAAAGTTACCTGTCCACATTTCTAATCAGTAACAACTTTTTGATTACTCAAACTCAGAAACATAATCGGATTACTTTGAATTCCTTTTAGATTTCTTTGATATTAAAAGGCATTAGAAGACAAATAGGAATAGCCTATAACCAATTGAACATCTTTTGCAGGATCAATCAATGTTAGAGTGTACATAGCTGCCCAAAAACGGAATTTGCATTTTACTCTATGGGAAAGGGTTTCTAAACAATTGCTTTCTACTTCAATATGATTGGGCTACATCTCTACATTACACACTAAAGCTCTGTCAGATATTCAGCCATTACAATTAATCCAATTACCCTGATTCCAGAATCTGACTTTTTATCTGAACATAAACCAAAATCTAAGGATGTGTTAGCCTATTCTGTTATGTGTTTTGTTCATATTTTCTATGGCTTCAAAACATTGTTGAAAAATAAAAGGACATTTCTCAAAAAGGGTATTGACATATTGTAAATAAAAATCAAGATTTCCTGAGTTTTTCACACGTAGGCTACACTATATCTGCAGTAGTCTGATGTTTTGCTCTCTAAATATATAAGGCCATATAGTTAATCTAGTCTGCAAAA
Source organism: Esox lucius (assembly GCF_011004845.1). Taxonomy (NCBI): domain Eukaryota; kingdom Metazoa; phylum Chordata; class Actinopteri; order Esociformes; family Esocidae; genus Esox; species Esox lucius. Next base: position 13,828,331 of record NC_047592.1, on the reverse strand, counting down.
AAGAACAGACAAGAACAACAGCGCTGCTAGCATTATATCCTGCTGCTAGAAGAACTGTAATGAAGCCTTGAATGGACATCACTATGTAACAGATTACTTGTAATCCTTTACTCCCCAACTCTGGATACAATCTATATAGAACCCGACACAGAAACCCAACATTGAGAGCCTTCTTTGTCATTTACACATGAAGATAAGAGATTGGGTTTAAAAAAAAAAAAAGACACTGGGTTTAAAAAGAAAAGAGATTGGGTAAAAAATAAAAAATAAAAGAGAGATTTGGGTTTCAAAAAAAAGGAAAGAGATTGGGTTAAAAAATAAGAGAGATTGGGTTTAAAAAAAAGAACGATTCTTCAGCACCTGTGTCTGCAGCCGAGCCACGATCTCTTTGCGGGCCTTCATGACAGAGTCCAGTTTTCCAGTGACCATGATGGACAGGCCTTGGTCCTTGGCCAGGGACAACTCAATGTGCGCCCCCGTCCGCTGCATGATGTCCAGGCACACCTTGGCCTCTTCGCCCCCGTCCCCAAACTGGCTGTTGTCCTTGTAGCGCCGCTCCTCCAGTGGTACGTTAAACACCTGGGAAAAGAAAAAGAGGAGCGATGACAACATGGCGCTAGGGCAAAATAGACTCAGTATGTGTGTCTGTGTGTGTGTGTGTGCTACCTGGGTAATGACAGAGGCTCGGATGGGTCTGATTTTGGTGCTCCATGCCCGGCCCAGCTCCCCAGACTTGTCCCCCAAATTTCCCCTATTCTCAGGGAGGGGGGGGAATGCCTCTAGGTAAGTAGGGATGTAGGCCTCATCTTCCGGCACACCGCCTGGACGGACAGATGGAGATAGCAAGACAGGAAAGAGGGAAGTAGAGAGACTAATACAACCTTCAAACGGTCACACAAAACACAATCCAAAACACACAGAATTAGCTACAGCCAACATTTGGCTGCGTTCAGAAATACCAGCCCGATAACAAAATGGAGGAAATAAGTGTGGAGGAGAATACCTGTTATCTCCTGATCTCGGAGACCACTGCGATGTTCAGCAAAGCTCTCCGGGGTCAACACAGCCACAGAGCTCATGGTTCAAGAGTTGTTCCACTGAAAGAGAGGGCGGAGAGCACGGTTTACGTTATTCAACCCAGAACCTCACGCTTTCTCGCATCCCTGACGGCCATCTAGACGAGTGACTGGGGCAGGCGGCTCGGCCAATGGTGACTCTGTCTGCGAATGCTGCACTCTGTATAGCGCAGGCCTGGCCCCACTGCTCCCTGCTCAGCAGGTCCTCGCTGGGATATTCTTCCCAGAAGGGAGATGGACTCCCTGCAGGGTGGCGCTTTAGCACCTGAGATTCAGCGCCAATTAAAACAATGCACGCTGTGAAGGAAAATGCACTGACTGAAACGCATCCACAGGCTAACCTCGGATTATGACAAAGCGCGGGTTAAGCTAAAGCCAATAATGGTAGACGTCAATAGTTTCACGCGGCAGTAATACGTTAGCACTTCTCCAGGCGGAGCCATGCTCACCTGCAAGAGGTCAGTTACCAGAGGGTCCGTCCTGTTGGTGGCTACCGAAAGCGCTTCAGTGTGGGTCTGCGGATTTGGTCCTGGAGGCAGAGGCCAACAGAGAAGACACGGCATCAGTGCAGTACGAAGGCACATTTTATCTTTCCCCTCACAAGAGCAGCAAGCATACTTGTTCCAAACACACCGTTTATCTTTCTCCTTTCCATTCCCCGTCCCCCTTATTTTTCTACCTCTCCTTCCCGTCTCTATTTTTATCTCTCTTTCACACACACAAAACCAAACTCCCTAACCCCCAGTCCGTCAGTATGCTGGAGTGCAGGGTTGGCCCCAGGCCCCTGCTATGGTAGTATTTGTCCAGGGACTGGGGGGGGGGGGGCAGCAGTAAATATGGTACTACAGATAGGCTCCCTCCAACCGTCTGAGCAACACCCTGATCTGGAGACACAGTAGATGGGTGCTCTAGAGACCTAATGGCCTAATTGGCTCTTCTGCCTGGGAGATGAAAGGCACAGTATCTCCACTGGGAAGAGACTCACACAGACACATGTACACACGCCTGCCCATCCACACACCCACTCACTTGCACAGCCTCTGAACTTCTACAATCTGAACAGAACTGTTGACAGGAAACACAATAAACACAGTACTGGGGTGGTGATAAACCCATCCCAAGCACATGTGCACATTTGTAACGTGCACACACTGTCCGGCTAACTTCTAGCACTACCAAATATGCACTTAAAGTTTTTATCAATCTTTGTTTCAATCTGAAATCACAAGGTAACCACGCCCCTTCTAATAATTATTTTTAGATGTCATCTGATAGTACATGACGCATATTTATCTGTGTGAAAAATAACGCCACCTTCGCTGGCAATTAAGATATTTTGGCTTGCATCTTCATACATAGCCGATTAACGTAAACTCGCTCAGGAAAATCTTTCGTCTACATGAAATGGCGTTACTTCAGCGCACGCTAATCGTTGTTGTCTAAATCATCCAACAAACAAATGATAGCTAAGCAATGCATTAAAATAATGAACAGAAGAGCTTTAATGCTTTCCAATTTAAAATTATGTTGAACATTTGGGTGATACGATACTGTGCCGCCCTCTACTGACTTTTTGACACTGACCTTACTGATTCAAGTCCAAACTTGGCATTTCATTGATTCAAAGAAGGCTCTCAATGTTCTGAAGTCTTTAGGGCTTCACACTGATGTACAATTTCAAATCCCGTTATTTACGGTCCATACGATATTATTACTTATGCAAAAGTGTAGCTACGTAGATGATAATTATTACCCCAACGTTTGAGCAGTCAGTGTGAGGATCAATCGTCAACTGCATTGCAGAAAACCTGTTAGCTAAGCAGATATTGTTCTAATGCAGAATATTAATACATAAAAACCAAGTATGCCATTTTCTAAATCACGTAGAAATATTTCTGATGATTTATGCCTGCTTTACATTGAATGGTGCACTAACTGATCGCGTCTCTGTGTATATACATATGTATAACGGGGCATCAGCATTGACTATAGTCTTTCGTACAAAAACACTATTAGAAATTAAATATTTAAATAGGATTCATCTACAGTGAATGCCTATTATTAAATTGCAAAAATATTTTTACATTATTCTGATGAAGGCGATATCCACGAATGAAGCTGCCATATGAAAGCCACAGAAGCAGGTTTTGGGTTTATATCGACAGGTATAGATACTGTACATATTGGCGGACGTAGGTCTAGTTTTTCTGTATGTGCAAAACACCATCAATTGGAGTAATTGGTTGCTAGCGGTAGTGCGACATCCTTATGACTTAACTCATCGATACATTTGTTTTTCATGATTTCATTGTGCATGATTGTTTATTGTGTACGATTATGAGTTTTATGTTTTAGAAAAAATATATAGGGATAGTATAGTACAGTAGTTAGTCATATGTACTTTATTTGTCACCTGTAAAAGATACCTTGGTCTCAGTTTGTCTTTTAAAATAAATTATAATAAAATCAACGTCGCCCAACCTCAGCCGCACAGCATTTGGCTACCTGTGACACATAAAGAGTCGGGGGAATGAACAGTACAATACTGCAAAGGAACATAATCTAACGGTAGCTAGTTATCTAACTAAGCAGAAAATGTCTGGCTTACTGTCTGTCAATCGTTTTACAAGCTAGCTGGCTATGATGCATATTAATTAGCTAGCTAGCTTAACAGGATAACGGTATTTTGCATCGTTACAGTACCGCGTTAGCTAGCTGTTGTTAAATTTTTTGCTAACGCATTAGCTTCGTTATTGGGTTCACGTTTTCCGCAATACTTAATGTCCCAGTATATCGATACTTAAATGAAAGATGTTAACGCGTTAGTAATCGTACCTTGTAAGACGAAATGTAAATGCTCTTCAATACAATTTGACAGGTGTAAACACACAACGTCAGACGCTTCCTCACGTATTCCACTACTGATTGGTCTGAATTAAAGCGTTTTCCTAGCGGAGGGGTTTCACGCTCACGTGGTCAGAACCAAAGTGAAAAACACCGGAGACAGTACAACAATAGACTTTATTATGTCTATGAGTACAACCCTGAATAATTCGGTCAAGTTACTGGATTACAGAGTAGGCTACAAGGAAATGTCCTTCTGTTTGGTATTATATTTTGAAACACTTAAACTCAATATAAATATTTGTTGGGTGACATTGATTTTATGCTGGGAATAATTTGTAAATTAAAATATGATGCTTGTATCTTCAACCCTGGTGCTGTGGAAGATCCCAGTTAAAAAAAAAAAAGCACTTAAAAAAGCACTTAAATGCCTTACCATTGGTCCCCACATGTGAAACTTGAAAATTGCTGCCATATTTGCGGGAGAAAAACCTTACTGTTGAATCATTATTGGTAAGGCAGTGAATCTGAAGGAAGATGAAGACCAAAGAGTATTCTCCAGGAGCTTGATATTAAGTAATACAAATGCATGGATTAGGGAAAGGGTACAAAATAATATCCCAGAGTTGGGATATTTCAGGTGAGCACAGTTTGATGAATAATCAGGAAGTGAAAGCTGAATACCTTCACCCAGGCACTGCCAAGAAAAGTAAGTGCCTCAAAACTAACCGCTCAAACAAGGAGAGAGAGGTCAGCAATTACTTTGAAGAAACTACAGAGTTCTGAGGCGGGAGGTGGATGGAGCACCAGTCAACCATATCAAGAGTACTGTATAAAACTGGATTGTGTGGGAGGGTGGCAAGAAAGAAGCTATTACTCAAAAAGTACCACCTGAAAGCACGTCTGGAGTTTGCCAGAAAGCATGACAGTGGATGCAGGTCAGATGTGACTAAGCTTGAAAGAAAAACTGAAAGTGCTACTTGGTGGCGCAAACCTAACACTGCGAATGCCTCAAGACACACCATCTCTACAGTAGACATAATTATGCTTTGGGGATGCTTCTCATCAGCAGGAACTGCACATCGCGTTAATATTTGAAGGAAGAATGTATAGAGCAAAAAACAGGGAAATACTGCAAGAGAAAAACCTAACGTGCCATTTGTAATTCAGTAACCCGTATCAGCAATCCATCAATAAGTCTCATCTCAAGGCTTCCCTGGCAGCACTCTGTGGCCCCCATGTTGAGAAGCACACGTATGTAGCAGCCATGTTGTGGATGTCTATCACAAGAACCAGGGTTAACAGTCCTGTGATGTCAGTGTGATCACGGACGACCGCTGCTGATTAACTGGATTATTTTCCCCAGTTGCTTAAAATGACCCAATGAATTAGCGTGGTTCTGTGTGTGCTGTGGCAGTGCCTCAGTGTTTCATGATACGTCATAGATGCTTCACATACATTGTACATTTTTGTCATTTTTCCGAAGTGCTAATCTGGAGCAAAGTTCATACATTAGTGAACACATGTTGTTTAAGTATTCACAAATGTATTTTTCTACATGGGCAATAATTAGCCGATTGTAAGTGGGTGTTGATTAGACGGCCAAGGTTTGAAGGCCAGATTAGAAATGTTCAAATTATAGAACCACACTCATCTGCATACATTAAGAGAATCAACTAGAACAAACAAATCACTAACACAAATACCAAAGTTGTGAAAATGTCTATAAATCAATGGCTGTTCTTACTGAACCTGTTCCTGGAAAGAATTTGATTTTAAATGTAACCCTAACCTTTACCACATTCTTGCCTTATCATATCTTATGACCAAGCTCATTTTGTTTCCCCTGTTAACTTGGTGACTGTGGAATCTAATTTCACAAGAAAATCAGTTTGTGGCTATTTATGCTAGTGTTAACATGGTCACCTGCATAAACAAAGAAAATTAATAAGCAAACAAATTGGGCTATGCTATTCTGAATTTAGACAATAAAGAACCTATACAAAAAAAATGAGGAGATCGAAATCACTTAAATGACATTTTCTGTCTCTTTTACTGACGTTGCTGTTCTCAAAAGTACTTCTATTATTACCAGTCTTGTTTTCAAATAAGGTTTACTTAATTAAATGGGCGAGTTGTGTTGTTTTGGAGTAAGGAGACAGAAGGGCTAACTGGAGAGAGAGAGAGGGAGGGAGGGAGGGATTGAGTGGGGTGGGGTGGAGTGGAGTGGAGAAATCCCAGTGTTGGGGGTGGCAGAACCCCATACCGGCAGAGCAACAGCAGGCGTAGGCTAACCCAAGCAGGAAACAAAGAACTGGCAACCGCGGATGACATCTCTCCCGAACTGCACAGATACATGCAAACTACCACCTATACAATGAAACAAGATGGAATACTGAGTGTAACGTTTTCGATGTTTGTTAAATAGCGTCTTCTCGTTTATGAAATTGCTGTTTTTGTTCGTAATAAGAAGCTGATTATCCGACTAGTTTAGCCTCGACTGTGTAATAATATACAAATCGTTGAGAGCGCAACCCTACAACTGAACGCTTTTGGATAGTCGGATGATTGTGGACGGACGTGGACGCTAGTCTACCGGTGAGTAGCATGATTCATGACCACTCTCTCTTTCCGAGTTTGATAGAATGAATAAATAAATCAAATATTGTGACATTACACTTTTCCATTCAGATGACTTCCATCATACAGGATCAGTGTGTTTACATTAACTACAGGTTTATTTTTTCATGAATGTTCACAACTCGACCTAGCGACTATATTTAACCTACCAACTATATTTAAGGTTTTGAACATGAATAATGCACTATGCTAAGAAGCAGTGAGTGTTTTAGTTCCTGTCCAAATGCCTACTTTCTCCTTTCCTTCTGGCCAACACTGACAGAAAAAATATTCTACAATGGCTATTGTGCAAGTCTACCCTAGAAGCTTTGTTCAGTGCTCTACATTTATGTACCAAAAGCTCCCCCTCCTCACCGAACACAAGACAACACCGACTGACCCATTATGGTGACAATTAAGAGCAGATGGCTACACACACAGGGAGGTTCCACTCTAGAATATCACTTAGGAATGTTAGATGGACTCTTATTGGATGAATAAAAACATGTAAACAAAATGAAGCCTGGAGATCGATAGAGATATAATGTCAGTATCATGGTGTGACAGGTCTTGTGATAGACTGGTAGTGACCTGGACCTAAGAGTCTGTACCCTGTCTGCCAAACACACGCAGCCATCATTCTTTAAATTGATTTCTTAATGTATTGTCCATTCCTTTTTTTTTGTCTATGTTGACTCTCAGCAAGAGGCCAATCCACTAACATTGTTAATCAGACCCTGGGGCAAAAGCAGTCGTATGACCTTTATAAGATGTGCGGGAAAGGAACCTGAAGTAACCTGGAGTGTATCAAAAGAAAAGATCATACGTTATCTATGCAAGACATTTCTTCCAGTCATCCCACGTCTTCATCGTCCTCTTCCAGTAAAACATGCTGTACCTTGTGTAACAGTATGTATCAGAGGCAACCACACGACTTCACAAACCTGTCCGACGAGCTGTTTTAACATCCCTATTAGACAGACAACAGGGGAGAGACACTGAGATGCCAGCATTGTTAACATTGTCATCCACATTAAAAGAGAGACTTCCCCTTCACTATGAATACCTTTCAGAGAAACTAGGAGACTAGCTTCTGTAGACCTTGCCTGAATTGACTTGACGCCTGTAAGGATGACAGCCCTGTAATCTGAGCTGCGTAGTCGGGTGACTGCATGGAGAAGGTGCAGATGGTGTGCATGCAGCAGAGACACTATAGTACGTCATTATTGAAAATAATGGGTAATTGGATTGATATCTTACTGTTTGGAGTTAAGGTGGATACGAATGAGACGTTTATGATCTTAGTGCTTTAATAATCTATCACCGTGTTTAATTCGATCCCCTCCCTGTAAGGAAGCCTTGCTGTATGTCATGTTTTCCTATGGCCACAGCTGTGGGTAGCTAATGGATAGCATATACAGGGTAGAATGGTGTGGCAGGCTTTTATTTTTAATTATGAAGAACCTCTGTGAGACAACTGATTTGTTGATGACATCGTCTGGCCTTCATGTAGCGCTAGAAACGACAGTGTCCTCGCCTCAGCTGTTTTCTGTCTGAATGTAGTGAATGGAACAACTATGGGGTATTGAACGCAACGCGCCCAGCCTTCCTTACAGGGTAACAGATGCAATGCCTGATGGTGGGTGCAGAATGTTTGCCGGGGACACACCCACAGGAAGTACCACGTTGTGCTTGAGACTTTTTACATGGTGACAATCACTTCTCCCAGCATTAAAGGGGTTCCCAGTCGTGGTCGAGCCGCAGTAGTCTCAAATTACATTGATGCAAGGAACATTATTGAGTATTTTTGTCTCTTCAGCCAGAGCACATGACCACTCAGTCCATTCTAAAACCCGTTTTTCACTCCTTTCCATGTCTTCCGTCCCTTTCCCCTCCAAATATCTCTCCCTTTATCCCCTCATTTACTTTGCTGTTGTTAGAAAACAAACGTTTTCTAATGGCTGAATCGACTCTGGCATGAAGCATTAGGGTTTTATTGTTGAGTTTTGTGAAAGGTATAACCAAACCAGTTTTCAGTACCTGACTGTACTTGTCAAAGGTGTGGTTAGCTATTCCTAATATCAGTTGACCCCCAAGTGTCTCTCAGAATATTCAACTTTTTTCTTTTCATGTACGCACACTGACAGATGATATTCATTGCATATCTGACACAGCCGATTACTATAAGCATACCTTCATTCGAGTAAGTGAGCTATGACTATTATCACCATTCTAGACTGCGGTGTCAGCGGAATTCCCAGAAGGATAGTTATTGCTCAAACAAGTCTGACTTCTGGGTGGGCGTTTCATTTTCTGGAATACTACCTGTTGTGTGTGTCTAGGAAGGTGTGCCTCCTGCTTCCAGTCCAAAGTTCCAGTTCTCTCTTACCAGAACAAAGTTCCCATTGCTTAAATGTAATTCGTACCATATCATAGTCTCTGCAGCCACGGTGCTTAGAGAAGTCTGTATTGTCTGAATTAGATTTTACAACAGAGGTTAGTGTTTCATGTTGTGTTTACATTGCTGTCGTCTTAATTAGTGGGGCTTGTGAAGCAAAAGTCTTGGAATTGTTTCTGTTATTTAGCACACTAGTTGTCCCACAGTGTGTAAGCTAGATGCACCATTCAAAATGTAAATGTTGACTAATGCCGGGTGTTTTGTAAAACAGCTGATGTAAAAAGGGCTTTATAAATAGATTTGATTGATTGATTGAATGTCACCCAAAACTGTTCAGCTCCTCCCTTATGTAACTTTTCATACCTGTGTTTCTTTAGTTCATGCTGGCGTACTTCTATTCATTACCGTGACCAATGTCATAACTGCATCATCAATGTTTACCAAGGAAATACATGGCAGAACCAGTGTTGATGTTGAATGTACTTTCAGAATCGGTTGCCATTGAGAACTGAAATGTTCTATTGTAGCTAGCTATTAGCCTCTGCAATGTCTGCTAGCTAGTTAGGTAATGTCTGCCTACCTTTCGTTAGGGAGTCTGATGTATTCATTTCTTGTTACCAGTGAGGTGGCTTGTTAATAACGATATGCATTGTAAAAATGTTGCACTTTTGTTTTTTCTTCTGAAAAAAAAAAACTGATCAACCCCACTGGTCCATCTGAGGTCATTTCCTTTGACATCATTTGTGTTTCAGGAAACTGTAGAGGTCAGCAAGAAATGGCACTTCTGGGGTCAAATATCTTACATTAAACATTTTTGGGTAGTTTCAAGCACTTTTGACTGGGTGCGGTGGTGCATTGATAATTTGTACAGTTAAAACAGTAATTTTTTATTTTGACATTAGTAGGACTTTAAAACCTTCGGGACCAGGTTGCCTGCATACAACTAAATTGCTATCCAAATTCTTATGTGTATCAACAATAATGAAAATGTGCATAATTAGTGTCATTTACCCTAACACAGTACCTCTTTTACCTTTCAAACTAAAGAGACCAAACCAACTGTGTTTCACGTTTAAGCTATCCCAACTATGATACACACTATTAACTACAGAGATTCTTATGTGTGGACGAGGTAACTTGCTGGGTGATCCTCTTGGTACCCTAGGCCCTCTAGCCTCTTATATTAGACCGTTTGTTAAGAATCTTGGTTTTATCTTTGATAGCTCCTTCAAACTCAATAAGCATATTAGTCTGGTAGTGAAATCTAGCTTCTTTCAGCTAAGACTTATGGCAAAGGTCTATCTTCCTCCGAGGGATTTTGAGAAAGTTATCCATGCATTTATTACGTCTCGGCTGGATTACTGTAATTCCTTGTACCTGGGGGTAGATCAGAAAACCCTAATTTTGGCCTCCCTCCATTTGCTTCCTGTTCATTTCAGGATTGATTTTAAGATTTTAATGCTTGTCTTTCAGGTTTTAAATGGATTGGCCCCTGTATATCTATCTGAACTTTTACATAGTCATTCTCCAGCCGAGCACTGAGGTCAGATAAACAGTTAGTTCTAGTTGTCCCAAAAGCCAGGCTAAAAACTAGAGGGGACTGAGCTTTTGTGGTGGGTGGTCCCATCCTCTGGAATAGCCTACCACTGCATATTTGAAATACCCAGAGTATACACACTTAAGTCCTTGCTAAACACGCACCTTTTTACTCTGGCTTTTAATCTTAGCAGAGTTGGCATTAAATGTCTGTGCTGCTATTTTATCTGTGTCTTAGGTGTATCTATGTAATTTATTACCTGTAAATTTCATATATTTTGTATGCTTTGTTATTTTGTCCTTTCTAGCACTTTGGTCAATGAAGGTTGTTTTAAATGTACTTTATTAATAAAGTTGTCTTTGACATATGACAATATTGATTTGCAGACATTTGCATAATTAGCATTAAACAACCCTATAACATTACCCCTCAATGTTCAAGCGAGGGATAACAAACCAACTTATGTTTTGTATGGTAACGTTATCCCAACTTTAACATCGTAAAACGTGTGAAAGCAAGCTCCAATAACTTTAGAAAATACTTCAAATTGTGTTATTGCCGCATATCAGACGTTTTGACATACAGTGGGGAGAACAAGTATTTGATACACTGGCGATATTGCAGGTTTTCCCACTTACAAAGCATGTAGAAGTCTGTAATCTTTATCTAAAACAAAAATCCAGAAAATCACATGATTTTTAAGTAATTAATTAGCATTTTATTGCATGACATAAGTATTTGATACATCAGAAAAGCAGAACTTAATATTTGGTACAGAAACCTTTGTTTGCAATTACAGAGATCATACGTTTCCTGTAGTTCTTGACCAGGTTTGTACACACTGCAGCAGGGATTTTGGCCCACTCCTCCATACAGACCTTCTCCAGATCCTTCAGGTTTCGGGGCTGTCGCTGGGCAATACAGACTTTCAGCTCCCTCCAATGATTATCTGTTGGGTTCAGGTCTGGAGACTGGCTAGGTCACTCCAGGACCTTGAGATGCTTCTTACGGAGCCACTCCTTAGTTGCCCTGGCTGTGTGTTTCGGGTCATTGTCATGCTGGAAGACCCAGCCACGACCAATCTTCAATGCTCTTACTGAGGGAAGGAGGTTGTTGGCCAAGATCTCACGATACATGGCCCCATCCATCCTCCCCTCAATACGGTGCAGTCGTCCTGTCCCCTTTGCAGAAAAACATCCCCAAAGAATGATGTTTCCACCTCCATGCTTCACGGTTGGGATGGTGTTCTTGGGGTTGTACTCATCCTTCTTCTTACTCCAAACAGTCGAGTTTAGACCAAAAAGCTCTATTTTTGTCTCATCAGACCACATGACCTTCTCCCATTCCTCCTCTGGATCATCCAGATGGTCATTGGCAAACTTCAGATGGGCCTGGACATGCGCTGGCTTGAGCAGGGGGATCTTATGTGCGCTGCAGGATTTTAATTCATGACGGCGTAGTGTGTTACTAATGGGTTTTCTTTGAGACTGTGGTTCCAGCTCTCTTCAGGTCATTGACCAGGCTCTGCTGTGTAGTTCTGGGCTGATCCCTCACCTTCCTCATGATCATTGATGCCCCACGAGGTGAGATCTTGCTTGGAGCCCCAGACAGAGGGAGACTGAACTTCTTCCATTTTCTAATAATTGCGCCAACAGTTGTTGCCTTCTCACCAAGCTGCTTGCCTATTGTTCTGTAGCCCATCCCTGCCTTGTGTAGGTCTACAATTTTATCCCTGATGTCCTGTCACAGCTCTCTGGTCTTGGCCATTGTGGAGAGGTTGGAGTCTGTTTGATTGAGTGTGTGGACAGGTGTCTTTTATACAGGTAACAAGTTCAAACAGGGGCAATTAATACAGATAATGAGTGGAGGGCTTCTTAAGAAAAACAGATATGTGAGAGCCGGAATTCTTATTGGTTGGAAGGTGATCAAATACTTATGTCATGCAATAAAATGCTAATCAATTATTAAAATATCATACAATGTGATTTTTTGGATTCTGTCTCTCACAGTTGATTTTTACCTATGATAAAAATGACAGACCTCTACATGCTTTTTAAGTAGGAAAACCTACAAAATCGGCAGTGTATCAAATACTTGTTCTCCTCAGTGTAATAAACCATTATAACGACAGTTGATAGATACTAATAGTTTCTTTCCGATTGCCATTTCATCACTCTGTATTAATTCTCTCTCTCTCTCTGTCTCTCTCTAGGTTAAAATGACACACCCAGACTGATGTTTGACCTCAAAGCCTGATGACATCCCAGATAGGTCAGAGCTCTGTTTGTTTGTAATACCCTCAAAAATACAAACCAACCCTCAACTCATCAATATGTCTGTTCAGGAACCTTCCATACACTCCACGTCACCGCTACTCCCCAGACAGGAGGCCAAACCCCGGCCCCCTGTTTGTAAGAAACCCTCTCCCTCCGACGGCACCCCAGCAACCCCCTCCCAACACGGAGAGAAGGGCAGCACAGCCTGCAATTCTGCAGGTAATGTCAAGAGCATCGTGAGCAAGTTCAGTCACCCAGAGGCTACACCAAGCATCTGCGGAGCTGCTACAAAAAAGCCCAGTGTCTCCACCATTGATCCACCTCGACTGAGCCAAAGGAACAAGGGGGCCCCCACAGTCAAGCCCAAACCGCACCAGGGCACCCTTCCGCAGGCTACAGGCTCAAACCAAGCCCCTCCGTTGCCGATCAAGACGAGCCGAGCCCTGTGTCAGCAGAGCGAGCAGGCCAAGATGGAGGCACCCGGAGAGGAGGGAAATGGCATACCAATCGAACAGTCAGGTAGGCCAAGATGGAGGCACCCGGAGGGGAATAGCATACCAGTCGGACAGTCATGTAGGCCAAGATGGTCAGTTAGACCAAGATGGTCAGGTAGGCCAAGAATTTGTTTTTGCATCCGTGGCGCAAATGCCGTTCAAATCCTAAAATCAATATAAGCATTGTTTTCCAAGTCACACAAAATGATCAAAAATGTATTATGATCTAAAAATAAGTTTTTTTAAAGGAGATTTTAATATGATGCACAAGACCAGGGGTTCATTTGAGCCGGATCCTGCCAGAACAGGATTCAGAACCTCTCTGAACCTACTTTCCACAGATCCCATCTGCTGCACATGACTTGTGTTTTTACGTCGCTGTGTTTGCTTTGCACTGTAAATATTCCATTAAAAGCAATCAGAGTTCATAAAGTTGCCTTTTCCTGCAGCCTCAGCACTTCCTGACAAGATTGTGAAAGTTTTTTTGTTGTTCGCTTCGTGCGCTACCGATGTGCTTTATTTGCATAGTTTTGCCAACCGGATCCATGGACCTCGCGATTTACAACTTAAGCACTGCACAAGACCTTTGATTATTGGTTCCATGTTTTTAAGAAGCTATGTGTCACAAATAAAGAAAATGTACATTTTATTGACTTCCCACTACACAAAATAACATAATGTTGCTCACAGAGGAGGAAGAAATCACTTTGACCATCTAAAAAAACATGTTGGGTTTTAGAAGGGGATCTGAAAGACATCCATTGGGGTCTCCAGTTTAGATTCAGCTAAATGTTCTCTGAAAGACCATCCAGTAATGCATTTGTAGAAGCTTGGGTTGGGCATAATTTGGGTGAACTTGTCCCTTCAGCAGTATTTCCTGTCCAACCCCACAAGCTAGCTAGGGTGGCAAACTGGATTAGATAGCTGTCTAATAATTTTTTTTGTAACAGAAGTCACCTCTAGGTATGTGACGTGAGTACAGTCTGTGTACTCACCTATTTTCATTGGGGAGTGGAATTCTTTGCCCAGGTATGCATGTTTATTGTCTCCTACATACACATGTTTTCACCTGAATCAAAGACAAACTGGTTTGGAGCTGGCGGAGTCACCTGTTGAAACTACCTTAATAGCCTGTAACAGGTTGAGTCAGTTTTGAATAGGTGAAAACAGTTATGTATAGGTAGAAACAGGTCTACTGACTCACTTTCAGTACTGGTACTACAACACACCAAGAAAGGGCTGTATGTGTAACTGGTTAGAGAAATGGTACAGGGAGGTATTTGGGGCTGCTTGTAGCCTAATGGTCAGAGCATCTGACCTGGTACCAAAAGGGAAATGAGAAATCTCATGTTCTGTCCCTGAGCAAGGCAGTTGACCAAATTATGAAGGGGTAAGTAGAAATGTTGAATGGAGATGAAGAGAGTGAGAGAGATTATATAAAAGAGGGAGACAGACGCACCCTTTCTAATAGCTGTTTTGGCTTGCGACTGCTTTTTCAAGAACTACTGGTTAGAATTATACACCACCTCTTGTCAAGGTGTTAGGAGGTTCTCATTCTTTATGCTGTTGGCCCCGAAGGAACTGTACGCTGAATTGTGCACTGAATTGCTTAACATCGATGCCTATGAAACTAAGGCCAGGGAAGACTGATGACTATGACTTTCTAACATTAATGGATGTCTGGCGTTGGTTGGTAGGGGCTCACTGGGCGAGCATGCTGATTAATGTGCATCAAGAGAGTCAGCGGTGAGAAGTGGCGGAACTTAAGAGCAAAAGAAGAAAGACCAGCAGTGGGTGGGGTTGTGCTGTTTTAACAGTCTTGCCATCAGACCACAGAAAAAGACCGAAGATGCTCACACTGACTTTCCCAGTCAGTCGACATGACTTGACTCTCATGGCCCCAAAGTTCCATTCATCGAACTGCCTCCACCTGGTCAGTCTTTGCATACATACACCAAACAAAAACTATACACAAAACACGACAAGTGTTGGTCCAGTGATTCAGGAACTGCAGCTTTGTGCGCAGGTTTGTTTACATCCCTTTTAGTGAGCCCCTAACAGGTGAGACATATCAAGAAGCTGATAAAATAGTATCAACATTACCCAGAGCCACGTGAGTGTTGGAGGCAGCAAAGGCAACTTCAAAATGTCTTTTGGTCCCAAAACACTATGCCCTAGATGTCTGGAGGTTTGAGAGAGTGTGCGGTAAGTATGCTGACTGCAGTGTTTTCCACCAGAGCTATAAACAGACAATTGAATGTTCACTTCTCTACCATAAGCTGCCCCTAACCTTGTTTTTAGAGAATTTGGCAGTGCTTCCAACCGGCTTCACAACCGCGTATGACCACAAGAGCCAAGGGCCTCCACATCCGTCTTTTTCACCTGCGAGATCATTTCAGACCAGCCTCCTAGACAAGCTGATGCTTTTAGTTTGTTTAGTGCATTTAGTGGACTAGTGTTTAAATAATAGCTGACGGGTCATCTGTAATAGTCTTTTGATATTGACAAGCATAACACTGATCATTGCAATGGTCAAGTAGGCAAAGTGAAAGTTCAATGGAATTGAACAGTGAACCAAGGTCATGAATAGAGGATCTAATAATGGAGAAGAGCTGCTGTTTTGAAATTGGTTAGGTTAGTGTGAAATGTATGAAAACATTGTTGTTATGTTAATGACATGCCACCATGGTTCTGCTAAATTACTTAAACGTTAAATCTAACTGAATAACAAAATGTAAATAAAAAGGAAACATTGAGAGTGGTAGCAGACTGCCACATTTTTAGGTGACATCAAATGCTAAAGGGGAGTTACACATCCAATAAACCCCTTCTCTGACATCGGCTTTCCTCAGGGGCAGTTGCATTGGGCTGTTAAGCTTTTCTATCTTTACAAAGTTTGACGTGTCCTCAGTCGGTCCAGCTGTCTTAGCCTCTCCCACTGGAACATGTATGGTGCAGTGTGGGTCTTAGCCACACCCACTGGCACATGTATGGTGCAGTGTGGGTCTTAGCCACTCCCACTGGCACATGTATGGTGCAGTGTGTGTCTTAGCCACTCCCACTGGCACATGTATGGTGCAGTGTGGGACTTAGCCACTCCCACTGGGACATGTATGTTGCAGTGTGGGTCTTAGCCACTCCCAATGGCACATGTATGTTGCAGTGTGGGTCTTAGCCACTCCCACATGTATGTTGCAGTGTGGGTCTTAGCCACTCCCACTGGCACATGTAAATCTAACAATTACTCAGGTTAATGTTCATATACTTTGCTTTTATTTGAGGGTATGTGTGTATTGGTTTCAGCAATTGGAAATCTCAAGCCATTTAATGCATACACATACTTCAGGGGGCCAAATGTATTGGGATATATGTCCAAGTTAAGAGGTGCTAACGTTTACAATAATACATTGACCCTACCAGAAGCTGGAAATATTTTCCGTTATTAATCTGCCAGGCCGGTACTGCAGCCACCTTCTGGTCTAATATTCAGCTAATGAAAGTCAGGTTACATTGTATTTTAATCTGGAGAATAACTTGGCGCGTTGAAAACTTTACGCTGTACTGACCCTGATAAACTCCCTTGCTGATATATTCCACTTGCAATGACAGTATCCTGACCGGCTGTGTCACCGCCCTCGACCGCAAAGCACTTCAAAGGGTGATTAAAACAGCAGAGAGCATCACAAGGTCTGACCTGCCAAACCTGCAAGATCTCTAAACAGAGAGGTGTAGGAGGAGGAGCAAACAGATCATTACAGATCCCAGCCACCCATGCCATGGACTGTTTACCAAGCTGCCGTCAGGCAGAAGATACAGGAATATTCTGTCCAAAACAAACAGGCTACGGGACAGCTTCTTTCTACAGGCTATAAGGCTGCTCAACTCGGGAACCCCTCTTCCCTTCCATCCGTAGTCCATGCACACCTGTCACTTTATATCATGCTCATCTGTCACTTTTACATTGCACTACAGTTGTACAGTTGTATAGTTATTATTATTGATGTGTGTTTTTGCACAGTGTTATTACTGATTGATTGTGTTATCTTATTTTTAAAAAAATCATAATTACTGTTACTTTTTAACTTTTAACTGCATTGTCGGGAGTAGGAAAACCAATAATTGTATTGCCGTAACTTGTTATTGCAAATGACAAATAAACCACTTGAACTTGAGTATATACATATTTGAGGTCATTGCTGTATAATGAAGCACTGTCCAATGACTTGGAGGCATTTACTGGTACTTTAGCTGTCTTTGTCTCTTCTGTCCACAATACCTTTCTCAGAACTGTGCAGACTTTTAAGTACTTTAACCTGGCCCTCCTGTTTTTAAAGCGAACTAGGGGTTTTCACTTTGCACTGTAGCCTTTGTGCTTCTGCTTTTGAAGTCTTCTGCTGTTAGTGACTCACACATCCACTCCTACCTTCTGGAGAGATTTCCTGACCTCCCTGAGATTTTCTTTTATGATGGTTAGCATTCTTTGGTCATCCTTTGCGTTCCTTAATGATGTTCCAAACTGTTTGAGGATATGTTTCATATAAAAGTTTTGGACATCATAGCCTCATAATGGCTTTGTTAACATTCACTGACTTTGGTCTTCATGTTGACAGACAGCGATAGCAGACTCCAAAGGTAAATGCAATGCCAAGAATTAAGACTACATTTACATTTCAGTAATTTGGCTGAAGCTCTTATCCAAAGTGACTTACATTAGAGAGGGTATATATTTCTGACCCTGTCCCCCGTGGGAATCAAACCCACAATCTCTTGTGTTGCAAGTGCAATGACATCTCTATATATAATATTGACATCTCTCTTATGATTCCCCAAATTATGAGATGTAATTACACCCCCAACTAACCAGAAACACCTGTCAAGACAATTGTCCCAATACTTTTGGTTCATTTGTGGTGAAACCAATTTATTCACATATATCCTAAAATAAAAGCTGAGACTCTTAACCTGATAGTAATTATTTATTTTAATTGAATGTAATAACTTCAGTAGTATGTTGTCCCTTACCCAGTCTGTTGTCTGTACTCTGTCAGGTATTTAATGTGGACCCAAGAAAGCTGAATAGCTGCTGAATGTGTAACAGCTAATGGAGATCCTTGATCCTTCTCCGCATGAAATACCTTTTGCTTTATAACACAGAAGAGATTTAGAGAACACACACACACAGTGAAACCAGTATACCCTGTTATCAGAGGATACAGCTGTTTGAACTGACAAGATGGGAAGTGTTAGAAATCGGCGGTTTCGTATAGTGGTCAAATAATGTAGAACCCATATCAAATCGAGGGAGAAGTTTGCTCACGTTTATTGGAAAATTGCAGCACAGATGTCATACGGTGAACGTTCCATTATCTTCTCACTGTAATGTTGGTTACCAGCTAGCCTATACATTAAGGGCGTTTCTAACTAAGACCATGTCTTTAGAAGTCAACCCCCATGCCATATGACCATTGTAAACATTCCTACAGAGAGATAAACAGAGAGGTTTCTGTTACAGAGAGATAATCTAAACAGAGAGGTTTCTGTTGTTCTCATTATCTAGGCACATCCACTTCCAATGAAATGTACATTCATATTTTAATTGTTAATGCTCAGATTACACAGAAGCAACCCATGCATTCAGATTTTTTTCATAGAAGATTGTAGTCTGTCAAGGTTTAAGGTTCAGTCCAGATCTAGAAGGGATAAGGATTGCAACGTGTTTCAGTGTTCACATACTGTAGCACCAAAGAAAACAGTCTAAAACATTTGATTTTTTTCTTTCTGACCCTTTTCTAATTTCCCATTACAGCAAATCATTAACAAAACGAAGGCAGTCGATGTAAAAAAGGGATATTATGTTAGTGATGAGATACGTTGATGATGTAATACGCTAGAGATGTGACACGAGTCACGTGTTATTTTAGTATGTTCTGTAACTGATGTTTTGTTAGTGCTCCACAAACCATCTAACTCTCTCTCCCTTCATCTCCTCCAGTACCTGATGGAAAGGATGTGGACCATCAGCTGATAGGAGCAGAAGCGGAGGTGGAGCATGGTTTAGACACAGCCCCTATCTCATGCTGTGACCAGGACTGCAGCTGTGTCTGCCACCACCACCGGCCTGGCATGAAACTGGTGTGGGTGCCCATGGGGAAGTTTAAGGGTGATGAGGAGAAGGATGCCAAGGAGGTGGAGGAGGGGGGGAAGGAAAAAGAGATTCTGCTGGAGGAGGTAACGAAAGAGGGGGGAGGGGAGGGGCCGAGTGTGGTAGGGGACGAGAAGAAAGAGAAGAGCGGTTGGCGAAGTCAGGAAGACGACGTGCAGAGGTTCAAGAAGGCCAGGTTCAACCAGGTTCTGGATAGGATGATAGCCAGAGGGAACCGGAGAAAATCTGACCCTGGAACCCAGGTCATCATGACCACCTTGGCCATAAAACGCCCCCAGTCACCCCCTATCCCCCCTAAACGAAGCCAGTCTCCCCTTAGCCATTCAAAAGCCTACATAGATGAGGTGGATGACTCCATATATGAAGCTACCCTACTAGTGGTGGAGCAAACACCTAAGAAGGTCTGCCAAGAACTGGACATTCCTCTTATTAAGGTACGGAAAGCGGCACGGCATTCAAAACTATCCTTCAGCAACTCCGAGGAGAATACATCCATCTTGTCCGATTCAGATCAGTCCCAGACTGTGGAGAACGCTCCGCCAGCCCTCCCGCCCAGAGTTCCCCTCACCCAGGACAAGTCCAAAGCGCCTGGCCAGAACATCACGCCCGTTCACAGGGGCGGGATCCCCTTACCCCAGCCCACGGCGGAGGAGTGGCGCTGTCTGCGCCCCTCATCCCCAAACCCTTCCCCTGACCTCGTCGTATGCCACCGAACACCCCCTACGCCCCCGACAAGCACCTCCATGCCCGCCCGACTAGCCCCACTTCAGCCCCCCAAGATGGGTCGGGATGACAGGAGACTCAGCATCTCGGTTCATTCCGTCAACCAAGCTATAAAAGGTTGGTGTAAAAGCAAATCCTGGGTGAACCTGTTTTCTAATGTCATCCATTTCATGCTGCTCACGTTTCATGTCTTCGTCTAGAACAAGACGAGGATGGAAGCACAGAAGGAGTGAAGGAGGACACTGAGAAAGACCGGTTAGCTTACCCGTCTACTGTATCTGTCCATCTTCCTCTCTTCTCTCCTGAAATATTTGTGTCAGTGATTACCTTAAGAAAAAAGAAAGAAAAAGAGAGACAGACAGACAGACAGACAATGAATGAATCCATCTTCCTAGTTTTACTACTGAATCTATTTCTAAATCAGTCAGTAATGCTCTATGGAATAATCCAACAAAGTAACCCTACCTAGTGAAATATTACAATGTAATAACCCTGCCCTATGTTATAACACAATGTAATAACCCTGCCCTATGTTATAACACAATGTAATAACCCTGCCTATTTCGTCTTGTCCCAGGGCTCCTGTAGCTACACTCAAAAGAGGGGCCTCTATCGACTGGGAAACCAGGCTACAGGATGGTACGGTTACCTAACACAACCAAAACACCACCAGAACACAACCAAAACCCCAGTAGAATCAGGCTACAGGGTGGCGTGGGACCGCGTGCATCACACCAAATAAACAGGATTTGCCTTGACGGACTGTTTGCCCTGTCGCCCCCTCAGAGCCTCTGTACCAGACGTACCGCGCCACCGTCATCACCAAGGAGATCCGCCGGCAGACCGTGTGCCGCAACATCAGCAAGACCAGTGCCGACTACCACATGGACTGGACCAACCGCCATGGGGGCGTGGGGAACGCGGCGCCTGGCAGTACCATTCCTCTGCCCTCTATGGGCCAGAGCTCCCTGTGGCGGGACCTCCCGGGAGTACGAGACAGCGGGGTGCTGGAGAAACTCAGCCCTGAGCAGTGCAAGTACCAGGAGGTGAGGAACAGGGGCCCGGGAAAAGGGGGTACAGGGGGGTACCGATAAAGGAGGGGGAGCTGACTGGACATTGTCATGTGGTCAGCCAGTGTGGGGTCTGGGTATCAGTTCTGGGTTTTCAGATTCAGGTTTTCACTCTAGAATTATCAGGAAGAACAGACAAAAGAGGGTGATGTTAAATTACATGATGCATTCATTCACTACCCCGTCCTCCCTTTCACTCCCCTTAGAGTATGTTTGAAGTGTTGACATCGGAAGCATCGTACCTGCGCTCTCTGAAAGTTCTCACCGAACACTTCCTGGATTCCCGGGAACTGGATGAGGTTCTGATCATCCGGGACAGGAAGACCCTCTTCTCCAACATCCTGCGAGTCCGGGAGGTCAGCGAGAGGTGAGAAAGAGGAGTAAATAAACACTTGGTTAAAACAGTTTGGAGTCAGATGGATAGAGGGAATGACACCTCACCCATGTTGATAAATTATTAGCGTCAGAGGCTAATAAAAGCCAGTCCTGCTTGTTGGAGAACTGTACAATGTATAGGGTGCAGCGGTGGGAGGTGCACAGGTGAAGGAAGCGCGCAGGCTTGTGCTTCAGCCCCGTTTCCCAACATTTTACTGTTATGGTGATAACCTCTCAGCAATAGATTCAACCATAACCTTTGACCTTCCTAACCCTTCACTCCACCCCATTAGGTTTCTAAAGGACCTGGAGGACCGTATGGACGAAAGTCTGGTGTTCTCCGACATCTGTGACATCATCCACTACCACGCCCAGCACAACTTCCCGGCCTACATTGACTACGTCCGTAACCAGATCTACCAGGAGAAGACCTTCACAACCCTTTTGTAAGTATGGCTCTTTTAGGTCGTAGCAGTAACGTTGGTTGATGGATGTCCTGCTTATTATATTAGAATATAGAAGTCTGAGGTCTGACAGTCAACCAGGTGAAGATGGGCTGCTGGACTATGTGTTTGTCCCCACAGTAAAAGCAATGTGGAGTTTGCCACAGTCATAAACCGTCTGCAGGAGTCTCCCCTGTGCCAACGGCTGCCTTTCATGTCCTTCCTCCTGCTGCCCTTCCAGCGAATCACACGCATCAAGATGCTCATCGAGGTGAGGTGTCTTTAGTAGTCACAGGCTGCTGTCAACTGGACTACAAAGGGTTCTCTAACAAAACGACAAGTGCAAAACCAGAATTCTTCGTAAAATGTGTTCAGATGATCTGTTTGTATTGTCTTACACAGCTCGTTGTCTTTGTTTATCAGAACATCCTGAGGAGAACAGAAGAGGGGACGAAAGAGGAACAGACTGCCTCAAAGGCCCTGGAGTCTGTTTCCAAGGTAACATACCTTCCGCCCACGGACATTCTAACTGCTCTATTATAAAGCAGAGTTCCACTGCGTTCTGGAATAGGTGACATCATCCCTCTGGTCTATTGTGTGACAGAGGATATCCTATGGTGATAGGGTGGGACACCGCAGACAATGACAATATAACCAAGTAGGTTGTCTGTGTGGAACGGAAAATTCAGAGGATGGCCAGGGATCTGTTTTCATTCAGTATCTTTTGTAGGTCTGGGCAGTTAATCAAATTCACATCAACATATTCATGCTGCAAGAGCATTCAATATGGGTTGCCTGTGTATAATGTCAGTCTTAGTTTACTCCTTTCGTCTTTTCCTCCGCTTGTGGTTTCCTTCCCACAAACGCCACGCCATCTGTGACTTAAACAGCCAGCACAGTTGTTCCTCTTCCCTGTTACTTTATATTCACTCTTAAGTTGGTGTGCTGCGGTGTCAGGGCAAATACAGCCAACCGAATGAGAAAGATGCTGTTGCTCACGGCTCTTTAATAAGTAATTTCATTTCTGACTGACAACTCAGCCCGAACGGGCGACGTGGGGCCGCCCTCCCGTGGGCTCACCACCCACAGGAGGGACCATAAGGGGCCGGTGCGAAGAGGATCGGGCGGCAGTCGAAGGCAGGGGCCTAGACAACCCGATCTCTGGACACGGAAACTAGCTCTAGGGACGTGGAATGTCACCTCGCTGGCGGGGAAGGAGCCTGAGCTAGTGCGTGAGGTTGAGAGGTTCCGATTAGAGGTAGTCGGGATCACCTCTACGCACGGCTTGGGCTCTGGAACCACACTCCTTGAGAGAGGATGGACTCTTCACCACTCTGGAGTTGCCCATGGTGAGAGGCGGCGGGCTGGTGTGGGTTTGCTTATAGCTCCCCAGCTCTGCCGCCATGTGTTGGAGTTTACCCCGGTGAACGAGAGGGTCGTTTCCCTGCGCCTACGGGTCGGGGATAGGTCTCTCACTGTTGTTTGTGCCTACGGGCCGAACGGCAGTGCAGAGTACCCGACCTTCTTGGAGTCTCTGGGAGGGGTGCTGGAAAGTGCTCCGACTGGGGACTCTATTGTTCTACTGGGGGACTTCAACGCCCACGTGGGCAACGACAGTGATACCTGGAGGGGCATGATTGGGAGGAACGGCCCCCCTGATCTGAACCCGAGTGGTGTTCAG
The DNA here is from genome assembly GCF_011004845.1 of Esox lucius. Taxonomy (NCBI): domain Eukaryota; kingdom Metazoa; phylum Chordata; class Actinopteri; order Esociformes; family Esocidae; genus Esox; species Esox lucius. The sequence continues at coordinate 13,804,632 of NC_047592.1, read as the reverse complement.
TTATTGGACTTCTGTGCTAGTCACAGTTTGTCCATAACGAACACCATGTTCAAGCATAAGGGTGTCCATCAGTGCACGTGGCACCAGGACACCCTAGGCCGCAGGTCGATGATCGACTTTGTTGTCGTCTCATCTGACCTGCGGCCGTATGTCTTGGACACTCGGGTGAAGAGAGGGGCGGAGCTGTCAACTGATCACCACCTGGTGGTGAGTTGGATCCGATGGCGGGGGAGAAAGCTGGACAGACTCGGCAGGCCCAAGCGTACTGTAAGGGTCTGCTGGGAACGTCTGGCCGAGTCTCCTGTCAGAGAGATCTTTAACTCCCACCTCCGGCAGAGCTTCGACTGGATCCCGAGGGAGGTTGGAGATATTGAGTCCGAGTGGACCATGTTCTCCACCGCCATTGTCGAAGCGGCCGCTCGGAGCTGTGGCCGTAAGGTCTCCGGTGCCTGTCGAGGCGGCAATCCCCGAACCCGGTGGTGGACACCGGAAGTAAGGGATGCCGTCAAGCTGAAGAAGGAGTCCTATCAGGCCTGGTTGGCTTGTGGGACTCCTGACGCAGCTGACGGGTACCGACAGGCCAAGCGGGCTGCAGCCCGGGTGGTTGTGGAGGCAAAAACTCGGGCCTGGGAGGAGTTCGGTGAGGCCATGGAGAAGGACTATCGGCTGGCCTCGAAGAGATTCTGGCAAACCATCCGGCGCCTCAGGAGAGGGAAACAGTGCCCTACCAACGCTGTTTACAGTAGAGGTGGGCAGCTGTTGACCTCAACTGAGGATGTCGTCGGGCGGTGGAAGGAATACTTCGAGGATCTCCTCAATCCCGCCGTCACGTCTTCCATTGAGGAAGCAGAGGATGAGGGCTCAGAGGTGGACTCGTCCATCACCCGGGCTGAAGTCACCGAGGTGGTTAAGAAACTCCTCGGTGGCAAGGCACCGGGGGTGGATGAGATCCGCCCTGAGTACCTCAAGTCTCTGGATGTTGTGGGGCTGTCTTGGCTGACACGCCTGTGCAACATCGCGTGGCAGTCGGGGACAGTGCCTCTGGGATGGCAGACCGGGGTGGTGGTCCCTCTTTATAAGAAGGGGGACCGGAGGGTGTGTTCCAACTATAGGGGGATCACACTTCTCAGCCTCCCCGGGAAAGTCTATGCCAGGGTTCTGGAGAGGAGAATACGGCCGATAGTAGAACCTCGGATTCAGGAGGAACAGTGTGGTTTTCGTCCAGGCCGCGGAACACTGGACCAGCTCTATACCCTCTACAGGGTGATGGAGGGTTCATGGGAGTTTGCCCAACCAGTCCACATGTGTTTTGTGGATTTGGAGAAGGCATTCGACTGTGTCCCTCGTGGCATCCTGTGGAGGGTGCTTCGGGAATATGGGGTCCTGGGTCCTTTGCTAAGGGCTGTCAGGTCCCTGTACGACCGAAGCAGGAGCTTGGTCCGCATTGCCGGCAGTAAGTCAGACTTGTTCCCTGTGCATGTTGGACTCCGGCAGGGCTGCCCTTTGTCACCGGTTCTGTTCGTAATTTTTATGGACAGAATTTCTAGGCGCAGCCAGGGGCCGGAGGGTGTCAGGTTTGGGGACCACACGATTTCGTCTCTGCTCTTTGCGGATGATGTTGTCGTGTTGGCCCCTTCAAGCCAGGACCTTCAGCATGCACTTGGACGGTTTGCAGCCGAGTGTGAAGCGGTGGGGATGAAAATCAGTACCTCCAAATCCGAGGCCATGGTCCTCAGTCGGAAAAGGGTGGCTTGCCCACTTCAGGTTGGTGGAGAGTGCCTGCCTCAAGTGGAGGAGTTTAAGTATCTAGGGGTCCTGTTCACGAGTGAGGGAAGGATGGAACGGGAGATTGACAGACGGATCGGTGCAGCTTCTGCAGTAATGCGGTCGATGTATCGGTCTGTCGTGGTGAAGAAAGAGCTGAGCCGCAAGGCGAAGCTCTCGATTTACCGGTCAATCTACGTTCCTACTCTCACCTATGGTCATGAGCTTTGGGTCATGACCGAAAGGACAAGATCCCGGATACAGGCGGCCGAAATGAGCTTTCTCCGCAGGGTGGCTGGGCGATCCCTTAGAGATAGGGTGAGAAGCTCGGTCACCCAGGAGGAGCTCAGAGTAGAGCCGCTGCTCCTCCACATCGAGAGGGGTCAGCTGAGGTGGCTTGGGCATCTGTTTCGGATGCCTCCGGAACGCCTTCCTGGGAAGGTGTTCCGGTCCCGTCCCACCGGGAAGAGACCCCGGGGAAGACCTAGGACACGCTGGAGGGACTATGTCTCCCGGCTGGCCTGGGAACGCCTCGGTGTCCCCCCGGAAGAGCTGGAGGAAGTGTCTGGGGAGAGGGAAGTCTGGGCATCCCTGCTTAGACTGCTGCCCCCGCGACCCGGCCCCGGATTAAGCGGAAGATGATGCGATGCGACTGACAACTGTTTTTTTTCCGATTTTACATCCCACTAGAACCATTTCAATGTTGTATTTTGGGAATAATCCTGGGCCTTTTCTCTCACACCCCTCTCTCTCTCAGATCATAGAGGAGTGCAATACTCAGGTGGGAAAGATGAAACAGGTGGAAGAGCTGATCCACCTCTCTAAGACTCTGGAGTTTGACAAACTCAAGGTATTCGATCAACAAGCCCACCGGTTATTCAGTTAATTCACCATCCAACTGAAGTCACTTCATGCCTTTGTGATTCTTATATCCACCTGTTTCTCTTATCCCCCCCCCCCCCCCGTCTCTCTACATCCGTTCCCATCTCTCTGTCTGGTTTTTGTAGGCCATCCCCATCATTTCGCAAACACGTTTCTTGGAAAAGCGGGGTGAGTTACAGGAGATGGCCAAAGGGAGCACCCTCTTCAACCTGCGCCCCAAGTTCACCCCTGTCTACCTCTTCCTCTTCAATGACCTGCTCATCCTCGCCACCAAGAAGGGGTGAGTCCCAAGTTCATAAAGCTGTATGAGGCTTTCATAGGGAACAAAAGAAAAGGGGATAGATAGAAATATATATATATATATATATATATATATATATATATATATATACATATTCATACAGGTGCTGGTGTCTTTAAGGCCGGGTGTCACTGTAAAGCACTTTGTGACAACTGCTGTTGTAAAAAGGGCTTTATGAATACGTTTGATTGATTGACTGGTCATAAAAAAAGAATATCATCAAAAAGTTGATTTATATCAATAATTCCATTCAAAAAGTGAAACTTGTATATTATATTCATTCATTGCACACAGACTGATATATTTCCAATGTTTATGTCTTTTAATTTTGATGATTATAACTGACAACTAATGAAAATCCCAAATTCAGTATCTTAGAAAATTGGAATATTACTTAAGACCAATACAAAAAAACAATTTGGTGAAATGTTGGCCAACTGAAAAGTATGAGTATGAAAAGTATGAGCATGTACAGCCCTCAATACTTAGTTGGGGCTCCTTTGCCTGAATTACTGCAGCAATGCAGCGTGGCATGGAGTCGATCAGTCTGTGGCACTGCTCAGGTGTTATGAGAGCCCAGGTTGCTCTGATAGTGGCCTTCAGCTCTTCTTCATTGTTGGGTCTGGCGTATCACATCTTCCTCTTCACAATACCCTATAGATTTTCTATAGGGTTAAGGTCAGGTGAGTTTGCTGGCAAATTAAGAACAGGGATACCATGGTCCTTAAACTAGATACTGGTAGCTTTGGCACTGTGTGCAGGTGCCCAGTCCTGTTGGAATATGAAATCTGCATCTCCATAAAGTTGGTCAGCAGCAGGAAGCATGAAGTGCTCTAAAACTTCCTGGTAGATGGTTGCGTTGACCTTGGACCTCAGAAAACACAGTGGACCAACACCAGCAGATGACATGGCACCCCAAACCATCACTGACCGTGGAAACTTTACACTGGACTTCAAGCAACGTGGATTCTGTGCCTCTCCTCTCTTCCTCCAGACTCTGGGACCTTGATTTCCAAAGGAAATACAAAATGTACTTTCATCAGAGAACATAACTCAGCAGCAGTCCAGTCCTTTTTGTCTTTAGCCCAGACAAGGCACTTCTGACGCTGTGTCTTGTTCAAGAGTGGCTTGACACAAGGAATGCGACAGCTGAAACCCATGTCTTGCATACGTCTGTGCGTGATGGTTCTTGAAGCACTGACATTTGTTTCACAATCCTCTCCAGGGTTCGGTTATCCCTGTTGCTTGTACACCTTTTTCTACCACATATTTTCCTTCCCTTCGCCTCTCTATTAATGTGCTTGGACACAGAGCTCTGTGAACAGCCAGCCTCTTTAGCAATGACCTTTTGTGTCTTGCCCTCTTTGTGCAAGATGTCAATGGTCGTCTTTTGGACAGCTGTCAAGTCAGCAGTCTTCCCCATGATTGTGTAGCCTACAGAAGTAGACTGAGAGACCATTTAAAGGCCTTTGCAGGTGGTTTGAGTTAATTAGCTGATTAGAGTGTGGCACCAGGTGTCTTCAATATTGAACCTATTCACAATATTCAAATTTTCTGAGATACTGAATTTGGGGTTTTCATTAGTTGTCAGTTATAATCATCAAAATTAAAAGAAATAAACACTCGAAATATATCAGTCTGTGTGGAATGAATGTATACATTATACAAGTTTCACCTTTTGAATGGAATTACTGAAATAAATCTACTTTTTGATGATATTCTAATTTTATGACCAGCACCTGTGTATATATACAACATCTTCAGAAATGTTTTTAAATGTTTGGTGCTTCACTTCAGTGGAGTTACGAACAGGTGACATTGTTGGAAAGTGGAGTTTGGCAGAAAGATTCCTCTTGCGAGGGAGACGACTTTGCTTCTTTCCTTTGCTAAACAGAAATCACAAGTTAACAAAAAAATTAACTGATGAAGTAAAACAAACTTTTGCAGTCATTCTACCTCTGGGTAATGAAGATTATGCTAGTTAGAGGATCTCCCAAACCTCCCAGACTTTTCACATTTTAGTGTTTAAGGTTAAATAGCAAAATGTAACAAGTCCAGACAGGCTTTAGGTCAGGATTGGGAAACATTGTCCTACAAAAACCTGTGGGTGGCTCTGTTCATATGTTCTACATTTGTATATCATATACAGTCATGGATGTGATTAGTTCCCCCTCTTATCCCTGTCAGGTCGGAGCGTTTTGTGGTGTTGGACCACGCCCACCGCTCCCTGGTGCAGGTTCAGCCAATAGTAGAGGACCAGGTCACCAGCCCCAGCTATGAAAACTGCTTCTGTCTCACTTTGCTGGAGAACCACCAGGGACGAATGATGGAGAGACTGATGAAGGCCCCCTCACTGTCAGTAATGCTGTGTGTGTGTGTGTGTGTGTGTGTGTGTACATGTATTCAAATTAATACAAAGTCTATTCACATTCAAACTCAACGTTCTGTCTCTTACGTCCATTGTCTTTCCTCTCCCAGGTCTGACTTACACAGGTGGATGGCAGCGTTCCCCAACCCCAGCAACCCAGACGGGGATGAGAACGAGATCATATATGAGGACTGGGGTGAGTATACTGGGTCAGCTTGGTGATAAGTGGAACACAAATCCACTAACACAAGCCGCAGTGAGGCAGCTGTTAATGCCTGCTGTTAATGAGCTTGCTGCCAAATTCAACCAAAAACACCCACTTTCAGCCTGACATTACAAGGACTGCCTTTTTGGATGTGGTTGATGTGGGTGTGATTAGTGGATGTGCCCTCAGGTTGATGTGGGTGTGATTAGTGGATGTGTCCTCAGACTGTCCCCAGGTGCAGTGCGTGGAGCCGTACGTCGCTCAGCAGGCTGACGAACTGACGCTGGAACCCACTGAGATCATCAACGTGGTGCGAAAGACCAATGAGGGTAAGACCTGCGGCACTTAGCGTCACACTCCAGAAAGGTTCTTCAAATGGCAGCTTGGGGATAGCCTATATTAAAAAAAAATCCTCCCAACTCACTTTGTATGTCTTTTCCCCCACCGATTCTAATTCAACCCTTGAATTAACCGTAACCTCTCCCCCTATTACCGATTTATCCTTCATGACGTTTTATGTGGTATGATTTATTCATTTATAAGGTCCTGTGCCCCTCCCTCCAGGTATGTGCGAGGGGATTCGTCTCTCAGACGGTCAGAAAGGTTGGTTCCCTGTGGCGAACGTCCTGGAGATCACCAATGAGCATGTGCGGCGGCGGAACCTTCGAGAGCGTTACCGGGTGATGCAGGCCGCCGGGGCTGTCACTAACAACAAGCCCGTTACATAACAAATGAGATCCGGAGGCCTTAGGGGGCGCCTTCATGCTGAGAGAGCATCAGAACACTCACAAATGTTGACAGAACGTCAGGGCGAACATTGACAGAACGACAAGAGAACATGTCAGGAGAACAAGAACATCAGCAGAACGTTGCTGGAATATTAACCTGGATGCAGGAGAGTGAGGCAGGGTCTGTCGTGTAAGTTTTCTGAAGAACCCTTAGCTGGAAATGTGAAGAGATTTAAGGAGCATTATATGTGATTAGCCTGTTTGGTAAAGTAACTCATTTGTTGACGTAATGGGATACAACTTTAAGAACTCAAGGAAACAACAGGAAATGAATCTGTCTTATTGGAAGGGGACTTCTGAATCTTGTTGCAAGAAAACTAAAAATAATTCCTCTTTGGAAATGCCTAATGTTTAGTGTGTGTGTGTGTGTGTGTGCGTGCGCATGTGTGTATAAGAACCTTCACTTAGTTCAGACACTGCCGAACCGTAGCCAAATTCCCTTGCATCATGATGCTAGTAATTTCCCAGGACATACCAGTGGCTTATCACTGTCAGTGCTGTGATGGTGGGTGGAACCGTCTTAATGACGTTATACCATGTCACCAAGCAGACATTGTTACTGGAATGTGCTATCAGCCGTGGAGACCACAGGTCCAGTCAACGGCATACCTGGAGTACCATCATCTAGACAGGACTGGAATGTCATTGGTGTGTGTATGTGTGGGTGTGTTTTCAGATTGTACAGTTTAAAGCGATAAATGAACAAATACAGTGACGTCAGGTTGTCCTCAAAACTATTTATCTTTATGTAGATCAAACGCTAACGTGCCTTCCAGTGGTTTATACCAGACGCACAGGTTTTACAGCTGCAAAGTGAACACATCTGCAGGGCTGTATACACATGAATGTTATTTTTGGATACAAACACCACAGTCGTGTACATTAACTAAAGACCACAAAAACCTTTGTTGTGATTTTCTTACACGCACCGTATTGAAAAACAGAGCTGAATCGTCCAGTTGAGTCCCACCGTTAGGGAATCGATGATTCATGATTCTCTGTTTGATGCCCAATTCCAAATCACTCCTATTTCCAATCATGTCCTAACTTAGGCACTGGAGTCAGTCTAAAGGAACTGCATAGGTACAGCTAAAAGGTGATTGCTCCAGATGTACCGTTCATAAATGTGCTGGGGAAAAGTTTGGCCATGTTACTTCCACTTGCTGTTTGTTTGGAATTGGGCCACAGTGTCTGTCCATCTTCTGGTTGAAGTACCGCTGTGGCTGATTCATCAAGGTGAATGCTGGGATTGTATAAGTTAATGCATCGTTATCTATGGTACACGGTTTGAGTCTTTTTCTTAATAAAACTCCAGGTTTTGTTTTTTCAGCACATCGAATAAGTTTGTCTTGAGCCTAAGATTTGAACACCTTAACTTTTAATTATTGCACAAGTAAGAACATTAAACAGTACACAAAACTTTGGCTTTCCCTTTTAACTTCTAAAAATCTCACTTTTAAAATCTCAAAACCTGAGTGGTGTAAAGCTTGACAGAAATCAAAGGGTGAACATCCTTTAAAAGGTAGATCTAACTAAAATAGGGACCTCATCGTGTGTGAGGCACAGCCGCAGCAGAGAGGTCACAAAGTCCCAGCAATGCATCCACAGCCACCCCCTCAGACTCTGAGACGATCCGGTCTCTCACGGACACCTCATCCCAAACACTGCTATCCATCACCCTCTCCTGGGGATCCCCTGTCTGGACAGACCATACCTCGTCACATGAATGTGGAGGTTCTGAAAATCCTCCGACCTTTTCCTGGTGCAGAGTTCCATGAGAGGTTTCACAGTTGCTGTGGGTAAATGAAGTCAAAGATTTGAGTGATGGGCATGTTTTATAGTTTTCTAATGGCAGTGAGTAAGACTCACACTCTTCTGAGTAGCAGTACTGGAGATTGTCTGGACTTAGGTAAGTGGGCCTGTCCAGGGTATGGGCTTCATCTGCCAGCAGACTGACCAACTCCTGATCCATAGTGAGCAATGCTTTCGCTGCCTCCAGCTCCACTTCAGATCTGTCACAGGGCTGGTTCTGATGTTGAGCTTCCAAGATGGAAGATACAACAACCTGATCCTCTCTGTGAAAGAGCCCCATCTCCTCAGGCGGAGACAGGTTAGCGGCGAGCCCCATCTCCTCAGGCGGAGACAGGTTAGCGGCGAGCCCCATCTCCTCAGGCGGAGACAGGTTAGCGGCGAGCCCCATCTCCTCAGCCGGAGACAGGTTAGCGGCGAGCCCCATCTCCTCAGCCGGAGACAGGTTAGCGGCGAGCCCCATCTCCTCAGCCGGAGACAGGTTAGCGGCGAGCCCCATCTCCTCAGCCGGAGACAGGTTAGCGGCGAGCCCCATCTCCTCAGCCGGAGACAGGTTAGCGGCGAGCCCCATCTCCTCAGCCGGAGACAGGTTAGCGGCGAGCCCCATCTCCTCAGTCGGAGACAGGTTAGCGGCGAGCCCCATCTCCTCAGCCGGAGACAGGTTAGCGGCGAGCCCCATCTCCTCAGCCGGAGACAGGTTAGCGGCGAGCCCCATCTCCTCAGCCGGAGACAGGTTAGCGGCGAGCCCCATCTCCTCAGCCGGAGACAGGTTAGCGGCGAGCCCCATCTCCTCAGCCGAAGACAGGTTAGCGGCGAGCCCCATCTCCTCAGCCGGAGACAGGTTAGCGGCGAGCCCCATCTCCTCAGCCGGAGACAGGTTAGCGGCGAGCCCCATCTCCTCAGGCGGAGACAGGTTAGCGGCGAGCCCCATCTCCTCAGGCGGAGACAGGTTAGCGGCGAGCCCCATCTCCTCAGGCGGAGACAGGTTACCGGTGAGTTCCATCTCTTCAGTTGGAGACAGGTAAGCAGTGGGCCCCAACTTGTCAGCTGTAAACAGGCTAGCGGTGGGAATGGACTGAATCGATGTCTGGTTTAGAAATGAGCAGTAACCCACTGAAGAAGCCTCTTCGGACGGGTCCACCTGCTAATTAGGTTATTAGTTAACGAGGAAAATGATTGCATGAGATCAGAGACTTGGGTCTAGAGGTATCATATTCACCTGGGTAGAAGTACTGGCTTGGGGGTCCTCTGGACAGGTTGAGTGATGGTTGAAAAACAGTAGGTTGGTTATAGCCTGGTCCTCCTCCAGGGTTAACTGAATAACAGCCCGACTCTGTCCCCTCTCTCGGGGTCTGGCTGCAAGGGATGTTGGCCTGGGGGTGAAGGGCCGGTGGAGGTGGTCGCTGGACCAGGAATTACTACCCAGGTCTCTGACAGGGTGGGTCTGCGTTCTGAAGGGGTCCGGTCGAACCGGGGATGCGGGGCGGGAGGACATGATTGGGCGAGGGGTGTTCAGCTGGAAGTGCTCACAAACCTGTGGAGAGAGGTAGAGCGATACCGGTATTACCTCTGTGTAGCTCAGTTGTCAGAACACGGCACATGGAACGCCTGGACTGCAGGTTTGATTCCCGCACGGGGCCCGGAGTAAAATAATATAAAAATGTATGCACTCACTTTTGTACATCATTCAGAAAAACAGTCAGGTAAATGACTCAAATGTACACTGACTTAAATGAAGTATATACCGTTAATTAACTTTAAACAGTGGAACTTAATTTCAAGTTACAAAGGATCTGAACATAATGATCCCCACCAAAGGATCTGATCATAATAATCACCACCAAAGGTAGCTTCCATACGATACTACAGCAGGAGTGAAAATGGAGCACCTACTACTGTTCTAAGATCGTTTCACCCGTCTTACTACCAGACCACAGAATGTACCACTCTGCTCCACGTTCCCAATGTCGTCCCAGCCCCCTTGGCCTTAGCCAAGTCTGACTAGAGGGGACAGTCTAATTATGCTACCCCAGTCTGTCTGATCCCCTTTAATCTTTTGACCCCCCCCCCCCCCCCCCAAGGCGATATGCACGGTCCACTACATCATGGCCCTAATATTGTCCACTAATCTCTTGTAAGCTGGATAACCCCATTGAAAGGGAGCATTTAATGTGTATGAGTTTTGTTTATTACATAGTGAGGGGCAGTGGTTTGGTAGATTAACTCTTTCTCTGCCTAACATCTCAAACGCTACCGTTATCCGTAATCAAGGTTTTCCAGCGTTCAAACAGACAAGCCAGATGAGATAGACGACCAGTCGTGCTCTCACCTGCAACTCAGTCACGATGTTGGGCACCCGTCTTCCAGGGCGAGCGGTCGGGTCCGTGTAGAAGAACTCAGAGGGCGTCAGAACTGGAACTGAATGGTGGAAATACGTTGATAAACATAGGCCTTATTGGTTCACTGTGGAGGACAAACTCATTTCAGTATGTCAAATGTCCTGGATTCAGGACAAAAGGAGACTTCATTACAATTAATCAGAAGGGAGGAGGAGAGTTTTTAAAAAAAAAACTGAAATGGGTGGTCATGCTACGGTCCTACCTGGCTGCTGGTGAGGTCTCCAAGGGAAGTGTGCCGGCCCCATTGCTGCCATGTACAGGGGCATTAAGGAGGGATGGTTGAGGGTCCGGTTCGAGAACTGAGGTTGGACCACCTGCCTAGCACACTGTTGTTGGGAGGAAAGACAACAATGCTATGCAACCTGACCTGAACTTTAGGGTTTTGGCTTGACTCCATTACAAGTGACCAGGCACCATGATGGAAATGTGTTTTTGTGTCATATTTACTCTGTACCCTTGCATGCGGGTGGCTAGCAGTTGTGTTGTTTAAACACACCACTCCATTTTTACTTTCGTGTCAGAAATTCGGGAAAACTCACGTTGCCCCTTGCAGAGATTCCATATCTGTCGCTCATATCGACGCCTGCAAATCGTTTCATTAGGACTACAACCGCAAATAAATCCTGCAAAAACAATGCACAATTACAGGCTACCAAGCCTTCTATGATAATTGCAAAAGTGTTGGTGGCTTTAACTATTTCCTAATTCATTTTGGCAACTATTTTCTAATTACCCATGAAGTCACGAAAACCTGTTAGGACAAGTTTAGATGTTAATCTACAGGCGTCACACAGCCAATTGATGTGCATTGGTTGGTTACATTACAGCATTGAGCCACCTGGTGGTGTCTTTGGGAAGTTTCTACTTTCCAAAACCCACCATATGCTTAGTAGATTCAATGAAAATTACGATTGGCAGTTGTCGCAAGTTTCGTCAATTATGTCATTAGTATAGGCGAGTATAAAACGAGTGAACCGCTTTAAAAGTATCCAGGTTGTTTTTCCGATGTTCGATCGGACACGTTGCTGATGGAACTGTTTTCAAGAGCTGCAGCCTCGTGAAATGAATGGCAAATGTATTTTGATTTAGGTAAATATTTCTTATTTAATACACCGAGTTCTAGTCTGTTCAGTGGTCAGATTTTATTTCATGATTTGAAACCATAAATATATATTCTAGTATTCATACTGTACTTTCACTAAAAGAATGTGCGCAGAAACAGGGAATCCATTAATTGGAATACATCAAGCCCTAATATATGGATTTGTAACACGCACGGTTAGGCTAATCTTATTTTTAAAAAGGCGTGCATAAAGTCAGTATATTTCCAGAAAGTCTAAAAATATTCATGATAGCCTGTAGTCTGGGTCTGTCCGTTACAATGCCACCACCTCTTCACCAGCTATACTGGCCCGGAGGGATGCCAATTATAGTAAGGTTTCTTTTGTTGACGACCGATCCTCCTGGTGCTTGAAGGTAGCATATTGGGATTTTAGGTTGTCATAAAGTAAAGGGTTCTCCACTTCACCCATGGTATTACTGAACCCGAGCGGCTGCTACTACCAGCTCTGGGTTGACTGTACAGAACCCTACATATTAACAGCGTAAGTCTATCAATAAAGCGTCTTCTGCACTGGTTCATTTCACAATCTTTCAGTCTCTGAAAATGAGACTGTTCTGCTGGACTGAATGGTTGTTACTGAGAAATTCTCCAGCCACGGACATCTCTTTAAATGACAATTGACTTGAACGAATTGCTTAATGAGAAACCAGTGAATGCCGTTGGACAAAATCGCTACAGATGCCAACTGTGATCTGACCACTGTCTTTTCAATGTTCCTTAGTATGTAATTAAAGAGTCTTTCAGTACTCTAGTTATGCCCCAGGAAGAGCCCTAGTACCTCATCTACCACTGCTGCCTCATGGCAACCTGGATGCAGCAGTCAGTATATTGCAGCAAATTTTTAAAAGTCTAATAACATTGTATTCAGACCATTTATTGTCTTCCCCACATTTACCTCCAGCCTTCCAGGGCATCGGTGGACAAGAGCAAGCTTCCAGTGGGACATCCAGATATGACTGTGTGAAGCTGGTTTCAGTCATTACCCTCTGACCCCTGACCTGGCAATGCATTGTGGGCACCCCATGGTCTACTTCTAGGGCCAATGGGACCCTGGATGTTTTTCTCGATCAGCTGAATATTGAGCGTTGATGGCATTGTTAAAACACTGTACTTTTGCCTGCTAAACTGCTGTAGTGTATATAATATTTTTCATGTGCCTCATGATTCCATGAAGGGTTTCTATGACTTTGAAAGTCTAGACTAGAGCTAACAATGACATTGTATGTATTTCCTGGACCTGTCTGGTTTTAAACCTGGACAGTGCATTCAGCTGCTATGATTGTCATACATATGTTTAATATATAGGTCTTTCAAAACTCGTATTTTATTATAAGCCACAAAATAAACAATTAGGGTTCAATAATGTGCTTCATGTGTTTTATTTCTGGGAGTGAATCACAAATTCTAGTGATTAATAGGATGATCTACAGTTGTGCTCTTAAGTTTGCATACCCTGGCAGAAATTGAGAAAATTTGAAAATGACTGATCATGCAAAAACTCTTAAGGGTAGTGATCATATGAAGCCATTTATTATCATAGTTTGGCTCCTTTTTAAATTATAATAACTGAAATCACCCAAATGTCTCTGCTCAAAAGTTTACATACCCTTTAATGTTTGGCCTTGTTACAGACACAAGGTGACACACAGGTGAAAATGGCAATTAAAGTTTCATTTCCCACACCTGTGGCTTTTTAAATTGCAATTAGTGCCCGTGTAAAAATAGTCAATGTTTGTTAGCTCTCATGTGGATGCACTGAGCAGGCTAGATACTGAGCCATGGGAAGCAGAAAAGAACTGTCAAAAGCCCTGTGTAACAAGGTAATGGAACTTTATTAAGATGGAAAAGGATATAAAGATATCCAAAGCCTTGCAAATGCCAGTCTACTGTTCAATCATTTATTAAGAAATGGACAATATGGGGATCTCTTAATACCAAGCCAAGGTCAGGTAGAACAAGAAAGATTTCAGCCAAAACTGCCAGAAAAATTAGTCGGGATACAAAGGAAAAACCCACAGGTAACTTCAGGAGAAATACAGGCTGCTCTGGAAAAATGTGTGGTTGTTTCAAGGAGTACAATATGATGATACTTGAACAAAAATGAGCTGCATGGTCAAGTTGCCAGAAAGAAGCCTTTACTGCACCAATGCCACAAAAAAGCCTGGTTACAATATGCCCGACAACATGACACGCCTCACAGCTTCTGGCAAACTGTAATTTGGAGTGAGGAAACCAAAATAGAGCTTTACGGTCACAACCATATGCACCTATGTTTGGAGAGGGGTCAACAAGGCCTATAGTGAACAGAATACCATCCTCACTGTGACACATGGTGTCTCACTGATATTTTGGGGGGGGGGGGGGGGGTGTCAGCACTTAAAGGCATGGGAATCTTGGGATAATTGATGGCAAGATCAATGCAGCATGTTATCAGAAAATACTTGCAGACAATTTGCATTCTTCTGCACAAAAGCTGCGCATGGGACGCTCTTGGACTTTCCAGCATGACAATCACTCTAAGCACAAGGCCAAGTTGCCTCCAGTGGTTACAGCTGAAAAAGTTGAAGGTTTTTGAGTGGCCATCACTGTCTCAATATCATCAAGCTACTCTGTGAAATTCGGCTTACCAAGATGTCTACAGCCCTTAAGAGGTTAACCAAAGCTATTAGCTATTTGTTGTTGGCACATCCTGTACAATTGAGCTGAACCGAAAGTCAACGTGGGTCACGATCTTCTGTAAAATGTTTCTCGCAAACTTTGTATGTCTAGTTGGCAAAGTTGCTCCATTGATTCTCCCACAATATGACTTGGAGAGGCAGAGTTATTGTCCCAATTGCAGAATGGATACAATTTAATTAACTCAAGATCCACGAGCAGGCAAACGAGCAGGCAGAAGTCGACATTGATACAAACAAAGGAAATCCAGAAGTATATTTATCAAATGCATCGAATAACAAAGCGTCAACCTGCACAATGAAATTCTTGTGACATGACACACCTGCGTAGTAAGAATTAAAACTAAGAGAAATAATACAAGATGGTGGACAATATGGCTGACCACAGTAAAAAATATGAAAGTACTTACCATGTGATTATTTCTGCTGCCATATGCATACAGTGTTATTATGTCACAGGAGAACCCCCATCCCATAGTTTCTTGCAACTAAGTTTGCATTTAAGTTTGATGAATGTATTTGATGTGTAATTCAAATTAACTCAATGTGATAATTATGTACTTACTATTTCCCACTTCCAGCTACATCATGAATCATGAAGCCATCAATGTGTCAGAACTGGACAATAAAAAGTATATTTTGTGTCATATGCGTTTACAAAGATAAAAAGAGTATAAAAAGAGCCTCTCTGAGTGGCAGTGTCTCTCAGAAATCAAGATGGGCAGAGGATCACCAATTCCCCCAATGCTGCGGCGAAAAATAATGGAGCAATATCAGAAAGGAGTTTCTCAGAGAAAAATTGAAAAGAGTTTGAAGTTATCATCATCTACAGTGCATAATATCATCCAAAGATTCAGAGAATCTGGAACAATCTCTGTGCGTAAGGGTCAAGGCCGGAAAACCATACTGGATGCCCATGATCTTCGAGCCCTCAGACGGCACTGCATCACATACAGGAATGATACTGTAATGGAAATCACAACATGGGCTCAGGAATACTTCCAGAAAACATTGTCGGTGAACACAATCCACTGTGCCATTTGCCGTTGCCGGCTAAAACTCTATATTTAAAAAAAAAAGCCATATCTAAAGAGGATCCAGAAGCGCAGGCGTTTTCTCTGGGCCAAGGATCATTTAAAATGGACTGTGGCAAAGTGTTCTGTGGTCAGACGAATCAAAATTGGAAGTTCATTTTGGAAAACTGGGACGCCATGTCATCTGGACTAAAGAGGGCAAGGACAACCCAAGTTGTTATCAGCGCTCAGTTCAGAAGCCTGCATCTCTGATGGTATGGGATTGCATGAGTGCGTGTGGCATGGGCAGCATACACATCTGGAAAGGCACCATCAATGCTGACAGTTATATCCAAGTTCTAGAACAACATATGCTCCCATCCAGATGTCGTCTCTTTCAGGGAAGACCTTGCATTTTCCAACATGACAATGCCAGACCACATACTGCATCAATTACAATGTCATGGCTGCATAGAAGAAGGATTCGGGTACTGAAATGGCCAGCCAGCACTCCAGATCTTTCACCTATAGAAAACATTTGGCGCATTATAAAGAGGAAGGTGCAACAAAGAAGACCTAAGACAGTTGAGCAACTAGAAGCCTGTATTAGACAAGAATGGGACAACATTCCTATTCATAAACTTGAGCAACTTGTCTCCTCAGTCCCCAGACGTTTGCAGTCTGTTATAAAAAGAAGAGGGGATGCCACACAGTGGTAAACATGGCCTTGTCCCAACTTTTTTGAGATGTGTTGATGCCATGAAATTTAAAATCAACTAATTTTTCCCTTAAAGTGATAAATTTTCTCAGTTTAAACATTTGATATGTAATCTATGTTGTATTGTGAATAAAACATAGAAGTTTGAATCTTCCACATCATTGCATTCTGTTTTTATTCACAATTGAACAGTGTCCCAACTATTTTGGAATCGGGTTTGTACACAATTATGGAGAAATGTAATCAGTACTTCAATACGACAGGGGATGAACTGCAGATCTTAAACGTCTGTTTTGTTTTGTCTGTCGCCTTTCACAGTGTGGCAGGGAATTTGGAGGCTAGCCCACACCTGACTGGGACCTAAATTAGCCTAGTGACTGTCAAATGATCTGTCCCAGGTGACCTGAACTATTCAGAATTCTGTAATGTTATACTATGCTGTAGTAGGATATTCCAGTAATATATATATATATGTTATGCTACACAGTGCTAAGAAAATATGCACTAATCGGTATAAGTTACGTTGTGCAGTATTAAAAAAAATATATCCATGGAACTGTTCTTCGATCTTCGTCTGTCTAGTGGTGGGAGGCTGTTGGTTTGATCATGTCAGAGGATGGCACCACAACCAAGACAAATACAACATCATGTTCCTCACATACGAAGAAATGATCATGGTCAGTAGATATGACACACAACACCATTATAATGTATTGCTGGGCTGTATCAAGGCACTCTTTTGGTCACAGTGCTTATGAGTCACTGGTTTCATCAGGGTCAAAAACATGCACTGCTGCCTGCAGTAATCTAGTTACACATGGCTCAGCTCTTTCACGTTTCACGTAATTATTGGATGTTTCCTCCCGAAACAGGATGTGAGGTCGCTGGTAATGTGTCTGGCGGACTTCCTGGGGAAGAATCTGTCTGGTGCAGCGATTGACAGCGTAGTGGAACTGGTCACCTTCAACAACATGGAGAAAGATGACAAGGCCAACTACGAGTTAAGGTCTGAAGACGTCGTGGACAAAAACAAAAGGAAGTTCCTCCACAAAGGTAATGATCAGAGGGGAGGTGTGGAGAGGAGCAGAGGGGAGGAGAGTAGAGAGGAGGAGAGTAGAGAAAGAGGAGACGATAAGAGGGAGACGAAAGGAAAGAAGTGAGGAGGACGTTCTCCATGGACTAACACCAGAGGGTTGTTTGTTCATGCAGTCACCTAATTGCTGCAGTTTGGACGGTGGTACATTCATGCTGTGGTCAGATCCCGAAGCTGCTTCTGAATGACACACATCTCCCTCTCTGTTCCTCTCCATCGTTTTCTCTATCTGCTTCTCTGTCGGTTTTTTCCCTCCATCTCTCTCTCTCACAGGGACAATAGGAGACGGAAGGACTCAGTGACGGTGGCCCAGATTGAACGTTTTGGCCGGTTCTACCAGGAGAGGATGAAGGACTTCATCTGGGACATCACTGAGCTGCAGGGCTGATACAGACATTTACACAGAAATGCACGCTCATACACACGCACACACACACACACAAAGACATGCACCATAGACACTGACGGGCAGACACACACATTCTCCCATATGCACACAAACACACACAATATTATGTTCAATATGAATGTCAAACAGACATTTGTTTAGTAATGTGAATGAAAGTGAAATAAATACCTTAAACATATCCTGCCCAGTTTATTATCTCAATAATGATCCATAAACCCCCCAGAGGTTGATTGTCACATGAGGCAATGTGACATCACCAGGTTATTAAATAACTGTAAGTGCTAGAGAGTTATTTTTTACTTACTGTGTCACATACAGTCGTGGCCAAAAGTTGAGACTGACACAAATATTAATTTTCACAAAGTCTGCTGCTTCAGTGCTTTTAGATATTTTTGTCAGATGTTACTATGGTATACTGTATAAGTACAAGCGTTTTATGTGTCAAAGGGTTTTATTGACAAGTACATTAAGTTTATGCAAACAGTCAATATTTGCAGTGTTAACCCTTCTTTTTCAAGACCAATGCAATCTGCCCAGGCATGCTGTCAATTAACTTCTGGGCAACATCCTGACTGATGGCAGCCAATTCTTGCATAATCAATGCTTGGAGTTTGTCCGAATTTGTGGGTTTTAGTTTGTCCACCTGCCTCTTGAGGATTGACCACAAGTTCTTAATGATATTAAGGTCTGGGGAGTTTCTTGGCCATGAACCCAAGATGTTGTTTTGTTCCCCGAGCCACTTAGTTATCACTTTTGCCTCATGGCAAGGTGCTCCATCTTGCTGGAAAAGTCATTGTTCATCACCAAACTGTTCTTGGATGGTTGGGAGAATTTGCTCTCGGAGAAGGTTTAGGTATCTTTCTTTATTCATGGCTGTGTTATTAGGCAAAATTGTGAGTGAGCCCACTCCCTTGGCTGAGAATCAAACCCACAATGAATGGTCTGAGGATGCTTTACAGTTGCCACGACACAGGACTGATGGTAGCGCTCACCTTGTCTTCTCTGGACAAGCTTTTTTCCAGTTGCCCCAAACAATCGGAAAGGGGATTCATTAGAGAAAATGACTTCACCCCAATCCTCAGCAGTCCAATCCCTGTACGTTTTGCAGATGTTTATCCTGGAGAGAAGTGGCATCTTTGCTGCCCCTCTTGACACCAGGCCATCCTCTAAAAGTCTTCGCCTCACACCTGTCTGCTGCCATTCCTGAGCTCTGCACTGGTGGTGCCCCGATCCCATAGATGAATCAACTCTAGGAGACGGTCCTGGCGCTTGCTGGACTTTCTTGGGCGTCCTGAAACCTTCTTCTTGGGCTTCCTCAAGCCTTCTATTTTTGGGATTATGTTTATTTTCGTGGCAAAGAGGGACTTTGCAATTAATTGCAATTCATCTGATCACTCTTCATAACATTCTGGAGTACATGCAAATTGCCATCATAAAAACTGAGGCAGCAGACTTTGTGAACATTTATATTTGTTTCATTCTCAAAACTTTTGACCACGACTGTAGGCCATTTCTCTCATTGGGCAAAGGCCGGGAGTACCTCGCACTGCACGGACTCCAGTGTGAACTCAATAACAGCTGTGTAGCTGGAGAATGGCTAGTCTACCTCAACCTTGTGTGCACCAGCAAAAAGCATCAATGTTGAGCAAGCACCGTGGTAACCATCGGCCTCACGTGGCGGGGCGAAACGTTCCTGGAGGAAGCAATGGTTCTGACTTTGTCCATCCTGCGCCTGCTTTGGAGATGGGCGTCACAAAATTGAGTGGGGAGAAAAATGGCAAAAAAGATAGGGAATAATATTGATCTTTGTGTGTTTGGGATGGTAGGAAATATTGGACAGTGACAAACGCAGTTACTTTGTCTAATTAAAAAATATATATAAGAACTAAAAAGGCTGATGTGAGTTTTGAAGATGCGGTGAAATAGAACATCTAGATTATTGTTGCAATCATAAGAAATATATGATATATAGCCTATACATTGGACCTAGCACATTTTTTATAAAACATTTTACATTAAATATATCCATCCCAAATAATATAGGATTACACAGTCAGCTGATATAAAAAATAATATATACCTGAAAACAAAACTAAAATGAAAAAACTTTAGAAGTAGAGTTAGTGGAATGTGGGCAAGGTCCTAAGGCTACATTTCAGTGTGTGGAAAAGAGACCTAAATGTGTTTATTACTGCGATTAAAACATACCTGACTAAAACAAGGCCTGGACTAGGCTATTTATTACTGATCAAATTGCTGTAATCTTATAGGACAAAAAAAATGCTTTTCATTCAAAAACAAGGACATTTCTTGGTGACCCCAAACTTTTTGTCCTGCTCATACCGTTACAGAGTACTGTAGAGAAAGATAATTTTCTAGTAACTTGTTTGCATTTCTGAGAGGCATAACAACAGATGCAACACTGAGACGGCTGAAGTTTGATGTTACTCTCATTCCAGCTCCCCTCAGTGTCATGCCATGTACAAGGACACGGTCAATTACAGTAACCCGTATCTCATTTCAGATGATTGTTCTTGTTGTTGGTCTTCTTCTCCCTCGTCCCCAATCTCACCCTCTCATTCTTATTCTTCCTCTACCTTTCGGGAGTTGTCACCCATGGTTGAAAACACAAGTAAATGTACACGTGTCCCTTTCATTCATGTCAACAGACTGATTGTTAGTTGAGTAATTATTCGTGTTAGTGTTCACACCTGTAATGTGTGTGGAGAGTGTTAGATTTGGGATTATTTTAGTTTGGTATAATAAATGGCAGCATTTTCTGTATGACAACATGGTCACACTTGTGCTTTATACAGAAAGTTGTGTGTAGAGTTTGGAAAACGTGTGTGAATGGTGAAGAAAAGTGAAGAATGCTTATTGGTTTTGTGGATAGTATTCATAAAACCAGTTTTAGTTGGGAAGCAATTGTGAAAAAAACACTGTCAGAGAAAACGGTTGATTGAACCTCTAGGCTAGGGGAAACCATATGCTGGTCATGACCAAGGTATCTGAATGTGAAACTCCAACTAATATGACTCCAAATTAGGCATTGTTTTATTCTAAATGGGTGTGTTAATAGAATTTCATTGGCCAAGCATACATGTGTCATAATAAAATGATGTCAACTGCATTCCAAACCTTGTCAGATTCTAGAACATTTGTGTTGGAGTGCAAACAGATTAGGCTACTTTTATGAACATGAACCAAAATTAACTGTGAAATTAGAGTATTATTCCATCGGTAGACAAAGTAAGTTCAATCTAAATAGAAGTCTAATGATTTAAGTGGAATCCAAAGCAAAATGTCTAATACCTGTAGTAAAAATTCATGAAAGATCCCAAATGATTTGACTATATTGCATTGATCTTTTTTTCCCCTCACCAGGTTGTCCACATAGACAGACATCATGGACTGTTTCTGTTTCCCTAGTCCAAAGACAGCCCCGCTTGTCACTGTAAGTAGGAGCATCCTTTCTCATGGAATATATTTAAAGATCTGAGCTTCATCACTCTTTTAGGAATTTAGTTAAAACATTTGCTACTAAAGTGTATTTACTTTCCTCTGTAATGTTATACCATGGCAATCTCTTTCTCTGCATTTTCTATAGAGGGAGCCCATAGAGACTCAAAATCTGTCTCTGCTGAGACAGAAGGTGACCCTGATGGAAAACGCCATCACAATGCTGAAGAGCGATCAGGACACCTTAATGGCTCTGTTAAAAAAGAGACAGAAGAAACAGCAGAATCAAGAGGAGCTGCTGCAGAACCACAAACAGAAGCAGGAGAAGAACTACCTGCAGCTCTCTGCAGTCACCAGAACGCTGGAGGTCAAGATGGACCAAGAGATCAAGGCAATCTGGGCGGTCCTGAGAGGACTGGAAGAGTCTACTGAGGCGGTGAGATTATATTTTAGACACAGTTATAGAGAAGTCATGGTTAAACATATCAGTCAAGATTGACAGTATGAACATGTTTTCAAAATAATTCACTAATCCTGCTATTAGATGTCATGGAAGTTCACTGGAGCTGTAGGAAAAGCCATAGTACTCTATAAAAATCTTGGGAACCTAAAAAATGCTAGGCAGACCTGTTTATTTACATGGTATCACGCTGTGAATACGTTTCACATGCTTTAACTATACAGGTACTGGTCATGAAATTAGAATATCATCAAAAATTCAATTCCATTCAATAAGTGAAAAAATTCAATTCCATTCAATAAGTGAAACTTGGATGTTATATTCATTCATTACACACAGAATGATATATTTCAAATATTTATTTCTCTTAATTGTGATGATTATAACTGACAACTAATGAAAATCCCATATTCAGTATCTCAGAAAATTAGAATATTACTGAAGACCAATACAAAAAAAATATTTTTAGAAATGTTGGCCAACTGAAAAGTATGAACATGATAAGTATGAGCATGTATAGTACTCAATACTTAGTTGGGGCTCCTTTTGCCTGAATTACTGCAGCAATGTGGCGTGGCATGGAGTCGATCAGTCTGTGGCACTGCTCAGGTGTTATGAAAGCCCAGGTTGCTCTGATAGTGGCCTTCAGCTCTTCTGCATTGTTGGGTCTGGCGTATCGAATTTTCCTCTTCTGAATACCCCATAGATTTTCTATAGGGTTAAGGTCAGGCGAGTTTGCTGGCCAATTAAGAACAGGGATACCATGGTCCATAAACCAGGTACTGGTAGTTTTGCACTGTGTGCAGGTGCCAAGTCCTGTTGGAAAATGAAATCTGCATCTCCATAAAGTTGGTCAGCAGCAGGAAGCATGAAGTGCTCTAAAACTTCCAGGTAGATGGCGGTGTTCACCTTGGACCTCAGAAAACACAGTGGACCAACACCAGCAGATGACATGGCACCCCAAACCATCACTGACTGTGGAAAATTTATACTGGACTTCAAGCAACGCGGATTCTGTGCCTCTCCTCTCTTCCTCCAGACTCTGGGACCTTGATTTCCAAAGGAAATGCAAAATGTACTTTCATCAGAGAACATAACTCAGCAGCAGTCCAGTCCTTTTTGTCTTTAGCCCAGGCAAGACGCTTCTGACGCTGTATCTTGTTCAAGAGTGGCTTGACACAAGGAATGCAACAGCTGAAACCCATGTCTTGCATATGTCTGTGCGTGGTGGTTCACTGAATCCAGCTGCAGTCCTCTCTTTGTGAATCTCCCCCACATTATTTAATGGGTTTTGTTTTACAATCCTCTCCAGGGTGCGGTTATCCCTGTTGCTTGTACACTTTTTTCTACCACATCTTTTCCTTCCCTTCGCCTCTCTATTAACATTTTCACGCGTGAGTTTCAAATATTCCTTACCGACACCCCAGCGTGAGTTATTTTGCACGTGACTTCAGTACTCTGCAGCATTTTAACTCACGCCAGCCTTTGAACAGTCACCTTGCTAGGTAAGGAACACTACATGCATTGCATTGCAAGCTTCTCTCGTTGACTCGAATTCTAAGAGCTACAAAAGTTGGTTGATTTATTACTGTAGCTAGCTAGAAAACGTCAGCTAACCGCTAGCAATCGTCAGCTGCCCGCTAGCTAACAAATCGTGACCAGTTATTCAATGCAGTGAAAATGAATAAACTACATAAAATGCATACAACGGGGAACGTAACTTCTAGAAAGTTTTTGCAATGGTTTTGATCGGTAGTAGTCGCTAATATAATTCGTTTTTGTGCATTAGTGTTGGCTGTCTGTTGGTACGTAACTAACACTTCTTGTCCCGATTTGAATGCTTTCTACCTGGTTAATATCATAGTATGGTCTTGAAACAATTACAATCAGGAAATAAAGTTATAAACACTGTTTGAGCTAAATGTGAGTAAATAATAGCGCGGTTTTACCAGCCATTGTTACGTTACTTGTAGCTAGGTATGCTAATGGTGCGTTCTAAACATGACATTCTAATCACACCGGTGTGATCGTACGCTCCAGGGACCACTCTAGATTGATCACACTGGTGTGATCGTACGCGCCAAAGGGTTTTAATGTGCTTGTACACAGAGCTCTGAACAGCCAGCCTCTTTAGCTATGACCTTTTGTGTCTTGCCATCCATTTGCAAGGTGTCAATGGTCGTCTTTTGGACAGCTGTCAAGTCAGCAGTCTTCCCCATGATTGTGTTGCCTACAGAACTAGACTGAGAGACCATTTAAAGGCCTTTGAAGGTGTTTTGGGTTAATGAGCTGATTAGAGTGTGGCACCAGGTGTCTTCAATATTGAACCTATTCACATTTTCTGAGATACTGAATTTGTGGTTTTCATTAGTTGTCAGTTATAATCATTAAAAGTAATAGAAATAAACACTTGAAATATATCAGTCTGTGTGGAATTAATGTATACATTATACAAGTTTCACTTTTTGATAGAAATTACTGAAATAAATCAACGTTCTTATGATATTGAAATTTTATGACCAGCACCTGTATATTATACTGTTGTTCCTCATCCCAAAGAACAAGAACGGTTTGGAGAGAACAGACTCTTCTGAACATTTGACACCCTGTTGGGAATTCCCATTTCCAGTACGTCCTCGTTCTTCAAGTGACTGGCATGAGGAATGCGTCCAGTATCCCTGTGTTCAATTTGCCACCCGTGGAAACATCCATAATGTGACTCAGAGAGACATCTCAGGTGTTCCTCCATCTGGCCAGCGACTCCACAAACGGTCTCATGTCCTACCGCCTCTGGTTGATCCTCCCGTGCCTATTAATCATTGCTTTCCTGATCTCTCCCCAACCAAACGCCTTCTGCCTTTGCCACGTACGGTTTCTAAGGGACTCAACATGGACCCGTGTTCAGACACAGCCTTCAGACAGGACAAGGACAGGATGAAGACCAAGGAAGAGGAGAGGGAGAACGATAGAGTGGAGATACTGAAAGCAGTGGAAAAAGAGGTGGAGAGGAAATGGAAGAAGTTGCAGAGGAACTCACCAGCTCATGGATTCCTGGAACAAAAGGAGATGGTAGACATGATGAAGGCAATGGAAGCTAAGAGGGAGAAGAAAAGAGTTGAGATCCTTCAATTTGCGAAAAACCAGCTTGAGAGGAAATGGCTCGAGATGCAGAATGCAGGTCAAAAATCGAAGGGAGATAAGAGTGAGGTGCATTTTGCAGAGAAGGAACTGGAGAACAACCTGAAAGGCCAGATGAAAAACATCCAGAAATCTCTTGAAGAAATAAAAACAGATAAAGCAGAGAAGGATTTAACATTGTCCGAGATATTTGATGAAGAGATACAGAGGTAAAGAGAGGATGAAGATTGTAGACAAGTTGAAGAGGGAGAACAAAATGGAGGGCAAACTCAGGTTGGAGGAAAAGAAAAAGAAAGAGAAGGAGAGGATTCTGACCCTGGAGAAGGAGAGGAAAGAAAATGAAATACAGGAGAAACTGAAATTGGAAGAAGAGAAAAGGAGAGAAAGGGAGCAATTTAAGGTCCTTGAGAAGGATATTAAGGCAACGGGTCTGGAAGAGAAACGCCGGTTTAAGGAAGAAAAGGAGAGGATAGAGAACCTACAGAAGGAAAAGAAGGTAAGACTTAAGCAAGAGAAATTAAGATTGGAGGCAGAGAAGAGGAAAGAGAAGGAGATGGCAAAGACTCTGAAGAAGGAGAAGAAGGAAAAAGAAATGAAAGAGAAAGTAAGCTTGTAAGAAGCTAAAAGGGAAAAAAAGGAGATAAAATGTCTGGAGAAGAAGAAGACCAGACAAGCAAAAGAGGAGAAATGTAGACTTGAGCGAGAGAAAAATAAAGAAAAGGAGATGAGGAAAAACATGAAGAAGGACAAAGAAATGGCCAAGAAAATGTTAGCTGAAGCAGAGAAACAAAGAGGATGTGAGGAGAAGAAGTGCTTGCAGGAAGAGAAGGAGCGCAAAAAAGCTAAGAAAGGGTTAGCTAAAGCTGAGGGAAAAAACTACACAAAAGCTGTTGAAGAGCTACAAATGCAGGAAGAGGAATATAGAAAGCATCAACTAAACACTAAGGGAACAGCAGAGATGAAGAAGGAACAGGAGAGGACAGACAACAACAAGCGAAAGAGAATATTACTGACAGAGAACATCATTTTAGTCCGTCAGGCAAACAGGATGGACAGACACAAGACCCCATCACTGAAGGAGTCAGACTCAGAGGAGTGGGCAGATACAGATGGTGATGATGAGTCTGAGACTGACTGGTGAGTCTTGAACCAGGCTCTAGCTTCTAGGAATCCTTAATAAAACCAGGCTCTTATAGCATCAGAATAGAACCAGGCATTGGAATAGAGGCAGGCTATAACATCTGATAGCATCTACTTAGAACCAGAATTGAGGTTCTTATAGCATATGAATCAAACAAGGCTTTAGCCTTTTATAGCGTCTGAATAGAACCACATTGAGCCTCTTATAGCATCTAAACAGAAACAGGCTTTAGCATCTCATAGCTTCTGAATAGGACCAGGGTTTAGCCTCTAAATGTCTAAATAGAATCAGGCTTTAAAGTCATTAGAATCTGAATAGAGGCTGATGCGGAGTGCATTCACTGTGCATCTGCTTTGCTGTTCCATACCGGTTATGTATCTCTCAGGTGTGATACTATATAATATAGCCTCCCTATCCAGGCTTTGAGCATTATTACACATGGTTCATAAAGTCAAGTATAGGTTTGTCTCAGAATCAAAGCTAACTGCTATGTTTGTGTTACAGGTGAAGACTAAATGCCCAGTCACTTGTGGAAGAAGGAGATTTTCAACACTTGACATTCAACAGGATTTCAAAAGGAGTTAGGGAAGGATAAGTGATAAAAAGATTGAAAGCTAAGAGACATCTATGATGGATACAAGATGCATAAGAAACATCTACTAGCAGAGATCTTTATATGATACCTAAGCAGCTAAAATATCTTAAATTGACATCACCATAATCTTATGTCTTTGAATAAAGGATTACATGCAGCAGCAAAAGCCAACTTTGTATCCAGATCTGACATTTCTAAATAGATAAAACTTTACATTCTGCTGTATTGGTTGCTTGTTTCAAATAAACAATTTTCAAATCACCCATTCTGGAAGACAACAAGACAAAATAAACTCCCACGACTCTCCCATCTTACTCAGGGGGAAGTCATTGAAAGAAAGACCTTCATATTTTGTTGAATAGTAAAAGCTGGCAATGTAAAATGTAAAATGGTGTGTGTTCCCGGGTCTAAAATAAAGTTAATTATGCCCAACGACTCAGGGATGACTCCAAGGTCATGTGTTCCCGGGCCTAACCAAACTGCTTTGAGAATTCCAGGACTCAGGGACTCCAAGTCTGGTCGCTTAGACTTACTAATGAGTGTGTAATTACCAGTATCCCTACGAGCTTGAGTATGGAGATGAACGAGGAGTGCCATCGTAATCTATATTCCAAAGTAACACAATTTATTCCACTTGTTAGAAATCGGCCGTTTTGTATAGTGGTTGTAATAATTAGCATACCCGTTTGTCAAGGGAGAGAGAAAGTATATTATTTACAAAACATAGTTACATGCCAACACGATTTAACATCCTCCTAACTAGCCTTACGGTCTAATAATTATACCATAAGTATTTAAGACACTATAGCATGAAGGTATGCTAGGAGCTTCTGTTAAAGATAGACTCGCAGAACTAAGTTCAATCACTATTCATCCCACCCAGACAGGCTGCACTCCCCCATTGCATCTATAATAGGATCACCTCACCTTGGCTAAAACAAGGAACAAACAAATAAACTGGCATTCACACATTTACATATATTCAATTACACCATCCAAAGCTAGACACATGGTTTTGCATTTTTCTTCATCTGGTAAACATTTACCTGTAACAAATGTTACATGACATCAGCATTGAAACCTATTGGAGAGTTCATCTCTTTATGGGACACACATGAAAAGACCAAACATCAGTGCAGTTAATCCAACAGAAGTCATACTTCTACTTTGTTGAATTTTCCATCCTCACACCTGCTTTGTCTGAGCAGATGGGGCTACCTTGACCCCCACAGTGTATGTCCGTTCCTTTCAGGATGTAAATAGGCCCATTGGTGTGAGATTAGGATGTTCCACTGAGTTGAGACACCAGAAAACACAGTACCTTCACAAACATTCCAAAACACATCTTTCATTACACTACATGTTCCATAAGAAAAACTTTATTTTTCCTGAAAATAAAAGGGAAATGACCGTGGCATCAGAATAGCCTTTGAATAGCAACCTGTCAAACCAAAATAGGAACATTAGTTTGCAATGGGAAAAGTTTAGAAAATGAGTAAAAGACATCACATTCTCTTCCAAACCAAATCATGATCTTGCATATTGCGCCCTGCAAGTCTTTTAACTGAGTTTATAATGTGTTATTGCTGAAAAAATAAAAATATTTGTGTATGACCTTGATGAAACTATGTACACAGCTAGTCTATATGACCCAACGTCTTGTTCTAGATGTGGGCACCTATATCAAAGGGAACAGGAGAGACTCCATGTTCTAAAGCCAGAAGAAAATATAAAAGTCCATCTTTCTTGCACCCAGTTTATTTATATGAACACCACTACATCATTGTCAGAATAAGAATTGCCCCTGTGCATCCCTCTGCCTAGAAGGCCAGCATCCCAGAGTTGTCTCTTCACTGTTGACATTGAGACTCACGTTTTGTGGGTACTATTTAATGATTCTGCCAGTTGAGGACCTGTGAGGCTTCTGTTTCTCAATCTAGACACTCTAATGTATTTGTCCTCTTTCTCAGTTGTGGACCGGGGCCTCCCACTCCTCTTTGTATTCTGGTTTGAGCCAGTTTCCGCTGCTCTGTTCTGTGACTACTACACATCGTTTAACGAGATTATCTTTTTGTTGCCATTGACTTGCCCTCATTTCTCTGAACATAAATAGACTGATGCTTTTCAGAAGAAATTATTTGTTTCTGATTAGCAAAGACAACGTGCCACTGGAACAGAGGGGTAATGCTTTCTGATAATGCGCCTCTGTACGCCTACGTAGATATTCCATTGAAAATCAGCCGTTTCCAGCTACAATAGACTCTACAACATTAACAATGTCTACACTGTAGGCTTACATTAAATATGAAAATTAATAAAACTTCAGTTAAACCGTTTATTTCTAACATTGAAAAGGCCATAATCTGTGATACACTTCAGAAGGTTACCTGCTTTCCTACATTTTCAACGCGTGCCTTCAGGTTCCACAGTTCCACTGAGAATGTATTGACACTTATTAGGGCAAGTCGGTGTAATTCCGAGCCATACAAATACGATATTCAGATGTAAAACAATTGAACTTCTACCAGAGGCGTAGCTATGATCACAATATATTCGGGACTTAGCCCACCCCCCTGCCCCGCCCGGGACAGAAAGTACAGGCTTTTGAATGTTCATGCGGAAATGTTCGATGTACACGCTAGCGGCCTACTTGTCATAATGCGCGATCGGAATTATAGATGAATAGATTAGGGGCTATTTTTTATTATTATTATTTTGGGTCAATTTGAGATCCGGGGCTATTCATAAAAGATCGGGAGCTATAGCCCGGGACGCCCAGGCCTACCGACAGGGGCGTTGGACTGGGGGTAAAACCGATACTGATTACCAGCGCCCAAGGGGAGAGAGGGCCCTTGAAAAGTCTGGAATATACTTTATTTCACCTGAATATTTTCATATCCTAATTACATTTCATAATGCATGTCAGATGAAATGTAAAGTGTATTGGCTGAATGACTTGGTTGATTGACTGACTACATTTTGTATACAAAAAATAATATCTAAGGTCTCACCCACCCCTTGCTAATGCGCCAAATGGTTTAGTCCACCTGCACGCATTTTGTTTAGTTCAGTTGAGCATCTGGTGGAGACGTGGAGCGCTACGTGGAAAATAAAGGAAAGACAGGATAAGGAGAGAAAACTAAATGAGTGAAAGCAATTGCTGACTGACTTATTTTCAAAGAAAGGTGAGCACAAACTAGAAAACCAAATGGTGCTAAACTACTTGAATATCTCCGCGACCGTTAGTGCTAAAAACGGACTGAGACAACCAATATAAGAGCAGAACATACACTTTCAAATGATAATTTGGTTATACATGAAATCTGAGGTAAAGGCTAATTTAATAAACTCCACTAACAATTCTGGTTGCATACAACACAACATTATAATATCCTAATTTGAAACATGTTTAATTTTAAATTAATAGGCTATAATATCTATAATTAGCAATAATAGGCTAATCAGTGTCATAAGTAGCTTGGTAGCTCATTGGTAGATAGATATCCTGTCAACATTATAGTTATGTCAGATTCAGTAGAAGCAGATGTTAACATTGTGAAACACATGGCCCTCAGTTGAGGTGAGCTTATATCAATATTAAAACAAACCATGTTTGGCCATTTTGACTGAAATGTGTCAAGTAACACTAATATCTTAATGTATTTTATTATATCACATTACAATTAGGATAAGAGGTTAATATCAAGTGTATCCTTCATAGAGAAAGATGATAGAGAAGATGTGATTGAGGATGATGGGAGTGAAGACAGCAGGGAGCACAGCGTGGAAATGAGAGATGAGGAACTGGAAAGTAGGCAGAGCAGTACAGAAGAGTTTTTTCCAGAGGATCCAGGACTATGGCCAGATAAATTAACGAAAAATTTAGTAACCACAGTAAAGTAGGGTAGAGAATGTTGGGAAAGGTTTGAAATGTGTGTAGAGAAATTATCAGGCTACTCTAAGCAGTACAGTTAATAGTTATTACCCTATAAACAAGTATAGGTTTGTCTCAGAATCAAAGCTAACTGCTATGTTTGTGTTAAAGGTGAAGACAAAATGCCCAGTCACTTGTGGAAGAAGGAGATTTTCAACACTTGACATGCAACAGGATTTCAAAAGGAGTTAGGGAAGGATAAGTGGTAAAAAGATTGAAAGCTAAGAGACATCTATGATGGATACAAGATGCATAAGAAACATCTACTAGCAGAGATCTTTATATGATACCTAAGCAGCTAAAATATCTTAAATTGACATCACCATAATCTTATGTCTTTGAATAAAGGATTACATGCAGCAGCAAAAGCCAACTTTGTATCCAGATCTGACATTTCTAAATAGATAAAACTTTACATTCTGCTGTATTGGTTGCTTGTTTCAAATAAACAATTTTCAAATCACCCATTCTGGAAGACAACAAGACAAAATAAACTCCCACGACTAATGTGTCAAGCAACACTAATATCTTAATGTATTTTATTATATCACATTACAATTAGGATAAGAGATCAATATCAATTGTATCCTTCATAGAGAAAGATGATAGAGAAGATGTGATTGAGGATGATGGGAGTGAAGACAGCAGGGAGCACAGTGGAAATGAGAGATGAGGAACTGGAAAGTAGGCAGAGCAGTACAGAAGAGTTTTTTCCAGAGGATCCAGGACTATGGCCAGAAAAATTAACGAAAAATTTTGTAACCACAGTAAAGTAGGGTAGAGAATGTTGGGAAAGGTTTGAAATGTGTGTAGAGAAATTATCAGGCTACTCTAAGCAGTACAGTTAATAGTTATTACCCTATAAACATCTAGGCCTACAGATTCATGTGTACAGAGGCCTGATTATTATTATTTTTAATCAGGACTCTCTATGCATAAGGCCCAGGATCTTGTGCTACGCCCCTGCCTACCGATGCCACTGACTTGTACTAATTTCAGTGTTGAACTTGTTTTGTTGATTACACATGCCAGCGCGGAGTTGATTTGGTCTGCGTTATTGTGACGTGTGCCGGGTGACAACGTCATGTCTCATGTGGGGAGTTGATTGAGAATCGGTTCAGATTTGAGTACGACACCGCTGCTATAACTACGGTTCTATTGTGACGCGTGCCGGGTCACATCTCTGTTTAAATGGACAGTTGATTGAAAATTAGTTCAGATAGAGTTCGACACCGCTGCGATAAGTAAGTTGTAGCCCAGGCCTACATTTGATTGATTTAACGACACGACCCTGAGATATTTATTCTGATTGAACTATATAGCACAATAATAAGACAGAGATTGACACATAATATGTAAGTCTATTAATAACACCATGGGTTAAATTATATATAATTATGCATAGTCCTTTTGCAGAATGATTGCATTGGAGTTTCCATAGCATTAGTAGGACTTGGTATGTGCCATTTTTTCCAGGATTGTGTGTAATCTTAATTCTTAATCCCCAAGTAGTGTAGTGGAGATAAACACTGTGTCAATTAATGAGGCTCGTTGAAAATATCAGAATAATCTGCTTACAATATTGATCAACTTTTTTAAAGTTTAAGCGCATCGTGCACGCTGATAAGGACACGCATTTGAAAATGTAATGCCGCACATTCGAGCGGTTTCCTGAGTGACAGCTAATAGCTGTAGGTTACATGGTCTGTGCACTTTCTTAATAACTATAAGAAACATATGCATACTCATTACTGACTTCAGAGTACTTTTATGTCCCAAACAGTGAGTGAGAATTGAGTGGGCTGTACAGAATCCATTGTGACCAAATAGTATATATATATATTTTTTTTTATAAAATATATTCTTTGTGTCAGTGTAACAGCACAATGTCTTGAGGGAAAGAATTGTGATACAATGAATCAATTGTTGACCCCTAGTTGCTTTGACACATAAAAAGAGTACTGACAGCCCTCACAGAGCTGAGGATGAAGAGGAAGAGCCAGTTTAATTCGGAGAGTGACGAAGGCCCTTCCCGAAAACACTCAAAAAAACGAAAACAGGCCACTGCCAAGAGTATTTCCCCGGTGCCACCTGGAGTGTGTAGTCCCCGGTCAAGGGACTTCCCCTTCGTGTAGGAGACGGGTGATTAAAACCAGGGCTTCAGCCACAAGGAAACAGCCACAGGCATGCCGGTCAGTCCAGAGTTCCAAGAGAAAGAGGGACACCTCTTCCCTGGACTCGGACACAGAGGACCTCAGCGAGGCCAAGAAGAGCTGTGCCACCATCGCCTCAACTTCAGCATGTTCCTGGGGGACGCCGCTGCCCAAGCTCTGGGAAATGCGCTGCAACGTTTTAGGGTGTTTGCAGGCACAATTTTTTGGCAAAGGTCTGAGATCTTTTTTCGTTACTTGCCATATGTTTCAATGATCAGACACCACACAGTGTTGCATTTCTGGGCCTGTTGAGATATCTTGGGATTTGGGCCAGTCAGAAACAATTTGTGAATGCTTTATGTCCTTTTGCAGCCAGCTTCTCCTCGCTCTACGATGTAGGCAAGATGCTGGGACAAGGTGGCTTTGGGTCTGTCTATGAAGGGACACGGAAGCAGGATGGAAAACAGGAAGCAGGATGTAATCCTTATCGTCTTTTACTCACAAAACACTCTTCCCTATCTAATGTCATTCCTTTATCCACACTTCACAGTCCACTTTCTACCACTTTCTTTCCCCTTGCTTTTTTCCATTCCTCTCTGCTCTGTCCCTCTTCTCTCTCAACATGTTCCTCTCTCTTCCCTCGTTCCCCTTGCTTTCCTCTCTCTTCCCTTGTTCCCCTTGCTTTCCTATCTCTTCCCTTTCTTGTACCTTTCCTCTGTCTTTCCTCCATTGTCGTCTGTCCTTTTGCACTACGACACACTAGCACACTAAGGTTAATTATTCACAGCAGTGTTCTTCCTTGCCAGGTGGCCCTGAAGTTCATCCCTAAGGCTCATGATGATGAGTACTTAACATTAGTAAGTCACAGTCAATGCTGGTCAGTCTATTGTCGGATAGATTGGAATCAGTCTGTGAGTGTTGGTCTACCTAGCAACAGCAAGCACATTCAGACCAATGCAGTGTGCTTATCAACTTCTCTTTAGCCTAGAACATTTTGCATGTGTGTTGACCAACCTGGCTTAGCCTGGAACATCATGACTCTGTGTTAACCGACCTCCCCCCTTTAGCCCGAAACGTCACACAGACTGCCCCTGGAGATGGCCCTGCATTTGGTCATGTCCCAGCCCCCGGAGTGTGACCCATCGCGGGGCTTCTGGATTGGTTCAACCAGCCCGACCAGATCGCCCTGGTCATGGAGCATCCCACGCCGTGAGCAGACGTGTACGACTACTTGTGAACCGTGGCGGGCGGGGCCTTCAGCGAGGACACGGCGAGGGGCATCATAAAACAGGCGGTGCTGGCGTGCCGAGACCGCGGCTACCTGCACCGGGACGTCAAAGGGGAGAACCTGCTCCTTCAAACGGACACTCTCCAGGTGAAGCTGATCGACTTCGGCTGCTGCAACCTGCTGAAGGAGGACCCGTACCTCGAGTATTCTGGTGAGACCGGCTTAAGAATGATGGGGGGGGAGGGGCTTCTGGTGAAGTAACGCCCAAAAGAACACACCCCTCTGTCTCAGGCACCGTTGAGTACTGCCCGCCGAAGTGTTTCACCAAAGACCTGTACAACGGGCACAAGGCCACCGTCTGGTCTCTCGGCGTGATGCTGTTCAAAAAGAACAAATAGTTCATGATGTGCACGTCACTAATCCAAAACCTGTACGTATTGTTCAGCATTAATGGTGCTTTCACAGAAGACCCAGTCACCCATGCCATGTGCACTAATGCACCCCCAAACCATCAGGGATGCTGACTTTTGCACTGTCCACTGATAACAATTGTTGCCCTATTTGTCTGTGCCAAGCGTGCCGCACAAGCCCTGAAAAGTGAAGCCAAAACGTCTCGATCGCCCCCTGGTGAGTGGTCCCAGTATAGGTCATAAACCCCGCCCTCCCCATGTTATTCAATGGGACGCGAGACCAACTAAACAATTAAATTACCCTTCAAATATCTTTTTTCCGAAGCTGATTTCTGTCATTTACTGTAGTTTGTATCACGCTAATGTAAATTCAAGAGTTTGTTTTTAAAATAAGTTGGTTTTTAGATAGTTATTTAACCTTTTCACGCGTGAGTTTCAAATATGCCTTAACGGCCCCCCAGAGTGAGTTTTTTTGCGCGTGAGTTCAGCACTCACTCAGAGTTCCAGAATTTGATTGTGACGTCACAAAACATTTAATCTGCAGCTTCCCAAAAACACCACGCTGCTTACTAGTTATGCATCTAATTTTTTATTTAAATTATATTAACAAACTTCTACAGGTAGTAACTGTTAAAAATGTATATTGAATAATTATGAACCAATCTTAAAAATGCTGTCCTATTTCTAAAGATCGCAGCGAGAAAGATACTGAAACGCTTCACTTGTTGTATCAATAAAACATATGCAATCTATCAGGCAATAGGTGGTGTGTAAATAGTTTTACGTAATTATTCAGAAGCTCTCAAAAAATTATAGATTCCGATTCTTGCATTTAGTAATGGACAAATGCGATCAGTGAAAAGGTAGATTTTAAGATTACGAGCTTTTTTCTCAACAAAAGTAGTGCTGTAATACTGTTTTAGTTTGCGCCATCGGTTTGCTACTAGATCTGCCAATTGAACTATTGTGCGTGAACCCTACCAAAACAAACTGACTGGATTAACCCCACGTTAGCTACATGCATTGAGTGGCGTTCAGACGGTTGACATGAAGTCACTTTGCCAGGTAAGGAACACTAAATACATTGCATTGCAAGCTTCTCTTTTTGACTCAAATTCAAAGAGCTGCAAAGAGCTGGTTTATGTGTAACAGTAGCTAGCTAGCAAACGTCAGCTAACCGCTAGCAAACGTCAGCTACCCGCTAGCTAACAAAGTTTGACCTGTAATGCAGTGCAGCTAAAATGAAGATCATAGTTTTCCCAGGATGGCAAATCTGTCCGAAAGACTGGCAAATGTAAATGACCATCAGGTCTTAGAGTTACTCACCTTTCTTTATCTTTGATTGATAAAAAGCATAGCAACACCCTCAACAGGTAACGTAACTTGAAAGTTTTTACACAATGATTTTGACAGGTTGTCAGCTCTTTCAGGAAATGGTTAGATGCTCTATAGTAGTCGCTAATATAATTCGTTTTTGCGTATTATGTTTATTGTAGAAAATCTAACTTCTAGTGTTGGCTACCTGTTGGTACGTAAGTAACACTTTTTTATGCTTGCTACCTGGTTAATAACATAGTGTGGTCTTGAAACAATTACAATCAGGAAATGAAGTTATAAACGCTGTTTGAGCTAAATGTGAGTAAATAACAGCGCGGTCTGACCAGCCATTGTTACGTCACTCGTACCTAGGCGTTCTAATGATGCGTTCTAAACAATACGTTCTAATCACACCGGTGTGATCGTACGCTTCAGGGACCACTCTAGACTGATCACACAGGTGTGATCGTACGCGTCAAAGGGTTAATGCTCTAAAAACGGTGGTGTGACGTCGTGATTCACAGCTGTGATTGACAGATATCTGAGCCGAGGAGCCACTGAATCTTCGGAGGACTGAGGAGATTGGAACTTTACATTTAATCTCTAAATTTCTATAATTGATATAATTTCACACGGACATAATGGGTTGTTCTGCAGTACATTGTGCTAACCGATCTGGCATTTCCAATCGATCTTTGAATTTTTTTCGGTAAGTTAAATTTATAAGCTATTTAATTAGTAAATAAATGTAATGGGCTAGCTAACGTTAGCTAAAAGACAACAAGCCTCGTTAATAGCCATGTTAATAGCTAGCAGGTGATCGTTAGCTAGAAGTTACCAATTATTTTTGTATTAGGCCTATTGTAAATTAAGGTTAAACATGATGTAAGTTAGGCTATAACATATCGTCTAGGTTTAACAAGCAAAGGTTGTACTGTACTTGGACTTGCGATTGATTACGGTATGCGCATTCTGCGAGGGAGAGTGAGGGCGGGGCACAGGGGTGGGGCCGTTGATTTCGCGGCTTTACTTCCTGCTCGCTACTGCGCAGAACTGGTCCCAAGATCGCTATCTGCGCAGACGCAAGTCCAAGATGTCAGCGCCGTATCGGGACACTGGCGGCTTCAGTTTTCACCAATGGAAAAGAGCGAAAGGGCGTCGTCCATTTTTTTTTACAGTCTATGGTCTGTGCAGTCTTTCAGAGTGGTGAACCCCTCCCCATCAACACTTTGAAAAGTTAGCAATTGCCTTCTCTGCAATTGTAACGTTAATTTTGATTTCAAATCAGCAAGTATTTTGATTGGGTCACAAGAGGCACAACAGGAGATCAAGATAAAGTGGAGAAAATATATCTGATCTTTACCACAACGGATGATGAGTTCTTACCTCAAAGAGGTCCTCAGCCAAGATGAGACCAGCAGGACAGCAGATCTCTGGGAGGTAAGTACCAAAGCTAGATGTAGTCATCTGTTTGGCACAAGGTGAATAACAGTTACCACAACACCAACAACAACAACTGTACTTCCAGTAGCCTGAAACAATCTATCTAGCCATGTCTAGATGAATAAAATAAATCTGTATTGCAACTTCCCAAATCAACAGTGTAATCAGGGGCTGAATTAATGGTTCATGTGAGAGATCAGCATAGTGTCTCGAGCACAGTATAGTTTATCGAGCATTTATAGTGTTTGCTCGAGCACAATTTCCAACGGATAAAAACAGTCTATGGATAAAAACCGTTGGTTTAGTGAGCCTTTTACCACTGGAAACCGTCGAAGCATCTTCAAAACGAGAGTAACTAGTATATAGAGATATTTATTAAGTAAAGTAATTGAAATCAACTAATAATTTTGTAAATAGCTGTTTATAGCAAATATTGTTTATATATATTTTGTGTATTGTAGTGTTGATAGTCAGTGGCATTGCTAGCTACCACAGTACCTTTCTCGGCTGTTTTGCCAAATCCTGGAAGTTTTTTCCAGTTTTTACTCCCATTCACAACACGTAAGTATTCTAAGGTACACATATTCACTGGATTCTTTCATCCAGTGTTAAAAACCAAAAAACTTAACGTAGAGTCGAGTCTTGACTTACGCCAACTAGCGTTCTTAAGCGTTTTAAACCGTTGATAACTGGCTAGCTACTCGGTTATAGCACATAGTGCTAACTAACGTCAAAGAGCTAACGTATCAACGTTGCTAACGTCAGCGCTATGACAAAGGTCAGTTTGTGTTAGCCACCAGATAATAATCTAAAATTAATGGCCAAATCATAATCTGGTAAAACTCACCTTTTAGTATGAGGAAACAAGCGGATTCCTTCAGAGCGAGACAAATGAGAAGTACCAGACAAATTCGGCTTCATTGGTGTTTAGCGGCAGTTAGCATCCAACTTTAGTTCAATTGTGCATTAACGCCACCTACTGTACTGGATTGTGGGTCAGAGACACGACAGACCTATATCCAACCAACCAGCCAGCCCCGTAGCCTTCAAGTAAATTAACAATACGCTAAAACTTCTGAGTACCATACTCTCTTAAACTGTCCCTCATACTCACCTTCTCTCTCATAATGTGCATACTGCATCAACGCACTTTTTTGGTCAAACTCTTATGTATTAAACTTATTCAGACAGAAAACCTTATCTGTGAAATGAAGTATGTCCCAATAGGAACAGGATATGAGTCGCCATGTTCCGGATCTGGATCCCGAGGTCCCGGATCTGGATCCGGCACAAATTAAGCACGGGATATTTCCCTATCTTTGACTTGGTGCGGTATAATCTGAGTCCGTTTTTGTTTAATGCATTTTTCCCACAAATATACAATTTCCACCCCAATTGACCTAGAATTCTGATTCTTTGTGTGCATGCCTCATTCCCCAGGATGTACAAAATTGCATCAAGAACCTATCATGTCTGCCATTTTGGATGTTTTTAAAGTGAAGATTTCATGAAACCTCTAAAAATCTACATAAAATCAACAATAACTTTGTATGACCAGGCCAGAGGCGTAAATGTGTCTAATAGGTGTCTCCCTACAGGGTGTTTAAAACTAAGAGAAATAATACAAGATGGTGGACAATATGGCTGACCACAGTAAAAAATATGAAAGTACTTACCATGTGATTATATCTGCTGCCATATGCATACAGTGTTGTTATGTCACAGGAGAACCCCCATCCCATGGATTCTTGCACCTAAGTTTGCATTTAAGTTTGATGAATGTATTTGATGTGTAATTCAAATTAACTCAATGTGATAATTATGTACATACTATTTCACATTTCCAGCTACATCATGAATCATGAAGCCATCAATGTGTCAGAACTGGACAATAAAAAGTATATTTTGTGTCATATGCATTTCACAAAGAAGGCGTTTACAAAGATGCCTTCATACATTTATATATTTATCAATGCATTAACAATAAATATAAATGCAGTCAGTCAGAAATGTAATATATAAAATACAACTGTACAAAAAAGTTGGG
The DNA here is from genome assembly GCF_011004845.1 of Esox lucius. Classification (NCBI taxonomy): domain Eukaryota; kingdom Metazoa; phylum Chordata; class Actinopteri; order Esociformes; family Esocidae; genus Esox; species Esox lucius. The sequence continues at coordinate 13,765,760 of NC_047592.1, read as the reverse complement.
ACACTGTACAAATTGTGAGTAAAAAAGGAATGGAATAATTTACAAATCTCATAAACTTATATTTAATTCACAATAGAATATAGATATCATATCAAATGTTGAAATTGAGACATTTTGTAATGTCATGCCAAATATTGCCTCATTTTGGATTTCAAGCGAGCTACACATTCCAGAAAAGTTGGGACAGGTAGCAACAAGAGGCAGTAAAAGTTCAATGTACAGATAAGGAACCGCTGGAGGACCAATTTGCAACTTATTATCTCAATTGGCAACATGATTGGGTATAAAAAGAGCCTCTCTGAGTGGCAGTGTCTCTCAGAAGTCAAGATGGGCAGAGGATCACCAACTCCCCCAATGCTGCGGCGAAAAATAGTGGAGCAATATCAGAAAGGAGTTTCTCAGAGAATAACTGCAAAGAGTTTGAAGTTATCATCATCTACAGTGCATAATATCATCCAAAGATTCAGAGAATCTGGAACAATCTCTGTGCGTAAGGGTCAAGGCCGGAAAACCATACTGGATGCCTGTGATCTTCAGGCCCACAGAAGGCATTGCATCACATACAGGAATGATACTGTAATGGAAATCACAACATGGGCTCAGGAATACTTCCAGAAACATTGTCGGTGAACACAATCCACTGTGCCATTTGCCGTTGCCGGCTAAAACTCTATAGGTCAAAAAAGAAGCTGTATGTAAACAGGATCCAGAAGCGCAGGCGTTTTCTCTAGGCCAAGGATCGTTTAAAATGGACTGTGGCAAAGTGTTCTGTGGTCAGACTAATCAAAATTTGAAGTTCATTTTGGAAAACTGGGACGCCATGTCATCCGGACTCAAGAGGACAAGGACAACCCAAGTTGTTATCAGCGCTCAGTTCAGAAGCCTGCATCTCTGATGGTATGGGATTGCGTGAGTGGGTGTGGCATGGGCAGCCTATACATCTGGAAAGGCACCATCAATGCTGACAGTTATATCCAAGTTCTAGAACAACATATGCTCCCATCCAGATGTCGTCTCTTTCAGGGAAGACCTTGCATTTTCCAACATGACAATGCCAGACCACATAATGCATCAATTACAATGTCATGGCTGCATAGAAGAAGGATCCGGGTACTGAAATGGCCAGCCTGCAGTCCAGATCTTTCACCTATAGAAAACATTTGGCGCATTATAAAGAGGAAGGTGCAACAAAGAAGACCTAAGACAGTTGAGCAACTAGAAGCCTGTATTAGACAAGAATGGGACAACATTCCTATTCATAAACTTGAGCAACTTGTCTCCTCAGTCCCCAGACGTTTGCAGTCTGTTATAAAAAGAAGAGGGGATGCCACACAGTGGTAAACATGGCCTTTGTCCCAACTTTCTTGAGATGTGTTGATGCCATGAAATTTAAAATCTACTTATTTTTCCCTTAAAGTGATACATTTTCTCAGTTTAAACATTTGATATGTCATCTATGTTGTATTGAAAATTCCACATCATTGCATTCTGTTTTTATTCACAACTGTACAGTGTCCCAACAATTATGGAGAAATGTAATCAGTACTTCAATACGACTGGGGATGAACTGCAGATCTTAAACGTCTGTTTTGTTTTGTCTGTCGCCTTTCACAGTGTGGCAGGGAATTTGGAGGCTAGCCCACACCTGACTGGGACCTAAATTAGCCTAGTGACTGTCAAATTATCTGTCCCAGGTGATCTGTACTATTCAGAATTCTGTAATGTTATACTATGCTGTAGTAGGATATTCTAGTAATATATATATATTGTAACACCCTTGGCCGGGATGCTAAATCAGGAGTCGGAGTCAGAGGTAAAGAACACCAGGTAGAATCTGCGTTGATCTCAACACCACACAGAGCCACTCTTTTGACTCCTCCGTGTTGTTCCCGGCAACGGAAACGTCACGTTCCGAATGTGACATCAATGTACTTACACAATTGTTAACCAGATAGTTTGGCTCCTGGGTGCTGACTGGCTGAAGTGCTTGAGTCTTAAACATTGATTGGCTGAGAGTTGGGTTGTGGTTTTTTATTATTCCATTGATGGTGCCTGGTTTATAATGGCAATAAGGCCCTTAGGAGGAGTGTTTGATATGACCATTATAATGTATTGCTGGGCTGTATCAAGGCACTCTTTTGGTCACAGTGCTTATGAGTCACTGGTTTCATCATGGTCAAAAACATGCACTGCTGCCTGCAGTAATCTAGTTGCACATGGCTCAGCTCTTTCATGTTTCACGTTATTATTGGATGTTTCCTCCCGAAACAGGATGTGAGGTCGGTGGTAATGTGTCTGGCAGAGTTCCTTGGGAAGAATCTGTCTGGTTCAGCGATTGACAGTGTAGTGGAACTGGTCACCTTCAACAACATGGAGAAAGATGACAAGGCCAACTACGAGTTAAGGTCTGAAGACGTTGTGGACAAAAACAAGGGCAAGTTCCTCCACAAAGGTAACGAGGGGAGGTGTGGAGAGGAGCAGAGGGGAGGTGTGGAGAGGAGCAGAGGGGAGGAGAGTAGAGAGGAGAAGAGTAGAGAAAGAGGAGAGGATAAGAGGGAGACAAGAGGAAAGAAGTGAGGACGACGTTCTCCATGGACAAACACCAGAGGGTTGTTTGTTCATGCAGTCACCTAATTGCTGCAGATTGGACGGTGGTACATTCATGCTGTGGTCAGATCCCGAAGCTGCTTCTGAATGACACACATCTCCCTCTCTGTTCCTCTCCATCGTTTTCTCTATCTGCTTCTCTGTCGGTTCTTTCCCTCCATCTCTCTCTCTCTCTCAGGGACAATAGGAGACGGAAGGATTCAGTGACGGTGGCCCAGGTTGAACGTTTTGGCCGGTTCTACCAGGAGAGGATGAAGGACTTCATCTGGGACATCACTGAGCTGCAGGGCTAATACAGACATTTACACAGACATGCACGCTCATACACACGCACACACACACACGCACACACAAAGACATGTACCATAGACACTGACGGGCAGACACACACATTCTCCCATATGCACACACACACACACACACACACTATTATGTTCAATATGAATGTCAAACAGACATTTGTTTAGTAATATGAATGAAAGTTAAATAAACACCTTAAACATATCCTGCCCAGTTTATTATCTCAATAATGATCCATAAACCCCCCAGAGGTTGATTGTCACATGAGGCAATGTGACATCACCAGGTTATTAAATAACTGTAAGTGTTAGAGAGTTATTTTTTACTTACTGTGTCACATACAGTCGTGGCCAAAAGTTTTGAGACTGACACAAATATTAATTTTCACAAAGTCTGCTGCTTCAGTGCTTTTAGATATTTTTGTCAGATGTTACTATGGTATACTGTATAATGTATAATGTCAAAGGCTTTATTGACAAGTACATTAAGTTTATGCAAACAGTCAATATTTGCAGTGTTTACCCTTCTTTTTCAAGACCAATGCAATCTGCCCAGGCATGCTGTCAATTAACTCCTGACTGTTGGCAGCCAATTCTTGCATAATCAATGCTTGGAGTTTTTGTGGGTTTTTGTTTGCCACCTGCCTCTTGAGGATTGATCACAAGTTCATCATCATCTTCTTCCGCTTCATCCAGGGCCGGGTCGCGGGGGCAGCAGCCCAGAATTCTCTCTCCCCAGACACTTCCTCCAGCTCTTCCGGGCGTTCCCAGGCCAGCCGGGAGACATAGTCCCTCCAGCGTGTCCTAGGTCTTCCCCGGGGTCTCCTGACCACAAGTTCTTAATGATATTAAGGTCTGGGGAGTTTCTTGGCCATGAACCCAAAATGTTGTTGTTTTGTTCCCCGAGCCACTTAGTTATCACTTTTGCCTTATGGCAAGGTGCTCCATCATGCTGGAAAAGTCATTGTTCATCACCAAACTGTTCTTGGATGGTTGGGGGAAGTTGCTCTCGGAGAAGGTTCAGGTACCATTCTTTATTCATGGCTGTGTTCTTAGGCAGAATTGTGAGTGAGCCCACTCCCTTGGCTGAGAAGAAACTCCACACATGAATGGTCTTAGGATGCTTTACTGTTGGCATGACACAGGACTGATGGTAACACTCATCTTGTCTTCTCAAAGACAAGGTTAGTGTTACAGAAAATGACTTTACCCCAGTCCTCAGCAGTCCAATCCCTGTACGTTTTGCAGATGTTTATCCTAGAGAGAAGTGGCATCTTTGCTGCCCCTCTTGACACCAGGCCATCCTCTAAAAGTCTTCGCCTCACTGTGCGTGCAGATGCACTCACACCTGTCTGCTGCCATTCCTGAGCTCTGCACTGGTGGTGCCCCGATCCCATAGATTAATCAACTCTAGGAGACGGTCCTGGCGCTTCCTGGACATTCTTGGGCGTCCTGCAACCTTCTTCTTGGGCTTCCTCAAGCCTTCTATTTTTGGGATTATGTTTATTTTCGTGGCAAAGAGGGACTTTGCAATTAATTGCAATGAATCTGATCACTCTTCATAAAATTCTGGAGTATATGCAAATTGCCATCATAAAAACTGAGTCAGCAGACTTTGTGAACAAATATATTTGTTTCATTCTCAAAACTTTTAGCCACGACTGTAGGCCATTTCTCTCATTGGGAAATAGCCGGGAGTACCTCGCACTGCACAGACTCCAGTGTGAACTCAATAACAGCTGTGTAGCTGGAGAATGGCTAGTCTACCTCAACCTCGTGTGCACCAGCGAAAAGCATCAGTGTTGAGCAAACACCGTGGTAACCATCGGCCTCACGTGGCGGGGCGAAACGTTCCTGGAGGAAGCAATGGTTCTGACTTTGTCCATCCTGCACCTGCTTTGGAGATGGGCGTCACAAAATTGGGTGAGGAGAAAAATGGCAAAAAAGATAGGGAATAATATTGATCTATGTGTGTTTGGGATGGTAGGAAATATTGGACAGTGACAAACGCAGTTACTTTGTCTAATTAAAAAATATATATAAGAACTAAAATGGCTGATGTGAGTATTGAAGATGCGGTGAAATAGAACATCTAGATTATTGTTGCAATCAAAAGAAATGTATGATATATAGCCTATACATTGGACCTAGCACATTTTTTATAAAACATTTTACATTAAATATATCCATCCCAAATAATATAGGATTACACAGTCAGCTGATAAAAAAATATATATATACCTGAAAACAAAACTAAAATTAATAAAACTTTAGAAGTAGAGTTAGTGGAATGTGGGGAAGGTCCTAAGGCTACATAAAGAAACGTTTTAATTTCAGTGTGTGGAAAAGAGAACTAAATGTGTTTATTACTGCGATTAAAACATACCTGACTAAAACAAGGCCTGGACTAGGCTATTTATTACTGATCAAATTGCTGTTATCTTATAGGACAAAAAAAATACTTTTCTTTCAAAAACAAGGACATTTCGAGGTGACCCCAAACTTTTTGTCCTGCTCATACCGTTTCAGAGTACTGTAGAGAAAGATCATTTTCTAGTAACTTGTTTGCATTTCTGAGAGGCATAACAACAGATGCAACACTGAGACGGCTGAAGTTTGATGTTACTCTCATTCCAGCTCCCCTCAGTGTCATGCCATGTACAAGGACACGGTCAATTACAGTAACCCGTATCTCATTTCAGATGATTGTTCTTGTTGTTGATCTTCTTCTCCCTCGTCCCCAATCTCACCCTCTCATCCTTATTCTTCCTCTACCTTTCGGGAGTTGTCACCCATGGTTGAAAACACAAGTAAATGTACACGTGTCCCTTTCATTCATGTCAACAGACTGATTGTTAGTTGAGTAATTATTCGTGTTAGTGTTCACACCTGTAATGTGTGTGGAGAGTGTTAGATTTGGGATTGTTTTAGTTTGGTATAATAAATGGCAGCATTTTCTGTATGACAACATGGTCACACTTGGTAAGCAATTGTGAAAAAAACACTGTCAGAGAAAACGGTTGATTGAACCTCTAGGCTAGACATATTATTGTGATGTATAGTCAGACTGCATTTGTCAATAAATAAATCTGTGTATAAGGAAAATGAAGGGGAAACCATATGCTGGTCATGACCAAGGTATCTGAATGTGAAACTCCAACTAATATGACTCCAAATTAGGCATTGTTTTATTCTAAATGGGTGTGTTAATAGAATTTCATTGGCCAAGCATTGTGTCACGTGTCATAATAAAATGATGTCAACTGCATTCCAACCCTTGTCAGATTCTAGAACATTTGTGTTGGAGTGCAAACAGATTAGGCTACTTTTATGAACATGAACCAAAATTAACTGTGAAATTAGAGTATTATTCCATCGGTAGACAAAGTAAGTTCAATCTAAATAGATGTCTAATGATTTAAGTGGAATCCAAAGCAAAATGTCTAATACCTGTAGTCAGAATTCATGAAAAATCCCAAATGATTTGACTATATTGCATTGATCTTTTTTTCCCTTCACCAGGTTGTCCATATAGACAGACATCATGGACTGTTTCTGTTTCCCTAGTCCAAAGACAGCCCCTTTCGTCACTGTAAGTAGGAGCATCCTTTCTCATGGAATATATTTAAAGATCTGAGCTTCATCACTCTTTTAGGAATTTAGTTAAAACATTTGCTACTAAAGTGTATTTACTTTCCTCTGTAATGTGATACCATGGCCATCTCTTTCTCTGCATCTTCTATAGAGGGAGCCCATAGAGACTCAAAATCTGTCTCTGCTGAGACAGAAGGTGACCCTGATGGAAAACACCATCACAATGCTGAAGAGCAATCAGGACACCTTGATGGCTCTGTTAAAAAAGAGACAGAAGAAACAGCAGAATCAAGAGGAGCTGCTGCAGAACCACAAACAGAAGCAGGAGAAGAACTACCTGCAGCTCTCTGCAGTCACCAGAATGCTGGAGGTCAAGATGGACCAAGAGATCAAGGCAATCTGGGCGGTCCTGAGAGGACTGGAAGAGTCTACTGAGGCGGTGAGATTATATTTTAGACACAGTTATAGAGAAGTCATGGTTAAACATATCAGTCAAGATTGACAGTATGAACATGTTTTCAAAATAATTCACTAATCCTGCTATTAGATGTCATGGAAGTTCACTGGAGCTGTAGGAAAAGCCATAGTACTCTATAAAAATCTTGGGAACCTAAAAAATGCTAGGCAGACCTGTTTATTTACATGGTATCACGCTGTGAATACGTTTCACATGCTTTAACTATACAGGTACTGGTCATGAAATTAGAATATCATCAAAAAGTTGATTTATTTCAGTAATTCCATTCAATAAGTGAAACTTGTATGTTATATTAATTCATTACACACAGAATGATATATTTCAAATGTTCATTTCTTTTGATTGTGATGATTATAACTGATAACTAATGAATATCCCAAATTCAGTATCTCAGAAAATTTGAATATTACTTAAGACCAATACAAAAAAACATATTTTTAGAAATGTTGGCCAACTGAAAAGTATGAACATGAAAAGTATGAGCATGTACAGCACTCAATACTTAGTTGGGGCTCCTTTTGCCTGAATTACTGCAGCAATGTGGCGTGGCATGGAGTCGATCAGTCTGTGGCACTGCTCAGGTGTTATGAGAGCCCAGGTTGCTCTGATAGTGGCCTTCAGCTCTTCTGCATTGTTGGGTCTGGCGTATCGAATTTTCCTCTTCTGAATACCCCATAGATTTTCTATAGGGTTAAGGTCAGGCGAGTTTGCTGGCCAATTAAGAACAGGGATACCATGGTCCATAAACCAGGTACTGGTAGCTTTGGCACTGTGTGCAGGTGCCAAGTCCTGTTGGAAAATGAAATCTGCATCTCCATAAAGTTGGTCAGCAGCAGGAAGCTTGAAGTGCTCTAATACTTCCAGGTACACGGCGGTGTTGACCTTGGACCTCAGAAAACACAGTGGACCAACACCAGCAGATGACATGGCACCCCAAACCATCACTGACTGTGCAAACTTTATACTGGACTTCAAGCAACACGGATTCTGTGCCTCTCGTCTCTTCCTCCAGACTCTGGGACCTTGATTTCCAAAGGAAATGCAAAATGTACTTTCATCAGAGAACATAACTCAGCAGCAGTCCTTTTTGTCTTTAGCCCAGGTGAGACGCTTCTGACTGTGTCTTGTTCTAGAGTGGCTTGACACAAGGAATGCGACAGCTGAAACCCATGTCTTGCATACGTCTGTGCATGATGGTTTTTGAAGCACTGACTCCAGCTTCAGTCCACTCTTTGTGAATCTCCCCCACATTATTTGAATGGGTTTTGTTTTACAATCCTCTCCAGGGTGCGGTTATCCCTGTTGCTTGTACACTTTTTTCTACCACATCTTTTCCTTCCCTTCGCCTCTCTATTAATGTGCTTGTACACAGAGCTCTGAACAGCCAGCCTCTTTAGCTATGACCTTTTGTGTCTTGTCATCCATTTGCAAGGTGTCAATGGTCGTCTTTTGGACACCTGTCAAGTCAGCAGTCTTCCCCATGATTGTGTTGCCTACAGAACTAGACTGAGAGACAATTTAAAGGCCTTTGCAGGTGTTTTGGGTTAATTAGCTAATTAGAGTGTGGCACCAGGTGTCTTCAATATTGAACCTATTCACAATATTCAAATTTTGAGATACTGAATTTGGGGTTTTCATTAGTTGTCAGTTATAATCATCAACATTAATAGAAATAAACACTTGAAATATATCAGTCTGTGTGGAATGAATGTATACATTATACAAGTTTCACTTTTTGAATGGAATTACTGAAATAAATCAACTTTCTTGATGATATTGAAATTTTATGACCAGCACCTGTATATTATACTGTTGTTCCTCATCCCAAAGAACAAGAACGGTTTGGAGAGAACAGACTCTTCTGAACATTTGACACCCTGTTGGGAATTCCCATTTCCAGTACGTCCTCATTCTTCAAGTGACTGGCATGAGGAATGCGTCCAGTATCCCTGTGTTCAATTCGCCACCCGTGGAAACATCCAGAATGTGACTCAGAGAGACATCTCAGGTGTTCCTACATCTGGCCAGAGACTCCACAAACGGTCTCATGTCCTACCGCCTCTGATTGATCCTCCCGTGCCTATTAATCATTGCTTTCCTGATCTCTCCCCAACCAAACACCTTCTGCCTTTGCCACGTACGGTTTCTAAGGGACTCAACATGGACCCGTGTTCAGACACAGCCTTCAGACAGGACAAGGACAGGATGAAGACCAAGGAAGAGGAGAGGGAGAACGATAGAGTGGAGATACTGAAGGCAGTGGAAAAAGAGGTGGAGAGGAAATGGAAGAAGTTGCAGAGGAACTCACCAGCTCATGGATTCCTGGAACAAAAGGAGATGGTAGACATGATGAAGGCAATGGAAGCTAAGAGGGAGAAGAAAAGAGTTGAGATCCTTCAATTTGCGAAAAACCAGCTTGAGAGGAAATGGCTCGAGATGCAGAATGCAGGTCAAAAATCGAAGGGAGATAAGAGTGAGGTGCATTTTGCAGAGAAGGAACTGGAGAACAACCTGAAAGGCCAGATGAAAAACATCCAGAAATCTCTTGAAGAAATAAAAACAGATAAATGCAGAGAAGGATTTAACATTGTCCGAGATATTTGATGAAGAGATACAGAGAGGTAAAGAGAGGATGAAGATTGTAGACAAGTTGAAGAGGGAGAACAAAATGGAGGGCAAACTCAGGTTGGAGGAAAAGAAAAAGAAAGAGAAGGAGAGGATTCTGACCCTGGAGAACGAGAGGAAAGAAAATGAAATACAGGAGAAACTGAAATTGGAAGAAGAGATAAGGAGAGAAAGGGAGCAATTTAAGGTCCTTGAGAAGGATATTAAGGCAAAGGGTCTGGAAGAGAAACGCCGGTTTAAGGAAGAAAAGGAGAGGATAGAGAACCTACAGAAGGAAAAGAAGGTAAGACTTAAGCAAGAGAAATTAAGATTGGAGGCAGAGAAGAGGAAAGAGAAGGAGATGGCAAAGACTCTGAAGAAGGAGAATAAGGAAAAAGGAATGAAAGAGAAAGTAAGATTGGAGGCAGAGAAAAGGAAAGAGAAGGAGATGGCAAAGACTCTGAAGAAGGAGAAGAAGGAAAAAGAAATGAAAGAGAAAGTAAGATTGGAGGCAGAGAAAAGGAAAGAGAAGGAGATGGCAAAGACTCTGAAGAAGGAGAAGAAGGAAAAAGAAATGAAAGAGAAAGTAAGCTTGAAAGAAGCTAAAAGGGAAAAAAAGGAGATAACAAAGTGTCTGGAGAAGAAGAAGACCAGACAAGCAAAAGAGGAGAAATGTAGACTTGAGCGAGAGAAAAAGAAAGAAAAGGAGATGAGGAAAAACATGAAGAAGGACAAAGAAATGGCCAAGAAAATGTTAGCTGAAGCAGAGAAACAAAGAGGACGTGAGGAGAAGAAGTGCTTGCAGGAAGAGAAGGAGCGCGAAAAAGCTAAGAAAGGGTTAGCTAAAGCTGAGGGAAAAAACTACACAAAAGCTGTTGAAGAGCTACAAATGCAGGAAGAGGAATATAGAAAGCATCAACTAAACACTAAGGGAACAGCAGAGATGAAGAAGGAACAGGAGAGGTCAGACAACAACAAGCGAAAGAGAATATTACTGACAGAGAACATCATTTTAGTCCGTCAGGCAAACAGGATGGACAGACACAAGACCCCATCACTGAAGGAGTCAGACTCAGAGGAGTGGGCAGATACAGATGGTGATGATGAGTCTGAGACTGACTGGTGAGTCTTGAACCAGGCTCTAGCTTCTAGGAATCCTTAATAAAACCAGGCTCTTATAGCATCAGAATAGAACCAGGCATTGGAATAGAGGCAGGCTATAACATCTGATAGCATCTACTTAGAATGCATCTACTTGTGAAGTGTGGATAAAGGAATGACAGTAGATAGGGAAGAGTGTTTTGTGAGTAAAAGACGATAAAGATTACATCCTGCTTCCTGTTTTCCATCCTGCTTCCGTGTCCCTTCATAGACAGACCCAAAGCCACCTTGTCCCAGCATCTTGCCTACATCGTAGAGCGAGGAGAAGCTGGCTGCAAAAGGACATAAAGCATTCACAAATTGTTTCTGACTGGCCCAAATCCCAAGATATCTCAACAGGCCCAGAAATGCAACACTGTGTGGTGTCTGATCATTGAAACATATGGCAAGTAACGAAAAAAGATCTCAGACCTTTGCCAAAAAATTGTGCCTGCAAACACCCTAAAACGTTGCAGCGCATTTCCCAGAGCTTGGGCAGCGGTGTCCCCCAGGAACATGCTGATGTTGAGGCGATGGTGGCACAGCTCTTCTTGGCCTCGCTGAGGTCCTCTGTGTCCGAGTCCAGGGAAGAGGTGTCCCTCTTTCTCTTGGAACTCTGGACTGACCGGCATGCCTGTGGCTGTTTCCTTGTGGCTGAAGCCCTGGTTTTAATCACCCGTCTCCTACACGAAGGGGAAGTCCCTTGACCGGGGACTACACACTAATATATATTTACTATTTGGTCACAATGGATTCTGTACAGCCCACTCAATTCTCACTCACTGTTTGGGACATAAAAGTACTCTGAAGTCAGTAATGAGTATGCATACGTTTCTTATAGTTATTAAGAAAGTGCATAGACCATGTAACCTACAGCTATTAGCTGTCACTCAGGAAATCGCTCGAATGTGCGGCATTACATTTTCGAATGCGTGTCCGTATCAGCGTGCACGATGCGCTTAAACTTTAAAAAAGTTGATCAATATTGTAAGCAGATTATTCTGATATTTTCAACGAGCCTCATTAATTGACACGGTGTTTATCTCCACTACACTACTTGGGGATTAAGAATTAAGATTACACACAATCCTGGAAAAAATGGCACATACCAAGTCCTACTAATGCTATGGAAACTCCAATGCAATCATTCTGCAAAAGGACTATGCATAATTATATATAATTTAACCCATGGTGTTATTAATAGACTAACATATTATTATTGTGCTATATAGTTCAATCAGAATAAATATCTCAGGGTCGTGTTAAATCAATCAAATGTAGGCCTGGGCTACAATTTACTTATCGCAGCGGTGTCGAACTCTATCTGAACTAATTTTCAATCAACTGTCCATTTAAACAGAGATGTGACCCGGCACGCGTCACAATAGAACCGTAGTTATAGCAGCGGTATCGTACTCAAATCTGAACCGATTCTCAATCAACTCCCCACATGAGACATGACGTTGTCACCCGGCACACGTCACAATAACGCAGACCAAATCAACTCCGCGCTGGCATGTGTAATCAACAAAACAAGTTCAACACTGAAATTAGTACAAGTCAGTGGCATCGGTAGGCAGGGGCGTAGCACAAGATCCTGGGCCCTATGCATAGAGTCCTGATTAAAAATAATAATAATCAGGCCTCTGTACACATGAATCTGTAGGCCTAGATGTTTATAGGGTAATAACTATTAACTGCACTGCTTAGAGTAGCCTGATAATTTCTCTACACACATTTCAAACCTTTCCCAACATTCTCTACCCTACTTTACTGTGGTTACTAAATTTTTCGTTAATTTATCTGGCCATAGTCCTGGATCCTCTGGAAAACTCTTCTGTACTGCTCTGCCTACTTTCCAGTTCCTCATCTCTCATTTCCACGCTGTGCTCCCTGCTGTCTTCACTCCCATCATCCTCAATTACATCTTCTCTATCATCTTTCTCTGAGAAGGATACACTTGATAATGATCTCTTATCCTAATTGTAATGTGATATAATAAAATACATTAAGATATTAGTGTTACTTGACACATTTCAGTCAAAATGGCTAAACATGGTTTGTTTTAATATTGATATAAGCTCACCTCAACTGAGGGCCATGTGTTTCACAATGTTAACATCTGCTTCTACTGAATCTGACATAACTATAATGTTGACAGGATATCTATCTACCAATGAGCTACCAAGCTACCTATGACACTGATTAGCCTATTATTGCTAATTATAGATATTATAGCCTATTAATTTAAAATTAAACATGTTTTTAATTAGGATACTATAATGTTGTGTTGTATGCAAACAGCATTGTTAGTGGAGTTTATTAATTAAGCCTTTACCTCAGATTTCATGTATAACCAAATTTTCATTTGAAAGTGTATGTTCTGCTCTTATATTGGTTGTCTCAATCCGTTTTTAGCACTAACGGTCGCGGAGATATTCAAGTAGTTTAGCACCATTTTTCTAGTTTGTGCTCACCTTTCTTTGAAAATAAGTCAGGCAGCAATTGCTTTCACTCATTTAGTTTTCTCTCTTTATCCTGTCTTTCCTTTATTTTCCACCTAGCGCTCCACGTCTCCACCAGATGCTCAACTGAACTAAACAAAATGCGTGCAGGTGGACTAAACCATTTGGCGCATTAGCAAGGGGTGGGTGAGACCTTAGATATTATTTTTTGTATACAAAATGTAGTCAGTCAATCAACCAAGTTATTCAGCCAATACACTTTACATTTCATCTGACATGCATTATGAAATGTAATTAGGATATGAAAATATTCAGGTGAAATAAAGTATATTCCAGACTTTTCAAGGGCCCTCTCTCCCCTTGGGCGCTGGTAATCAGTATCGGTTTTACCCCCAGTCCGACGCCCCTGTCGGTAGGCCTGGGCGTCCGGGGCTATAGCTCCCGATCTTTTATGAATAGCCCCGGATCTCAAATTGACCCAAAATAATAATAATAAAAAATAGCCCCTCATTATGACAAGTAGGCCGTTAGCGTGTACATCGAACATTTCCGCATGAACATTCAAAAGCCTGTACTTTCTGTCCCGGGCGGGGCAGGGGGGTGGGCTAAGTCCCGAATATATTGTGATCATAGCTACGCCTCTGGTAGAAGTTCAATAGTTTTACATCTGAATATCGTATTTGTATGGCTCGGAATTACACCGACTTGCCCTAATAAGTGTCAATACATTCTCAGTGGAACTGTGGAACCTGAAGGCACGCATTGTAGTCTACTGTTGAAAATGTAGGAAAGCAGGTAACCTTCTGAAGTGTATCACAGATTATGGCCTTTTCAATGTTAGAAATAAACGGTTTAACTGAAGTTTTATTAATTTTCATATTTAATGTAAGCCTACAGTGTAGACATTGTTAATGTTGTAGAGTCTATTGTAGGTGGAAACGGCTGAATTTCAATGGAATATCTACGTAGGCATACAGAGGCACATTATCAGATAGCATTACCCCTCTGTTCCAGTGGCACGTTGTCTTTGCTAATCAGAAACAAATAATTTCTTCTGAAAAGCATCAGTCTATTTATGTTCAGAGAAATGAGGGCAAGTCAATGCCAACAAAAAGATAATCTCGTTAAACGATGTGTAGTAGTCACAGAACAGAGCAGCGGAAACTGGCTCAAACCAGAATACAAAGAGGAGTGGGAGGCCCCGGTCCACAACTGAGAAAGAGGACAAATACATTAGAGTGTCTAGATTGAGAAACAGAAGCCTCACAGGTCCTCAACTGGCAGAATCATTAAATAGTACCCACAAAACATGAGTCTCAATGTCAACAGTGAAGAGACAACTCTGGGATGCTGGCCTTCTAGGCAGAGCATGGCAGAGGGATGCACAGGGGCAATTCTTATTCTGACAATGATGTAGTGGTGTTCATATAAATGAACTGGGTGCGAGAAAGAGGGACTTTTATATTTTCTTCTGGTTTTAGAACATGGAGTCTCACCTGTTCCCTTTGATATAGGTGCCCACATCTAGAACAAGACGTCAGGTCATATAGACTAGCTGTGTACATAGTTTCATCAAGGTCATACACAAATATTTTTCTTTTTTCAAGAGCTTGAAGCGTTCTTGCAGTGATTTAACTGACACATCAACAATGACATTGAAAAAGGAAATTTCCAATTTCTTTAGCGCATTTCCCTCTGGCTCATCAGGGGATTCATAAGAGAACTGTCTTTTGTTTTTTTCTCAGCCTCTTCTGCTTTAGGACAGTGTCCACATTCATCTCCTCACAGAGATCTTTTGCAGATACCTGAGCAGAAACAAACCCACTGCTTCTGTAGCTGACCAGAGAGGCTTCAGTTGTCCTCAGGAGATTCAGAACCACATCCAGTTGCATAGACATGGACTGTAATGCTTTGCTGACATGATGAATTTTGGCCAGCATGTCATACCACACAACGCTACAAATGGAGAAGCGGAATGATCCAACCTCTTCAGCCAAAGACTGTGCCTCACTTTTAATCATAGAATCTGTGGCTTTCTCCCTGACCTCAAGAAGGGCATCCCTCACCTCCGCTGTCTGGAATCTCACAGCCTGTACACTGTCAATGCGACTTTCCCATCTTGTATCCGACCAGGATTTCACAGTTGTTTTGATGTGGTGCTTTAGGATGGTCCACCTTTGTGTGGAGGCAGAGAATAGTGTAAAAATTCTCTGTAGGTAGCCAAAATAGTTAATTGCATGTGTGGAGCTTTTTGCTGCATCAGCAACAACAAGATTTAATGTATGTGCTCTGCATGGGACAAATAAAGCCCTGGGATTTTGTTTCAAAAGTCTGGCTTGGACGCCTTTTGACTTTCCCTTCATGTTGGCGCCATTGTCATAAGACTGTCCCCGGCAGTCTTCAAAGGGAAGGTTAAACTCTTCTAGTCTCTTCAGAATAAGGTTGGAGAGGCTTTCTCCCATGGATGATTCCACCTCAAGGAACCCCATGAAATGTTCTTTTACTGTAGGGGTGTCTGTGTCATCTACTGCAACCATTCTAACTATAACAGATAACTGTACTATATGGCTGAGGTCTGGGGTGCAATCCAAAATAATTGAATAGTATTTGGTTTGCTTTATCTCCTTTAACATATAGTGTATAAAAAATTCACCAATGCAATCAATTAGTTCATTTTGAGTATCCTTTGCTAAGTATGTTGTATGGCTGGCTCCTCTCTCCACATCAGCAACATGCTGTTTGAGGACAGGGTCAAACCTGGCCATGAGCTCAACTTCCTTAAGGAAGTTTCCATTGTTTGGCTGGTATAGCCTGTCTGATTTCCCCCGCAAGGGAATATTTCGCTCGGCCAAAGACTGTATTATGGCCACCAACCTGGTCAGGACTTCACGCCACCTCCTCCTTTCAGCTTGAAGGAGTGCCATTTCCATTTGATCAATTGGCTGCGTGTCCCTGGTCTCAGTCGTCTGTCTTTCACTGGTGCCCTGAGTGCTTGATGTGGTCCTGGGTGTCCCTTCACCTTCACCTGTATACAAGCAAATTGTATAGCCAGACAAGCAGTGAGTGAAATAATGAATGTGGTTGAACTTCTTTAAGAAAACAAGCTATTGTATTTTAATACATGCTTTTAATACAAACTTTTTTTTATTGTACTTTAAAGTATGGATGTGGCTTGAATAAATACTATTAAATAGACTCACTTGATGCAGGCTGTGTGTTCCTGGCCTGTGTGTCACTGGTCCCTGGAGTACTACTACTGGATGTCCCTACTCCTGCAGCTGTATCATATTTAAACACAGAGTTTATCCATGCTGTTTGTTACACAACTGCATTTGGTCATTTCTATCATCCTACCACTGTACCACATAGTTGCATTGTACAAAAGCCATAAAGTCAAGATAGTGACAGGCCGACTTTAAAACCCTACACCTCTGAGGGTTAAAACCCATACTAAAAGATGTGGAAATTGTTTTATGGCAGCTTGAAAATAAAACGGAATGAATGTTTAGACTGAATGAACAGTATAGAGCATGATATTCACCAGACACCCATCAGTAGAGAATTGACTGAAACAGCTCAGTCTTTCCTGGAACTGAACAACCATAGAAAGTACAGTACATAGAAAGCATTCAGATGCACCATGTAATAACGAATAAACACATTGTGTCATTTTGGCCCAGCAAATTGTGTTGAGTGAATTATTTGGATTACCTAAATATGGATAAACCACCAGTTAATGGGTTTTCAGTTGGATTGATGTAGCAGATGGGTCTATTTAAGATATTAGATGTGTGACCATCAGATTGATCCCGGCTGGTATCAATTAGACCAAATGTTATTCCTCTTTATGTTAAGTTTGTAAAATGCTCCTTGAATACTGTTCTATGATGCATGTCTAATTTATTTTATTTTATTAAAATACTATGTCCATTGTAATGAACACCGAGACCAGGGGTTTGTGGTTCCAATTGCGAAACGCAACTGTCGATTTATATTTTGGGAGGAGGCAAGAGCAAAACGGGAAAGACGGGCAGGCAGATTCGGTAACCGGGAGATCAGTCCACTAAGGCAACAGCACAGGCAGGAGTAGACAGATAGGAGAAACCAGAAGCAGGCAGGCAGGCAGGTCAGGATACCGGGTGATCAGTCCGCGATGGCAACAGTACAGGCAGGGCTAGATGGTAGAAGAATCCAGGGGCAGGCAGGCAGGTCTGGATACCGGGTGATCAGTCCGCGATGGCAACAGTACAGGCAGGGCTAGACGGTAGAAGAATCCAGGGGCAGGCAGGCAGGTCAGGATACCGGGTGATCAGTCCGCGATGGCAACAGTACAGGCAGGGCTAGACGGTAGAAGAATCCAGGGGCAGGCAGGCAGGTAGGGATACCGGGTGATCAGTCCGCGATGGCAACAGTACAGGCATGGCTAGACGGTAGAATAATCCAGGGGCAGGCAGGCAGGTCGGGATACCGGGTGATCAGTCCGCGATGGCAACAGTACAGGCAGGGGTAGACGGTAGGAGAATCCAGGGACAGGTAGGCAGGTCAGGAGGCAGGTTTCTATGTAACGAGACAGGACGGGAAAGGAGAGAACAACAGGCTGGGAGTCAAAAGCAATGCAGAGCGCGTAACGGTGGTGAGTGCTTAACGGTGGCAGGTGAGGAGCGCGAAGGGGAGGGGCTGGAGCCTGGCTGGATTTGCCGGCACGGCAGTATTGAGAACCAGGCAGAGAGCTCCAGTTTTTGAATTTTTATTCTTTCGCTTCATTTGACCTTTCTTTTGTTTAGCAAAGAACCAGGTGAAAACAATGAACAACAATGATAATGGAACTAAACATTAAAATAGAACTACTAGAGCCGAAAAACAACACTACATACAGAAAACATGGACCGGACTCAGGGAACATGGATATAATGGAACAGATAGGGCATACACATTGAAAACCGAATGACAGAAAGGCGGGAGAGACAATACCTCACAGCAGGCAGCCAGTGGTAGAGAATCGCTTGAATGACTTCCAAGCTCTGCGGAAAAAACTCTTTACTCCTTTCTTCTGCTGTTTTCTGTCATCTGAAAGGAAAGAAAAGTAGAAAAGTTAGCCCTTTGGTTAACTGAAATGCCCTGTTAGTTTTTACATTTTCATACCCAGCACACGTGTGTACATTCTAGAAAACGTACCCACAGAGTGCAGATCCTCATGGCTTTCATCAGCAAGCTATAAAAAAAAAAGAAGTCATATATCAGGTAGATGGTACAGTACCTGTGGTCACCAACGAATGAATGTGTTTCCTACAATAATACATGTGGATGTTTCTACACTGTGTACAGTAGGCTTCAGACCCCCTGGTGACCTCTGGTGAGATACGTCAAGTGTCCCGGGAGATTTAGTTGCACAGGTCTTACCACTTGGAGGTTGTCTGTTGAGGACCAGTGTTGGATGACACCCCCCTGGTGACGCTTCAGTCTCGGGCTGATTTCCTGGACATCACAGACAGGGGAGAAAGAAATCCTGGGGGTCCAGTGCTGGAGAAGCACCCTGCTCACCATAACTGACACTTCCAAGCAGAGCTGGTGATTGTCCAGGAAGGCCTCGGGTGACAGGGGGCGCTGTGAAGAGAACTGCTTCAGAAAGTTGCTGAACAGCAGATCTCCCAGCTGGAGCTCCAGTGGGCCATAGTTCTGGTTCGGCTCTGAGAGCTTCCTCAGTGCTCTTTGTAGGGCTTTGGTCTTAGGAGATTTGGCCAAGGCCTCCTGGACCAGGAAGGAAAGTTGCCGCGTCACCTCCACACGGTTTTCAATAACCTCCTCTGTCCATGGGGAGAAGTCCTCCAGGGGGTAGATATTATAAATAAATCTGCCAAGGGTGTGGATAAGGAGCATCTCTGGGACCATGCAGAGTGTGGAGGAAGCCTGACGCTGTCTGTGATATGGGCTTTTCTTTCTCAGCTGTTGGGCACGGTGGGGTTTAGCACTCATCATGGCAGCTTCTCTAGGGAAAAGACATGCCAATGGTGGACCAGATTGTTCCAGCTTGGTGGACTCACCAAGGGTCAATGGAGGGAGCTGGTCTGAGATGGACACTTTCATCCAACCGTTGTGGAAAATGCTGTTGGGCAACATGCCTGCATTTCTTAGAGTCATCTCAACAGCAGTGGATATCCTCCATTCACACACACCATGTGCAGTCCCTTGGCCAATAGAACAGCGGTACAATCGCACCAGTTCTTTAAGGCAGTGGATAGCTGCTGCCCTCTGACTTGAAGTGACAGGACTGGGGAGAGGAACCTGAGGTGGGACCATGGTTACCTCACGGCCCTTTGTGACCCATAGACCGTTGGACACAGCCTGCAGCCTTTCACCTATTGCTTTTGGTGTCACCCTGTGAGACACACACAGTTGAAATGGTAGTGTTAAAATGGAACAGATTACACTATCTCAACACACGAATGAGACGACATAAATATAAAACCAGGACAGAACCAGGACCAGCTCTGGGATCGGTGATGTCCATTGGAAGCCTTCCCAACACACAAAGCTAATCATTCTCTAAGGCCATTCTGGCATCCCTGTATATTAAAATATGTTCAGCTAAAGGCTTTCTCTTTCTGTTGATAAAGGTTGCGTTACACTGTTGTTAATGGAAAGGTAACATAGAAATAGGCATACAGCCATGACATTACTCTTACCTCTCACTGAGAAAAATGGTCACCATAGTCATAACAAGGGAAAGCCATTTCTGTATGCTCCTTCTGAACCCATGGGAGAGTATAGCAGCAGATGCCCAAGGACTCAAGATACACACCAGACAGCTTCTTTTCTGAAATATATTAAGCTAGTGTCAAATCCATAGATGACATACTGTAGTGGAATAAATGGGATGAGGTATCCTAGCATTTAAAGCATCTGACCATTATGTTAGATAATCCATTAGGAGACAAGGTAAAAATTATTTTTTTGTTTTCATGAGCTGGATGGTCAACATTTCTCCCTGTATATCTTCAATTAGGAATTTGGTTAAATATGGAACGGATATTTTTGGGTTTGAGTGACAAATATCCTCTTCCCATAAAGTTACAGGCTTTTGTTTCAGATCACCACTAACAACTCAGAATGAACTGACCAATTCATCCCAAATTTCGTGATATTTCCTGGAGAGTACCTGCTGGTGGTCGCAACGGTGCTGACTCTTGACCAGTTCATCCTTAGGGGTGTTCTCGTCAGAGCAATGAATCACCTTTAACAGAAAACACTGCGCATTGTTTCATCTTCACGCAGAGACAAGTCGGCGATGCTAGACAAAGACTAGCACATTTTCATTTCAACGTGTAGATATGTTTAGGTATTTAATTAGGCCATTAATAACACATCCTATAAAGGAATATAAAAAAAGAAATCTTACCTTAGATTTTACTACAGTATTTTTAGACATTTTTACAGAAATCAATTGTAGGTCTCTTTCAATATGCAATTAATTCGCGGAATGAAGAAAGTTTGTAAATTGGCATGTATGTATTCTGAACGCATTTTAATGCGTTTATGACGTATTCTTTAGAACACATGCCTGCGTTCATATTGTGACGTAGTATGAAGTCTATTTTTATACGATTAATAGTCCACTGTGTAGGCCTACTTTCAAATTAATTTTGTATTGTAAAATATTTACAAAAATTGAAGTAGTTTGCTACATTCTCTATGCCCTACACGTATGGTAATGTAGGCTATTCCTTGTAATATTATTGATATATCCATGGTTAAGCTAAGAGTGCAGGTTTATAATCACAGTTCATTTCTTTCATTTGCGTTTTGAAAATCCATCACTGGTGGCCATAATAATCACAGGTTACGTTCCCAAGGGTAAATCTTATTTATGCTGGTGTTCACAATCGCAAAGTGCATTCGCGTGGGAGTTTCCGCGAAATGTTGACAATGTTGGTTGTGGAGCAAATCATCAGACTACTGCAGATTTAGTTTATGCGCGAAAAGCTAAGGTTATCTTAATTTTATATACAACAATTTGAACACCCTTATCGAGTAATTGCCATTTATTTTTCAGCAATATTTTGAAGCAATTAAAAACATGAATAAAACACAAATAACAGAACAGGCTTAAGCATAATAAGATTTTGGGTTATGTTTATAAATAAAAAGTATTTAGGTTAATTGGATTAATTGGAATTACTAAATGTCTGTCAGACCTTTAGTGTGTAATGTAGAGATGTAGCCCAATCATATTGAAGTAAAAAGCAATGGTTTAGAAACCCATTCCTAACCAGGCCTTAACAACCCATAAGATTATACTGTTTTTCCAGTCATCCAACCAACCAAAACTGAAGAAATTTAAACTAGCGCTTCCTCCGTAACTGAACTGGTTATATGCGTCGACCTTTGCGCGCATGATGATCACACACAGAACTGAGGCGCCCAATTGATATTTTGGTTCAAATAAGATGTTTTATACCATTAAATAATGAACTCAAACATACAACGTGTCATAATTATATCTGTAATCCGATTAAAATATTGTTGTTGGTCACGTAACTGATTAGTTACTGATAATCCGTTACTGCCCATTTCTGTTGGTACCAAGTCTTTGGCTACGTGAAATGTTATTGATTCTGTGATCTTTCTCTGCCGTTTGCAACCTTTCTTGTATGGTGTTTTTGCTTTGGACGGCATTGAGATGCTTTGCACTTGTCATACGAAGATTTGTGGTGCCCCTTAATTAAATGACCAGATAGCACACTTATCGGTCTGCTGGCTATTGAAGAGCGGCATGCCTCCAGTCGTATTGTTACGAGCAGTCCTCCAGCGGGACACGGGCGGAAAAACCGCTCTTATGTTACAGCTGCGGACTGCGAGCTAAAAACTCTTAAACGGCTTATGTGCAAAATAGGGAATTTGAGGCTGATCGACTGAGCAACCAGCCTCATTTGTCTGAATGCTGATCGGCCAACCCCCGGTAGTTTTGTCACTGGTGATCCAACCAAACAGGCTAACTACAGAAACACTTCCTATTTTGTTAATTCTTTCAATTCATCTTGTCTCACAAAATTATGCCTGTTTTTCCTGTGTAACTTAATCGTATTTTAACTTGGAAATTGTGTAGTCAAGCTGAGACTGAAATCATTTTAGTCCCATTACTTTTTACATAGCATATTGAAATGACCATTTGGAAATAAGTATTATATTGAACAAAATGCATGTGTATACATTATGACCTTCACATTGCTATACCATACCATCATACTTATTACTGCCCAAAGTCTCTTGAGTGCTCAACTTCAGTTAATCATGGGACAGTTGTATGTATGTGCTTGTGTTAAAAAGGATAAATATAAAGCTATCCATAATTATTATCCAGTCACTTATAACTTAAAATTCTAAAAGACAGCAGCTTACATTTAAACATTTATTTGCTGGGCTGACACATTGAGTATGAAGTGCAATATGCAGAGCTGATGTATAAACACACACATGCAACCAATTACAATCCTTCGCAAGGGGGTAATGGAGGTACCTATTTGAAAGGTGCAGAATCTTTAAGTTTTTAATATTGGGATATTATTTTCATTTTCTACATGATTTCATTAAGATCTTCAGCTGGAAACAGAAATCATTCATTACCAAGACGCACACCTTTCTGCTATTGTGTGTGAGGACCCAGTCCATGCATTTATAAGAAAAGCAAAAGGTCACAGAGGCTTCCAGTGTGTGTCATGCGAGGGAGCTGCATTATTTGGTGCGGATAACGTTCCTTTAAGGTACAGCAGCTCCGAGATGTGACCAAGATGTGGTCATCAAGATGACGTTCAGGTTGCTGAGAAGATATCAAAACTTCATGCTCCTATGTGCAGCCATGACCATCTTCCGGAGAGTTTCTGTCTGAACATCCACTAACCTCACAGCCTGCTAGGTTTATTTGTGGACACCGTTAGGAAACTGTACAGCAGAGAGTACATTACTTATAACATGCACGGCCTACTCCACCTCTGTGATCATACTCAAACATATGGTGTTCTGGATAACATCTAATGCTTGACCATTCGAGCACTTTCTGTGACAACTGAAGATGGTCCGCAAATCTAACAACGTCAGGATATTCCTCTCCTGTCCTTTCCTCTTGTCCCATGCTTTTCTAGGCAGATCCTTTCACAGGGGAATGGTCCTTTCAGACCTAGCAACAGCGGGCAAAATCCCACACCCATTTCTGAGTATGAGGAGAGTCCACCACACAAACATCTAGCTGGCCCTGGTAGGAGCACCTAGAGACAGGGACAAACAGGGAGAGAAATAAGATTGTTAGAAACAATATTTCGAAA
This sequence comes from Esox lucius, assembly GCF_011004845.1. Classification (NCBI taxonomy): domain Eukaryota; kingdom Metazoa; phylum Chordata; class Actinopteri; order Esociformes; family Esocidae; genus Esox; species Esox lucius. The sequence goes on along the minus strand of NC_047592.1, from coordinate 13,742,257 downwards.
ATGTGACCCACATAGAAACAAGAGTATGTCAACCTAGTGCATGCTAGGGATTGGACGTCTCAACTCTAGGATGGGTCCCTCATCCTACCATAACCGCTTATTATACATCCATGATCACAAACTGAAGGCTATTCTATAAGTCTGGAAAATGCTTGCAAGTAAACAGTCTGTATACACAGGGTATAGCTTACACACTATC